>NC_044991.1:37298497-37936028 GCF_008728515.1 Papio anubis
CGCTCTTGTTGCCCAGGCTGAAGTGCAATGGCGTGATCTCAGCTCACCGCAACCACTGCCTCCCGGGTTCAAGTGATTGTCCTGCCTCAGCCTCCCGAGTAGTTGGGATTACAGGCATGCACCACCATGCCTGGCTAATTTTGTATTTTTAGTAGAGATGGGGTTTCTCCATGTTGGTCAGGCTGGTCTCCAACTCCCAACCTCAGGTGATCCGCTGGCCTCGGCCTCCCAAACTGCTGTGATTATAGGCGTGAGCTACCATGTGGTCTGGCCTGCAGCAGCATTTTATATTTTAAAATGCACACACCATGCCGCTTTTAATTAAATCATGTATAAATCATGTATAAGTGACAGGCTGTAGGTGCTGACATCACATGTGAACAATCTTTGAATGCCAAGATTCTCCTCAAAAGTCAATAACCGCTTGGATGTTGTATTAATTTGCTAGGGCTGCTGTAACAAAGCACCACAAACTAGGTGTCTTCAACAACAGGATTTATTGTGTTGCAGGTCTGGAGGCTAGAAGTTGAAGATCAAGATATCTGCATGGTTCGTTCCTTCTGAGGGCTGTGGGGAAGAATCTGCCGCATGCCTCTCTCATGGCTGCTGGTGGTTTGCAGGCAATCTTTGGTGTTCCCTGGCTTGTAGACACATTATTTTGACCTCTGCTTTCATGTTCACATGGCGTTCTCCCTGTGTATGTGTCTCCAAATTCTACCTTTTTATGAAGGCACCAATCATATTGGATTAGATGCCCACCCTTCTCCAGTATGATCTCATCTTAACTAATTACATCTGCATTGATCCCGTTTCCAAAGAAGACTACATTTTTGAGGTACTGAGAGTTAGAACTTCAACATATGTATTGTGCAGGGGACACATTTCAATCCATGATAGATATGAAACTAGGAAAAGATTTCATTTTGCAGCCATTTTGCAGAAATATAAGACATTGCATCCTAACCCATTAGAAAATTTGATCTAGAAGTAGAGATGAGGTGGGGCAAAGTGGCTCATGCCTATAATCCCAGCACTTCAGGAGGCCAAGGCAGGAAGATCACTCAATTCCAGGAGTTCAAGACCAACCTGGGCAACATAATAAGATCCCCCGTCTCTACAAAATTTTTTTTTTTTTAAATTAGCCAGCCGCGATGGCACCCACCTGTAGTCCCAGCTACTCAGGAGGCTGAGGTAGAATGATCTCTTGAGCCCAGGAATTCAAGACTGTAGTGAGCTATGAGCCATTGCACTCCAGCCTGGGCAACAGCCAGCCTGGGCAAGACTCTACCAAAATAAAAAAGTAGAGACAAATCAAATGTAGGAAGTTGGGGGGAAGCTGTGATGTCCATGTATGAGTATGCCATTGAAATGTACCCCTTCTCTCACTGAGATGTACACTGGTGCAAGCATTCATAGCCTCATTTAGATCTATGACAGTCCTTTGAGGGCACCAAAAGTTGAAGCAACTAGCCCAAGATCACACTATCAGTGTGTTCTTGTCAAACAAATGGTAGTGGTAGGATTAAGAGTGGTAGGATTTGGACACAGGCCTGTTCCAATTCCGGAGTCCATCCTCTCTTATATATATTCTATATATATGTATCCTTTGCCTTGATCCTCATCATTTGAAGCTACCTATATTTTTTATTTTCCTTGTATGAGATGTGTAAAATATATACTATGTGACCCAGAAGGATTTTTACAGATACACGGTTCATGTATTGGGAATAGCATGCATAGAATACATTTTTCCACATGCTGTGATACAGCATGATGTGTTCACCATTCTGGTTAATTTCCTTCTTGGAACTCAGAAAGACTGCATTTATCATCCTTGCTAGCCGTTAGGTGGATCTACATGACCAAGTCTGACTAGTGAAATGTAGGCAAAAGTGATGCAGCCACTTCCAGGCCTGATCCCAAAACATCCTGCACAATCTTCCTGTTTCCATTAGTTTCCTGGCTAGATGCAAAGAATCCACTGGAGAACTCTGAGGCTCTGGAAGAAAAGTGACTGACTGCAATAAGCATGGGACTGTGACTTGAGCAAGAAACCAATCTTAATTGTGTGGACTGACTGATATTTTAAGGTCATTGGTCTCAGCAGCTGGCATTGCTTATCCTGACTAATACACAAGCATTCCATGCAGAAATTACACAAATGCATAAAAATGTCTTTCCATAAAATTCTCAGCAAGGATTTATGTGACTATCCAGATGGTAATAAAAACCTGGAACAGTAATATTAAGAGCCAACACTCAAGGACAGAGTCCCAGATAATGAAGCCAAGGCTGTAATAAAGAACCAGTCAGAGAGACTCTGTCCAATAGGACTTTCTGCAATGATGGAAATGTTCCATTCTGTGCTATCCAATCTGGTAGCCATTAGTCATACATGGCTATTGGGAAATTGAATGTAGCTAGTGCAACTGGTAAATTGAATTTTTAGTTTAATTTTTATTTATTTATTTATTTTGAGATGGAGTCTCACTCTGTCACCAAGGCTGGAGTGCAGTTGTGCAATCTCAGCTCACTGCAACCTCTGCTTCCTAGGTTCAAGTGATTCTCCTGCCTCAGTACACTCTAGTAGCTGGGATTACAGGTGCGTGCCACCATACCTGGCTAATTTTTGTATTTTTAGTAGAAATGGGGTTTTGCCATGTTGGCCAGGCTGGTCTGGATCCCCTGACCTCAGGTGATCCACCCATCTCAGCCTCCCAAAGTGCTGGGATTACAGGTGTGAGCCACCGGGCCCAGTCAAATTTCATTGTAGTTTAATAATTAAAATTAAAATTTAAGAGGCTACATGTAGCTAGCAGCCACTGTGTTGAACCATGCAGATCTAGAGATAAAGTGGAAAGATAGATAAACGTGGCACAGGGAGAGGGAGGACATAAGTCACTGGGAAGTGGAAAGATAAGAATAGAAGGTAAGATGCCATACTTGCTGGGAGATTGATATAGTTTTGCTCTGTGTCCCCATCCAAATTTTGAATTGTGATACCCCTGTGTTGAAGAAAGGACCTGGTGGGAGGTAATTGCTATTCTTGTGGTAGTGAAGGAGTTCTCATGAGATCTGCTTGTTTGATAAGTGTCTGGCAGTTTCTACTGAGAGCTTGCTCTCTGTCTCTCTCCCTCTCTCTCTCTCTCTGTCTCTCTCTCTGTTTCTCTCTCTGTCACGCGCCTGCTGCCATGTAAGACGTGCCTTGCTTCCCCTTCACCTTCTGCTATGATTGCAAGTTTCCTGAGACTTCCCCAGACATGTGGCAATTAAATGTCTTTGGTTTATGAATTACCCAGTCTCAGGTAGTATCTTTATAACAGTGTGAAATGGACTAATATAGAGGTGATGGTCATCAAGAGGAGAGGTGTGATGGTGAATTTATTTTATGTGTCAACTTGGCTAGGCCATGGTGGTCAGTTGCTTTATCAAACACCAGTCTAGACATCACTGTGAAGATTTTTTTTTAGATGTTGTTAATATTTGAAGCAGTAGGCTTTGAGGAAAATAGATTACTCTCCAAAATGTGGATGGGCCTCATTCAGTCAGTTGAACGCCTTAGGAGAAAAGAATGAAGTCCCTCACAATCTCGTGAACCAATGCCTAAAAATAAATCTCTCTCTCTCTCTCTCTGTCTCCATATATATATATACACACACACATATATGTCCTACTGGTTCTGTTTCTCTGAAGAACCCTGATGAATACAGGAAGACATGAGGTTACTAACGGCACTTTGCTCAAAGGCATTTGTTTTTTAAATTAAATTAATTTGATTTTAAGACAGGCTCTCAGTCTGTCACAAGGCTGGAGTGCAGTGGCATGATCATAGCTCACTGCAGCCTTGAATTCCTGGGCTCAAATGATCCTCCTGCCTCAGTCTCCCGAGTAGCTGGGACAACAGGTGCGTGCCACCATGCCTAACTAACAAAGACATTTATAATAACCAATTTAAAATAATAAGAATTGGGTGCAGATTCCAATAAATAAAAACATGGATTTCCTCATTTTATTTCTTATCATATAAACCAACAGTTAATATGTGGGTCCTGGCCGGGCACCGTGGCTCACCCCTGTAATCCTAGCACTTTGGGAGGCTGAGACTGGAGGATTACCTGAGCTCAGGATTCAAGACCAGCCTGGACAACATGGTGAAACCCTGTCTCTACTAAAAATACAAAAAATGAACTGGGTGTGATGGCACATGCCTGTAAGCCCAGCTACTAGGGAGGCTGACGCAAGAGAATCACTTGAACCCAGGAGGCGAAGGTTCAAGCTGAGATGACGCCACTGCACTCCAGCCTGAGTGACAGAGTGAGACCCTGTCTCAAAAAAAAAAAAAAAAAAGTGAGTCCCTAAAATAGTTGAGTTCTATAAAAGCTAAATAACAGCCAAAAAATGGAATAATCAAGTAGTTAACTGCCTCTAGCTAGAGACTCACTACTTAAATGTGATGGGCTCAATCTGTCTCACAGCTCTTATATGCCTATGATTTCCACTGAATTCCTTGAATTGGGCTTCCATGAGGTCTCCAGGATTATCCCTTTGTAGACAAAGAGGAATCCTCAGAGGAGACAGACTTGAAGCACCAAATCTTTGCAGTATTTTCTCCCTGCAGGACTGGCCCGTGGCGTGGTGTGCCAGGCAGGAGCAGCTCTGCAGCCCCACAGCCCTGGGTGCATGAGTGACAGGCTGTAGGTGCTGACGTCACATGTGAACAATCTTTGAATGCCAGGATTCTCCTCAAAAATCATTTGGTGAATTTCTTAATCGTTTGCCACTTGGATGCACTTCTCTTCAGGGTTCAACAAGTACTCCTAACTACAAGGGTTGGAAACAAAGGGATGCTCTAGGCCTGTTCTTACAATTCACAGGCAGGTTAAAACAAAGGGTTTGCATAATAAATACCACTTATTTGATGGCTATATGTTTATGTCTACAAGGTGACAGGGCACCGCATGTAGAATGTTCCGCTTCTCGTTGTCTGCAGTTATTCGCAGTCTTTGTAGAAATGTTGGCTTCATTCATTCCTGGGGCACACCTCAATGGTGACTGCTACACAAAACACCCTCCCTACACTTAATCATCAAACATTTGCCATTGTGTCCTCGAGAAGCAGTCAAATGCAAGGGTTGGGAATTTGGGCTCAGGTGCCTCCTCTGCATGGTATACTACCACTTCTCTTACAACCTGTGTGACCCTGGGCAGATTACTTACCCTTGCTGTGCCTCCAATTCCTCATCTGTGAAATGGTGATCATAAGAGTGCTTTCCTCTCAGGATCATTGGCAGCCTTAAATGTGGTGATCTGTGTGATGCACTTGGAATCATGCCTGGTAGAATTATCCCTCAACCAACACAAGCTAGCATTGCTTCTTAGGGAGACAAGAAAAATATCCCTTTGGGAGGTAAAGCAAGTCATCAGAGGTAATGGCCCAAATTCTGCGTTTTATGACTTATCTTTGTCTCTCAGAGGCATTTCCTGAGCTTCATCTCTGTCCTTTTCATCAATTCTACTGGTTCTGCAGTCACCTGCCCACGCAGGGTCAGGTTCTGGTCACCTGAATTCATCACTGATGACTCAGTAGGTGACATTCGGTTGGGAACCTCAACCTGGGATTCAGTTTTACTCCTTTTGTGTTAACCCTGGCAGTTGAGATCTCAGCCCATCAGCCTCAGGGGTAGAAATCAATGACATGCAGGCAGCACCATGTTGTCTAAAGATCATGTGCTTCAGAATCTGTATACTTGACTTCCAGTCCCAACTCTGCCTCTTAATGACTGTGTGGCTCTAAGCACATCTCAACATTTTGAATATCTCATTTTGCTCATTTCTAAAATGAAGACAATAACATTTTTATTTATGAAGTAATTGCAAGGAGTAAATGAAATAAATATTTAAGACATTCTTAGCACAGGCCTGGCCCGTAGAAAACACTCAATAAACAAATGGTTCCAACCTCTCCCTGAGGAAAAGGAAGCATTCTGAATTTCCTAGAACTTCTAAAGGTAACCAAAGAGGAATGGTGATGGGTTCATTTTGGTAGAGGTTGTGCGTATGTGGTCACATGCGTGTGTATCGGTAAATACCATCCAATAGCTAATATGATGGAGCCTCACTTTGTGCCTGGTTCTTTACATGTATTGGCCCCATTTTCCAGATAAGGAATTTGGAGCATGTCAAGGTTAAGCCACTCCACCAAAGCCACATGACTCGTCAAAGGAGGGGTGGAGTTACAACCCGTACTATGTAGCACCAGAGCCGTAATTCTCAACTACTATATTCTACTCCTTCTCACAATGGCAGGTGTTTGTTGGAGCAGTGAAACTGAGGCAGGAGAGGCTGTGTCATATCCAAGGTGGGCCACTCTGCAGGAGTGGAAGCTGGGGTGGACCTGTGGAGGTGTTATGGGGGCCTTGCTTCTTCCCAGTGGTGGACTTTTTGGGGATGAATTTAAACTGGAATCTTTTTGCAAGTATTTTAACACCATGTTCTATGACAGCAACTTGATTATAGACCATTTTCAGGAATAAAGGCTGCCATATATTTCTTCGGCATCCCTCAGCTGAGTTCTGGGACCAGAACCCAGGCCAGAAGACCACCCCAAAAATACTGGCTGATGGTCGGGTGTAGCAACAAGAGGTCAACAGGATGTTTTTAAAAATTGAGATACAGTTCACATTTGATGAAATTCATCCTTTGAAAAAGTAAAATTTAGTGATTTTTGGCATATTCACAAAGTTGAACAACCATCACCACTATTAATTCTAGAACATTTCACCGCCCCAGAAAGAAACCCTATACCTCCTAGCAGTCATTCCCCATTCCTCTGTACCCCCAGTCCCTGGCTACCACTAACCTACTTTTTATCTTTATGGGTTTATCTATCCAGGAAATTTCATACAAATAGAATTGTACCATAAGTGGCTTTGTATCTGAAGAAGCCATTATTTTTAATGCAATAAGGTGGTCAATATAGAAGCCAGCTTCCATCATGGCCCCTGTATTAGTTTGTAGGGCTACCATAACAAAGTACCACAAATTATAAGGCTTAAACCACATAAATAAATTTTCTCACAGTTTTGGAAGCTAGAAGTCTGCAATCAAGGCATCAGCAGGGTTGACTTCTTCTGAGGCCTCTCTTTTTGGCTTATAGATGGCCATTTTCTCCCTGTGTCTACATGATGTCCCTCTGTGTCTGTGTCCCAATCTCCTCCTATAAGAACATAGGTCATATTGGGTTAGGGCTCACCCTGATGACCTCATTTAGCCTTTGCCATGATTTGGTTCTATGCTCTCACCCCCCAGATCTCATGTTGAGATGTAATCCCCAATATTGGAGGTGGAGTCTGGCGGGAGATGATTGGATCATGGGGGCAGATCCCTTATGACTTGGGGCTGGGTGCTGTCTTCACAACAGTGAATGAGTTCTCACAAGATGTGGCACCTCCCTACCCTCTCTCTTGTTCCCATTCTGGTCACATGACATCTTTGCTTCCAATGTGATTGTAAGTTTCCTGAGGCCTCCCGAGAAATTGAGCAGATGCCAGCATCATTCTTCCTGTAAAGCCTACAGAACCATAAGTCAGTTAAACCTCTTTTCCTTATAAATTACCCAACCATAGGAATTTCTTTGTAGCAATGTAAGAACGGCTAATAGAATCTTAATTACCACTGTAGAGAACCTATCTCCAAATATAGTCACATTCCGAGGTACTGGGAGTTAGGACTTCAACATGAATTTTGAGGGGATACAACTCAGCCCGTAATAGTCCTCCAATATTCCTTCCCTTGGAATTCATGCCCTTGTGTAGTCCCCTCCTGCACTGTATCAGGGCCAACCTGTGTGATGTTACATGACTTTCAAAGATGGCTCACTTGGAGGTAAACAAGCTACCTACTGTAAGGACACCTGAGCAGTCCTGTTGGAAGTACCACTGGGAGAGCAACTGAGGCTTCCTGTTAACTGCAGTACCAACTTACTAGCCATGTAAGTGCTGATAAGTCAGCAATTAGACTTAGCTGGAGTTAGACCCTCCAGCTCTAATTTTCAGATGACTACAGCTCTAGGCAAAATCTGACTGCATCATCACAAGGGATCTCAAGAGAGAACTAAACAGCCAAGCTGCTCTTGAATTCTGACCCCCAGAAACCATAAGATAATAAATTATCATATTCTTTTAAGTCATTAAGCTTGGGGATGATTTGGTAGGCAGCATTAGATAACTGATACAGTTGGGGTGGGATGGTAGGGGTTCAAAAAGTCAATGATTATTATATACCCACTCTCTTTCAACCATAGAATCGTGTGTGGGAGTCTACTTCTTCAAGGCTCACAAGAGCTCTGCAAAATGTGCGTTATTGTCCCTGTTTCACTGAGGCTCGGGAGGTTAAGGAACTTGCTAACTATTTAAATGTAGTCCAGCCTTTCTCCAAGATCTGTATGTTTTCTACTGTATCATTGGGACCCTATCATAGGAGATCACCACTCAGGGATGGTGTTATGTACGCAGTTAACTACTTGCTACCACTTAGCAGCAGCAAGAGTCACCCAAAATGTGTCTCATACTTAACGTTTGTTTTCTACTTTGGAAAAGTCACCATTTTGCATTCAACTCTTTTTGCATTCTTCTCTTTTTCTCTATTTTTCTTTCCTTTCTTTCTTCATGTGTGTGCATGTAGGTTTTAGTGTCTTTAAACCAAAATGACTTATTATATCACATGAATCTGTGGATCGATTGAGCTCATCTGGATGGCCTGGTTCACTTTTTTTTTTTTTTAATCCAATCTTTATTTAAAAGTCGACTCTGCCAGCTTAGCGTTTTCCACCAACTTGGGGAGCTAAAACTTTCACAGGCTTCACAAATTTTTGCTTAGGTGCTGCCTTTGTAGGTGCCTTAGCAGCAGCCATTGCAGTCTTTTTAGATGCTTGCTTAGCCTTTTTTTGCTTCCTTAGCAGCCCTGATAGCTTATTCTCGTTGATCCTTTCTAACTTCAGGTTTCTGATTCCTCTTGGCCATTATATCAGCAACAGACGCACCAGTAATGGCCCTCTGGAATTTGACCGCGCAACGGGTTCTTTTCTTTTGAACTTCTTCTGACTGTCCCTTTTTGTGCTTCATTCTGTAGAGAACAGTGCAGTTTATCTGTCGAGGATTCCTCTTGGAAAGGAACGCCTACTCACATTTTGAATTAAGAAACTGGAAAACCTTCCCGTCAGTCCTGGCATAGCACCTCCCGTGTCCGGAGTAGAACTTGTACCTGCTGAAACTGCACAGCTCAACCTTCGTGGCGGCAGCTCCACAGGAGGAGGAAAAAGATGGTAAAGAGAACAGTTCACATATTAAGCACATTGAACCAGGAGCTTTGCTGAGGCTGCAATGTCCAAGATAGCTTCACTCTTGTACTGCGGACTTGGTATAGATGTTGGCTAGGCCTTTCTTTCCACATTATCCCATGTCAGTCAGTGGTCTAGTTTCTTTCTCTGGTGGCTGGACTCCAGGACAGCTTTCATATATTTTTTCATTATTATAATATTTTTGAAACAATACATCATAGGAAATTCAATTGTGAAAAAGACAGCAAAAAATGTCCCTCTCATTCCTGCCACAGGCCTTCCAGTTTCCTTTTCCGGAGGTAATGAATTACCAGTATCTTACTTGGCCTTCCTGAGTTATTCTAAGCACACCTTTGTCTATCTGTGTACCTCTACATTTCCAAACCCAGCTACTATAGCATTTAAAATATGTAAATAGCAGCACTCTTTACACACTGTTCTGCATCTTGTGTTTTTGCTTGAAATATCTTGGAGATCCTTCTGTATCAGGATATGAAAAGCTATAGATCTACCTCATCCTTTTAAACAGTTATGTAGAGTTTTGTTTTGTGGATCTTACATGAGGCAATTTATCTAGTTGGTTCTCTTTTAATGAGCATCTTTTCATTTCATATACCATGATATTGACAGTGATGGCATTTAAGATAGTAACTTCTATTTAACTTTTAAAATTGACTTAAAATATCATGGAGTAGGCATCTTTCTAGTATATCACAGCACCGCCACCCTATAGCATTACTAATAAGTCATTTGTCAAATATATACATGTGCCTTGCTTATGGAAACATGTGGTCTAGTAAATGCTGCTGACCGGTACCTCTGGGCTTTTTAAAACTTGCATCATTAGATCATACTTACAGCTGTGCACCACTACTGAAGGCTCCCTTCCCCCATAAGATTTTAAAATATCCCATATCACTACTATTTCATTATCTTTAAAAAATTATCCCTCTTTGGCTTCAGTGACCCGCACCTCAGTCACCCCTTCAATCATTTGCTGATTATGTTGCTACTTGAATCCACTCAGAAGAGTAATTCCTAATACCAGCCTTAGGATACAAGCATGGCACGCAGAGGCAGTGCTGGACTATTAGTGTCCAATTATATACTGCTGGATGCTGTGTTATCATTGCTTCAAGTGCATTACTCCCACATCTGGTAAGACTAAAGAACATAGTCTAGAACCAGAGGAACTGGGTTCTAGTTCTAGTTCTGCTACTAACCACCTTGATCATTTGTCAAATGACCTATCTTGTTTTTGATTTCCCAAAGCGGATCCCAAGACAAGGTTTAGGGGCATAACTAGTTTATTTTGGAGGTTATCCCAGGAAATGGTTGAGAGACAGGGACCATGAGACGGAGAAGGGAAGGAAGCAGATTTAAGAGACCTTAATGGGCAGGTTACCACCGAGGACAGCTGTGACTCAATTCAGCTGGGGACCTCTAAGGGACTATGTTAAGGATGGAACAAAATCATCTTGACTGAGGGATGAGAAAGTAGGCTTTTGAATCTATCCACTCCCACCACTCACTGATGGAGGGTTGCTCCTTAGGTTAACTCCTGCTGTGGTCTGAATGTTTGCATTACTCCAAAATTCATATGCTGAAATTCAATCCCCAGGGTTTTTTTTTTGAGATGGAGTCTTGCTCTGTTGCCCAGGTTGGAGTGCAGTGATGCGATCTTGGCTCACTGCAATCTCTGCCTCCCGGGTTCAAGTGATTCTCCTGCCTCAGCCTCTCGAATAGCTGGGATTACAGGCATGCACCACCACACCCAGCTAATTTTTATATTTTTAGTAGAGACGGAGTTTCACCATGTTGGCCAGGCTAGTCTTGAACTCCTGACCTTGAGTCATCCGCCCACCTCAGCCTCCCGAAGTGCTGGGATTACAGGCGTGAGCCACCACGCCCGGCCCCCAGTGTTTTGATATTAAGAAGTGGTGCTTTTGGGAGGCAGAGCCCTCATGAATGGGATTAGTGCTCTTCTAAAAGAGGCCTGAGGGAGCCTGTTTGCCCCTTTTGCCCTTCCACCATGTGAGGATGCAGCAAGAAGATGCCATCGGTGAAGTAGTGAGTCCTTGCCAGACACCCAATCTGCTGGTGCCTCAATCTTGAACTTCCCAGCCTCCAAAACTGTGAGCACTCTGCTTTCCTGTTGTTTATAAGTTACCCAGTCTAACATATTTTGTTACAGCAACTTGAACTAAGACAACTCTCTAGTATTTCCAGTCTTGCTTGCAATCTCCCAAGTAGTCCCAGCACCAGAGAACACCCTCAAACAGAGAGGTGGAGGATGTCCTGGACTGTACAGACACTATGAAGGTAACCTGCAGGGTAAGAAAGGAGAAATGAACTCTGACAGCATCTGCTATTTAGAAACAGCATGTGCATTAACTAAAAACATAGTTTTTAGTTCCTTAATGGAGCATGTCATGACAGGCCAACAAGTGAGGATGTTTTGAACACTTGGACAAGGGTATTTAGCACTTGGGAGCACAAGAGAAGTTTCCATGGAGAACTTAGAATATTAATCAAAGGACACTGACATATACTGAGTGCTATGATTCAGGCCTTGGCTGGGCTTTCAACATATAGGATCTTATTACTCCTAACTGTAGCATGGCAAGGTGAGCATTATTATCCTGAGGCTTGGAGAGGTTGCTTCTCTTGTTCGAAGCCCTGCAGAAGACAGAGAAGCAGAGGGCAACCCATGGTCATCTGCATGACAAGTGTCCTCTTAGAGGATAATGGGGAGGAGGGACACCAGGCTGTGTCATTCTGGTTTCTACTGCCTTGCAGAGAACTAATAAGTGGGTTTAGCAAGGTTGTAGGATAAAAGATCAATATATAAAACTCAACTGTATTTCTACATACCAGCAACAAACAATAGGAAATTGAAAAATTTAAAATACCATTTACAATGGCATCAAAAACCACGAAATATTTAGGGGCAAATCTGACAAAAGATGTGAAAGAACTGCAAACTGAAAACTGCAAATATTGCTAAGAGAGATGAAAGAAGATCTAAATCAATGGAGAGAAATATGAGTCAGGATACTTAATATTGTTATGATGTCAATTCTCTCCAAATTGATTGATAAATTCTACAAACTCCCTATCAAAATCCCAGCAGGTTTTTTTTTTTTTTTTTTTTTTTTTTTTTAAGAAATCGACAAGCTGTTTCTAACAGCCAAAACAACTCTATAAAGAAGAATTGTGGAAAGAATGTTGGAGGACTAAGATTGATTTTAAGACCTGTTATAGGACTACTAGAATATACTACCCTGCTTAAAGGGAAACTGTTCAATTTCCTCTCCATGCTCCAGATTTCACTGAATAACCTGGTGTATACACTCAGAAGCTGTCAGATGGAGGGCTTTGGGCACGCACAGGAGGTCTCACCCTGAACCTAAGTCTTGGGCCGGTTGGTTGCCTTGTGATATTTGTACTCTGGTGCCTTCAACAACAGACATACTTACTGGCTTTCTGGCCTTTGTTGTTGTAAGATGAGAGCAATGCTCTTTCCAGCTCTCTTTTATCCCCAAGCAGAATCTGAAGTCAATGGGATGAATTTTAAATAGAAGGTAGAGGGGCCAGGCGCAGTGGCCTGAGCCTATAGTCTCAGTTACTTGGGAGAATTGCTGAGCCCAGGAGTTCAATGCTGCAGTGAGCTATGATCGTGCCTGTGAACAGCCCCTGCACTTCAGCCTGGCCAACATAGCGAGACCCTATCTCTTAAAAACATAACAAACAAACAAATAGAGGGAATGAAATTGTGGTCTAGAAGTGACATTATAAAATTAAGTGAGAGCCTCAGGTCAACTGGATATTGCAAAGTGTGTAGAGCAATGAAGATAGCAGTAAGTTGAAATTTTCTACCACTTTGCACTCTAACACTCCATGGGATTCCTTCTCCAACATTCTTTTTTATTATTATTTATTTATTTGAGACAGAGTCTCGCTCAGTTGCCCAGGCTGGAGTGCAGTGGCTCGATCTCTGCTCACTGCAAGCTCTGCGTCTGGGGTTCATGCCATTCTCCTGCCTCAGCCTCCCGAGTAGCTGGGACTACAGGCGCCCGCCACCATGCCCGGCTAATTTTTTTGTACTTTTTTAGTAGAGACGGGATTTCACCGTATTAGCCAGGATGGTCTCGATCTCCTGACCTCGTGATCCGCCCACCTCGGCCTCCCAAAGTGCTGGGATTACAGGCATGAGCCACCGCGCCCGGCCCCTTCTCCAACATTCTTTAATCGCTTCCCTTTCTTAAGCTTCCTTGAATATTTCAGAGAGGAATTTCTCTATAGGAATAAATTTCTTTTTTTTTCTTTTTTTTTTTTTGAGACGGAGTCTCGCTCTGTCGCCCGGGCTGGAGTGCAGTGGCCGGATCTCAGCTCACTGCAAGCTCCGCCTCCCGGGTTCACGCCATTCTCCTGCCTCAGCCTCCAGAGTAGCTGGGACTACAGGCGCCCGCCACCTCGCCCGGCTAGTTTTTTGTATTTTTTAGTAGAGACGGGGTTTCACCGTGTTCGCCAGGATGGTCTCGATCTTCTGACCTCGTGATCCACCCGTCTCGGCCTCCCAAAGTGCTGGGATTACAGGCTTGAGCCACCGCGCCCGGCCAGGAATAAATTTCTAATAAGCATGTTGAAATTGTGACATCATTATCTTTGGGCAATAATAAAAAAAACAAAACAGAAAAGAAAGTTATCTGCTATGGGGAAGGAAAAGAAATACAAAGATTCCCATGACCCCTCAAATCTCAGAAAATGCACCTGGGTATTCGAACAGTAGTAAAATAATTGGACCTCATGTTTTTTTCTCTATTACAATATTCAACCTGATTTCTAGAATATTTTGGCAGCATTATTTGTGAAAATGCTTACCTCTTTCTGTAGAAAGCCCATAGACAAGGTAATTGCCATTATTTCACAAAAGCCAATAAAAACTCTCTCATCATAAAACCACAGAAATATTTCAGGTTTATTTAAGCAACTTAATAAAGAAGAATAAAACCACTTTTACCTTAACCTACTAACTATTTAATCATAACCTCTTCAGGTGCCACAATTTTTATAATTTAGTAATCTGTCCATCTTATCTTATTTAATTCTTTATTATTTCTTTTTTTCAGCTTGATGTTAACAAAATATGTATTATCAATGTAATGACAGCAGAATAGTCCATCTCATTGATGAGTCTTGGGAATTTGAGAGCAAGAAAGTTTGAAAGAGCTAAAATGTCAATCTAGGACAAGATATTCACTACAGAGATGACGAAACTGAGGTACAGAGAAGCAGAGTGGACAATGTCACTTCCTGTTCTGATTATTCTCATCATCAATTGCTGCGTGATAAACGATGGCTTTTTATTACTTTACGGTTCTGTGGATTTACTGGGCTCACCTGGGTGGTTCCTGGCTTGGATCCTTTTCAGCCAGAGTTCTTCAGAGAAAAAGAACCAATTATAGACATAGGTATATATAGATATGTACATATGTGTATATGTGTATATATGTGTGTATATATGTGTATATATGTATATATGTATGTATATATGTATGTGTGTATACATATATGTATGTGTATACATATACCCTGTATATGTATACCATATATATATATTTTTTAAAGGAATTGGATCATGTAATTGCAGGGGTTGGCAAATCTGAAATCTGTAGCACAGGTTGGCAGGCTGGGGATGCAGGCAGGAATTTTGCAGCAATCTTGAGGCATAATTTCTTCTCCAGGAAACTTCAGTTTTTGCTCTTAAGGCCTTCAACTGATCAGATGAGGCCCATTCACATTACTGAGGATAATCTCTAATACTTAAAGCAAACAGATTTTAGATGTTAACTACATATGTAAAATACCTTCACAGCAAGTTACTGGGTACCATAGCCTAGCCAAGTTGATACATAAACTAACCATCACAGGATTTCTAACGTGTTTAAGTCAGATGTGAAAGCCACAGTCTTCTGAAGGCTCTGCTGGGCTGGACATCCAAGATGACTCATTCCCATGGTGACTGCTCACTCCACATTGGTGGCTAATGCTGGCAGTCAGCTGGGAGTTCAGCTAGGGCTGTTGACCTGCACGCTCACCTGATCTGTCTCCAGCGTGGTGGCTGAGTTCTAAGAGGGAGTGCCCCAAGAGCCAGCATTCCAAGAAACAAGAAATGGAAGCTGTTGGCCAGTTAACACCCACACTGGAGTTAGTACAAGGTCAATTTCACTGTGTTCTACTGGTCCAAACAGTCACAGGGCCCATCCAGATTCAAAGGGTAGAAAACTAAGTCCCACTTCTTGATGGGAGAGTGGCAAAGTCAATTGCAAAAGAACACGTGGGCTGGGAGATACAAATGCAGCTGTTTTTGGAAAACACAATGGGACTTACCATTTCCATCCACACTGGCCCACCATCTGACTCCCAGCATCTATGACTCTTTACCTAAGGTCTTTCTTTGGCCAATGTCTTCTTCGCCTCCTGTAAGGCAACCCTACAGTGTGGGCAAATAATGCCCACCCCAGAAGTCCTCAACCAATAACTGGATACTACAATTCCCTTGTCCCTCATGCAGGTGTCTACACTGCCTCCCAAGGTTTCTCTAGTAGTATTAAGTTCCAGTTGCATAAAATGGTAACTTACTAGGTAACTCACTCGGTATTGCTCCCTCCCCTTCTCTGTTTCTTTTCCCTACTCTCCCTACTGTGTTGCTTCCTGAGATCATCTCCTGAAAAATCTATTTGCACTCATCTTTGGCTCAGGGCTGACTTCTAGGGGAACCCAACTAAAGTAAGATAGTGACTTGTTCAAGGTCACAGAGTTATAACTAACGCTGAACTGACACCT
Organism: Papio anubis; assembly: GCF_008728515.1. Taxonomy (NCBI): domain Eukaryota; kingdom Metazoa; phylum Chordata; class Mammalia; order Primates; family Cercopithecidae; genus Papio; species Papio anubis. The sequence continues at coordinate 37,314,684 of NC_044991.1, forward strand.
AGACAAGAGTGCTTTCCAAACTTGCTACATTCTGACAGAGCTTCAGAGAATTAAAGAGTTCAATCTTATTTAGTGATAGGGAGGGCCTATGAAAAAGAAAAAATTAGATGTTTATGTTAGCTATTTGAAGAGAGCACTGGACTAGGAGTCAGGAAATGTGGGTTCTTGCTTTTGTTCTAGTGATGAACAAGTTCCATAACTTGAGCCTCAGGAGTGGAGATAAATTCTCATCTCGAATTCACACTTTTAGCATTCCAGTGAGCATCAGATGAGTGATTGTGCAAAAACAGTACAATGAAGAAAATAGGCAAATGAATGGAAGGAATTATTTTTTCCCGTTTTTGGCGACTCTATTCAACAAAACCTTATGTTTTAATTTTTTTCAAAAGCTTCTCATGTGGTCTTGAAGTACATGATTGTCAAGTTCACCAAACCATGTTGTCTAGATAATTCAGGTTATGTTCAAAATCTCCAGTTTTAAAACAAAGTCTTCAGATACAATTTTTTAGCCAATGGCCCACTTTTACCAGAAAAAGATCCTGGCATTGAAAGCCATCTCTCAGTCCCTGACAACAAATGTCCCTGTCATTGCAGAGCATATGTAGGCATGAACTGCCTGGATAAAGATAGTCAATATATTTTTCTCCATTGGCTTATGAAAAAATATCACATCCATATTATGGCTTTCCCCCCTCTGCACTAGCTTCTTTAGGATGTGTGAATTTCACCTAGCAGTGTGTGCGTGTGTTGAGTTTTGATACCCATCTCTTTGTGTGTTAGTGGAGAGGGTAGAAAAATGCAGACAACAGATTAATAGAAGAGAAAATAACTCATGAGTGGTCTTGGACACATTTAATATTATCAATGATATTCTGCGATAAAACATAAGCAGGGGGTAGTATTTATGTATTTATTGGCTTACTACATTGATCACATTTTCTGGTAGAAAAGTTAAATGCAATTTAGCTGCTGAGGATTTGGAACATGCCCCAGTTTGGTATTTGTTTATACTTTATATTTTAAAAAGGGAAAACAACTTGATTTGATCTCTGATTTGTGTAGAAAACTTGACTTACCAACTTAGTGAAATTCACAGCCCTTGCCCAGAGGAACTGGTCTTCTGCTGAAAACTAGCCTTGGCTTATGCCAAGGTGGGAAGAGACTTAATTTGGGAATTACATTTCTTCCAAAGACTAATTTCAAACTAGGTATATATTTTTTTAAGTTGGTTTGCAGATTCACATCTACACTACCTCTTCCAGAGGTGGGGGATGTTTTCCCTCTTGTTTATCGTTTGCTGGTGTGAATGCTGAGAATTAATTACTCTCCTTTGTGCCACTAAGAAAACTTTTAATGAGCGTTTGTTTCTTCTATTGTATGGAATGAAATCATAAGAAGTTTCATTTAATTGGTTTATTCATTTAAAGAGATTCCTTTAATTGAAATAGAGAAAAGGAAAAATAAAACCCTAGAAAATAAAACCAGGTTCTAACCACTTTAGGGCGAAACGCGTATATCATTTTAAAAATGAATACCTCAAATTAAGAATTTAATTTTTAAAATTCTTTATGTCTCTCTCACCACATTTGTAGTATGTGAAAGGCAAGAGAGGCCCTTTGAACTAGGGAAAAGTTATTCTTTGAAATGACTTCAGTGATCTGACTCCGTCTGTATTTCAACCGAATTAACTTCACACCGTCCACACTGGACAATGAAGATGCACAGAGTCAGGTCAAATTCACCCTCCTGAAAAACTGCAAATTAAGATGTTGTTGATCACACGCCACCGGCTGTCTTCATCATCGTGATCAAAATCCAAATATTAAGGAAAGTGGCCTGGAAAGGTTACGTTTGGGCCTTTGACAGACCCTCAACCAAACTCTGACGCCCAGCCTGCGCGTTTCCACATCTTTTTCCAGGCAAGAGGCTCCATCAGCCCGCGTGGGGCTCGCAGTGTTTCTCAAGAGTGGCTAGACATCCCCCACTCCCCAAACCCAGACACACCCCGACCCCCGCGAATGGTTCTGGGCTGTCAAAACACGCGGCGGCGTGTTCAGTCCCAATAACTCGCGTGATGATTAATGAGCAGCTTGATAATTTAATATCGCGTGTGATTAAATTATAAGGCGTGGGGGAGGGGAGCTCTGCGCCGCCTCGGCAGCCCAGCCGACGCCGACCAGCTAACCGGTCTGGGCTGCGCTTGGAACCCGCTCTTCCCGTGCACAGTGCGGGACGAGGCTTGGCGAGCGGTGGGTCTGCGCCTTCCTAAGGTCAGTGGGTCTGGAAAGGGGAGGACGGCGGGACTGGGGATGGCGGAAGGGGTGTCTTGCAGAGCGGAGGAGAGGTGTGGGCTCAGGGTAGCTCTGGTCTGAGCCGATGAGCAGGGTGAGCCATCGACTCTTTCTCCGGCAAAGGCGCGTAGAAGGCTGGAAAACGGCTTCAGGCAAGGGAAGATTTGTTTTTAAAAATTCCTCTTTTCTCTGCCACTGGGGCTTAGAGAGTCCCTAGGATCCGGAGACCCCTGGGGGGAAGGGGCGTCCCTCTGGGTCTCTCTCTGGATCCCGCCCCCCGCCCCCACCCCGTGCCTTGACTTTGTGGGGTTTCCCCGCAGGCCGGGCCGAGGTGGCTGTCGGGTTGGGCCACCCGAAGTCCGTTCTTTTCCCCAGCCCGCAGACCCCGGCCTTGCCTAGTGCTCGGCGGGGTTCAGGCAAGTCCGGGGGAAGAGGGGGTGGATGAAGCCTGCTAGAGCACGAAGCTGCTGGGAGGCGGAGAGACGCCCACAAAACTCTAGCCGCAGAGTCTCCGGGGTTTCCAGCCAGATTCCTAGGGGAGGCGCGAAACCCCGGTCTAAACTGAGGTTACTGGAGGGACTCCTAGCCGTCACTCTTTTCTCCTGAAGGGGTCGGGTAGGGGGGCTCGGGCGTGGCCACTCCTTATCCTGGAAGAAGTGTGAGCGCAGGGCCCGCGCCGGGTGAGGGGGCCAGCGGCGCTCGCACTGTCCCCGCCGCCGCTGAGCAGTCCTGCCCCGGGCCAGGTAGGAGGTTGCTTTTGCTGCTGTGCAGAGCCAGGTCTGCTCGCGGGGCGGCAGCCTCAGAGGGGTACCTCGAGAAACCACTTGCGGGACACAGGGAGAGTCGCCTCTTAGTCTACCACCGCATCGAAGGGCTGAACTTTTAGCCCGAGGAGGGCAGGCCCTGGAGAGGTAGGGCTGTCCCCAGAAGACCCTAGGAAACAACACCCTGGAGGGTTGTTCAGACCCAGAGCGGGAGGGTGAAAATTAAAGCGTCCTGACCAGGGCTCCAGAGGGCTCGGTGTCCAGGTTGTGCTGGCTGGATTTTCAGCTGGGAAATGGCATTCGAAAGGGGACGCCGCGGGCTGAACCTAGGCTGCCTGCTTTCCTTCAGCCAGAGAGGCCCTAGAGAGCGCCAGAACGGCGCGCCTGGTGTCCGGTGCCTCGGACTCCAGGTGCAGTGGCAGAACCTTCCTCCTAGACAGAGATAGAAGCTTCCTAGGCTGGGCTCCTTGGATATGCAGGCATGACCATTTCTCTCCCAGCTCATCCAGATATTTGGAGGTAACACCAATTAAGGGGAAAATCATGAACAACGAAACGGGCTTGTAAACAGAAGGTCACAGTATGGAAAAAAATATATGCGTGTGGGTGAATGCGCCTGTGTCTGTGTGTCTGTGTGTGTCCTCTCAAAACACGCAGAGAGAATATGTAAACAAAACCTGCCTAGCTAGAGCAGAAAGAAGCCACAAATTGGTTCTAGGAGGCTCAGCCTGAAATGCCCCAAATTAGCAGAGGATGTAGGTTGTGACTGCAATTCCCGGATATTTGGAACACACAAAACCCTTCTTAGGAAAAAAACAGAGGTAAAGTCAGGGGTTGGAGGATGAGGGGCAGAGGAGAAGTGCTCGGAAGCTGCCTGGCGTCCTGGACCCCCAGCGGCTGCAGACCTGGTTGCATCTTTCTCCAGGGGCCCGCACCTCTCTGTCCTGGCCCTCAGACCCTAAAGAGGAGGCTACTCCCCTCAAGGTGCGTTAGTGGTAACTAAAGAGGGTTTTATGGACAAGGTTTTGCTTGCGGCTGCCTCTGCAGCCGGGAGTCATTTTAAGGAGAAGCAGCCTCTGATATTACCGCTGACGCTCTACCTCGGGGTACTGACGTGACCAAAGGCCAACGCGCTGGTTCCGGCATACAGCTTTTGTCCTTGTTATGAAAATCATTCCTTAAATTTGCTCCTCATCTGTGCTTTTCTCAGACACAAACTGACCCCCTTATATCTGGTTCCACCAAAAATAGTGGCTGGGCCCACGGAGAACAATTTAAAAGCCCAGGACCAACCTGTTTCTCCCAAAGGTGGCACACATTATAGCATTAATAATGTGCGCCTGGTGGACGCATTATATTTCCCAGGAATTACATTTGTTTTCCAGAAACTGGACTGGGAAGGTCCTAGACAGAAGTGAGTCCTTGGAAGAAAGGACTGAGCGTCTCAGTAATGACAAGGAGTCGGGGAGGGTGTGGGATAAGGGACGCCAAACTGGATTTTATTCCCCAGATTATCATCAGTCTGCTGCGTGTCTGATGCCAGGAGACTAACAATTCCCAAAGTTGCGAAAGGAGTAAGAGTTAGTCTTATACTCCCGTCCGCAAGATCACTCACGTCTAATAATGATTTCGGACACCTGCAAGATGAGTCGATTAGTGACGCGTGGGGTGGCATTGTTCACTCGACGTGCCAGGACGCCAGCGGTGCTACCTTTTCCTGTCTCCTGAGCGCGAGTTGGCGCACATTGATTTCACCCCTCGCTCTCCGCCCCGCTGCCGAACACCATTTAGGCCAAGATCGGGTATAATGGGAAACAGCATCAGCAGACAATTACCCTTTCAGAGGATTCACTTCTCCTCACAGACACTGTTATTTGAGAAATAGGATCATTTGATTTCATATTGCACTAAATAACACCCAGCCGGTTCAAATTGCCAGCTTCTTAAAAACCGCCCATTGGAATAAATTGCAGCAGACTCTTTTGCTTTTCAGGGCAATATGATGGGCACCGGGCAGAACTTGGAAAAATATCTACAAAGCCAGCCCCGAGCCGTGGCTATTGGTAGGAACAGCCCTGCCACCCCGCAAGCAAAGGCATCCAGCCACCTAGTTCCCTGCCACCGCCCCCTCCACCCGCCAACTTTGAGGTGGTTCAACCTCTTGACTTTGGAATTCAAATGCACAGCCCCAGCCACCCCAAGGAAGCGCTTCGAGCCACAAGGCGCTTTCGTGTTGAGCAGAGAAAGATGGGCGGGTGTGCGAGACACGCATTTCGGTGTGTCCCGCCACATTGCTTGCAGCGTTGGAACGTTTGGACAGCGCAGCGGGTTTGGGGCTCGGCGGCGGGGGAGTGCGCCCTCCAGCTTCGCGGGTCTGGGGTTCCCAGGGCCAGATCAGCCGCTACATTCTGCACACCAATGCGCCCTCCAGGCCTGCCGGCCGCGACGTCCTTCTCCGCTCTCAGCAAAGGCGCCAAGCCGAGAGTCAGGGCTTCCGGGTACAGCTGCGGACAGAAGAGGAGGGAGCCGCACTGGGGCTTCAGCACCGAGTCCAGAGGGAGAGGCGAGCGGGGTGAGCGGCAACCGGCGAGCTGGGGTTCGCTGCACACTCATCACCACAGACATTTCAAAAAGAATTAAGCCTTTTGAAGTCAGCCAGAGCTGCGGTTTGTTAATTGACACTGTTCAACTGAGTGACAATTGTTACGCTCAGTGGGGGCTACCCACTCCCTTCCTCCCTCCCCCCGCTTTTTTTCTTATAAAATAAGAGTTGGCTCCTTGGTTCTCCGTTCTTCTGTGCCAAGGGGCAGGATTTATTTAAGACGGCAAGGGCTTTGGCGATTCTGTGCGTTGAAGTCTTTCTTATATTTGTGTGAATGTACTTCAGGAAGGCCGCGTTAAATTCTTTCTCTCCAGATCCCGAAGGGTCGCCGCTACCCCCCTCTTCGGAACATGAGCTGGAAAGGCCCTCTTAGTGGGTCCCGTGACCTGGAGCGAGTTAGTCTGAGACTTTGGGGACAGGGTGGGAGTCTTTCCCCTTCCTTGACACTGGGAGGAGCCAGGGAGCAGGGGGTTCTGGGTACGCGGCTACAGGGAAGGTTCCAGACACGTCGAGAGTGGGAAACTTAAATTCCCCTCTCTGGTGTAGGCGCAGGCTTTTGGCTCCAGGGTCTTTTCCGGGTAAGGTGTCGCTGCCCGCTTAAGATGGCATGATAGGTAGCAGGGGACTCAGCGTGTCTTCACTCTCCACTTGGCCTTGAAGTGGGGACGCTGAGCCGCGCTGCTCCTTGGCGATTCGCCGGGTCTCTGTTCGCAAACAGCTCAATTGCGAGGCCCAAGTATACCTAAAGCAAAACCTTGGCCGTGGGCCTTCAGCACGGCCCTCCAGGGCTGGGGAAGATACCGCGATGCCCAGCCGGCCACGCCGCCAGATCTGGCCTTGCGTATCCGCCTCCAAGGATCCAAGGCCGGCCTGGGGCTGTTCAGTCGAGCCTAGGCAGAGCCCAGAGCTGCTCCATCACCGCCCCTGCCCCCAGGCGGTCGCGCCCTCACCCCGCGCGCACTCCGCCCCGACCCACCCCCGCGTGCCCCCGCGAGCCTCTGGCCCCTGCACGCAGCTAGGGGGCTGTGTTCCATCTCCCACCTACGTCCCCACGGTGGCGCAACCGAGGAACCCTTTCTTGCCCAAGGCCAAGCCCAAGCCCAATCGTGGCAGCTTTTCCAGGAGGTAGGAACTGGGCGGTTAAATTCGAAGGAGCTGGAAAACACGTCTTGCCCGGCTCCACAGTTAGCTGCCTGCGCAAACGGAAGCGCTGAGCTACGCAGTGGAACTGCCGAGCCGCTCGCAAGGCTACTCCAACCTGAGGCCCGAGTCCCTGGAGCTGGCGGCGGCAGACTGCGTCCCTGGGGACACTGGAGGGGATTCCAGGGACAGCGTGGGTGGGCCTTTCCCCCAGCACGCGCCTCTCACTGTCTTTCTGGGCCAGAGCCGGGGCAGCGCTTTAAATTAAGGTCGACCTCCAGCTCTGGGTGAAGTCTTCGGTCCGCCCGATCCCGGCCCAGGAGCCCTAGGTGAGGGTGGTCGGGGTTTGGCTGGGGCTAGCGGGTCAGCCCTTATGTCAGCTATTTCTGCCCCCACCCCGATCGCTTCTCGATGCCGGTCCCGGCGCTCCCTCCCTCGCCCGCGCTCCCCGCACGTCGCGGTGTTTACCAGCGCGTTTTGTTCCCCTGTCGGATTCCCGGCCGAGGGGCTGTAACCGTGTTCTCCTCCGACGGAAGCTAATCAAGTAATTTCCCCATCCCAGCCCCATCAAATTGCTCTTTAGCTGTTGAACCGCGGAGTTTTGCTCGCCTTTTCACATGCTAATCACGCCCATTCAGCGGCTCTCGGTGGGGCTGTTTGTCGCGGGGTAAATCTCCTTGTTTGCCCGCTGCATGATTAATTGATATTGTTGTCTGGCTTTTGTGGGGACAGCGAGGAGCTGAAAGGCGGCGCGTAGTGGCTGCGTCGGGGCCGCTGGCGACATCATCGGGCTGCAGAGGTCCCGGCGAGGTCGGGCCGGGGCTGATGACATTATGGGCCCGATTTGGTTTTCCTTATTAGAAACATGATGAAAGACTTGGAGACCTCCGGTCTTACCACCCGCCCCCCAACTGGGTGCAGAAACCGCACGGCGTTTAAGTCACAAGCTCAGACAAAGCCCTGGTGTTTGCTCAATTCAGGGGGAAAAGTGGGTGTCACTTCCTCACGCAGGAGGCAATTAAATCTTATTTCGGCCCACCCGGGATTTCAATAGAGTTGAACATGAACGCACAGCATAGTGGTTTGGTTTCACAAAGAACAAAAAGAAAAAAATGTTTTGGGGTTTAGCGGTTGTAAAAGCAGGAACTTTCTAAGGTTAAAATCCCCCAAAAAATAAGTAAATGGAAGCCAGAGCCTCCCTTGTAGGCAGCGATGGAGGAAAGTCGCGCAGAGGCGCTTCCACGCCAGGCCCCTAGCGATGCAGTTTGCGGAAACGCGACTCCCTTCTAATCGCAGGCTTCGGTGAAACCCGGGGCTAACGCTGAGGTAGCGCGATTCCCAAGGCCCGCGTCCGCCTGCAAGCCAATGTTTTATTTGACATCACTGGTCCCTGCTAGTGGCTGGTATTTTCTCGCCGACCACAGGTGTGCAGTCAAACCAACAAATTCCTCCGCCCCCTATACTCTCCCACCCTCTCCCCTGAGCACTGGGGTTTTATCCTCTACGGACATCCCTAAAAACTTGAAGATTCAATTAAATAATTCCAGTTACGAAGTGCTACTACCGCCTGCTTATCGCAAATATTTCCTTCTTCGAGTTCTTTAAAAAAAAAAAAAAAAAAAAAAGCAAAGAGAAGAAAAGAAACTGTCGCTTTCGCTTTCACTGCGCGCGGGGTAATTGATAGGCGCCATCGGAGGTCAGAATTTGCATAAGAATTAAGAGCAGTAAATTAATTTAATATTCCATGCACATCTCCAATTATTCCTGGAGACCTTTGTCTCCGCGGCTGCCAGAGAGGGGATTCAGCTGCTCTTCAGCCAAACAACATCTGTGCGGTTAATAATTTGATAAACAGCTCATACAAATAGTTTCTGAATTATCTGGCAGCCCAATGACTATTCAGTTTGGAAACGTTTTGGCAGGGTCTCCCGGAGTCCTCTGAGAGCCTCAGGCGCCCGCCCTGACAAATGTCTTCTTATCTTTTAAACATCAGCAGACGACAATGTGTAAAATAAGTAATTATCATTAAGTAATAACTCTAACCCATATATATATAGAGAGAGAAGCGCGCCTGAGTCATCAGGGTGTCAGCAGGTCGTCTGTCAGGTACCCCGAGATGAAGAAATACGTTGGGGAGTGGGCTGGGTGAAGAATGACCTGAAGGGGAAGAGAAGACCTGGGTGCTGGCAGGGGCTGGATAGGGATAGGGAGCTGTGTTTTTCAAGGTCATATATTTAAATTGAGTGACAATTTGTGCATGGAAATATCTGCAAGGAAGGCTCACAGTTGCCACTGGGAAGGAACCAAAGTAGGTGGGCTACAAGGAGACCAACTTTCTGCTGTGTTATTTCTTGAATCTTTCACTTTTCTCCCCACATGCAGGTATTGTTTATTTCAAATGTAAATACAAGAAAATAAATTGTGTTTAGCAGAAAGCAGGGTAAATTATTTTGGCTGGATATTGTCCTGCCTGGCTTGGGGCTATCCTCCTCCTGACCACTGGCCTTCCTTCCTTCCTATCTTTACCCTCAGCCAGTGCACCCTCATCCTGATAGCAACTTCCCAGAAAGCACAGATTTATCCAAAACCGTGGAGAGGGCACACAGATTCAGCCAAAGCATTGAGTTGGCCCAAACTGGAAAGGAGGCACTTGTAGGATGAGGCCATTGTGTTGTTAAAACAGGCCTGAATTTAAACACTTACCCCTTGCTCTTCTTGTCTTTACACTAAAGATTTTATGGCTGCGATTATGTTCTTAAATCTTTCTGTTACCCAGAACAGAGCCTGTTCCTGCTAAAAAGTCTAGAAAGGAACGATTTGATCTTGAATGAGACTCAGGATGCTCTAATTCGTGCAAACTGCACATTGCAACTCTGTTTACTCCAAGCCTGTGTTTACCCTGGAATTTTTCTGCACCCTCTGCAATATAATAGGATGTTTGAGGAGGATCTTTATCTCTCTGTCTATACATTCCTACATGTTTGATGTATACACCTCACCCATTCAATATTCTACTTTCTATTTCCTATACTGCTGACAATCTAAGTACTTGAAGCCACTGAAAACTACCTAGGAGTTCTGAGAAGTGTCAAAGCAGTAATATGCTAGAGCTTTGTCCTGGTACTCTAATGAGCCCCGGTAGCATTGCGCTTTAAATACAGACAAACCCTTCAGACTACAGGTTTAAATATACAACTTTACAATGAATACAATGCTTGCCTGGGCTCAATGGAAGAATTACTTTTCCAGAAAAGAAGACATTGTGTCACAAGAGTATGACAATAGCATTTCTACCGGGCACATTCATTTCTATTTTTAACATTTTCTTCTTGCATTTCATTAGTTTTTTTCCCCATAGAACTATAGACACTGCTGGGCCATGCAGGCTTTTACACATATAAAAATCGTCTCTGTTATTTATGATTGGGGGTCTCTGTCTGCATCCTATTATTAATTTCTGACTTTGATTCAGACTCCTCTAGTCAGCAGAATGATTTGAAAACATTTCTTTTTTTAAATGGAACATTTTCAATCCTTTGGGGAAGCATTCTAATTTTAAACACCAACATATTCAATTTCTTAATCTGCAGCCACTGGTGTTGCTCATTTTTATGTACAGAACCTATCCCCTTTGGCGCTAGTTCATTTATGCTTGATATTTATCTTCTTTACATTTGTTTGACTATTTTTCAAGGCAGTATATGGGCAAAAAATGGCTACTAAACAAGAAGGCAAGGAGCTTGGATTATATTTTTGACTATGTAAGTAAAGCTACAGAACATGGAAATGTTGAGAATTTTTTTTCTAAACTAATGAGCCCTCTCCAGAAAAGCCGTCTGGATACCATTAAAGTTGATGCGTTTGGAAGGCTTATCCTGATAAATGCTTGGCTTTTTTGGTGATTAGACATGTATTTTCAACACAGTCTACTAACTGAGACTGAGGTTTGCATTTGGAGGGAGGTTTGTTGAGCCTAACAGGAAATTGTTGGGGGGAAAAGTCCAAAGTACCACCTTACTGTATAGAGTTCAAATCAGAGGTAACTGCTACTCTTGTTCACTTGCACAAAAATATTAGAAATATAATAGTGAGTTGTGTCAAATAACTTAAATGAAACAAACCTTGGTAATTTTCAACCTACATGTAAAAAATATATACCTCATATCTTGGGAAAAGTTAAAGAATGGTTAAAGCAGAATAACGATTTTAAAATTTAGTGCAATCTCTATTGAGCATAAAGGATTTTTTTGAAAACTGACATAAAAGAACAGTGCAGAGCCATTAAACAAATTTTTGCAATAAATCATTTGCTTTCATTGCCCCCTCCTTTTTTATTAAATGACCATTTGTACATATATGGCCAGCTTAACCCCAAATCCAGTCAAAAAGTGAATTTGAAAAATTCAGGTTAGCATGTAAAAGTTATGAATGGGATCCACTTAGATAAACCTGTCTTCTCTCATTTTCTTCTATTTTAATATATAAATGAGCTGTGCTAGGTGGGCTTAACCTTCTAGCATTTCCATCTGTGATACTGAGTTCAAAAAGAAACAGCTTTGTCGACCTGTAGATAATTGGAAGCTACAGAAACAAGTTCAGGTTCTTCAGAGATGACTGGAAAATATCTCTGATATCCATAGATTTCAGCTAGCTCCCCGGTTCTTTCCCCTGCCTCTCCTGGCCAGGATTCCAGTCCGACAGGTTGAGTGTCACATACCCTTCCCATTGTTGTTGATGTGTGTGGTTTGTATGGTTTCTAAGACATTGTTTTGGTGTTTGTCAGTAAAGTAACAGGTGCATCTAAAAATCTGTACCATGGGGCTACATGGGCTAGCAGTGAAGCTGGCTGGCTCTCTTTGAAAGCATAGGGCCTCTATGCTATTTGCTTTGGTCACAAAGTCCAATCGAGTAACCTCATGTAGGCTGAGCCTGAGAGGGCCTCCAATGGCTTATTCTGCTTTGCTGCTTCTGTGATGAGGGGAGATGAACCTTGCAGAATACCAGACTCTTCAACATGACATGTGAGCCCTGTCACAGTCTGGTTGGAATCCAAGTGAGGAGAGTAAGGAAAAAATAGTATGCAGAAAGGCTTGTAGTTCCACTTGTCCACTAACTAGCTGTGGGCACTTTGGCAACAAACTAATCTTCCAGGTCAGAGACTCCTGTCTGCCACTTGTCATCATTTATTCTCTTCTTGCTGGGCACACGGCCGACCAGCTGAACTACGTTTCCCAGCCTCCCTTGCAGTGACACGAGGACCATGTGACTAAGCATTCACCAGTGGCATGCAAGTAGAAGTGATGTGCATAATTGTCATCTCATACTTGCACCTCCCTGTTCCTTCTTGCTGGCTGGGAAGTATGCTAACGAGAGCCATGTACTGAGGATGGCAACAGTTTCCCAATGGCCTGGGTCCCGAGATGACTTGTAGGAGCAGAATCTGCCCTCCCATCCTGGACTGCTTATATGGCAAGAATAAATTTCTGTTTTGTTTGAAGAGCTGCATATTTTGGTTCATTTTGTTATAGCACCCACTCAAAGTAATCTCTGTCCTGGCTTTATTTTTCTTAACTGCAAAATGAAAGCATCTTAGTTTGGGTTTCTCCAAAAGCAAGCAATCTATTACTGAAAGGTGATCTCTGGAAACACCAGTAGGAGAATGAGGTTGAGAGACCGAGAAGGGAAGGCAACCATTAAGGTGTATTATAAAGCAGGTTACCATTGTGGGCACTTGGAATTTAATTCTACTGCGAGCTCTGGGAAACAGTGTAGCACACACCTGAGCTGGAATATTTATAGACCAATTCCATCAGTCACTGACTGAGGGCTACTCTGCTGGCATTATTTCCCCAGCACTTCTGGCCTGTTGCATAAGCAGAGTGAGCTTCAGGGGCCAAGAAAAAGCTCCCAGGCAATGAAACACAGGTGCTGGTGGTTGGACATTGAGCTGGTACACACTGATGTAGACAGGTAAGGAGCTATCAACACTGACAGCATCTCCTGTGGAGGGCATCACACGGACTGCCTTAAAGATCTCCTTCCCACACTAAAGCTATTTGGGCCTGATTTATCAATCTATATTCTTCTAGTTGTTAACCTGAAATGCTTGCTCTAGCCAGGTTGGTTTATCCAGTTTGGGGCTCCCTCATACCATATGCACTCATTCTCATTTTATTTATGCCACCTTCTCATGTGGAAAGCAGTTCATCACTCATGTACTCCTCTTTATCCTACTGTTTCTTTTATCTGTTGCTGCTTAATGAACCACCCCAAAACTTAGTGACTTAACAACAGTTTATTTTTTTTTCACAATTCCATTGGTCAGAATTTCTGGCAGGACTTGTTGGGCACTTCTCTAAGGAGGGTCAGTTGAGCTTATTTATGTGGAAAGTCCAAGACACTCTCTCACCTCCCAGGGCCTATCTCCACATGAGCTCTAATCATTCTGTACCCTAGCATGGGTTTCTCTTCCGTATGGCAGCTGGGCCCCAGTGGGGAGGCAGTGGAAGCTGCTAGTCCTTTTAAGGTCTATGCAACTAGAAGTCCCAGAATGTTACTCCCATCTCATTCTATTGGTCAAAGCAAGCCACAAGGTGCAGCCAGATTCAAGGGGAGGGGAAAGAGGCTCCTCCTTTATTTGTTTGTTTATTTATTTATTTATTTTTGAGACAGAGTCTCACTCCATCACCCAGGGTGGAGTGTACTGGCGCGATCTCTGCTCCCTGCAACCTCACTTCCTGTGTTCAGGCGATGCTCATGCCTCAGCCTCCTGGGTAGCTGGAATTACAGGCACACACCACCATGCCTCGCTAATGTTTTGTATTTTTAGTAGAGATGGCCAGGCTGGTCTCGAACTCCTGACTTCAAGTGATCGGCCCACCTTGGCCTCCCAAAGTGCTGGGAATACATGTGTGAGCCACTGCGCCTAGACTATTTATTTATTTTAACAGACAGGATCTGGCCATGTGGCCCAGGCTGGCATGCAGTAGTGAGATCATAGGTCACTGCAGCCTCCAACTAGGACTACAGTGTGAGCTGCCACTCTTCCTGTTGATGGGAAGAGCTACACGGAATGGGAAAAACTAAGGGTGGTTGTATTTGGATACTATCATGCTTACCCACCCCTCTTTCCACTTATTCAAATCTCCAAGACACACTTTTATGCTATTTCATGTAGAAAGTCTTTCCTATCATGCTAGTCCACGGGGGTCTTCCGCGCTCACCCCTCAACTCCTAGGGCACCTCTTAGTATACACACTTGTTGTTTTGTCTTTAATCTTTTACTGTCTTGTGACACTTTGTTGCCTCTTATTGTTGGCTCTTCAAGGGCAGAAAATGCAAGTTAGAGCTTCAAGAACACACTGTACATTTGAGTACATAGTGGAGTCTCAGCATGAGTGTCTGTGCAAAGTCGAAAGAAAGACCCAGAGGTAAGGGCTGGGTGGAGAGTGACCAGCATATATCTGCCCTCGGGTTAAGATTAGATCAGTAGAGCTCATTTCTGGTATATTTCTCTAGTCTTCAACTGTTCATTCTGAAAATTAAATAATTCTGAAATCCTCCCAGCATAAATGAGGCTTAGGTGATGCAAACATTTACATCACGAATGGCCAAATTTGTTCCCACTGGAATGGATCACCTGGAAGGCTTCCCCTTCCCAAATACCATACCTCCCCTCCATCCCCATCATGACACACCATTCCTTTGGGTCAAGAATTGCCCTCTTTTATGATACAAGTACTGCCTGTTGGAGATGGAATGGGAAGGATAGGGTATACATTTGAATCTCTGGTGTCTTAGTGCAAATGAACAGATAAGAGCAGTGTTTCTCTTTCTCTTACAGAAGAGACCGGGGCAGCATGAATGTGCTGGAAGATTAGTGGCTGCTGATGCTGAAGAAAGGAGAAATGAGGAGGAAGGGTCCCTGTGGACAAGTCATCTCCTTGCATTTAAGCCAGGCCAGTAGTCTGGGAGACATTCTGAATGATGCATTATCCTAGGCACCAGAAAGTAGCTAATATTCTCATGGACAGCAGGGAAAAATGAACCCATGAGACAGGGGAATATTCCAGCACCTGTGAACATGTTTGTGCAGGTTTCTGTCAGTAGATGGATATCCCTCAAGCCTTTGGAATCCAGTCTCCTGTGTTGTGATTGGACCATTCGTCATTGGATTTCCAATGGCAGAGTAATGCTGTGGGAGAAGTGGCTGTGATGGCCACAGGAGGTGAATTAAGTATTGTTGTTTTTTAGTAGAACCACTAAAGGAAGATCTGCAGGCAACTTGGGTGAGTATAAGCGCCAAAGATTGACAAGACTTCCTCAGATGCTCGTACTGACCAGTGGGGACACTTCTACAGCTCCCCAAATATGTTCTCCCTACAACCCCTACCACTTTTTAGTTAAATGGCCCGAACTGTCCTTTGTATCAAAACTTACTTTAGTCTATCAATCAAAGAAGGCTTCCATAGCCCACCTCTTGGCGAAGGATATCAGATATGTAAAAGATAATTGTTTTGACATATTTATTACCACAACTAGCAACTCCTTCTGCATTCATGTTGGCTGGTATGCAGAAAAGGGTGCTTTACAGGATTCTTGGAAATGCGTATGGGATGCTGGCTCTAGGGGAGGCAGAATAGAGTGTGGGCTCAGCCATGGGTCACATCCGGGTTTTAATTCTGCCTCTGGCACATGACCTTGAACACATTGGAAAACCCTGTTAGATGTGCAAGAAGCCTTCTTCATCTGTAAAGGGGGAATAGCAATACTTAAGTCACTGGGTGGTTGTGAGTAATACATAAGTTAATGTATGCTAACTTTCTAGAACGTTTCCTGGCACAAAGTTGTATTTAATAAATGATTTTTAAAACAAGCTCCTTTTTTGGGGTTAGTTGCCATCTGATCATCTAATCACACCACTATGCTTGTAGACTGTGTGTATGCATTTTCTATTTAGCATCAGAAAATATATGTAGGAGCCTGTGACTCCTAACGATCGGGAAACAATACAGAGGATCTAGGATGACTGGCCATTCTGTTAATCGAAAAGAATCTTTTGGTGCCAATTTGAGGGATTCATAAAGAAAACAAGGCATTTAAGCCATAACAGAGAGGAATTCTCTTTTACTGTTGAAGTAACAGATGATCTGGTTATAAAAATTGGCAGAAGCTCTTGGATGGAACTCTCCCTTCTACCTAGGGCATTCAACCTCAAAGTGCCTACCGCCTGGGCATTCCCACTGTTACATCATTACAATCTCTTGTAAATTTGTAAAGAAGCTGCTTTCCTTTTGGATGACTCCTAGTTCTTGACAGTTACCCTTTTTGTTCTTCTCTGAGTTCCAACCACAGTGAGACTTGATCCTCAGATAGGAATGTTGGTAACACTCCTTTTTATCCCTTGATCAAGCTTCTCGTGCAATAGTACCCCCCCGAAATAAACCAACAGTAATCCTTCCAATCATCTCTTTCTCTTCCAAAGGGTATTTACTGGTTGATAATAGTACAGAGTAGTACAGAATTTGCAGTGTCCTTAAACACTGGGTGGAGTAAACATCTCTTAGTGGACTCTTTAATTGAGTTGAAGCACCATGACGAGGGGGTCTTAATCAGCGTTTTCCAGTTATTAATAGTGATTTGTCAGAAAGCCAAAACTGAGGGATTTTGGAAAGAAAGAACTCAGCCTCTTTACAAAACTCCTCTCTCAAAATTGGAAAGAGAAAAAAAAAACCTGGAAAAAATTAAAGAAAGACAAATACCAAAGAAATTTGGGAAATTGTTGGAAATGAATGTGCATACAAATGTCACTTTTCTGAAGGCAGTTAGATTCTTGAGTTTCAGTTCACTCATCATATTAATATGTGCCCATTGCCGAGGATGTATGCTTCCAAGAAAAATAAAGGCAAGTTTCTTGGCATCTGTGTCGCTACACCCTGCTGTGGAAAACTCATTGAAGAGCCATTCTTGATGGCAATAGGAAATGTAAATGAAATGGCCCCCTTTTTAGTATTTGGTTGAGATGGTCCTAATGTTTGGTGGAGTCATTAAACCTTCTCCAAGCAATATTCACAAAAATTAACAGAAGTTGTCAATTCTCAGCATCATTAAATTTATGTCAGTAGTCACCATCGGGGGAAAATGGAAGTCACATTTGCATTGCAGAGTGGCCTCAGTAAGAAACTAGGGCTGTAGCTCCACTTTGGGGGGGGGGGGCAGGTGGGAGGGTTTGCACAATCTCTTTACTAAGTTTTTAATCAAGTTGCTAGTCCACTCTTTCTTTTATGGAGCCATAGAAGTGTCTGTAATGAAAGATTAAAATGGTCCTGTGCAGTGGTTTGCAGTAGCTATGCCCAAATAAAATATGACAGTTCTCTCGTAGGGCCTATATGTAAGCAGAGGGAGCCGACAACAAGCTGCATTATGTTCTCTGTTGTGCATACTGATTGCAAATTGTGTGGGTTACCCTGGATGCCATTAAAAAAAGGTGTGTGTATGTGTGAGTGTGAGGGAGAATTTCTTTCCCCCAAATGATTATGCACCTCATGAATAGCAAGCAATGGAGCATCAATGCTCAGATTTCCTGTAGCAGAGGTAACACACACCCACACAAACACACACACACACACGCACATTTACACACTGACAGGCTAATGGCTACTTTCCCAAAGAGTGGTTAGAAAGAAGTAGTAAATGGGACTGTGTTGATGCCAGGAGAAGACCCGGGCAAAGATCAAGATACCAGCAACATATCGGATAACACATAATTGGCGGGTCACAGCCAAATGAGTGTAGTCATGCATCTCCGGGCAGGCCTTTGCTGGTGATAAAGACACTTGTAAACAATTCAGTCCCAGAACATGGCAATAATATGTTGATCCGGCGTGTAATGAGGTGTTCCTGGAATCAATAAGCAGTCATGGAGAGCAGGGAGCAAGGGCAGCGGCTGTCTTTTTGATGACCTTTCCTCACCACCAAGGACCTCATCTCCCCTGAAGAGGACTTTTCTCATTTTGCAGCAAGCTCCGAGTGTCAGAACTTCCATTCGCAGCCGGCAAATGAACAGCCAGGCCCTGCATGCTAATGAAGTCCAGGCTATTTTGCACCTTTTCATCCGCACATTATGCTCTTGACTCTGGAGAAGGTGGGAATTAGGCCGGACCCCGGTGTCAGACTGCCTGATGGCTCGGCTCCGGAAAACTGGTAATTGAAGCTGATGACTGATGCGAGGGAGGCCTGAATTTGGAAATAAACAGTTTCAAGCACTGCATGTCATTTCTAGAGAGACTGCTGAGAGAATGGAAATGAGCTTCGTTTCTTGAATCTAATGCAGTTTCTCAGCAGGAAAAACACCGTCTTTTAGACAACAATGCCAGTCATTAAGATTTAAATGTTCTGGCGATAATAGAAGAACTGGCCTTCCAGTTCACAAACAGCACTTATGTAAATGTCTTTCAACACCCAGATCTTCATTTAATCCACGCCCAAGAAGATAACTGTGTCGGAAAGCGGAACCAAATGCAATTCGGAGTCTATAAATATCGTTCATAAGAAGAGAGAGGAAAACAGTAAAATTGTTTGCCAACATATCACATAGCATTGCCTGTCAGCGCAGGAGAAAACAGCAGCTCTCTGTTGAAACAATGGAAGGACATTCAGAAGTCTACGTAAAAACGCACTGAAGCCGCACTTCGATGATTTTTGTACTGCTGTATTTCATTCCAAATAATATGCTACCCTTTCAATGTGGAAATGGCATAAATATTTCCTACCTTATATGCAGAACCCATATTTGGACAGTGAATCCTCATGTTTAATGTTGCAGGAGAAGCCCAAATCTAGACCCCCTTCGCTTGTAATCTTTTAAAAGAAGCTCTTTTATCAAGTATTTAATTTTCCCTTAACATCACTGGGTTGTCACAAAACCACAGACTAAACATGGCAAATTGTCTTAGTCCATCTCCCCAGTCGGCTGAGATTAATTGGACGTTGTTTGCTGTATGCAAAAAGAATGACTCATAATCCAAACACAGACAGGCTTTTGCGTTTTAAGAGGCTTTAAAAATCATTTTTACTAGACATCCCTCCAGCCCAATTCTTCCTGTGCAGGTAAAACACCTTCAGGGAGAAAATTACGAGCCCAGCGAAGAGGAGAAAGAGACCACTGTTATTTATCATGGCAGGCCGGGAGTGATTCATGAATAACCATCGGTTTGCTTTTTTCTCGCTTCCCTTCTCTACCAGAAGTGAGGTTTTGATATTTCAGGCCTTTTTCAATTTAATGACATACATGATTCTCACAGGCAGTCTCTGGTTTGTTAGAGACATCAAGGATATCAGCACAACTTGAGAGAAACCGAAGACGCCTTGGGTGTTATTGTCGCTTCAGTTTAAAGGTAGCAAGCCTATCTTGAAAAGAATCAACACTGAATTATTTCAACATTTCAAAAATATGGATAAGTAATACATTTCTAATAGCATACTTGTGGATACTAGATAGATCAATGAATATTCAGCAATCCTTTGCATGAAATATATGACACTCAATGAGAAAAAGGTTAAATCTTACACTTGCACGCACGCGTATGCACGCACACACACAGGCACACCTACTCCTCACTGTGACAGTGTTGCTCCATTCTGACATTACTCCTGTGTCTCATGGGGTCTCCTATGACTTAACGGCTAAAAAAGAGGCAGAAAATTGGGGTCACTACAATCTGATGATAATAACCATAGGGTTCTCTGTACACATACACTAGGAATGCAGTATTGGTATAGTGATTCCTTCCAGGTTCAGAGCACCGAACATGTTGATTGTTTTTGAAAAACTTTTATGTATATTTCATCACTGGACTCTCATCACAAGCCCATGGCTCAAAGATCTATTTTATTAACATTGTAAGAAAAGGGAAACAGAAACGATGTGATTTTTCTAAGGTCAACAGCAAATACAACAGTGAGGCCAGAATCAGAACTTTCTGTTTGTAATCATTTGTCACCTTGTTCTTTTCTATAAATCCCACTTCCCTGTGTAGATACTATCAATAAAGAAAGTTATGCTGTGTTAGGCTATTTCTCCTTTTATCTTTCACAAGCACTACCTTTTCTATTGCTGTTATGAGGTTGAAATTATTATTATAATTTTTTTTTTTTTTTTGAGGCGGAGTCTCGCTCAGTCGCCCAGGCTGGCGCGACGCCGCTCACTGGCGCGATCTCCGCTCACTGCAAGCTCCGCCTCCCGGGTTCACGCCATTCTCCTGCCTCAGCCTCCCGAGTAGCTGGGACTACAGGCGCCCGCCACCACGCCTGGCTAATTTTTTGCCTTTTTAGTAGAGACGGGGTTTCACCGTGTTAGCCAGGATGGTCTCGATCTCCTAACCTCGTGATCCGCCTGCCTCGGCCTCCCAAAGTGCTGGGATTACAGGCGTGAGCTACCGCGCCCGGCCGAAATTATTCTTACTTCCAAGACTTGCAACTCCAATTGTCCTGAGAAAGACTAGCTGGAGCAAGATTTTTCCAGTCTTTATTGGCCACAGATGGTGACTTCTGTAGTAATAGCACAGCGTTTGTGCAGAGTGTTACCTGGAAGAGAACGAATGACTCAACATAGCTTTGGTTCAAATCCTGCCTCCATCATTGTATCAGTAATAACAGAAAAGCAGAGTGGATTTGCTCAGGTAACCAGAATTCTAGACGTAGGTAGTCTGGGTGGAGGAGAACACGTCCCACGACGCTGTCAACGTCCCGGGTTCCTTTGATCTTTCTACCCCACCTTTATTCACAGTCCTCTCATGGCTGCTGCAGTTTCAGTCATCTCATCTGAAGGAGGAAGGAGGAGGAAGGGAAAGGCAGAAGAACTACTCCTCCTTTCAAGGAGCCTTGTGGGAAACAGCTCTAGCCACAACTTGCCGCTGTAATGCATTGGTAACAGTGTAATCACATGGCTATTTCTACCTACAGGGAAGGCTGGGAGGTATGAATTTGAACCTGGACACGCTGCTGCTCCCATTAAAGTTTGGATTATTTTACTAAAGAAGAAGAGAACAGATACTGTATAATTAATTGGCAGGAGGAGTTTGCTGCCATAAACAATGGATGTGTGAATCCACGCTAGTTCCCTAGCTTCTAAGCCTCAGTTTACTCATCTGTCACCTGGGAAAAAATATTGGCTCCTTCCTCACTATTACATCAGGGATGAATTGTGAAGATAAAATGAAATAGTTCACGTAAATTGCCAATTATAGTTCTGGGCACATAAATGTTAAGAAATGGTAATTTAAGAATTAAGGCATGAAAATATGTTCAGTTTTACTAGAGACTGGGGGAATGCAAACTAAAACACCAACAAGACGTAATATTTCTTTCCTTTCCAAATGCCAAAAATAAAAGTGAACAATAATGTTTCATTTTGGCAAGGTCATGGGGAAATGGCACTTTCATAAGCTACCGGTGAGATGTAACTGGGATGACATTTTTGGAAGGTAAATTTGACAGCAGTCCTTCTTTGTCCTTCCTCAACCCACTCTAAGTAGATATTTGCACAGATTTATAAAGAGAACTGTCTGACAATGGTCACTGAAGCACTGTTTGCAATAAGAGAAAGAAAAAACTGAACCCATTCAAAAGGGGAATGTTTAATTAAACCATGGCACATCCATGCCATGACTCTCTAGGCAGCAGATTAGAAGAAGGGAGATCTGTTGGCATATCTACAGTGGCAAAGAAAGAAGGAAAGGAAAAATGCCAAGTTCCTGTTAAGTGAAAACAAACTGCAAAATGACACGAAGAGAATGGTGTCAAATTTTTAATTCCTACTCCATACTGCCCCCAAATAACTTCTGTCTCTATCTCTGTTTCTGTCTCTCTCTGTATATATAGTGTTTGTGTGTGTGTGTATATATATATAGTATATACATAGCTATCCATATATAGATAGGTACCTATATAGATAGGTATCTCTATATCTATATCTATATCTATATAGATCTAGATCTAGATCATTGTGATTGTATAGCTAATAGTCTGGAAAGGTATGCACCAAACAAGTCATGATCACCTCTGGGACTTGGAGAAGTGTCATATCAAACAAAGTTTCTTTTGGCCTTGTCTATAATGATTTACCTAAATGACTGTAAACGTACATTTTGATTGCAATATTGTTGACAGGCAGTTCTCTATAGGTCTATCATGTTTCTGCAAGTCTTGTGAGCAAAGGCACTACCAGGTTTTGTTCTAGACTGTCTTTTCAAATATGTTCATATAGTGAATAGCCTTGGAAGATAGAGACAGAGTCTCCCTCTGAGGAGGGGCAGATTTGTTTGCTGTGCAGTATAATAAAAATAATGTCTCCTTCTGAGACAAAGTTTAAGCAGCGTTTGCTTAGAGTTCCTTTACGAGACTGAAGTTTCCTAGGCTAGGATTGTCTGATGCAAATGCACTGCGTGTGCAGCTTCCACCAGGTCTAATCTCCACGTTACCCCTGTGGGTCTTGAGGGTTAAAGGGAATTGATGCAAACATGAAGCT
This sequence comes from Papio anubis, assembly GCF_008728515.1. Taxonomy (NCBI): domain Eukaryota; kingdom Metazoa; phylum Chordata; class Mammalia; order Primates; family Cercopithecidae; genus Papio; species Papio anubis. The sequence continues at coordinate 37,337,007 of NC_044991.1, forward strand.
TACGATTCTTGCGAATAATAAAGTCCTTTGTCTCTGACCTAGGATCTTGTGTCTTCTACCAGTATCCATGAGATTGTGGTAGGCTAAAATGACAGATTCTTCAGAGTTTTCATAATAATAACGTAAATATTGCAAAAGTACACATATAGTAAATGTACAGTTGATGAATCCTGCAAAGTGAACTCACTTATGTAACCAGCAGCAGATCAGAAAAAAAAACATTAGCAGCATCACAGAAGCCCCACAAATGTCCCCTTCAGTCAGTCGCCTCCCAAAGATAACCACACTGCTATCTAGCAGCATGGGTTAATTTTGCCTGTTTTTGAACTTTGCATAAATTAAATCATGCAACACGTACTCTTTTGTGTCTGAGTTTTTTGGTGCAACAATATGTTTATAAGATTCACCTGTATTGTCTCACATAGTTATGGTTTTTCATAATCATTGCTGTATAGTATTCCATCATGTCAATAAATGACGATTTATGTGTATCCTCTTGTTGATGGACATCTGCATTGTTTCTAGCTTTTTACTATGTAATTATTTATTCTTTAAAGGTGAGTGTATTTACATTTTACTTGTATAATTTTTATTATGGAATTTTCAATCATGAACATAAATAATAAGAATGGTATAATGATTCCCTAGACAACCATGGCCCAGCTTCAAATATTAACTTAGGACATTTTGTCATGATGAGATTGTAATTACAGTTTCATAATATTTAAAAAAGAATAGGCCAACTTTACTCTCCCCAAATTACTTTTAAGATGAAAGTTTTTCACTCTCTCCTCTATCTTGAAATCTCTTTGGTGAAAGAATAACACCAATTCACTCTCTCAGTGGCCTTACCCTGTCTCGTAGCTTTAATTCCATCTACATCTGATTGACATCCAAATTTATTTTTCTAGCTGAAACATCTCTCATGAGCTTGATATGTCTGCTTGGATATCATTTTGGATCTGGTTCCTCAGCAACTGACCTTAACAAGGGCTTGTGTACTCGTGATCCATTAGGAGCTACTCTTAGGAAACTAGCAAGGGGGTGCGTGAAGCAGGACGGGACAGAGAAGGTGAGGAAACCAAACAAACTGTCATCTCAGGCAAAGTTCCATGGAGGGTGGCTTTAAGTTTATCCCACAGGGCTGTTCACACCGCAAGGTTGGTAGTTTGTCCCAATGCAAAGAAATGGGAGCTGGGCTATTATATTCCCGCATTTATCAGTCATTCTTCAGGCACTGCTCTGGGAAAACATAAACTCCCAGGCATCTCTAGCTTGGCAGCAGAGCACCAGCACTCTGCTATGGTCTATTAGACATTGCAAACTTAACACGTCCTAAACTTCTGGACTCTTTCCCTCGCTCCCACTGCTCTCTCAAACCCATCCACTTACACCTGGTAGATGCTACATAAACAGTTATACCTTAGAGTCATCCATGAGTCCTCTCTTTTTATCACACCCTTGTCAATACATCAGGGAATCAGGTTGGCTTCACTTTTAAAATGTATCTAGGATTTTCTCATCACCTCCACTGCCACCCCCGACTTGAGCCACATCATCTCTTCCTTGAATTACTGCCAGAGCCTCCTAGCAGGGAGAAAAGTCCTCTCGACATAGAAGTGATCATATCAGTCTCATCGAAACCTTTCCCATTTTCTTCAGAGTAAAAGTCAAGATCCTTACACAATGGCCTTCAAGGCCACATGTAGTCTGCCCCTCCCGTCTGCCCCACCACCCTTCCTTCTCGACCTTCTCTCCTTCTGCACTTCCTGTCACTCCCTCCCTCCCTCCAGCTACACTGGTCTCCTTGCTGTCCCTCAAACACGCCAGGTCTGAGCCCGTTTTACCACCCCTGCATTACAGGTTTCATCTGCTGGTATTCTTTCCTCCCACATAATTGCATGGCTTCCTCCTTCAAGTCATCTTCTCAGAGAGATCTACCTGGACAACCCATTTTAAAGTTGCATCCATCCACCATTCCTCAGTGCCCCTCATCTTTCTTATCTGTGCTCTTTTTCTTTTCATAACATACCATATAATTTTCTTTCTTTGTTTCCTCTTTTTTTGAGATGGAATCTCACTCTGTCACCCAGACTGGAGTACAGTGGGCATGGTCTTGGCTCACTGCAACCTCTGCCTCCCAGGTTTGAGTGACTGTCATGCCGCAGCCTCCTGAGTAGCTGAAATTACAGGTGCCCGCCCACCACGGCCAGCTAATTTTTGTATTTTTAGTAGAGACAGGGTTTCACCATGTTGGCCAGGCTGGTCTCGAACTTCTGACCTCAAGTAAGCCAACTGCGTTGGCCTCCCAAAGTGCTGGGATTACGGGCGTGAACCATTGCGGGGGCCATAATTTACTTTATTATGTATATTGTTTACTATGTCTCCTCCCACTAGAATGTAAACTCCACAAGGGCAGGAATTCTTGTGTTTAGTTCACTGATATATACCAAGCTCCTGAAATAGTTCAGACCTATAGTCTATGCTTAATATTTGCTGAATGAAGGAGCTTGTGTATATCTCTGTGCATTGATACTGTCTCAAAAGGAATATGCTTAGATGTGTAGTCCAGCAGCCTTTCAAGTTGTACCCTTGCAGTGACTGATGATTGGATGTAGATTGTCAAAGAGGGGCTGAAACTTGGGCCAGGCAGCTCCCATCAGCTAAGAGCTGTTTCTGGAGAGAGACCCAAAAGTAAGTCCTAAGGAGGCAAAATGCTGTCCACCCTTGCAGCGCATGCACCGGCCCTGAAGCGGGAATCTGGGTAGTGTCATAGCGTCCTCTATAGAATGGGCTTTGTGCCTCTCAGATCTGCTTGCTGCATGTAAATTCAGCCTTCCAGGATTCTCAAGGTTTTTTCCTAGAGAAAATACAAGAGGAAAGTTAGTGGGATGAACTATAGCTCCTGGTAATGTAGCTAACTTGGGACTGAAGCTGATACTCATCTTTTCCTTCCCCCATTCTCCATTCTAGATTTCCCTCAGACTTAGTCAGCACTTGCCCTGGTCTAGGTAACTTCCTTGTTGGGGTGACCCAGATCTTTGTCCCTGAGGAGTCTGAGCCTCTGGTCTCCATGCCCTTCTGTGACTGTGGCTGCTATACCTGTCCACTTACTGTTAAAACTGGGCAAGGGAATACCTAGAGGCCCTCAATGGATGCTACACACATTCCTCCCTGCCCTCACTGCTTACCAGCAGCCCTGTCTGTTCGTGATGATCAGGGTTAATTGATGCTTTCCAAAATGGTGACTCTAGTCCTTGCGTGCAGGTCTCTTGATATGAGGAACCCAAAGTTGGCGTTCACAGCTTAAAGTTTAACGATGTACTTACATCCTCTGGTGGAAGTGTTCCCCTTCTGGGTAACAAGATGTCTACATCCACGGAAACTAGGTTTGAAGAGATGAGAAGCACATATTTCTAAATAAATCACTGGAAGTGATGATATGTGAGGTTACTTCTATATTCAGCCCTTGGTCCCAGAATCTATTTATTTCATCTAGTGGGGACACAGTACCATATAAGGGTCATTGACTTAGGGTGTGTGCCATATTCTGGAAAACAGCCTCACCCTTGTAAGATGTTTATTTCTCAGCCAGCACATTGGCTTTGCCTTGAGCAGGTGATGTAACTCGTGGATCAGGCTGGCAGCTTCCCCGTGGTGTTGAATGCAGCAAGACTCGTAGACCCCATGGACATGAAACTGTTGCTGCATCCCTTTTGCTATAAAGTGGGCTCTCTTTGTCCATTTTTGTGTTGCTATAACAGAACATCTAAGACTGGGTAATTTATAAAGGAAAAATATTTATTTAGCTCATGATTCTGGGGTTGGGAAGTCAAATATTAGGTGTCTGCGTCTGGTCAATGTCTGCTGAGAGCCATGTGCCACATCATAACATGGTGGAGAAATGGAAACCGAAGGGTGTGCATGCAAAGAGGACAAAACATGAGAGGCAACCACACTTATTTTTATTTTATTATCTTCTTATTGTTTTTTGAGCAGAGTTTTGCTCTGTCACCCAGGCTATAGTGCAGTGATGTGATCATGGCTCACTGCAGCCTCAAACTCCTGGGCTCAAGTGATCCTCCTGCTTCCCCGTCCTGAGTAGCTGAGACCAGAGGCGTGCACCACTACGCCTAATTTAATTTAATTTTATTTTATAGGAACTGGCTGTCTCACAAGGTTGCCCAGGCTGGTCTCGAACTCCTGGGCTCAAGCAATTCTCCTGCCTCCATCTCCCAAACTGCTGGGATTACAGGCATGAGCCACTATGCCCGACAACCTCACTTCCAACAACGTGTTTTTGCTGCCACCAATCCAGTCGCATGAGAGTGAAAACTCACTCACTCCTGAGAGGCTGCATTTATTCCTTCATGAAGATGGATTCCTCATGACCCAAATACCTTTAGGTTCCATCATCTGTCAATACAGTTACAACCATCACCACCATCCCTCTCCAGCACTCATTTTATCTTGCAAAATTGAAACTCTGCATCACAAAAAATAAGTGCCCATTTCCCTCTGCCCCCGGGTCCTGGCAAGCACCATTATACTTCCTGTCTCTATGAATTTGACTACTGTGGGTACCTCATATCAGAGTAATCATACAGTATTTGTCTTTTGCCTGACTGGTTTATTTCACTTAGCATAATGTCCTCAAGATTCATTCATATGGTAGCATGTATCAGAATTGTTCAATGTCTCAAGTTATGTTACTGTGGTCTTTAGTTACATTTCCCTGATCAGTAATTGTATCGAACACGTATATTTATTATCCATTTGGATATATTCTTTTGGAAGTACCTATTCAAGTCTTTTGATTATTTTAAGAACTGGGTTGTTTGACTTTCTCTTCTTGATTTACAGGAGTTTTCGTAAATTATGTACGTGAATCTTTTGTTAGACACACAGGTTGAGAGTATTGTTTCCCAATGTGTGGCTTGCCTTTTCACTATATTAATTGTGTGTGTGTGTGTGTTTTTTTTTTTTCTCCAGGCTGAGTCCCACTGTTTTCCAGTCTGGCCTCAAACTCCTGGGCTCTAGAGATCCTCCCATCTCAGTCTCCTGAGTAGCTGAAACTACTGGTGTGCACCACTGCACCTGGCTAATGGTGTTTTTTTTTTTAATTTTTGAGTAAAATTTTACATTTTCTCGAAGTCTAATTTATTAGATTTTGTTCTGTAATGGTCTTTATAGTTCTGTGCCTTAAGAAATATTTCTCTACTCTAAGATCACGAAGATAGTCTCCTATATATTTTTAGGAACTTTATATGTTAACTTTTACGTTTAGGCTTATGATTTATCTTAATTTTTTTGTGTGTGAATGGTGTGAGGTAGGAGGTCAAGGTTCATTTTTAAGATGCAGATTTCAAATTTCTCCATGCTATTTATTGAAAATATTTTTCTTTCCCCTTTGAGTTGTTGAGCATCTTCACTGAAAGTGAATTGAAGCCTGGGTGTGGTGGCTCACACTGTAATCCCAGCACTTTGGGAGACCAAGGCAGGTGGATCACCCGATGTCAGGAGTTTGAAAACAGCCTGACCAACATGGTGAAACAAAATCTGTACAAAAAATACAAAAATTATCAGGGCGTGGTGGCACATGCCTGTAATCCCAGCTACTCAGGAGGCTGAGGCAGGAGACTTGCTTGAACCCAGGAGGTAGAGGTTGCTGCGAGCTGAGATTGCACCATTGCACTCCAGCCTGGGCAACAAGAGCAAAACTCTGTCTCAAAAAAAAAAAAAATTAATTGACTTTATGGGTCTATTTTTTAACTCTAGTCTATTACCTTAATCTATGTGTACATCTTTGCACAGATGCATGCTTTGCTTTGTTTTTTCTTGGCATAGATGCACTGTTTTAATTTATGCAGCTTTGTAATAAGTCTTAAAATCTGCTAGTAGTATAAGTCCTCCTGCTTTGTTTTTTTTCTCATGATTGTCATTGCTAATCTAGTGCCGTTGCATTTCCACATCAACTTGTTGATTTCTAAAATAAGGCTTGCTAGGGTTTTGATTAGAATCATGGTGACTTAATAGCTCAGTTTGGGGTGAATAGCTATCTACAATATTGAGTTTGCCACTCCATGAAAATGGTATATCTCTCCATTTGTTTAGATCTTTAGTTTTTTTCAGTAATACTTTATAGTAATGTAAATGTCTTGTACATATTTTGTTACATTCATTCCTAGGCATTTGATGTTTTTGATACTATTGTAAATGTCATTTAAAAATTATTTTCCACCTGTTTGTTGCTGATATACAGAATAAAATTAATTTTACATATTGACCTTGTATCCAACTGCCTTATTCTATTTATTCATTAGTTCTAGTACATTTTTTGTAGACTTTTTTGTTTTTTGTTTTTTTTGAAATGGAGTCTTGCTCTGTTGCCCAGGCTATAGTGCAGTGGCACGATCTTGGCTCATTGCAAGCTCTGCCTCCCGGGTTCATGCCATTCTCCCGCCTCAGCCTCCTGAGTAGCTGGGACTACAGGCACCCACTACCAGGCCCGGCTAATTTTAATTTTTTTAAATTTTAGTAGAGATGGTGTTTCACCGTGTTAGCCAGGATGGTCTCGATCTCTTGACCTCGTGATCCACCTGCCTTGGCCTCCCAAAGTACTGGGATTACAGGCTTGAGCCACCACACCCAGCTGACTTTTTTGATTTTTAACATATATAATCATATCATTTGTGAATGAAGACAAACATTTCTTTTTTTTCAGGTGTTTGTTCTTTTGCTTCTTGAATTTGCCTCTTCTATTTTATGGTATTTATTTTTCTTAAATGCATGGTACTTCTTGAATGTCTTCTGTTTTACAGGTTTCCTATCTGTAAGTCCTATATGTTTTAATGTAGTTTGTCTCCAGTGTTTCATGAGTGAGATGCATAAATCTAGGCTAACTCTCTAGTCTTTGGCTTAGGTAACAGGGTAGGAGCTATTTACCAAAATAGCAAATGTAGAGTGAGAGCAGACTGGAGAAAAAAATATGGAGACTTGAGATTTGGACACATTGAATTTGAAGGGCCAATCCTATCATCTGTAATGTTCACCAGGCTGTTGGTAGATAACTAATACTTGGGAGAAGACAGACTGGTTTAGTAGCCATCAACATAGATGTGAGGTTACATAGATGGGTAAGGATGACATTGCTCATGGAGAGTGAATAGAATGAAAAGAGAAAAGGAGAGAGGATGAGGCCTTGAGGAACACACTTGAATAGTGTCCCTCGGATTTGCTAATTAGGAGGTCATTTGAGAGAGCAGACTGAGTGACGTTATGAAAGTCTTCTGGTGGTTGCAAGGGAAGCAAGGTGGGATGGAAAGAGGAAAAGAAAGAGGATGGGTGTTTTAGGCGAGGGTAGGGTAATGGGGTGGGGAATGTAAGGCAGATGACAGTGTGTGAGAAGTAAATGAGAGATGTAAATGCAGAGTATAGATTGTTATTTCTCAAATGGAAAGATGTTCTGAAAATAATACTTGTATATGTGTTAAAGAAAACCCAAGAGTGCCAAAGGTCATCCAATGAAAAGCAAAATCCCTTCAACAACTTTAAACTTTCTTTGGTTTTCTGTTTTCCAGTAGTCGCCTCCGTAACGCTAATTAACATGGCCTCCCACTAGTTCTTGATTTTGTTTCTCTCCACATTTTCTACCGAACTTGTTGTATCAAATGAGGACTTGATTCATGTACACCCTTTCTTCATCTTCCCCTCCCAAGTATTGGTAAGTAGATCTTCTGTATCTGTCTGCTGGCTACGTTTACCAATCGTTTTTTCTCTTGTATTTTCTAATGTAAGCCACTCTGCAATGCATTACTGCTACTACATACACTGAAAAATGTTTGCTTTATCTATGTGAAACCAGATACTTACTTTTCTGGCTGTAAATATTTTTTCCTTTTTTGGGTCTGAATGCATTTTTCATGTTTGATTCAATCTGCATCACTTCAATTAAAGGACAAAAAGAAATAAAACCCACATGGGAATCTTTGTATATGTGAAATAGAAGGCCTATCAAATATTAAAACGCACACACACACACACACAAAACCAAACTCAACACCTGAGTCTTCCTTTTATCCGAGTAACAAGGGAGAGAGACTCTTTGAAATCCTCCCTGGATTCCATATAAATGACCAAGACAGTTATGTAGCAAATGATCTTCAAAGCAGGCATCTTCCAACAAACGTTTGCATTGATTTTGTTATTTCTAAAGGCTGACTGATGCCAGAAAGAACAAAGTGATAAGGCAAAAACTGTCTCTTTGATCGTTCCCCTTGTCCTGTATTTTAGAGTGATGACGTGACACTAGACCGATTCTCTGGTCATTTAGGGAATTTTAGATATTCCCCATCAGGGACTAAGAAGGACTGGCAGGTGGGGAAGAATGAACTATGTCATGGGGTCAGATGTCCAGAAGTTCCGTCTGCTGTTTGTTAGTTGTTCTTTATGACATTTGGGGATTAAGCTGCTTAGGAAAGGGTTAGAGAAAACCAACTAGTTATTCTGACCTTGTATCTTCTACCTTGTTTGAATTTTTAACTTTTAATTCTTTACTTTTTAATGCTGTAATGTTAAGTAGAGTGATTTACAAAAATCACCCTCAAAGTCTTTTACAAAACCTTAGAATTCAATTCCTACAGCCCCTCAAAACCCTCACTGTCCCACCACTGACTGTGCCAGGCCTATTTAAAAGTTGTACCATAACCAGAGACCCCATGGGCCTTCTTTGCTCTTCTATGCTGCAGATGAAGAAATCAGATGAGTTTTCAGCGTGTATTAAATAGAAGAAAGAAAGAATATCAGATGCCTTTATTTATTTATTTGGAAACAGGGTCTGGTTCTATTACCCAGGCTGGAGCGCAGTGGTGCAATCACAGCTTACTGCAGCCTCTAACTCATGGGCTCAAGTTATCCTCCTGCCTCAGCCTCTTGAGTAGACACCATGCTTGGCTAATTATTAATTTTGTTTCATTTTTCATAGAAACAGAGTCTTGCTTTGTTGCCCAGGCTGGTCTTGAATTCCTGGCTTCAAGTGATCCTCCCTACTTGGCCTCCCAAAGTGCTAGGATTACAGGTGTGAGTCTCCGGGCCTCATCAGACAACAGATGCTTTGCTTAGGAATTTCCTAGTAGCTGAGGCAGAAGCACAGAAAAAAAAAAATGGCAACTAGGATGGGAAGACAAATTAAAAAAAAAAAGAAACGAGGGCACCAGCATAGAGGGATTAATTTATAAGAAAGAATCTTTTCATTACATGGAAAATTATTTCTGATTGTTAAACATAGGTATGCTTAACAAGTTTTTTTTTTTTTTTTTTTTTTTTTTGAGACAGAGTCTTGTTCTGTTGCCAGGCTGGAGTGCAGTGGCAATCTTGGCTCACTGCAACCTCCGCCTCCTGGGTTCAAACGATTCTCCTGCCTCAACCTCCCGAGTAGCTGGGATTAAGGCGCCTGCCACCACGCCCGGCTAATTTCTGTATTTTCAGTAGAGACGGGGTTTCACTGTGTTGGCCAGGATGGTCTCAATCTCCTGACCTCATGATCCGCCCACCTCGGCCACCCAAAGTGCTGGGATTACAGGTATGAGCCACCGTGCCTGGCCAACAAGATTTTAATGTTGAAAATACTATTGAGAAAACTTACAAATATGGCAAGTAATGGGAGATTTAATAATATATTAGTACCCAAGAATAAATGGTTGGTTTCAGTTATCTTAATCTTTGTACAGAGGACACAAAAGAACCTGTTCAACTTTAATCTTTTTGGCAAAAGGAATTCATATTTTAGGTTATTTACTGACCTACCTTTGGTGAGCAATGAGCTAAAGCTCTAACCCAATGTCGTTTAATAGGAATATAGTGCAAACCAGACCTGTCATTTAAAATTATCTAGTCACCACATTATTAAAAAAAGAAAAGAAACAGGTGAAATTGAGTTTAATATATTTAATTTAGCTCAACATATTAAATATATTTTCATTTCAACATATAATCAATACAAAAATTATTAAAGAGATATTTCACTTTTTTTCATTCTAAGTCTTTGAATTCCAGTATGTATTTTACATTTTTAGCGCGTCTCTATCCAGACACTAAATTTGTAATGATTGAAATTAAATATATTTCTACCAACCCAATAAAGCTGTCTTCAGCAGAAAAATAGTTTTACCCTTCTTTAGTTTTTAAATTTAAATTAGTTAAAATAAAAAATTAAAAAATTCGATTTCTCACCACACGTCAGTGTTCAATAGTCACAGCTATCGAACATGGTAGCCACACGTAGCTGTTGGCTACCAGTTTGGACAGTGTAGCTCCCCACCAAAGGACACCCTTAAGATGTTCATGTAGTCAAGCCCGTCGTCAGTCTTCCAGCAAGAACGTCTTGGGTTAGAATATTTGTAGTTTGTAAAGATCCTGCTGTTGTAGACTGATCTGCGTTCTTCCAAAATTCACAGGTTGAAGCCCAAGTCCCAGTAAATCCGGGTGTGACTGTATTTGGAAATAGGCCCTTTAAGGAGGTAATTAAGGCCAGGCACAGTGGCTCCGACCTGTAGTCCCAGCACTTTGGGAGACCGAGGTGAGCAGATCACTTGAAGTCAGGAGTTCGAGACCAGCCAGGCCAACAAGGCGAAACCCTGTCTTTACTAAAAATATAAAAATCAGCTGGGCGTGGTGGCATGTGCCTGTAATCCCAGCTACTCGGGAGGCTGAGGCAGGAGAACCACTTGAATCTGGGAGGCAGAGGTTGCAGTGAGCCAAGATCGCACCATTGCACTCCAGCCTGGGCGACAGAGCGAAATCCTGTCTCAGAAACAAACAAATAAATAAATAAATAGGTAATTAAGATAAAGTGAGTCATATGGATGGGCCCTAATTCAATCTGACTGTATCCTTAACAAGAAAAGGAAAGCCGGCCACACAAAGAGACATCAGGGATGCCCTCGCACAGAGAAAAAGCCATGTGGAGATGCGGCAAGAAGACGGCTACCTGCAAGCCAAGGAGAGAGGAGGCCTCAGGAAAAGCCAAACTTACCTCTGACTTTCAGCCTGTGGACTGTGAGAAATAAACTTCTATCGTTTAGGCCATCCAACCTGTGATATTTTATTATGGCAGCACTGGCAAACTGATATAGTGGCCCAACATACAGAGGGTTAAATAAAATTCAGATAATCTCTTTAGCATTTCAGAGGTGTTTCTCCTATTTAGTCACCAACTTTATATTTAAATGTCCCACAAATTCTTAAAGCTTGGCGCTCTGAAAACCAATTTAAGAAAAATACAAATCCACGTTTTTTTTTTTTTTTAAACTGCCCTTGTGTACAAGTTATTTATTGGCTGGGTGGCCAAGATGCTGTGTGCAGTTTCCATTCAGAAGGTGAGGAGTGAGTGAGTCATACCAGAAAACCACACACACGGTGCTCATGTTCAAAATGAAGTGCCTGTGCCCATCAAGCAGAACCTCTTGCCTTTGTCCATCACAGGCATCGAGCCTCTTCATGGTCGCCAAAGTTCGTTAATAACGTTTGTGTCTATGCTAATACAATCAGAAAATTATGCAGACCATCTATTTCTTCCCAGAGAGAACAGGGTGATCAGCCATTAGTGATTCACACTGATGAGCCTCCACTAATTGCACAGAATGTAATTAGTGATTATATAATATTTGAGCTCTTGCAACTGTCATTAATGTCCACGATTCACCAGAGATGGGCCCTGCTGAATGGAGTATGATTGCCACATGCTAAATCTAGTTAATCTGAGGCATGTTAATCAGCACAGGATGCTCTTTAGGCCGTGGTTAAAAGCACTGGTGACCTCAGGAAAAAAACCCCTGCCATTCACCAAAGTCTGAATTGCATACAATAGAGATCCCTTTAAGGGAAATTTAATAATTAAATGGCCTGGAAAACTTGAGGGCAGAGTTATCAGATGGTTTTAACACATTTAGATTTTTCTGTAACAGATATGGTGATCAAAATGTTGTATTGGTGCTGGCATTAATTTATGATACATTAGACTAGTGGCTCAGGGTATACGATGTGTCAAAGTTATGATGGATTTGCCATGTGGATAAGGAGAACTGGATTAAAAAGTAGTTCTTTCTAAGAGGAAAGATGATTATACATAATCGCCCAGAGCCCTATTAGATGGAGCACAGTTTTTAAGGTTTATTTCATGGAAAACATTTTAGAAGTATTAACATTAAAAGGTATTCTGCTTCCTGTAATAAAAGTTGGGTTCGAAAATGGATTCACATAATCATACATTTCACCATGTTCTGAGTCACAGCACATTTTAAAAACATTTGTAGCAGATGCTACAAATATATACATATTTTTTGAGACAAGGTCTCGCCCTGTCACCTAGGCTGGAGTACGGTGCTGCAATCATGGCTCACAGCAGCCTTGCCCTCCCAGGTTCAAACAATTCTCCCATCTCCACCTCCCAAGTAGCTGGGACTACAGTCAGGTGCATGCCACCACCTCAACTAATTATTCGTTTGTTTGTTTTGTAGAAATGAGGTCCCACTATGTTGCCCGGCTGGTCTTAAACTCCTGGGTTCAAGTGATCTTCCTGCCTTGGCCTCTCGAAGTGCTGGGGTTACAGGTGTGAGCCGCTGCGCCCGGCACCTTCCCTTCTTATCCTCCATCCTACCCAACCTCCGTCACCCTAAGAGAAGGTAACCAGCTGCCAGGACTTCCTCTATATGTGTGGCAAGCCCTGAATAGTTCTCTCCTAGATACGTAATTTTTACCAGTAAATTTATGTGAATTAAAATCTTTTACACCAGCCATAATTTGTGTTTTAAGTGACAGTACATATAAACGGCTGTTTCCAATGCGGAATTGTACAGGTTTACAAATTTCCGAGGCCTGAGTAATTTAATATGGTCCAGTTTTTCATAAAATAATATGGTTGTTGTAGATTCTAAGGAAAATAGCAGCTTGTGATTTATGTGATTTCCTCCTGTTTATGTATTTTATATAAATAGTAAACACATTGGCATCTTTGTTTTGTAAGGTGCTTTCTAGTGGTTGTTTAAGCAGCTCAAAGTCCTTTAGGTCTTGTTTGCCAGACACTGAGAAAAGTTCTGCTAAATAATAGGGGCCAACCGAGGTGGCTCACATTGGTAATCCCAGCACTTTGGGAGGCAGAGGCAGGAAAATTGCTTGAGGCAAGTAGTTCAAGACCAGCCTGGGCAACATAGTGAGACCCTGTTTCTACAAAAAGTAAAAATGAAAATTAGCTGGGTATAGTGGTGTGCGCCTGTAGTCCTAGCTATTTTGGGAGGCTGAGGCATGAGGATGGCTTGAGCCCAGGAATTTAAGAATGCAGTGAGCTGTGATTTCACTACTACACTCCACCTTGCCAATAGAGTGAGACCCTGTCTCTAAAAATCAACCAACCACCACCACCACCACCACCGCCACCACCACCACAACAACAACACAATAGTAATAATGACAGGAACTTGTGTTGCCACTTACTCTCTGCCAGGCTCCATGCCAAGCTTTCTGCTATAAGAACTAGTGTCATCTCCAGTTATAGATGAGGAAAATGTGGCTGAAAATGGCAGGCGGATCACTTGAGCTCAGGAGTTCGAGACCAGCATGGCCAACATGGTGAAACCCCGCCTCTGCTAAAAATACAAAAATTAGGTGAGTGCTTGTAATCCCAGCTACTTGGGAGGCTGAGGCAAGAGGTGGATGTTGCAGTGAGCCAAGATCGTGCCACTGCCCTCCAACCTGGGCAATGAAGCAAGACTCATTCTCCAAAAACAAAGGAAAACAGTTAAGTGATGTCCTGCCTATGATGTCATGACCTATACATGGTAGACAAGCGTCTGCATAGAGGTGCCTTGCTTTAAAGCCCATCTTTGTTCTCAGGCTGAAAATGGAAGAGATTAGAGAGCTTCCTTCGAATCTCCTGATTCTCCTTCTTTGGCTTGGACTGAGTTAGGAGCCAGGACACTGCAACATACAAGGTTATGTCAGCCGGGGCATTCCCAGGCATATTAGCTTCCCAAAGCCATTGCCTGCATCTCTCTGTCCACAGGCTGCCTTTAGGGTTCTTCGCCTTTGATGCTCCTCAGAAGTGCCTGGAATTTATGTCTCCTTAGGGGTCCCCCTTAACAATGCCAGATGGAGCATGGCTATAAACACTGTAGGGTGCTTGCCCTGGTCTGGGCACAGTGAGGACAGACCCATGTCGGGTGGACTGAAACAAAATCACTTTCCCTGGTGATGAGCTTGAAACTGCACTTGGCTTGGCCTCCTTCCTGGTTCTGCTTCCCACTCTCCCGCCAGGTTTTCCTGGGGTTGGGTCCTAGTAAGCCATATCCACATGAACCTTATCTCAGGGCCTGCTTCTGGAGAACCCAACCTAAGACAGAGCCTGTGAGAGGGCCATCAATGCTTGGGGTCAAAGGCATCCAGAAAGGCAAACCTGCAAGATAAGCTGGGATTAGAAACTGTGAACAAGGTTATTGACTGTTTGAACTAGAATATGATTGGAATACAGTTGGAAACAACTTGAATGTCCATCAGTAATGGATTCATTAAATAAATTATGGAAAATTCACACAACGGAATAATACATAGTCGTAAAAAGGAGTGGGAAAACCATTTCAAATCAGCAGAAGTAAACTCAATCTATTTGATTGGAAGACAAAAAAGAAAGGAAAGAGAAGAAGGTAGACTAATTTCTAATATATTAGTAAGTGTAGTAAATGTATTGGATTTAAAAATTCTATAATATATACAAGAGACACTTGTAAAATGGAGAGGTAAAGGAAGTTTGGAAATAAGATGAAAAAAGCTGTAATAGGCAAATATGAACCCAAAGAAAGTTGGGGCAGCAATCTTAATTTTCAAAAAAATCAAATAACAGGCAAAAAGGTCATTTACAATAAAACAAAATGCTATATAACTGCAAAAAGAACAATAGAACAAAAACATATATCCACCGTAGCTATATATGGCCTTTATATATCAAGCAACAGCAGATAGAACTGCAAGAGAATTACATAAACCTTCAGTTGTTTTTGAGGCTTTTAACACAGCCTTTTCAGAAACTGCTAGATCAAGTGGATTAAAAATAAGCAGAGATACAAAAATTTGAACAGTATAATACATGCCTAGGTCATAGACATATATAGAACTGACAGAGAGGAAGAGAGGAAGAGAAACAGAGAAAGAGACAGAGACAGAGTCTTCTTAATCACACACACAGACACAATCACACATATAGAACATTTATGATAATCACCAGGTGTGGTGACTCATGCCTGTAATCCCAGCACTTTGTGGGGCTGAGGCAGTAGGATTGCTTGAGGCCAGCCATTTGAGACCAGCCTGGGCAACATGGCAAAACCCTGTCAAAACAAAAAAAAAGAAAAAGAAAAAGTACAAAAACTTAGCAGGGTGTGGTGGTGTGTGCCTGTAGCCCCAGCTACCTGGGAGGCTGAGGTGGAAGGATCACCTGAGCCTAAGAGGATGAGGTTGCAGTGAGCTGTGATTGCCCCACTGCACTACAGCCCAGGGAACAGAGTGACACCTTGTCTCAAAAAAAAAATAAAGGAAAATAGGCCGGGCGCGGTGGCTCACGCCTGTAATCCCAGCACTTTGGGAGGCTGAGGTGGGCAGATCACAAGGTCAGGAGATCAAGACCATCCTGGCTAACACGGTGAAACCCCATCTCTGTAAAAATACAAACAATTAGCTGGGCATTGTGGTGGGCACCTGTAGTCCCAGCTACTCAGGAGGCTGAGGCAGGAGAATGGCGTGAACCTGGGAGGCGGAGCTTGCAGTGAGTGGAGATCTCACCACTGCACTCCAGCCTGGGCAACAGAGCGAGACTCCATCTCAAAATAAATTAAATTAAATTAAATTAAATTAAAAATAAAGGAAAATAAAAGAAAATCAACAATGTATTAGCTGTAAGGGCAGTGTCAATACATTCCAAATAAACAATAACTATATTTTCTCTATATGGTTAGTTTCTCTGCCATAATGCAATCAGTAGAAATGAATAACAAATGAAAGCGAAAAAGTCAATGTATTTGTAAATTAAAGATATATTACTAATTGAACCAAGTTCAAAAGAAATCAATCAGCAAGTGAAAGGATATTTAGGACTGAATGATAATGAAATCCTACTTTTCAAAAGTTGAAAGTTGTGATTCGTTACTAAACATAGCACTTATTAGGATTTTTTTTAGCTTTTAAATACATTAATTAGGAAACCAGAAAGGTTAATAATAAATATAGTGAATGTTCAACTCACAACTTTTGAAAAGGCACAACAGGGCAAGTCCAAAAAAAATGAATAAAGGGCAGACATTCATAATATAGAGAAAAAATTAAAACTGAGTTTTCAAACCAAAAACTAGTTCTTTGAAAAAAATTGGTAATGTAGGCTGACCTCTGATCTCTGCAAATGAAGAATGAGAAAGAGCAAATAACTACAGACACTTTAGGAATCTAAATAAAGTAAAATAATAATGTTTTATTTGTATGCCAGTGGATGAAAACTCTTACAGAGTAATTAAGTTCCTAGAAAAAATTATAATATCCCAAAATTAGTGTAAGGACAAAGAGATAACTTGAAAGAGACTAATAGATACCAAATAAATTAAAATTGGCCAAAGATTTATTTTTTCCCAAACCTCATGATGTGGTTTGGTCTTGCCCCCACCCAAATCTCATCTTGAATTGTAGTTCCCATAATCCCCACGTGTCATAGGAGGGACCAGGGGGAGGTAATTGAATCATGGGGGCAGTTTCCCCCATGTTATTCTCGTGATAGTGGGTAAGTTCTCATGAGAGCTGGTGGCTTTAAGAGGGGCTTCCCCCTTCTCTGGGTTCTCATTCTTCTCCCTGCTGCTGCTGCCATCTGAAGAAGGATACGTTTGCTTCCCCGTCCGCCATGATTGTAAGTTTTCTGAGGCCTCCCGAGCCATGCTGAACTGTGAGTCAATTAAATCTTTTTTTTTTTGAAACAGAGTCTCAGTCTGTCCTCCAGGGTGGAGTGAGTGGCGCAATCTCGGCTCACCACAACCTCCGCCTCCTGGGTGCAAGTGATTCTCCTGTCTCAGCTCCCCGAGTAGCTGGGATTACAGGCGCGCGCCACCACGCCCGGCTAATTTTTGTACTTTTTAGTAGAGACGGGGTTTCACCATGTTGGCCAGGCTGGTCTCGAACTCCTGACCTCGTGATCTGCCCGCCTCGGCTTCCCAAAGTGCTGGGATTACAGGAGTGAGCCACAGCACCTGGCCAATAAAACCTCTTTCCTTTGTAAATTACTCAGTCTTGAATATGTCTTTATTAGCAGTGTGAGAACAGACTAATATACCTCACATGCCTAGATGGTTAAGGTGAATTCTAAAAATAAAATTCCAAGGAGCAGCTAATTCCTCTTTTATATAAGGTGTTCCAGAAAATAGCAGAAAGAAAAAAAAAGCTGCCTGATCCATTTAATATCATCATTTTGGCTACACGACTTGACTTTGGACAATACAAAGAAAGATCATAGGCCCATTTCACTTATGAACACACATGTAGAAATCCAAAACAAAAACAAAAACAAAAACAAAACCAGTCAACTGAATCCAACAGTATATAAAATATTTCAGAACCAAGTAGGGTTTATCCCAGGAAAGTAAGGATGTTAGATTTGCCATAATAATAAAATAGAGAAAATCATGTGATTTGCTGATGCAGAAAAAGCACTTGTTAAGTTTCAATACCCATTTATGATAACTTTAGGAAGTTAAGAACAGAAGAGAATATCTCTTGGCTGATACAAGTTTTACACCCGAAGTTGCAGCCATCATTATACTTAGCAGAGATATTTTAAACTCATTACCTTTTATATAAAGACATTGTGGAATGAGTGAAACAGGGGGTTATTAGACGGGAAGATGCCAGCTACAATTAATACAATAATACCATCATGAACACACCAGGATTAATCGACCAAATGCTTAGATGAATGCTACATGCTGAGATTCTTGTTCTTTTGAAGCCTCTCAGAAAGCTAGAAGTCAAATCTTCACCCTGCAGGTAGAAGACTGGAAGACTCCATTCCTGGAAATCTGAGCAGCACAAAAAGAAAAACCCAAAGATGCATATATGGAAGGTTTGTCAACAGAGAACCTGCCCCGATCACTTAGGAGTGAGGCTGAAAGTCAGCAAGCTCCATATCAAAACACAAAGGATACACAGGACACAGTGAACAATTCTGAGCATATGAATTTGGAGTCCCAGAAACAGGAGGAGGAAAGAATGGAGCAGAGCCAGTATTTGAAGAGATTGTGACTGAGAATAGTCCAAAGCTGATCAATGATATTCAGCCACAGATTTTTCTTTTCTTTTCTTTTCTTTTTTTTCTTTTTTTTGACATGGAGTCTTGCTCTATTACCCAGGCTGGAGTGCAGTGGCGTGATCTCAGCTCACTGTAAACTCCCCCTCCCAGGTTCACGCCATTCTCCTGCCTCAGGCTCCCCAGTAGCTGGGAGTACAAGTGCATGCCACCACGCGTGGCTAATTTTTTGTATTTTTAGTAGAGACGGGGTTTCACCGTGTTAGCCAGGATGGTCTCGATCTCCTGACCTTGTGATCCGCCTACCTCAGTCTCCCAAAGTGCTGGGATTACAGGCGTGAGCCACCTCAACCGGCCGAGCCACAGACTTAAAGAGCACTGTAAACTTCAGACAGGATGAATACAAAGAAATCATACCTGAGGATGGCATGCTGAAACCGATGAAAACTGAAGACCGAGAGAAAATTTTAAAAATAGCTGAGGAGGATGCTGGTGGTGGTGGATTAACAGTTTCATAATTTCGGCTGAAAAATTAACTGTAAGTCTAATTGTTGCCTTTTTGAAGGTAAAGCACTGAAAGGAAATAACTGCAAATCAGAATTCTATACCCAGTGAAAATATCCTTAAGAATGAACATGAAAACACAATGTTTTAAGGCAAACAAAAACTGAGGAATTTTTTTTTTTTTTTTTTTTTTTTTTTACCAAAAACACCCATGAAGGCAGGAGGAAAATTATCTTAGAGAAAAGCACAGAAATGAAGGAAGAAATGAAAGGTAGAAGAAACAAAGGATAAGACATGGTAAATATATGTGGACAGTCTAAATCTGTGGTTCTCATCTGAAGTCAGTTTTGCTTCCTGGGGGACACTCTCACTGACTGGAGGCACATTTGAGGCCCATAACCTGGGGAAGGGAGGATGCTACTGGCATCTAGTGGGTGGAGACTGGGAATGCTGATAAGCATCTTACAATGCCTAAGGCAGCTCCTACACAAAGAAGCATCTAGTCTAAAATGTCAACAGTGCCAGGTTTGAGAAACCCTGATCTAAATGAATGTTGAATGTACAAAATAACAAAAATAATACTGTCTTGTGAGGGTAAAATACTTAATTACAAGCCAACAATAGCACAAGAGGTCAGAGAGAGTAAATGGAGTTAGTGATCTAAAATTCTTTAATTGTCTGAAAATTGTATGATACTAATTTATAGTATTTTGATCCTGTAGATTTATCAGGATCTATCAAGGTGCATGTTGTAATCTGTAGGTCAAACGACAAATAATGAAAGAAGGTATAGCTTATTAATAGAGGGTAAAAATGGAATAATTTTAATTTTTGGGAATTCCATTTAATGGAATAATTTTCCATTAACTTGGTTAATCCAAAAGAAGACAACAAAAAAGACAAAAGAAATAAACAATAGGTAGGACAGATAGAAAACAAAATAGTAATATGCTGGCCTTAAACCCAAATATATTAGTGTATACGTTAAAACAAACAGACTAAATGTTTTAATTAAAAATCAATATTGTCATAGTGCATTAAAAATTCAGTGCTGTGCTGCTTAAATAAGACATAGCTGTAATATTAGGACACAGGAAGTCTGAAAATAAAAGTCTGGAAAAATACCATGCAAACACTAACACAAAGAGAGCTGTTATAGCTGTATTTTTAAATTAAATTAAATTAAATTTTATTTATTTTAAGTTCTGGGGTACATGTACAGGATGTGATGGCATCTTATGCCAATCAGAATGGTAGTTATTAAAAAGTCAAGAAACAACAGATGCTGGTGAGGTTGCAGAGAAAAGGGAATGCTTTTACACTGTTGGTGTGAGTGTAAATTAGTTCAACCCTTGTGGAAGGCAATGTAGTGATTCCTCAAAGATTTAGAACCAGAAATACCATTTGACCCTGTGTTAATACTAGACAAAACACAAAGTCACAAGACTTCAAGGAGGAGGAATTATTCGAGATAAAGGAGAAACTTCCACAATGATAAAATGTTTAATCCAATAGGAAGACATAACAATCCTAAATTTGTATATAGTTAATAATCCAGCTTCAAACTATGTAAAGTGATAGAACGAAAAAAAGGCATCATAATCATAGTTATAAATTTTTTTAAACTCTCTCAGTAATGATAGAACAAAGAGAAAGAAAAATCAGTAAAATTCTAGATTTGGACAATCAACATGGCCTAAACAACACATGTAGGATATTTCCAACAAAAATTGGAGATAGGCCGGGCGCGGTGGCTCAAGCCTGTAATCCCAGCACTTTGGGAGGCCGAGACGGGCGGATCACGAGGTCAGGAGATCGAGACCATCCTGGCTAACACAGTGAAACCCCGTCTCTACTAAAAATACAAAAACTTAGCCGGGCGAGGTGGCGGGCGCCTGTAGTCCCAGCTACTCGGGAGGCTGAGGCAGGAGAATGGCGTAAACCCGGGAGGCGGAGCTTGCAGTGAGCTGAGACCCGGCCACGGCACCCAAGCGGGGGAAAAGAGGGAAGACCCAGTCTAAAAAAAAAAAAAAAAAAAAAAAAAAATTGGAGATAGACATAGTTTTCAGGTGTATTATATGTAACATTTAACAAAAATGATGATAAGTTAGGGTCATAAATCAAGTTTTATTTCACAGCATTAAAATCATAGGGAGCATATTCTCTGACTTCAGTGGAATTCAGCTAAAAATCAATAACAAAAGATAATTAGGAAAATCTCTATTGGAAATTAAGCAATGTTCTTCTTGTTCTTCTGAATAACCCGTAGGTTAAAGAAGAAATCACAATGGGCATTGGAAAATACTATGAACCGAATAACAGTGAAATGTGGCACATGAAACTCGTGAAAGGTAGCTAAAAGTGTTCTTGGAGGGAAATTTGTAGCTCCTGATGCATAATTTATAAAAGACAATTTATGATCTAATTCTCTCTCTCCTGAAGTTAAGAAAAACATTGAATTACACCTAAAAAAAATGGATGGAAAGAAAGAAGAAAGATAACATCAGACATTAATTAAATAGAAAACAGGTATAGAAAATCAACCCAGGAAAAAGTCAGTTCAATGAAAAAACTTAAGAAAATAATTAAATTTCTAATAAGACTTAATCAGAAGAGAAAAGCCACAAATTACTACTTTTTAACAGTGAAAAAGAGACCATCACTACAGATCTTTTATATATTAAAAAGATCATAAAAGAGCATTTTGAACAACTCATGCTATTAAGTTTGGAATTCAGATGAATTATACAATTCATCTAATTTTTCAACTTCTTTGAAAAATACAGTTTACCAAACATGAAGGACACATGATGAAATAGAAATCTGAATACTTCCCCTAGATTTATTAAGAAAAGTGAATTTGTAATTTGAAAATTTTCCAATAAAATGCCAAGACAGATGGCTTCACTGTTGAAATATTTCAAATGTGTAAGGATGATATAACACTAAACTTACATAAACTGTCTCAGAAAAAGGTGAGACATTTCCTAACTTGTTTTATGAGGCAAGAATAACCTTGATATAAAAATATAACAAGAGGAAGGGAAAATAGGACAATATCTATCATAAATATTGATGAAAGATTCCAAATTATTAGTAATTCAAATTCAGCTATATATATATATAAGATAATCATGATTAAATTGGGTTGATGTGAGAAATTCAAGCTTGGTTGAATATTTGAAAATCAATTGATATCATCCACTATGTTAACAGAGAGAAATGAGAAAAATATAAAAAGATTATCTCAATAAAAACAAAAAAAAAGCATTAAGTTAAATTAATCATTAAATAACTCACAGCATACTAGGAATATATGAGAATGCAGGAGAACAGGTCCCTGGACGACCTTGGCCAACTGAGCTCATCCCCCTCTTGCCTGCAATTCTTAGGCAGAATGAACTGAAAATGCAACATCTTGAGATAAGGAGGAGATGTCCGCAGCAGTCTGGGATATGTCATGATTCCTTCTAGAATAGGATGTCCTGCAATACTTGTGCTCAGTGAGCCAAGTGGTGCCCAGGGTGTGGAAACTCAGGGCGGAGCACTTTCGATTTCCTCCAGTTGCAGTGCAATGTGGATTATGTGCAGATGAGACTCCATCCACCCTGGGCAGCTTTCCTGAGCCTTAGAGAACTGTCTGGCCATGGAGCCTAGGCTTCTGTTTCCTCTTGCTGTCTATCTGTGAGTAATAACACTGTTCTGCCTGGCTTGTCATGTGAATGTTTTCTCAGGATTCATGAAATTGGTAGAGAAACTTTCCAGGGAACTTCTAATCTAATATTATGTATTTGTATAAGCCCCACAGAAAACATCACAGTTAATGGTGAATTATTAAAAGCTTTCCCCTGGCGATTGAGGGAAAAAGAAGGATGCTGCTAGCATCCCATTTATGCAACATAATACTGGTAGTTCTCGTGAGTGCAAATTGGGAAGAAAAAGAAAGAAAACTTATGAATGCTGAGAAGGAGGAGAGGAAGAAAAAAAGGAAGAAATAAAAACAGACAACATGTACATAAAAAAGTTAATCTACAGATAAATAAGTGGGATAAATAAATGGACTTAGCAAGCCTGCAGGATATAATAACAAAATAGCAAAATCAGTCTAATTTCTATATGTTAGCAATTAGAATATCAAATTTTAAAAAACAATGTGATTTCTGATAGCATTAAAAATGAAGTATTTAGGAATATGGATGTGCAAGAGATTGACACAGAGCTACACAATGTTACCAAAATGTATAATGAATTGAAAGGCTTAACATTATATAGCTGCTAATTTTTTCTAAATTAATCAAAGGGAGCGTTTGGGTTTTTTGTGTGTGTGTGCAAATCTTTAAGTTGATTCTAAAATGCATATGAAAATGCAAATGATCAGAAATAGCCAAGGCAGTTGTGAAGAAGAACCAAGATGATGGATTCATTTGATTACTGGTGCTTTATAAGAAGACAGTATGGAACAGATGCAAGATAGACAAATAGACCAGCGAAATCAATGGTCCAGAAGCAGATTCATAAACATTCAGTCTCTTAATTGTATTGCAAAGTACCACTAGAGCACAGTAGGGGAAGGGTGGTCTTTTCAAAAAATGATTCTACTTACATCATATACAAAAACAAATTCCAAGGGGGGTTGTGCATCTAAATATTACAGGTAAACACATTTAGAAGGTAACAGCAAAATATCTTCATGGCCTTTGGAAGGCTAACGTTTCTTTCTTTCTTTTCTTTTTTTTTTGAGATGGAGTGTTGCTCTGCCGCCCAGGCTGGAGTGCAGTGGCATGATCTCGGCTCACTGCAACCTCTGCTTCCCCGGTTCAAGTGATTCTCCTACCTCAGCCTCCCGAGTAGCTGGGATTACAGGCATGTGCCACCACGCCCGGCTAATTTTTGTATTTTTAGTGGAGACAGGGTTGCACCATGTTGCTCAGGCTGGTCTCGAACTCTGGAGCTCAAAGTGATCTGCCTGCTTCGGCCTCCCAAAGTGCTGGGATTATAGGTGTGAAGTCACACACCTGGCCTAATATTTCTTAAGTGGATGCAGTAATCACTAACCATAAAAGAATAAAGTGAAAAGTCAAGCCACAGAGTGGGAGAAGATATTTGTAGTAATATGTATTACCAGATAATGATACATTGAATATGAAAAATATTCTACAAGTCAGTTAGAAAAGACCACACAATTCGAAAAAATGGATAAAAGGCTTTTAAAGACGTGAAGGGCTTCTGGACTTCATTAAACAGCAGGGAAATGCAAATTAAAATCTCAGTGAATTACCATTACATACCTACCAGATGCCTACAAGTTAAAAAAGAAAAAGAACAATACCAAGGGTTGTTGAGGATGTAGAGCAGTTGGAACTCTTTCTCCTCTTTTCTTCTCTTTTTTTTTTTTGAGTGGAGTTTTACTCTTTTTGCCCAGGCTGGAGTGCAATGGTGTGATCTTGGCTCACTGCAACCTCCACCTCCCAGGTTCAAGTGATTCTCCTGCCTCAGCCTCCTGAGTAGCTGGGGTTACAGGCATGCACCACCACACCCTGCTAATTTTGTATTTTTACTGGAGATGGGGTTTCACCATGTTGGCCAGGCTGGTCTCGAACTCCTGACCTCAGGTGAGCCACCCACCTTGGCCTCCCAAAGTGTTAGGATTACAGGCATGAGCCACTGTGCCTGGCCTATAATTGGAACTCTTATATACTGATTATGGGAGTGTAAATTTTTACCACCAGTTTTGAAATCCATGGTAACATCTACTATAGAGGAATATACAGACACCTTATTGAGGTACAAGGTGGTATTCAACTCCAGAGGCAAGGCTTGGACACTGGACAAAATTGAGGACTAGCTAAAACAGGAATTTGGCTGGAGCACTATTTAACATGCCTACCAGTGTGCCATGCTGGTTTACCATTGCCATGGCAACACCAGAAAGTTACTGCCCCTTTCCATGTCAACGAACTGATGACCTGGAAGTTACCACCCTTTTCTGGAAATTTTCTGCATAACCCACATGTCCATAAACAAGTTAAAGCAATCTACAGATAAATAAGTAGGATAAATTTATACCCATTTAAAAAATTTCTTCATCTGGGAACTGCCTTTGAGTTGCTACTCTCAGCGCACAATGACTGTGGGGTGGCCCTGCTCTGCAGGAACAGTCATGGTGCTGTAACATTGCCATCTCAGCACAGCTGTTTTCTTCTACCACTGGCTCGCTCTTGAATTCTTTCCTGGGCAAAGCCAGGAATCTTCCTGGGCTAAGCCCCAATTTGGGTCTTGCCTGCCCAGCCATCATGACCTAAGAGCTCCTCTCCTATGTAGACAACAAAAATGTGTGCCCATGTGCTCAAAAGGCTTGTACAAGATTACTGATAGCCGCATTATTCAAATATTTCAAACTACAAATAACTCCACAATCTATTAACAATATAAGGAGTAAGTAAATTTTAGCATAATAATATACTGGGATGCAGATAAAAATATAGTATTTATGAAATTAAAAATAAAATTCAATAAGATACAGCAATAAAATGAAGAAACTATTTCTATATGCAAAAACAGATAAGTCTCACCAACTAATGTTGAACAAAAGAAGCCAGACATAAAGGGATGTGTTGTATATTGTATGTTTCTATTTCTATAAAGTTCATAAACAGGCAACACTAATCAATGGTGATAAAGGGTACAATAGTGATTACCTTTGTTGAGGGTCAAATATGGGGAGGAGGAAAATTTCTTGGTTTTGAGAAGTTACTATTTCCTCACTTGTGTGGTAGTTAGGCAAGTGTATTTAATTTTTAAAAATTTATTGTCCAGGTGTGGTGGCTCATGCCTGTAATCCCAGCAATTGGGAGGTTGAGTGGGGGACTGCTTGAGCTCATTAGTTGGAGACCAGCTTGGGCAACATGACGAAACCCCATCTCTACCAAAAATACAAAAATTAGCCTAGGGATGGTGGCTCATGCCTACAGTCCCAGCTACTTGGGAGGCTGAGGTGGGAAGATGGCTTGAGCCCAGGAGGTGGAGGTTGCCATGAGCAGAGATGGTACCACTGTACTCCAGCCTGGGTGATAAAGTCAGACTTTGTCTCCAAAAAAAAATTAAACTAAATATAAGTAAATACAAATATATTTATAAAATAAATATAAATATAAACTAAATAAAAATATATTTATTTATATTAAAATATAAATAAATATAAACTAATTAAAAATATATTTATTTATATTAAAATATAAATAAATATAAACAAATACATTTAAAAAACAAATTATACAATTTGTGCAAATATTTATATGATGTATTTTTTCAATAAAAAGTTTTCTTAGAAAAGAATCTTTGAAAAAATTTAAACATTAAATATATGATATCAGAAATAAAAATAGAAGACTTGGAAAATAAAGTTGAGGAAATATCCTTGATCCCAGAGCAAGGAAATGGAGAACAGTAGAAAAAGAAAATTAGAGGACCAGTTCAGAGATTCAACATCCAAATAATACAATTCTAGAAATTGAGGGAAGAAAAAAAAATGGAAACAATTTAAGAAAAAAAAAATCACAGAGGGGAAGAAGTTACCAGATTGAATGTTCCCACCAATTATTAGTGCAGTGGAATTTCATCATTGTGAAATACCAGGGATGATGAGAAGCTACTACAGAATAAAAACTAGGTGTTATACAAATGAATGGGAAAAAAAATGACAATGGAGTGATGCTTTTAACATTGAAACAAAGAACTTTTCAACCTAAAACTCTTTAACAGCGAAATTATCAAATAAGCATGAAGGTAGAATAAAGACATATTAAGAAAGGAAATTTACACTCCAAATAACTTTTCTCAGAAAAGCTACTAGAGGATGTGCTCCACCAAAATTTGGGAGTAAACAAAGAAAGAAGACATGGATGCTGAAAACATGGATGCTGGCTTCTTTTGTTAAACATTAGTTAGTAAGATTTATCTATGTTTTTGCATGTAGAAATAGTTTCTTCATTTTATTGCTGTATCTTATTGAATTTTATTTTTAATTTCATAAATATATTTTTATTGCTGCATCCCAGTATATTATAAGAGGACCATCATAAGAGGAAGTCTCCAGAAGAATGGAGAACAAGGATCCCAGGGTGATGGCTGTGCCCCCAACACAGAGAGTAACTAGCACAGATAGCTCAGAATGACTTAGGAGTCAACTTGTAACAGAACATCAACATAGTCACTGCCATTGTATAATTTTTATTTTAATGTGAAGACAGTACATCTAGGTGAGTCTAGCCCAAATTTTGATAAGCCTTTGGTTCACATTGATTATGTACTGAAGAAGTTCCTGCCCTGAAGCATTGCAGGCTGAATTGAGAGCCCTCATTTCAGCTTACAGAGTCTTCTGCTTGGACCTACGCCTGAAAGACCGAGGAAGGGCATGGTGAATTTAGAAATAGAAAATATAAAGTGACCCATGCTCATTGACCATATTCTGGGAAGGCATTCAATACTGGTCCCATTGAATTCCTTCCAGACACCCTCATTGTACAAAGCTTTAAGTTTTCTAGGTTTTTATTCAAAGTCTTGCCCTCTGATTTTTTTCAAAAGGGACTCTTGTAAACTGCATGGATAGCTGATGACGAACTATATCCCAGAAGATCTCTTCAGTTTATTTCCTCTAGAAGCCTTCATTTCACAGTG
Source organism: Papio anubis (assembly GCF_008728515.1). Lineage (NCBI taxonomy): Eukaryota > Metazoa > Chordata > Mammalia > Primates > Cercopithecidae > Papio > Papio anubis. The sequence goes on from NC_044991.1 coordinate 37,364,509, forward strand.
ATAATAGTGTCCTTCCTTCACACAGAGAAATGTGTACTTCCTACCTAGTTTAAAAATGTGGCAATATATTGTTTAGGAATACAGACTCAGGTGTTAGATGTATTTAAGTGAAAAATAAAAAAATAACTAATACAGAAGTTCTGTTGTTTGTCTCTGGGGAGAGATGAGAAAGGGAAGCTGAGAAGATATGAGCTGTACACAGTTGATTCAATTTCTTCATCTGGGTAGTAGGTATGTGGATGTTTATTTTTCTTTAAACTGTATGTTTTAAACTTTCTGTTTATATCACACATTTTATAATAAAATATTTTAAAAAGAGATCTGTCAATGCCTGTTATGATCAAAAGGATGAGAATCAGACATTATGTGCTTCCTGGTGGAAATACTCTACTATAAAGTAGTTTTACCGAGAGAGAAAAAAAAGAGCAACTTATATATGCAACTACAATTTTTTCCCCAGGAAATACAGAGGACTGAGGGACTTTAAAAACTATACAATGGAGATGAATTCCGCAAAACCCAGATTATGTGAAGTAATATGGGCCAATCAACCTACTTTCTTCAACAAATAAATTACAAACAAAGGAGAGACGTGAGTGGAAGTCCGACAAAATAAAATAGATCTGACAGAACAATCAACTGCATCATTGTATGGCTTTATTCAAATAAACACACTTTAAAGAAACAAACTAAAAAATTATGACATTTATGAAACAACTGGAAACTTGAACATCAATGATTATTTGATGATATTAAGGGATAATTGATCTCTGTGAGTAATATGGTAAATTTGAAGATCAGATTCTAAGTTCAATTTATTTCAGTTCTTGCTTTTAATGTCCCAAAAAAAGAAACCTCACAAGGTTTCATATATCCAAATGGAAGAAGTGCATCAATGGCTGGGCTAAGTGACAAAACACATTTGTAACCGCATCCTTCAATTTTCAAAAATTTTTATTGGAATTTGGCTAACTAAATTATAGCTTCCTTGATATCAGTCTTACAAAATGATTGAGAAGTATTGCATTTTTATATTTTCACAAATCTGCTCAGAATGAAGAAAAATTCTGTGTTTAGAAGACTTTATAACAAATTAAAAATTCTGTTTGTGAGGGTGCAAATACGGGAGCTTTGGGTAAGAAGTATATTTGTGTGACAGTGGAAATGTTTCCAAACACACACTGTTCAAAATGCCTCATTATGGGATATATTTTCTTTTAAAAGCAGCTACTTTTCACTCCTTGGTAAATAAAGAGAACTTCCTTTCTCTTTTACCCTATAGTAATAGATTGTGTGCTTGCTTACTTGAAAAATATGTGTGAGGTCCATAGTAGTGACAGCTACTTGTCATCATAGAAAAGTCCAGAAATCTGGAACCCTTTTAGTTTCCCTGTTCTTTTAGGTACATTGTCCAAAGGACAGTCTATGTGGTCCAAAGATTTCTTAGGGTCATTTCTACTCTCATTATAAAATGTGTTAAAGATTCAATCATATTTGGCAAGTCTCGTTTTTATAAATTTAATCTCATAGGTGACATCTGTTGTTTTCTTCATCTTGCTTCACTACTTGCTAAGAACGACACAGTAAATGCATTTGATGGTTGTGCTTTCGTTGTTAACTTTACTTTAATTTTTTTCTTAAAAAACAAACAATAGTTCAGCCATTCCACCACTAGTGATTACACTTACAGATTTCCACCCTAAACACTTTTTGAGTCATTTACTATTGAGACTATAATGGTTTAGCAGCTCATAAAAAAAAAAAAAGGCCTTTGGTGTATTTCATTATTGAAATGGAATCTAGCAAACACCACAAAGCGAGACATGTTGGAAATATCTGTACTTTCATTGAATTCTCTGGCAAACCTTGGTAGAGCATAATTTGTTCTAATGTGTGTATCTTTAAATCTTCAGCATTGTTTGCTATGCATTTCCAACCTCGTTGCTAATAAAGGCAGGCATTTTAACTTGCCGCCGTGTTGTCGTCTCTGTATTATTGCAGCCATTTTTACTGGGGCATAAAGAGAAAGGTTTACTCAATGGTAGGTAGCTTTTTTGTTTTTCTTTATTTAAAAACTTCAGTATTTTTCAGTCATCTGTGTGAAACTTTGATAAAATACTGAACTGAGTATCTCACAGTTGTAAACATTGCTTAGAAGTCTCATAGATATTTGCTTCTGCACACCGAATGCTTACCCATATGTAGGTCTTGGTTATCACCGTGGCTTTCCATCACCTTCACCTCAAATCTTCAAACCACCACACACACGTGGAATTCATTCTCCATGACAATGGTTGTATATGCTCATTATCAGTAGTCTTCATTATAAGTTCAATATGTTGGGCTGAATTTCTCTCATACTAATTAGATTATTATAATTTTTACTTTGTAGCGAGGCCAATGGGAGGTACTGGGAATGGAAGGGTCATTTCTGCCATTTATTTTCATCCTTTCTGCTTGTGATATTAGGATTATCTTCCATCCATTGTTTCTTGTCTAGAATATTTTTAAGTCACTTTCTCAAGTTGAGAAAGTTACTTAGTTAAAGCTGGATTCATATGATCTGTGCATTCATTTGATGAGGCTCACAAAAGCCACCAAGTAGGCATGCCAGTCTCAGCTGGAGTGGTGGAATTCCTGTATTTCCTTAGGGGGGACCTCTGGTACCAATTCTACAAGACTCTGACACACAGACCCAGGAAGGGCACTATTGTCAATCAGTATAATGTATTTCAGTAAAACTTAATCACTTTGCCATTTTTACATAAACCTTACAAATAGATGTCCTGATATTTTCTTTTTTACCCAAGGGATTGTCATGCACCCCTATGTGGAGACCCTGAGACTCTGGCTTAAGGTTGTATGTGTGTGTCTGTGTGTGTAGCTGTCTAGTAAGAGAAGTTAATATTTACAGACTATCTTCTAGTGCCAAGTACTGTATTATGTGAGTTCCTTAATAATATAACAGCAGGTCACACCTGATTATCATGGGTGCCACCAGGCTTTGCACACATACTCTGTGGCAACCCTATGAGTTAGGTATCATTACTTACCTATTTTTCAGGTGAGAGAGGCCAGGTAGGTCCTTGGTTCATTTGGAGACCTGCTATGGGGAAGGGATGTCTTTCAATACCTGAAAACACACAGCCTTGCTCACTCCTCAGAATCCTTCAACATCTTTGCTTTTGATCCTTCTGATTTTTAACTATTAAAATCCTTTTAGTTTTTAACTAAATTTTTTTTGTTGTTTGTTTTTTATAGAGACAGGGTCTAGTTTTGTAGGCCAGTCTCAAACGCCTGGTTTCAAGTGATCCTTCTGCCTTGGCCTCCCAAAGTGTTGGGATTACAGGCATGAGCCACTGTGCCAGTCAACTAATACCTTTTTAAAATAGTAGTCATCCATGTACAATATGAGGTCTCTCACCTATCCTCTGTGGCCAAGATTGGTAACCTCAAGGGGGCAGGAGCCCGGCTAGCTATCTTTAGCACAGTTACATCACTAGTGTCTAGAAGAGTGTCTAGCAAAGTAATTATGCAAATCTTTGTTGAACAAATATGTGACTTGAAAGTTTTATGTCTGAAAGACAGTAAACATAAAAAGCCTACCTAAATTATGGGATAACTTTTGTTTTTCACTATATCTCTTTTATAAGCATCCTTTAAAATGTTTTCTCAATTAAAAAATATCTTCATGTGATCTTGAAAATTATAGTATCCTTCTCTGTATTTGACTAATTTTATTTGATGTGATGTTGTCTTGAGGGAGGCTTCTCTTCATAACTTTGCAATTTCCAAATACGGGATTACAATACCAGCTGAAGCACCAGGCTTCGCATCCTGGAAAAATTAAATCTCAGCTTTAGGATACGTATTAATCATGTAGACATGAGCAAACAGTTGGTTAACACTGGGAAACCTGGATATTTTACTGAGCATTCATTTAGGATTTTAAATGAACTTCTCGCGTGTGTTTATGAGAGGATTTGCAAAAATGCCCCCAACCTTTTCTGAACTGAGGCTCAGCTTATTTTTCTTTCCTCACTATAAATGCAATGTCATTGGCTCATTTCTAGAGTTTCTCTACCTGTTAGCTGGAGAGGCTGTTAATTTCAGCAATGTTGCATGATTTTCTACCAAATTGAGTTGGCTTAACTGACTCAAATTCACTCAAGAAGTTTTTTGGGTAAAGTTCTTATGGGGTTCCTTTCAAAGTGAGCTGAGACCAGAAGTATCACTTTGTGGCATACACACGCTCTTGTTCCTTAAGTTCTCCTTGTCTTCGGAAGAGATCCTGCGTGAAGCCTCCCTGTAGAATCACAGAGGGCTCCATTTCACGACCCCCACAGCTGCAGCACTTGTTTATTTATAAGTCAGATGGATCCCTGGGGAGAGTGTTTTCCCCTCAGCTGGCCTGTGTTTTTACCACATATGAGCTATCGCTGAATCTAAAACTATGAATACACTGATAACAAGCAGAAAGATATATTTTTGGCATAGCATCTTCAAGAATGGAGGAATGCCGTGTAACATGGGAATGAATGTGTTAAAATCCTTCCTACTAGATGAGGGTCTCCTGGCCAGGGAGCTCTGCCAGCTAGAATCTTTCCTTTGTCTCAGCATGCCCCCAGCTGGCAGATGGGGCTCACAATTTGCTTTCCAATATCTCAGCCTGGCTATAGGATCTGGTGTTTAAAAGGAAAGGGGTACACAAAGATTTCCCCAGCCTGCAACGCTCTGGGCAAATAATAGGATTTGCGGGGTGATCTTGGGCTGTTGCGACATGCGAGGATTAACTATTCAAATAAAGTTCATTCTCTGCTGGAGAAGAAGTCATTCATTCAAGCACGGTTTATCTGCTCCAGGCCATGGGTTTCAGGATTTTTGCATCAACATTTTCCCACTCTCTCTACCTCTCCCCCAACATCTGGGGTGACAGAGGAGGGAACATAAATTATAGTCAGGGTCTCACTGGCTGCTCTATTCTAATCTGTATGGTTTAGTCAGTGGGCCTACTAGGGAAGGCGGAAACCCTTAACTTCGGTCCTAGGGAATGTAGCAGGTGCTGTTGATAGCCTGCCACCACTTAGTCCACCGGGGAGGTGTCCTGCCAATGCTCCCTCCCAGGTCAGTGTCCTGTGTCTCTCTGTCCAAGGGTGTTGTCTGTGGACTGTGCTCATCTATGGGGCAAACCAGAAGTGCCAGGGAGTTAACACCCCGGGAGTGGCCCTCGATCAGTGATGGGTGGGAATTAATGGGAAAACATCCAGCATCCTCACTTCAGAGGGACAATTCCCTGCAGCTTCCCAGAGTGTCCCAGGGATTTAGTCCTGGGTGCCCACTGCAGTCACCCACTCACTTACCCACACCAGGTTCCCTCCTGCCTGACTCTCCCCACTTCCTCACAGGGATTCCTGGGGTCGGCCCCCAAACAAACCACCTGAATGCAAATCTTCATCTCAGGTCCTGCTTTCGGGGGAACCCATGCTGAGTCAGGCAACCCGGGAGATGCAACTGGGCAGGCCAGCCAGGCCTGTCTAAAGCACCCAGCCCAGCGCTGGGGTGGGCTGTAGCTTCTCTCCTAATTTTGATGTGATTCTTGTCTCTCGTTGGCATCAGCACAGTCACAGCAGGACAACCTCTGGCAGGCTCCTGAGTACACGCACGTGGTGCCCACTCATGAGAGTGACCAGTGGAGGCCGACGCCCGGCCCTGCCAGGCCTGTCCACCACATCCTGAGCCAGGCGTGGGGCTCAGTCAGCAGAGGAAAGGGAGCTTTTTGTGAATTGGTCCATCCCAGGGGGCACCGGTCATCTCCCCAGAGTGGTGACGTTTCTGATTTGCCCACAGGTGCTTTCAATGCAGTGGCCTTGGCCAATGGGGGCTCACCAATTGAGCTGCTGCCTGTCACTTCTCTGCTTTCTGTCTTCTTGAAGAAAGTGTTAGATCCTGCCCTAGGTGACCTCCCAAGTCAACCCGAGGCCCTTTTCCCAGAGGACTCTGCATCCCAGAGATCACCACCTCCATGGAACTTGTTGACCAGAAAGTCATAGAAAAACTTTGTGAGAGCAAGGCCACCACTCACCATGATAACATAAGAACAGTTGCAATTCAGGACAACTGATAACATTCAGGTGTGCAATTGGTTTTGCTTAAATTGATTTGTATAAACTCATATCCACACATTACTAAAAATAAATCATGTGTATAAGCTATTATGCAGTTTCTACCTAAACTAAATATATGCATACCAGCAATTTCACTCCCAGGTATAGATTCAAGAGAAATGATTGAATGTGTCTACATAAAGAGATGTTAAAACATGTTAACACTCATTTCAACATTCCAAAACTTACTACAAAGCAACAGTAATCAAAACAGTGCAGTACTGGCAAAAGGATAGACATGTAAACAATGGAATAGAATTGAGGGTCCAGAGATAAAACCACGTGTCTATGGCCAACTGATTTTCAACAAGGGTGCCAAGACCATTCAGTGGAGAAGAAGAGTCTTTTCAGCAAATGGTGCAGGGACAACTGGATAGCCATACCCATAAGACTGAAGTTGGACCTTACCTCATACCGTATACAAAAATTAACTCAAAATAGACCAAAAAACCCAATGTAAGAGCTAAAATGATAAAACTCTTAGAAGAAAACATAAAGGTAAATTTTTATGACCTCAGATTTTGCAATGTATTTTTAGCTATAACAACAAAAGCACAAACAACGCAATGATTGGTCAGTGCAGGGTGTAAAGTCAGCTCCCTTGTTCCAACAGCTTGGAGGTCCTGATGGGATCACCTGATATTTTGAGACTTAATTCCAGTCCAGTGTCCAGCCTCAGTCTGCTTCATTCACACCTCACAGGTATTGATACCAAGAGCACTGCCTAAAAAAACTCAGCTTCTGCCTCCTGGGGAAATTGACCTGTAATAATGAAGTTCAAGCTCAAGGAAAACTACTTGGTGATGGCATTCAGAATAGCAATTTCCTCGGGGTTGGGGGCAGGGGTGTGTGGCTATTGTCTGGATCTGGACATCCTGCCCCATCATCTTTGCTCCTCATGGGGCTGCACCACCTGGTCTGTTCATGGTCCACTCTGAGCTGCAGCTGTGTAGGCAACAGCCTTTACGTTCCCAGGGCTGGCGGGGCCGTAGTACTGTGCTCACACTGCAGACAGCTCCCAGCCACGAGTCCCTGAGCCCTGCTCCAAACGTGAATCACTCACCTGTAAAATGAAGGAGTCAAATGCAATAATTTCTTCTTTTGATATGGCTTTTTTTTTTTGCAAAAGTTGTATACTTTTATGAAAAAAAGTTCAACTGTTCAGGAAAGCATAATGAAGAGAATAAATAATCCTGCTTCTCAGGGATGACTGTCATCAACAATTTGGCAAATATCCTTCCTGACACTTCTCTATGTGGATTGTATACCTCCTGTGCCGTGTTCGTAGCCCCTTGACCCACCTTTTAACTCCAGTTGTTGCCATGGCCACCAGCTGTGCAGGTATAACTCCAGCTCCCCTGCCTATCTCTTGCTGTATGCCTTAGGGCACCCCCGCCACTGCAGGATGGAGCATTCACCACCATTCCGGTGCAGGTGATCGCTGGAAGGGAAAAGGAATGAACACCTCCTAGGGCAACTGTCTACCAATGGGGCCTATTATCTAGTGGATAAAAAAGCTCCTGTTCTGTTCCTCAAGCGAACGATTCTAAGGCTGTCTACATAGTGCCCCAGAGGGTCCCAAACAGGCCTAGGCCCAGATGTTCACAGTAGTGATGATCCCTCTTTCTCTTTCTCTTTCTTCTCTAGCCTCCCTCTCCCATTTCTGTGGTCTCTTTACAAAATACACTGACCATGTACATGTAAGCCCTTGTCTCAGCCTGATCTGGGAGAAACCACATACACTAAGACACTGTGTGTATGTGTGTAAATCAATCAATGTAAAATAAAGGGGCGGTGCTATTCACATGACTCTACAGCCTGAATTTGCACTTTCTATGCCAGGAGGTATCTACATCTATATCTAGATTTCCACCATCTGTGTAGTACTTTATTATTGTATGTGTCATGCTTTACCTAACTTATTGGATGATTTCTAGGTTTTTAGTGTCTCACGCAGGATTCCACCCTTGATGAAAATGGGTTAGCTAATTTCTAAAGTATTGTCTAGTTGGAACTAACCGGCCTATGGAGAGTAGGCCTTAAAACTCCCTCCTTGCTGGGTAACTGGGAATATCATTTCTACTTCATTAGTTAATGCTATGCAAAGCTATGATCTGTGCCTGGGATTTAGCTCCAGCCCCCTGGGGAGCTCTGGAGTGTGAATTGCATTGGAGTTCATGTCCCTTGAGGCATCTATGAGCCCTATAAGGTGTGGTCTTTGGGCTCTGGCAGCACATGGGATGGGCTCACAACCCCCTGGGTGAGTAGCTTCCCTTTTGGCCTGAGGACAATTCTGCAGTGAGGGAGGCAGCTGAGATCCCTAGCAGCCAATACTCCAAGCAGCTTGTAAGGGGCTCTGGGAGGAGCTCTACAGCTCCCTTGCGGGGCAGTACCTTAGTGAGAATTACATAGCACATTCTCTTTACACTACATGTGGATTACCAGTTTTCAGCCCACACTTTTGCTATATACTCAGGGGGGGTGCCTTGCCTGTTCCATTTCCAAATGTTCTGATGAAGATATATTAGGATAAATTTCAATTAACTGACAGCAAAATCAGCCCTTAAGACGGCATGCACCATTAGGCATATTAGAGTAACTAATAGTCCTTAATGAACCACGATCTCTCAAAGCTCCATAAAAACCAGTTCCCAAAGACACGTGAGGTCCCTGAGGACTCTCGTACCTCACCTGGACCATGGCAATTTGCCTCACTTCCCAGTCCCCTCTGGCAGCTGCACCAGCATCCATTCTCCCTCCACCCTCCCAGTGTCTTTTGTGCCCGCCTCATTCCCCTCTGTTCACTTCTGCCCTCTAGTGGGCGCTCTGATGGGCTCTGATGGGCCCGCCCTCCGGGAAGCTCACAGGGTATCCCTAACCTGGAACTCTGAGCTCTTCTGGGACCTCTGGGGTATAGTGAAGGAAACATTTTCTCTGCTTTCACCTCTGGGCATTCCAACGGCTGCTGCTGCTGTCCTCTGAGCAACCTACCTCTCCTGCCTGTTTCTCCTCCCCAGCGTGATCCGAGCTGGTTTGCACCTTTATGAGTTGAGGAGAGACCCAAGGAGAGCAGTCTGTTAAGAGAAACAGCTGGAGACCCTCCCAATTCCATTCCTCTTTGCCTCTCTGAGACAACTGCACGACCTGAGGAACAGCAGGGCTGACCTCGTTAGGCTGTGATATGGCGGACATCCAGAAGGTTCCCAGGACAGTGCCTAGTCTGCAGTACGGACTTAATAAACGTGTGCTATTATTGGTATAAGGTCACCAACCACTGTGTCTTCCTGCTTCTTCTCAAGTTTCATGGTAAAAATGGATTTTGCCTGCATTTTCCTATTTTATATGGAATTAAAAGTACCTGAGCTGACAAGGGCAGCTTTGATGTGTGCTGGAATAAGTCTATCTTGGTCCTGATACAGCCAGGAAATAAGATGCAGCTGAGTTGAATGCAAGCACGTGGGTTTTAGAGCTGGGTAGAACCAGGTTGGAATTCTGGCTAAACCACCCGAGTCTTAGTTATTTCATGCAATATGTCCATCTTGGGCCATTGTGGAGTTTAAATGAGGTAATAGAGCCTGGCGGTGGAGAGTGTAGTAGGTTCTAGAGCCGGACTGACTGGCCTGGAGTCCCAGTTTTCCACCACCTATCAATTGTGTAACTGTGGGCAAGTTACTTAACCTCGCTGTGCCTCAGTTTTCCCCAATTACGAAATGAAATAATGGCAACATTTACTTTGTAGCAGATTGAGTTAACATCTCTGCTTGGCTCATGGTGTTTAAAAACATGATGCACTTTATGAATTATTATGTGATAAGTTAATGGCAACGTTAACTAATACATATTAGCTTTTAATTATTTGGAGAATCATGAAGATGACAATTATGTCATAATGATAATATTTTATGAGAATTTAGTATTATATAAAATATTAGTTATTTTATATTTTTGCTGCTAATTTGAAATAATGCAAGCCTCCATGAAATAAAAATTAATCTAGAATTGGATCATTGCAAAGCTGATAGGTCGAGTGAATTGTATACCGGTTTATGCTATTGCCACATGGCTGGTGATCAGAAATACCTCCTTGCTTGGGATTTATGTTGAATCATGCACCTTTGTATTACGTGATTTCTTCAGGAACCCTTTGCATGAAGTGCCACCACCTTGCATATAAAAGCCCTTGAACACTGCCTGCCACAGAGGAGGCACTCGACGAATGGCAGTTACCATGGAGGTGTCCTCTGCAGTCAGGTACCAAGCAAATAGCTCAGGTTCCCACAAGCTTGGCTGGTTAAGTCCTCTTCCACCACACACCGTGGCTCCCTAGGAATGGGAAGATGAGTGATATCACTACCCCGATATTACCACTCAGCGTGGTGATTGCTTCTCTTCAACCCTCTCACCCAAGTCGCTGTGAGCCATTTCTGTGGTTTTGCTGTGAATACAGCTCGCTGCTTCCCTGACTGCATTTTTAGTGTTGTGACATTGGAGTGTGCCTTTTCTCTCATGATTGTTATGCTGTCTCACAGAGCTCTAGGCATACAGTCAAGATGTAATACATCCTTACCAACTTCACACTTTTTCAAAATTTGGAGCGAGAAAGGGGAACAGCTGTATGTGGTAAAATTACTCACTCAGGACATGTGCATGATTTGTCAATTGTGTGGATGTTCGCTTGTACATCTTCCTGGTGCTAATAAATCTGAATGAGTGAGGGTGTTTATTTCCCTTCCGAATCTAGTTTCAGGTGGGGCACAGTGCAGGCTTCACTCTGAGCATCCCTTCCACTCTTCATGGGATCAGAAGCAGCAGTTGAGGAGCTGGTTGATCCAACTGCCCTTTAGCCTGGTTCCCCATTGTCTTAGTCTTCATTCCCTCTGGAGCTGCCCCTGAGGTGAGAATTTGCAGACAAATGTTGCCGGGAAGCACCGGTAGAGAGGAGGGCAGGCAGAGCAGCCCATGATAGGTGTTAGCAAGTCAGGCTGCTGTGAGCAGCTGGGGAGAAGGTGCGGAACCTCTGTAGATGGTGTGAGCATGCATCGGAGTTTTCCATCTGAGGGGTAAGAGTTGGGCTACTTATCTAGAAATTTCCACTTCCATTAATTAAGGGCTTCTCTGGAGGCAATAACTCCCTGGTACTTCATGCCTGCCCCTCACTGGCCACATGGGCTGAGCCAGGAAAGCCCCCAAGCAGAGAGTGACAGTAGCTTTCAGTACAAAGTTGACAGCTGGTATGGAAATGATGAATGTCAGGGGGCTGTAGACAGCACTGAAAGCATCTGCTGCATAGGTTAAGAAAAGGAATGTGTATAGAGAAATAGCCTAATGATACTCAAGCTCTAGAATGTAGTGTTCTGGTTATATATTGCAGTGCAATGGCATGCCAAAACTTACTGGCTTAATCTCCGACTACCATTTTATTCCTATTTACGGTTTCTCTGGGTCAGGAATTTGGGAAGTCTCTGCTGGGGTCTTCTTTCATGTGGTTGCCATCAGTAGTGGCTGGAGCCGGCACAGCAGATGGAGATGGCCGGGAATGTCTTTCTCTCTCCGTGTGGTCATCTGCATGGGCTTGTTTGGGCTTCCTCACAACATGGTGGCCTCTGGGCCCTTGGGCTGCAGTGGCAGCTGAAGTTTGTAAGAGCAGGTATTCCAGCTCCTAAGGTGGAAGCTGCATTACTTTTTATGATCTGGCCTTGGAAGTCACTTCTGCTGGACTCTTGTTTATGGGTGGGTCACAAGACAGTCCAGATTCAAGGGCAAGTGAATTAGACTCCACTTGTTGACAGGGAAGTTCTAGAAGATATTAGTGAAGTCACCTTTGGAAAATACAATCAGCTGTGTGTGTGTGTGCACGTGTGCATGTGTCTTAGTAAATGCTGCCATCTTTCAATATGAAATAAATATGAAATAAATAACATCCACAGAATAGCAAATGAACGTGGATCAGCACAAAAGCCTTGACAAATAAGATGTGCAGAAATTTATGAATTTTGTAACTGTCTGAGGCTGTCTCCCCCACAGGCATTCTCAGCAGGCTGAATGTGTGTGTGTGTGTACGCGCTTACACACACATATGCACGCTGTGCATTCTTAGATGGAGACAGTATTGGCTAATGATTATCAGCAACTGCGGAAATGAAGGAAATCAGTGACACAATAAAAACTCTAATTGCTTGGCAACAGTGTTTAGGCTTCATTAGGTAGATTTGTAACAGCTTCAAGAGAAATAAACTCCTGTGTCATTAGATAACAAGGCAAGAAATAGGTTATTTCCTTTTTGAAAGGTATGAAAGCTTCCAATTGCCTGATATATTCACTTAGTAGATTATTTTCTGTCATCTCAATTAATTGAATTTTATCCCTCGCTCTTAAAATGCTTTCCTTCAAAATAAGGTTATAAAGTTCAGAGAAGTCATATTTGAAATCATAGTCACAGAAGGCAGGAATCAACCTTATCTAGACAATGTGCTCCAGGAAAAAATAAAAAAACCCAAACCTTTAGAAGATCACCTTTCCCATATACTTGGATGATTTGGCATTGAAATTGTATTTTGTGGAATATATCTTAGTAATATAGCACCCAATTTAAATTTTAAAATGGAAAGTAAAAATTATTTTTGGTTTCATCTAAACTCCTTCTATCAAAGCTTTCAATTCCATCAAAGCTTTCAATGTTGAACAGTTTTTTATTTTAGTTAAAAGGAACGAAAATCAGAATTCAGGTTTGGTTCCAATATAAATTTGGCTTGCAATATTATTTGGTAGTAGCATACTTTCAATCTGTCTATGACATATTTCATGCCTGCCCTCTCAGTCTTTATAAACTCTTGAGTCTTTCTTGATGATGCATAAGACACACACACACACACACACACACACACACACACACCCCTTGACACTACACAGTCAGTTAAAATGTGATATAAAGCTCATTTTCCCTTTTAAGTGCTAAAAAGTGGAGCAAATCAATGTAGCAAACATATTTGCAATATCTTACATCTGGATTTCCAAGGCTAAAATATCCCTGACCATACTGTTTATCACTTCATTCTTTCACTGCAGACTTTTAACTCCTCTCTCAGGAAAAAGAAATATGAATATGCAATCCACTCCCTGCCTGCCTCGGATATGTCCCCTGGTTTGTTTCACCCACCCGTTTGTCCCAGTCCCTCAGAAGTTTAGAGACGCTGATGAGGGAGGCAGGCAGATGTTAGTGCCTTGGGAAGTCTACAGCATGGACTTTGACTCTTTGCTGCCAAACAACGTCTCATGCAGAGGGTGTCTAACCCTCTCCTTTCTCACAGGTGAACACCCGGAGGGGTCTAGGAGAAGAGAGAGATTCTACCTCCAGTGCTCATAATTCCAAGCCCTTGGCTGGAGCAATTTTCTTAGAAAGTTGGCTTTGTGAGAAGGTGAAATGATTGTCAAATTTGAAGCCAAAACCACCTTCTGGAGAAATACATGGTGAAGCAAACACTGTCGGGGCCCACCCATGTCCCCTTGTCCTCACCACTCTGACACAGGCCAGTGCCTGTGTCAGGTAAGAGAACCTGCACAGCACAAGCAAACCATAGGCCTGAAGTGCTCAGAAATGAATGCTACTGGGAGGGGCCCTGGAACACAGGCAGACAGGAGTGGGTGGATAAATAACGCAGCTTCCTCGGCCTTTGGGTGGGACAACTCTGAGGCATGTTCAACATAGTCACTCAGATGTCCCCACTGGGTTTGAGCCCATTGCCCACAGTAGTGAAGTGTTCATTCATCTCCCTCATAGGGGTTTCCTTCTCTTCCCTGTCTCACTTCCCCAGCTTGCCCCCCATCCCCCACCAGTCTTCCTGGAGTCACCTCCCAAATAACCTACTTGCACCTAAATTTTTGTCTTAGCGTGTGTTCTGGGGGAGCCCTGGCTATTTTCATCTCTGAGGACAGTGAAGTCTAATATTGGATGATTTCACTTAACAAAGATGGAGGCCGATCCATGTGGAACAGATTTGGATTGGTTATGAATTCCTGGTCTCTCATTTCCCTGCACACCTGGTCCTATCTGGTTTTCCTGTATGCTAAAGGCTCAGGCTCTGAGCTCAGACCATCATGTGCTTGTTTCCAGGCTCAGTCACCAAGAACTGGACAACCCTGAGCAAGTTCCTTAACCTCTGTAATTTGTTCCCTAACCTGGACCTGGAGAGGAAAATAATCCCTAGATCACGGGGTTGGTGTAAGGAATAAATGAGATAATGTTTGCAAGAGGCTTAGTACAGTGCTAACACACAGAAAGTGCTTAATACATGCTAAAATACTATTATTATTACTACTACTGTTGCTATCATTATGCCTAACTTCCTAAAATACATTTCCGCACATAACTGAGAAGTTTGCTATCTCTTTGGCGCAGTCATAAGATAGATATGCCACAACGAACCCAAATTAGCAATGTGAGTTCAAATTGACAGTGTGGTTCACACTGCTATAAAGATACTACCCAAGGCTGAGCAATTTAGGAAGGAAAGAGGGCCAGGCACAGTGGCTCACTCCCATAATTCCAGCACTCTGGGACGCCAAGGCAGGGGATCACTTGAGGTCAGGAGTTCGAGACCAGCCTGGCCAACATGGTGAAACCTTGTCTCTACCAAAAAATACAAAAATTAACCAAGCATGGTGGCAGATGCCTATAATCCCAGCTACTCGGGAGGCTGAGGCAGGAGAATTGCTTGAACCCTGGAGGTGGAGGCTGCAGTGAGCTGAGATCATGCCATTGGACTCCAGCCTGGGCGACAGAGTGAGACTCTGTCTCAAAAACAAAAAAAAAAAAAAAAAAAAAGAAAAGAAAAAAGAGGTTTAATTGACTCACAGTTCCCCATGGCTGGGGAGGCCTCAGGAAACTCACAATCATGGTGGAAGGGGAAGGGGAAGTAGGGCACGTCTTCACGAGGCAGCAGGAGCAGGAGAGAGACAGAGAGAGAGAGAGAGACAGAGAGAGAGAGAGACAGAGAGAAAGGAGAAGCACCAGACACTTATCAAACAACCAGATCTCGTGAGAACTCTCCATCACAAGAACAGCAAGGGGGAAATTTGCCGCCATGATCCAATCACCTCCCAGCAGGTCCCTCCCACAACACATAGGGATTACAATTTGAGATGAGATTTGGGTGGGAACACAGAGTCAAACCATATCACATATCACAATGAATGAAATTTTGGTTCAGGATATTCCTATGGTATAAAATATCTGAATTCTAAAGCTTGGCATTTGCAGATCTTAAACCGCATAGTAACAAGTCACTTAGTTCCTTGGAGAAAGTTTTATCTGACAAACTCTCTAGACTGTTTCTCCGTATTTGCAACTGCATCTTCTGGGATATTTCTAATTGTGTTCACAGTTCTGCAGAAGCAGTCTGCCTGACTGCTTGAGCTGAAATATCAATCTTCTCTTGCCCTCAGTGCTCCTGGTTCTCAGCCTCTGTAGACTCCACAGACTGGAATCTACACTACTGGCTGGCTCCTCCGCCCCAGGCCTTGGAACTGCACCACTGGCTTTTCAGCCCCTGCCTGGTGCTAGTGGCACTTGCATTCCCAGCCCCATGGCACTGTACAATGAATACTGTAGCAATTTACATTCATCTATCTATCTATCTTACCATTCAGTCTATCTATCTATCTATCTATCTATCATCTGTCTCTGCCTGCCTATCTATCTGTTTCTGCCTGCCTGCCTATCATTCCAATCTATGTATCTATGTATCTATGTATCTATCTATCTATCTACCTACCTACCTATCTATCTATCCATCCATCCATCTATCTATCGAATCTATCTATCATCTCCTATAGGTACTGTTTCTCTGGTGACCCAGGAATAATACAATGGGTGCCCTCTTTTCCTGGGGGTGCAGTGTGGGGAGGGAGGAAGGTGTAGAGTACAGAGAGAGTGTGATGAAAGATCACATCTCTAGAGGTGTAAATTGTGAATTTAAATCCAGTATTTCTCTCTACCAGTGTCATTTGCATTTTAAGCTTCTTTCAAAGGAATTTCAGGCATCACTGCGGTAGGCAGGAGGAAGTGGGGCCCAATAATATAAGCTTCCTCTGTCCTGGAGGTGTCAATAAAGGCCCAGTAGTCAATAAAGGCCCATTTAGTGACTTACAAAGCCGTGGCTGAGGCTGTGAGCCTGAAAGTGCCTGTGAGGGTGAACAGATGAGCTCCCCTTATCTCAGCATCAGCTCATGTGGGAGCTGAATTGAAGGTCAATACCTTGGATTCTCCTGCAGTAAGCAGGTGTCTAGAGAGTATAGATTTTCTGCTATGTAAGCTCAACTCTCCTCTTATTGTTGGCCTGCATCAGGCCAATTTCAAACCCGGCAAAACATATTATGGAGAAGCCAGGTTTGAACAAAACCCTCCACATGGCACTTCTGGAATTTAGGGCTGATATTGCGCAGGGCTGATATTGTTCTTTCTCCTCCCCGCCACCTCCATCCTCTCTCCCTTCATTTCCTGAGGACAACACATGCTGACCATCGGGAGCGTAACAAAGATGTCACACTCCAGAAAGAGTGACACCCTTTTTAATTCATCCATTGCTGCAGCTGTTCTAGAAAATGACAGGTGGTGGGTGAGCCACCTCTGCTCTGGGGACTGGGCTACTGGGTGCCCAGATATGTGGTCAAATATTATTCTGAATGTTTCCATGAGGGTGTTTTGGAATGTAATTAGTTGTTTTTTTTGTTTTGTTTTGTTTTTTTTTGAGCTAGAGTCTCACTCCGTTGCCCAGGCTGGAGTGCAGTGGTGCGATGTTGGCTCACTACAACCTCCGCCTCCCGGGTTCAAGTGATTCTCCTGCCTCAGCCTCACAGGTAGCTGGGATTACAGGTGCCTGCTACCATGCCTGGCTAATTTTTATATTTTTTGTAGAGATGGCCAGGCTGGTCTTGAACTCCTGACCTCAAATGATCTGCCTGGGATGCAATTAATATTTAAAATGGAGACAGTTTAACAGATTCCCTTCCCTAATGTGGGTGAGCCTCATCCAATCAGTTGAAGGCCTGAATAGAACAAAATGCTGTCCTTCCTTCAGTAAGAGAGAATGTTTCCTGTATCATGGCCTTCCTACAGGAACATTGGCTTTTTTTCCAGCCTTTGGACTCAAACTGAAATATCAGTTCTTCCTGGGTCTTGAGTCTGCGAGCCTTAGGATTGGAACTGTACCATCAGCTATCAGTCCCAGGCCTGTGGACTTGGATAGTAAGTAAACATTGGGCTCTCCTGGTCTCCAGTTTGGAGACCAAATCTCCACCCAAATCTCCACTTTGCAGATCTTGGGACTTGCTGATATCCATAATCATCTGTGTTTGTAAATCAGGTAATAAATCTTGTGTGTGTGTGTGTACACATATATATTCATTACACACACGCACATATATAAATCCTATTGGTTCTGTTTCTGTGGAGGACCCTGACTAATAAAACCAGCACAGAAAATAGGCATTGAGTTCTTCCAGTGTTTTCCTTTGGTTGTCAAGTATTCATTTATTTGTTCATTTATCGATTCACTCAACAACAGTTATTTAGTAGTATTATTTGACAGACACTGTGCTTGATGCTGGATATATAGCAGTTAACAAGACAGAGTCTCTGCCTTCACAGAATTTGGAGTTTATCTATACCAATTAAAAATTGCCTTGTATGCTACATAGCTCCCATGTACAAAACTTCTGGGGTGCACAAGAATAAGCATCCATTCAGCTCATCTGTTTGTGGGTTAGCTGGGGGTGGGCTGATCTTGGCTGAGTGGCTCCGCTGGTCTTGGCTGGGTTGGATCACATACTTATCTGGGAGTGCTTTTAAACTGTCTTGGCTAGCAACTTGTATTAGTTAGCTTGAGCAACCATAACAAAATACCATAGACTGGATGGCTTACACAACAGGAATTTATTTCTCACAGTTCTGGAGGTTGGGAAGTTCAAGATCAAGGTATCAGCTGATTTAGTTCCCCATGAAGGCTTTCTATTTCTGGCTTGGAGATGGCCCCCTTCTTGCTGTGTCCTCACGCAGAGGAGAGAAAGAGAAAGCTCTGGTCTCATTCTCTTTTTATAAGGACACGAATCTCATCGTGGGGTCCCTGCCATCATGACATCATTTAAACTTAATTACCTCCAAAGGCTCCATCTCCAAATACCATCACACTGGGGGTTAGGACTTCGATGTATAAATTTTGGCAGTGCACAACTCAGTCAATAGCATAGCTCTACTTCCTGATCTGGATCTGGTTGGGCTTAGTTCCTCTTCATCTTGGATCCGTTTTCTCTGTGTCCGTCTGGAACTCAGACTGAAGGGGAAGCAGCCACCCTGGGGAGTGCTCCCATGATGGCCAAGGTTCACGCCCAATCATCAAGGCTTTCCCAGCTGTCAGTCTTGTTGCTCCTGCTCACAGTCCATTTGCCGAACCAGTCACATGACTGAACCTCATGTGAAGGGGGTGGGAAATGTCCTGTGCTGCTCTAGTGGGAGGAGCTGCAAAGTCATGTGGCAAAGGGAAAGGTGAAGAGTCAGGGCCATCTGTGGAATCACACCTGTGCTGCTGGTGTTATTTCTCAGAGGGCCCTCAAGGCTCAGGCTGAAACTTCTACCAGAAGAGGTGGAGCATTAGCAAGTATCTGGTTTGGGAGGTGGAGATAGTTGGTGTCAAAGCCATGGGCCTACTGGTGATAATGGCCTCAGGGGAGTCAAGAGGGAGCCTGCTGGAATATGGTGGTGGTGGATGGAAGAATGGATGAGCCTCAAGTCAGGGGAAAGGCTGAACTCACCTAACAACGTGGGAAATTTGAGACGTCATTGTATATGTGTGTCTGCACACATGCCTATGTTTGGGGTGTGTGCCTGAGTGAGGGGGGCAGATTGAGAGGGACATCCCATAATACCTAGTTTGGAAAATAATTTATGGAGAAGGAAAATGATAACAATAAGTCAGTTTCTTTCCACCATGGCTGTGTATCAGAATGCTAAAATATCTGTATACCTGGCTGTGTCCTGCCTATAAGGCTTCTGATTCAGCAGTGCAGGCAGAGTTCTTTAATTGTATATAGTCAGGTTAAAAATACTTATATGTAGTCATGCACTTCATAACAATGTTTAGGTGAATGACAGATTGAATATACAACAGTGGTCCCATAAAATTATAATGGAGCTACCCTATACAGGTGTACCATTTTTTTTCATCTTTTATACCATGCTCTTTTACTGTACCTTTTCTATGTTTAGATATATATTAGAAACATAAATGCTTACCGTTGTGTAATAGTTGCCCACAGTATTCAGTACAATAACATGTTGTACAGGTATGTACCCTTAGAGCAATAAGCTATACCATATAGCCCAGGTGAGTAGTAGGCTATGCCATCCAGGTTTGTGTAGGTACACTCTATGATGTTTGCACAATGGCAAAATTGCCCAGTGACACGTTTCTCAGAGCATATCCCCATCATTAAGAAAGCTATGAATGTACTATGTTCTAAAACCATTTTTTATTATACTTTAAGTTCTAGGGTACATGTGCACAATGTGCAGGTTTGTTACGTAGGTATACATGTGCCATATTGGTTGGCTGCACCCATCAACGCATCATTTATATTAGGTATTTCTTCTAACACTCTCCCTTCCCCAGCCCCCCACACCCCAACAGGTCCCATGGTGTGATGTTCCCCTCCCTGTATCCATGTGTTCTCATTGTTCAACTCCCACCTATGAGTGAGAATGTGCGGTGTTTGGTTTTCTGTCCTTGTGATAGTTTGCTGAGAATGATGGTTTTCAGCCTCATCCATGTCCCTGCAGAGGACATGAACTCATCCCTTTTTATGGCTGCATAGTATTCCACGGTGTATATGTGCCACATTTTCTTTATCCAGTCTGTTATTGATGGACATTTGGGTTGGTTCCAAGTCTCTGAAACCATCTTTATGCATCTATTTGGGAAGGCTAAAAGTTAGAAACCAACGAGTGACATTTATACTATTGTGATTATGTGAGTATTCAGCATTCACCAAAGTGTTAAATATAGGATAGTCTATTTCTTTGTCTACATTGTCAGTGCTTCTCAAAGGAGACTCTTCTTTGCTTCAAGGTAAAGCTGTAGGCTGGTGGGGGTAGGGGAAACACTGGTTTCCATACAGACCTTAAGCCAGTTGTTCTCACGCTGGCTGCACATTAGAATCACCTGGGGAGCTTTTAAAACTCCCAACACCCAGATTGTACCTGAGACCAATTAAATCAGAATCCATAAGGTAGCATGCAGGCACTGTTGCCATTCAAAGCTCTCCACACATTCCCCTGTGCAATCAGGGTTGAGAACTACAGCTTTACTCCTCCAGTGCTCAGCTTACTTCTTGTCCCTGCGCCTGCTGGGCCTGCAGGGTTCTGCCAGGCAAGTGGGCCCCCTCCACCTCAGCGCCACCTGCAAGGTTCTTGCCTGCAGTTCCCCAAAGCCCCTTCTACCTTTTACTGTCTTCCCCAAATGTGTTGAACTCTCACTCACTGCTAAGGCTTCCTCCGCTCCATTTGCTTTGCTGTTACTGGGTTTTATTTTTTAAAACCCATTATCACAATTTCAACAGGACCTCAAAAGGGTATAGAGACACAAAGTGTGCGCTCAATTTACCATCTTGAGCTGCAACAGTTTAGGTTATTTAAAAATGCTTTTAATAGACTTAAAAAAAAAAGTTACCTGCCTGATAGTGACTCACAGCCACGAGCTCACTTGTGTGCATTAGAAAATGGTGGATATGCCAGATTTCTTGAGAGCTGTTGATGGTGTGTGATGACATCCTCTGGCTGGATAATGTGGCTGTTTAACCATAGCATGCTGTAGTAAGAGAAATATTGGTCTTGGACTCACAGAATTGTGGGTGCTAATTCAGTTTTGAGTAAATTATCATCGAAGTTTTCCAGGGCTCAGTTTCATTATGTAGAAGACAGGGAGAATTACTCTTGCCTTACAGAGTCGTTGTGAGAATGTAATTATAGCTCCCAGAGGAAGCTGCTGGTGCAGTGCCTGGCACAGGACATTTTCCTTCCTACTTCAAAACTGCCTTGGGATGGTGTGAGTAAACTTGAACTTTCTGCCTAAATCTAATGTCTCCCTATTTTATTTTGTGATCGTGCCGGTGTGCCAATGCAGGAAACTGTCTGCATTTTCAAAGGAAAAAATGCAAATATAGAAGGAAATGGTTATGTTTTCATGGGCAGGGCCCAAAGGTTCCTCTCGTGTTCTGAGATATGCAGGGCCATGCGCTAATTGTGATAGCAATGTGAGTTCTGTCCTTTTCAGGCAAACCTTAGTCATCTCCGGCATATGCCGCTCCTTCTATTGTTTGGTTTTCCAGTGATTCCTAATATATTCTCTCGCCCTTTCCACATCATTATAAAGAAAATTTCCAAAGCAATCTTGAGAGTATTTCTAACCAATATCCGTAATTTCGTTTCTTTTTCTTTTCTTTTTTTTTGAGATGGAGTTTTGCTCTTTCGCCTAGGCTGGAGTGAAGTGGCATGATCTTGGCTCACTGCAACCTCCTCTCCCCAGGTTCAAGCGATTCTCCTGCCTCAGCCGCCTGAGTAGCTGGGATTATAGGTACCTGCCACCACACCCAACTAATTTTTGTATTTTTAGTAGAGATGGGGTTTCGCCATGTTGACCAGGCTGGTCTTGAACTCCTGACCTCAGGTGATCCACCTGCCTTGGCCTCCCAAAGTGCTGGGATTACAGGCGTGAGCCACCGTGCCCAGCCCTTTATCTGTAATTTCATGAGGACCCAGCTGTTGCTCTTGGTAATACGCTGATAAGAGCACAGCTTTGCCAGAGAAATAATGTGGAGAGACTGCAACCTTAGCAAGCTGACATCTTGTATATTCTTCTAGCCAGGGCTGTGTAGACAGGAACAGAGGTGCAGTGAGGCAGGAGTTGGGGCATACCCAGACAGCCCAAACTCCAGTTCTTTTGTCTTAGTCATAGTCCTTCCTCTTTTTGCTCCTCAATAGCACTGAGTAGTGTTTAAGTCCAAAGCCTTTGAAGAAGCAGATGTTGGTTTGAATCCTGGTATGAGCTATGGGCATCTGAGCCTTGTCTGCAGCCTAGATGTGGCAATCCTTATTCCACGACGGTGAATGAGGATCACAGCACAGGGCTTGGCACATAGTGCTAGGTAGTGCCCAGCGCCACTGTGCTACTGAATGGCGCCAGAGAAGAAATGCAGTGGGAAGCTGGGCGCGGTGGCTCCGGCCTGTAATCCCAGCACTTTGGGAGGTCAAGGCGGGAGGATTCCTTGAGCTCAGCCTGGGGGCAACATGGTGAAACCCTGTTTCTACAAAAAAAAAAAAAAAAAAAAGTAAAAAATTAGCCAGATGTAGTGGTGTGTGGCTATAGTCCCAGCTATTCAGGAGGCTGAAGTGGGAGGATCTCTTGAGCCTGGGAGATTGAGGCTGCAGTGAGTCGTGATCATGCCACTGCACACCAGCCTGGGTGACAGAGCAAGACGCTGTCTCAAAAAAAAAAAAAAAAAAGAAAAAAAAAAAAAAAAGAAAAATAACAAAGTAGAGGGAAACATGAAACAGATAATTTTCCTATGTAAGCACTGCTGAAGAAATGGTTAAGGAAGAAGAGGAGACTTCACAGCTAACATAAGGTGTGGGGGTTACCTCTTGGTCTTAGAAGCTGGTATAAATTCTGTTTAAGAAAACGGGAGTTCAGGTCTTGTGTCTAATTAACGACACTGTGGACTTTCTTATGCACAGCTCCATTTTGTCCTCAAACATCCCCATGGAGCCAGGATGGCAGGAATCACCTGCCTTGGCCCCTGATTTTGGCAGCATCAATGACAGCTGATCTTGCCTGGGAAAAATGAAGAGCAGCCTGAGGACTGGAATGCTCACGTCTTGATCAAGTGCAATGCACAGAAAGTTAACCTGACACATTTGATGACATAGGTCATCATCTTGGGGCTGGGGGTAAATTAAGCCCCTGGATCAGTCAGGGAAGTGACATTCTGTTTTCTTTCTGAGTGACATGAGAGGTGGCTATGTATGGATCAAAAAAAAAAAAGAGTAGAGAGAAGCAAGCGACGCATCAGCCTCTTGTGTCTCGGAGGGCTTGGATCATAACCTGAGGGGGCCTCAGCTTCGTCCTTTCTTTCAGGAGCACCAATGACCAGGTGTTTCTGGAGCTCAGGCTCAAAAGTTCACCTCCTCTAGGTGTGGAGAATGCTGAATCCGCAGAGTGGATATTGAGCTTCAGACTGGATAGTCAGTGACAATCATTTGTGCTGGAGGATGATGCTGCTCACCGAGGAATGAAGAGCAGACAGGGGAGTTGAGACTGAAAGCTAAAGAGGAGCCAACTTATCCACTTAGTGGGAGAAAGAATTTGTTAATGAGGTCATGGCGGTGTGTGTGTGGTGGTCCCTTCCTATTCAGACCAATTTTAAATTTCAGAGAAAGCCTGGTATTGTGAATTATGACTTTCACCAGTGTTCACACCTTCCTTCCTTGCATGGCTTAAAACACAACTAATTAAAAATTGATCTTAGTGAACAGATATCCATCTGAGAACAGATAAAGGCTTCAGCAAGGCCGTTCCCTATCAAGTATGAGTGAGTGTAGCTGGGTTGTTCTCCTAGAGCCTCTCAGGAACCTATCAAGGGGACTGGGGTTTTGTTAGGGCCTGCAGTAGCTGCAGGACCTGGAGGTTGTGTGTTGAGGCTGCACGACACAGCAGGACTGGGCTGGGTGGGTGGAGGGCTGTCTACACCCCAAGTTCGAAGATCAGGAGGTTAAGTGGCTGTCAACATGTGTGTGCGTGCGTGTGTGTGTGTGTGTTGTGTGTGTGTGTGGTGGTGCTGATGGTGGTGCAGGTGTGGAATATGGGATGAACAGGCAAAAGTGAGACCAGGAAGCAGAAGTAAGGGAAGAAAAAAAAAGAGAGGTGGCAAGAAAGCCCATTTATTCACATTAATCACCCACTGTGTACAAAAGAGCATTCCAGGTCCTGTAGGGCTGTAGTTCTCAAACCTTTTTAAGTAAAAAAGATCTTTTTTGGTATGAAAATCCTATTATATGGAGGGCCAATGCATATATAATAATTCATGTTTTACTATTTCTTGACCAAAAAATAACATAATGTCCAAAAGTTAAAGCACCCGTGGTTTAGGCCCACAAGTTAGAAACACTTTATGGGTGGAGAGAAATTAATTAAATGCAAATGTTGTAATAATTTTAATAGGCAATGTTTCTTAAATGTTTACTATGTTCCAGCCTCCTGCTAATTGCTTCATATGGACTGTCTCATTTAACCACCACAATAGCTCCCTGAATAATACCTGAAGCAGGCATCATTTCTATGCCTATTTACAGGCAAGGAAATTGAGGCTGAAAGATAAGTAACTTCCCCAGGTTTTCACAGTGAGGCAGAGACAGCTGTGTGATGGCTAAGGCCCATTTTTTATTTCCTCTTAAGCATCTAGCTAGAATATATTTCCTAATTGTCCTTACAGTTAGATGTGGCCACGTGACAGTTCTGACCAAGGGACTGTGTGCAGAAGTGGCTGTGAAAGCCTCCTCCACGGTCCTCTGCATGGCCTCCCCTGATCTGACGGCTGAGTGCAGAGGGCCCAACAAGGAGTCTGAGGCCCAGGGAATGGTGCAGCCATAAGACGCAAGGAAACTGAAGTCCTGAATGATCACGTGGAAAGCACCTCCCAACCAGAAACATCCACTTTGAATTTTGTGTCAGTAAGAAATAAACTTTTTAAAAAATTTAATTAATTAATTTTTAGTTCATTAGCTTTTGGGATACAAGTGGCTTTTGGTTACATGAATGAATTCTATAGTGGTGATTTCTGAGATTTTTGTGCACCCGAGCAGTGTACACTGTTCCTAATATGTAGCCTTTTATTCCTCCCCTACTCCAGCCTCCCCACCTCTGAGTCTGCAAAGTCTACTATGTCACTCTGTGTGTCTTTGTGTCCTCATAGCTTAGCTCCTACTTATAAGTGAGAACATATGTATGTGGTTTTCCATTCCTGGGTTACTTCACTTGGAATAACGGCTTCCATCTCCATCCAAGTTGCTGCAAAAGACATTATTTTGTTCCTTTTTATGGCTTAGTAGTATTTCATGGTGTATATATACACCACATTTTCTTTATGCACTTGTTGGTCGATGGGGACTTAGGTTCGTTCCATATTTTTCCAAATATGACTTGTGCTGCTTTAAACATGCATGCGCGTGTGTCTTTTTCATATGACTTCTTTTCCTCTGGGTAGATACCCAGCAGTGGGATTGCTGGATTGAATGGTAGATCTACTTTTAGTTATTTAAGAAATCGCCATACTGTTTTCCATAGAGGTTGTACCAATTTACATTCCCATCAGCAGTGTAATATTGTTCCCTTTTCACCACATCCACACCAACATCTATTGGTTTTTGACTTTTTAATTATGGGCATTCTTGTATGAGGACGGTGGTATCTCACTGCGGTTTTAATCTGCATTTCCCTGATGATTAGTGATGTTCAGCGTTTTTTGATGTTTGTTGGCTGTTTGGATATCTTCTTCTGAGAATTGTCTATTCATGCCCTTTGCCCACTTTTTGATGGAATTGGTTTTTTTTTTTTCTCTGATTTGTTTGAGTTCCTTGTAGATTCCGAATACTAGTCCTTTGTCAGATGCGTAGTTTGCAAATAAAACTCTGTCGGTTGTCTGTTTACTTTGCTGATTATTTCTTTTACTGAGCAGAAGCTATTAAGTTTAATTAGGTCCCATTTATTTCTTTTTGTTTTTGTTGCACTTGCTTTTGGGGGCTTAGTCATGAATTCTTTGCCTAGGACAATGTCCAGAAGGGTTAAGAAATAAATTTCTATTGTGCGAGGCCGCTGAGATGTGAGGCTTTGTTTGTAATAGCAGCTGGTATTATACACCCTACCTATTTGCGTAGTTTGCA
This sequence comes from Papio anubis, assembly GCF_008728515.1. NCBI lineage: Eukaryota > Metazoa > Chordata > Mammalia > Primates > Cercopithecidae > Papio > Papio anubis. Next base: position 37,390,654 of record NC_044991.1, read on the forward strand.
AACAGTGGAGCCAGGATTCACACAGGCAGTCTGTGAGCTGAACTACTACACATAGACAGTGACAATACAAAAAAAGGAAGTGACAGATGTCTTTCTTAAATCTTCTTATTCCCATTCTTGGCACTTGTAAGAAATGGCCTCATCCCATTATTTTGGTCTTTAAAAGAATGGTCAGTTGTACACATGAGCAGATGCAGGAAAGGGAGAGGATGGCACTGGGAATTTGGAAAGGGAAGTGGGATGCACAAAGGGGACTGAGGTGAATCATGGTCAAGAAAGAAGGTGAAAAGAAGGTATGTGCTGGGGTGAGTTGTAGTTCAGAGGGACACCAGCTGGATCATGGGGCTGGGATAACTCTTTTTTTTTGCTAAATGGTTTCCATTCTTTATTGAGATTCCCTGTTTGTTTTCAATTATGGTATTTAAGAAAACCCTTTGAATATATTTGTAATAGCTGCTTTAAAGCCCTCACCTGTTAATTCTAACAATGCTGTCATCTCTGGGTCTGTTTCTATTGGTTCATTTTTCTTCTGGTTATGGGCCACATTTCCCTACTTGGCTTGTCTACAAGTTTTGGATTGTATGCCCTTGAGTTCTGGATTTTGTTGAGCATTGAGTGTAGTTCTGGCAGGCAGTTAATTTCCTTACCAATGAGTTTGATCCCTTGGAAGCTTGTTTTTTAAACTTTGTTAGGGTGGGTCTAGAGTAGTCTTTACTTTAGACTTCTAGTTGAGTCCTACTCCCAAGGTGTGGCTTTTTGGGAGTCTTGACTCAATGCCTGGGACATTCAGTGATGTCTCTCCACTCTGGCTGTTAGAACTCCAGCGTCTTTCCATCCTCTGTAAACTCCAGAATCCCCATCCAGCACATAGCTCCCCAGGGATTGTTCTCATGAATTTTTTCTTTGCACAGATGCAATTTAGTCTTGAGCCAAAGGTTTAAGAGGATCTTTATGCAGATTCTGGAGCTCTTTTTCTGCACAACTGCATCCTTTTCAGTCTCCTGACCTCATACTCCAGCCATGTCAGCAGATCCAAACTCTGATGTTTGACTCCTCCTCTCAATGCAGCCACCGTGGTCGGTTGGGTCTCTATCTCTCTGTACTGTGGTCTGGACAGTGTCTCCAGGTAGAGAGCAGGGCCATCATGGGTCTCGCCTTGTGTGTGTCTCTTCCCTCAGGGCCACAGTCTTGTGTTGCCTTCCAACGTCTAAAAATAGTTTTGCTATTGGCCTACAGTGGAAGAGTTAGTCTGGAACTTGGCATGCTGTCATGGCAGGAAGCAGAAATTATCTTCCCGTTGTTCTGATGTTCTTGAATTTGGAAAGAGTCAGTTGCCTCTTCTACCCTCTTCATACCTACTCAATATCCATTTGCAAGCAGGCTGGAGGGTACTTCAATGGGGGTCTTGAGGGAGATGCCCTGTATGCTGTGGATGGGATCAGGACCTCAGAGGGACCATGAGTGTATATATCAAGAGGTTATGCCCTGTTGGCTGGAGTTTCTTGCTCAAGCCCCTTCACTTGGCAGGATGCAGGCAGCCTTTTTATTTTCCCTTTTTAAAATAGGGGAGTAGGAAAGAGCTAGGAGGAGTAGAAGGTCCAGACCAGGAGATCTGAGGACCATACCCAGTCCCATCACTTATACGCTGTGGGATACTGGACCAGTCATTTAGATTGTCTTGACTTTCATTTTCTCATCTGTGAAGTGGGAGAAATGGTCATAGTGCCATACAACATCAGTGAGCTCATGGGTGTGAATGCATCGTGCAAACCAGGAAGACTCATAAACACGAAGAGTTTTTTCTCTCAAGGAATCCAGGTGCAGTGTGTAGTGTGTGATTTGCCTAGGGCCCCAGGATCCCTTTGGAGAAATCCCAGATTGTAGAGAGAAGCAACCAGGAGAAAGAATAAGGGAGAAATTTCCTCTCCCATCAGCCCCCTTCAGGCCTCATTTGTCCATTTGTCCCTCAGGCCATAGTGAAATCACATGTGTCTCCTTGGGTGTGTGTGTAGTGGTGGTTTTTGGCCCTGGAAATAAGCAAGCATCTCTGAGGCCTGCGATTGCCTTGAGAGGCTTTCTGAGGCCTGCCTGGCCTGTGTCTGGATGCCAGGGCTGCTGGTCCCCAGGGCTCAGGCTGGGTGGTTTTGGGCACCTGCAGGAGAGGCAAGCCCTTCTTTCTGTGAGGTTCTGACTTCTCTCCCATCCACCCACCCTACCCCACAGGCTGCTGCAGAAAGTCAGGTATACAACTGTCTGAGAGGCCGGGTTTGGTAATCTCCTGGCCTCTGAGGCTGAACAATGGGGACCACCAGGGAGGGGAGCCAGTGTGGCCTCCAAGGCTGACCCCAAGGCTTTATCAGCAGGATAAGGCCATATGTCCTCGTTAATCCAACATTTGGGTCACAGGGTGAAGAAGCGTATAGAGCCTGGCTAATGCCATGGCTTAACTCCCCTCCCAAATTATAATTCTCAGTGGCAGGGGAAATTTAGTTATTAAGAGATGGTAGTGGGGAAGGCAGAAAACAAAGCAGGCTTTGGAAAACAAACACATTTAATTTGCACGTAGTGTTCTTGAGAGCATAATGGTTAATTTTAACATCACCCCTCCTCCCCTTGCCCCAAGATTAAACAAGAAAGAGGGGGTGGAGTAAGAGAGGACAGATTCTTTATGGAATTTTAGACTGTGATGTGGGATTTTGTGGTTTTCTCATTAACCTTTCTGAACCCAGGTTATATCCACACCCCACTCCCAGTTGGATTTTTTTGGTTGTTGTTTCAAAAGTGAAATTTGAATCCAACTTGTCATTAGTGAACACCTTTCCCAGTGTTCACAACGCAGCCCCAGAGCAGCTAGCTGGCACTCTTGGCTCGCCAAAAAATAAATAAACAAATAAAATCTGCCTTTGCCAATTAAAAAGATAATCAGGACATGGAGAGAACAAATAATTGAGTGGGGATTTTCAGATCTTGTTATTTTAATTATGAAATCACTCTCCTAAAGTTCACTGATACATTTTCAAGTTCATTCTCCACAGAGTGGAAGTTCTACATTCCAGAAAAAAAAATATATATAGCCCTTTCCTCCCTGCTTGATTTAATAGACAAAGGTGAACTGGCCAAAAACCAGTTGTTGTCCCCCACACTACCACCCCTACAAAGCCTGAGCTCTGTGAAATGTTCTGATTCATGCCATGCATGCGCCGGCAAATGGCAATGGGGGAGGATGGGGGCTTCGAGATGTGTGGGTGGCCCAGGGCCCCGGCCAGAGGCATCTGAGTGTAAACAGATGCACAGTTTGCTACACCTTCCCTGAAGACACAAGAAGACAAGCTTTGAGTTACTTGTTAGGCAGGTAGAAAACCTAGGATTTCTACTTAATTATAACCAATATCCTTCCATTTTGGGAAAGATTCACCTTTGCTAAATTAGAGACTTGATTTGCAAAGTAGCCAGCAAGGGAATGAACAGGGGCGGATGACTCTGCCACCCAAGCCTCCACCATCACGAGAGATGGCTCTGGAATGGCAGCATCGCAGTCACTTTTTTTTTTGTTTGAGACAGTCTTGCTCTGTTGCCCATGCTGGAGTGCAGTGGCAAGATCTCGGCTCACTGCAACCTCTGCCTCGTGTTCAAGCGATTCTCCTGCCTCAGCCTCCCAAGTAGCCGGGATTACAGGCACCTGCCACCATGCCTGGCTTATTTTGCATATTTTTTTTTAGTAGAAACGGGGTTTCGTCCTGTTGGCCAGGCTGGTCTTAAATTCCTTACCTCAAGTGATCCACCTGCCTCGGCCTCCCAAAGTGTTGGGATTACAGGCGTGAACCACCACTCCTGGATGGGATCTCAGTCATTTTGAAAAGGCTGTTCCATTTTCTGCTTGAATGTCCACCAAACGCATTAGAATAAATTGCACAGTATGTACTGCATTGCTATAAATTTCCCAACTGTTTCAAAATAGTTTCTTCCTGAGCCCTTTTTTCCTGGGCCAGTTGGGTGGAGCAACCCCAGGAAACATGCGGTGGCAGAAGCGAGTGTAGCCTTCAGGCTCCCAGGTCCCCACTGGCACACATTGGTACAGTACTTTCCCAAGCTCTGCCTGTAACTGGTAAAGGGAAAAGTATTCAAAGGCTGAGAGCGACACTGCAACACTGAATTCCAGAGAAGCGTGGGCACATCTAGAAAAGAAGTCTTGGCCAAAACTAAAATTTGCCCAATGAAAGGGGGAAGAGGGATAGCAGTGGCACTTTGAAACCATGTACCTCTGAGTACATGATGAATGTGAGTTCTTCTGTGTCCAGAATGTCAGATTAGTGGCTTGGGATCCTTATTAAACAGTTCTGAGCCATAAGAAAGCTCATATACTAGGCCGGGCGCGGTGGCTCAAGCCTGTAATCCCAGCACTTTGGGAGGCCGAGACGGGCGGATCACGAGGTCAGGAGATCGAGACCATCTTGGCTAACACGGTGAAACCCCGTCTCTACTAAAAAATACAAAAAACTAGCCAGGCGAGGTGGCGGGCGCCTGTAGTCCCAGCTACTTGGGAGGCTGAGGCAGGAGAATGGCGTGAACCCGGGAGGCGGAGCTTGCAGTGAGCTGAGATCCTGCCACTGCACTCCAGCCTGGGTGACAGAGCGAGACTCCGTCTCAAAAAAAAAAAAAAAAAAGAAAGCTCATATACTAGTGTGAAAATACTGACACTAAAAGAATCGTGATGAAGCAGCTGTAGAACTAAGCAAATGTGCCGATCACTTCATGAACTAGAATGAGGTGACCAGGGAGGGAGACTTAACTGGGAGAAGACTAGGTTGGGGTACAGCTCGGGGCCTGTCTCTGAGGAAGAACACACCCACCCTATGACACGTCAGCATGATTGGAAAGGCGACAGCAATAAATACAGGTTACCTTTAATTTGTCATTAACTTGTTTGCTTTCCTGAGGGTGTACTATGAGGCCTTAGGTACCACGAAATTCCAAGATCAAAAACATGGCCTCTCTCCAGGTGCAGTGGCTCATGCTTGTAATTCCAGTGCTTTGGGAGGCTGAAGAGGGACGATTGCTTGAGCCCAGGAGTTTGAGGCTACCGTGAATCATGATCAGGTCACTACACGCCAGCCTGGGTGACAGCAAGACCCTGTCATTTTTATTTTTTCCATTTAAACAATTTTTTTTTTTTTTTTGAGACAGGGTCTCGCTCTGTTGCCCAGGTTGGAGGGCAGTGGCATAATCTCCACTCACTGCAAGCTCCGCCTCCTGGGTTCACGCCATTCTCCTGCCTCAGGCTCCCGAGTAGCTGGGACTACAGGCGTCTGCCACCATGCCTGGCTAATTTTTTGTGTTTTTAATAGAGATGGGGGTTTCACCATGTTAGCCAGGATGGTCTCGATCTCATGACCTCATGATCTGCCTGCCTCGGCCTCCCAAAGTGCCAGGATTACAGGTGTGAGCCACCATGCCCGGCCCAATTTAAACAAATTTTAAAAAGACCCACATAGGCCCTGATTGTTGGGACTCATAGTAAGGACAGAAAAATTCATCCTCATCCTCCTCCTCCTCTATAAAAATTACCGAGCGTTCATGTATGAGGCTTTATTTATTTGAACTCAGTTGATTGCCACAGAAAGCCCCTGAAGTAGGCACTTTTCATATTCCCATTTTATTTTAGAAATGTGGAAAATGAGGCTGAGAGAAGTACAGAGTCATAACTGCATATACTCGGATCTGCAGACTGCCAACGGCCCGGCAGACTACCAGGGCAAGATGTGGTAGGGGGTGCTGGAGAGGTAGAAATCGGATGCAAGGGCGGTTGAGAAGCGGGAGGTCAGTCACATCTGACTGACGAAAGGGCAGGCTTCAGGGAGTGCGAGGCAGGTTCACCGGGGCTGGGAAAGGCATTATCACCAGGTGGGGACCGGACCGGGAAAGGTAAGATGGATTTCATCAGGTGGGGACCAGGATCTGGGAAAGGTAAGATGGATTTCATCAGGTGGGGACCAGGATCTGGCAAAGGAGGACAACTGGTGGTAGACACTTACACAGGTGAACGCTCAGCCAGGCGCTGCAGCCGTGTTCCCGAGGACATTGTCCCAACGATAGGGAGGGAGGCCAGGCAGCCTTGCTGTCCGACGTGTCCCGTCCGCATTCAGACTGACGTTACCACTGATCACCTCATCCCAAAAGGTGAGTTTCTGTAACTAAAACAAATATTATTCAAGATAATATCTACATGGAAGAAAAGGTAAGTGGAAGGTTCCCCAGATGGCAGTGTTGAGAGTATGTTTGGGAAAAGAGTGAATAAAGCTTCCTATGGGTGAATATTTGCAAATAAAGATAGAAAAGGAAGAGATAATTAACTACAGTGAGAATTAACAGCTGGGGCCTGTGGGGCAGAACGACGACGTACTCAGTTCTTTACACACCTTATGTCATTTTATCCTAAATAATATCTACAAGGTAGGGTAGAAGGGTAAAAAGTGCAAGGTAGATATTATTGCTGCCATTTTATTGATGTGCAAATTAAATACCAAAAGATGAAGTAACTCACTCAACACCACGTGGCTAATTCAGTGCAGGTGCCGGAGCATTGAGTGCAGGCCTCCCTCATTTCAAAGCCTGAACTCTTTCCATTACACTGCTAAAGCCAACACATAGCACAGAGTAAATGCCAGGCAACTAACCTTGTTTTCATTTTCATTTTATTGTGGTAAAATAGACATGATATAAAATTTACCATCTTTCCTGTTTTTAAGTGTGCAGTTCAGTGGTATTAAGTGCTTTCTTATTATTGTGCAACCATCAGCACTATCTATCTCCAGAACCCTTTCCTCTTGTAAGACTGAAACCCTATACCCATTAAACAATGACTCCTATTCCCTCCGCCCCCCCAGCCCCTGGCAACCACCATTCAACTTTCTGTCTCTATGATTTTGACTATAAGTATCTCATATAAGTGGAATTGTACAATACAGATACCAAAATTCATGGGTACTCTGAAGTCTCTTATATAAAATGGTGTTGTATTTGCACATACCCTACATACATCCTCTTTAATACTTTAAATCATCTCTGGATAACTTATAATACCGAATGCAATGTAAATGCTATGTAAATAGCTGTTAAACTGTTTTTTATCGGTATTATTGGAAATATTCAGGAAAAAACAATAAAAAATAATACAAATAAAAATAGTGAAATAAGCCCATTGCAAAAGGACAAGTACAGTTGGCTCTCCATATCTGCAGGTTCCACATCTGCGGATTCAACCAGAGGTGGTATTTCATTGTGTTTTGATTTGCATTTCCCTAATGATTAATGATGGTGAGAATCTTTCCATGTGTTTTTTGGCCATTTGTTCATCATCTTTGGAGAAATAACTATTCAAGTCCTTTGTCCATTTTTTGATCTGGTGATTTGGAGAGCTCTCATTTTTAACCCACTTTCAAAGCCTGTATCCAACAGGTCTGAGGAGGGACTCTGGTATCTGTAGATTGAAAAATCATCACAGATGTTTCTGAAACAAGTAAGATTTGAGAGCCGCTGTGTCACATGCCAAGAGCATTGTCTCTGCCAACTTAATTAAACATGCACATATTCATATAAATGATCCAACGTTGTCCAATTCCTCTCTATGTCAAACAGAGTCACTACGATTTTGTTTTGGTCATGAATTATCTAGGTCTCTTCCTTCATCTTTAGACAACCTCAAGGTTAATGCTGGTCACTAGTGGCTGAAGAGGGTAAGCAAAGAAGAGGGTGCTAATGTTTAACAAAGCAAAGAGCTTTAGTTAGGAAAAGGCTGATGCTGTTCTCCGCAGTGCAGTGAACTTCCTGTTTTTATTCTTCTCGGGACCACACTGTGTAAGTAGACAAAAACAGACTTCAGGAACCCCGAGGGGAAACGCCATATCCAAGATATGACTGAGAAGGAGCAGTCAGTCTAGGTCTAATAGGTGGCTTCAGCACGTGGATTTCAAATAAGACCAAGAGTGCTAGGAAACCAGGAATCGAGAGGTGTCAGTCATCCAGAGATCTGTTGGTTGCAAGTGACAGCAACATACCTCGAACTGACTTGGGACAAAAAGGCACATTGGTGTCTCATCTCATGGGGAAGGCCCATGGCATATTCTTTATTGGTCTCTTTTTTTCTCTGTCTTTCTGAATATCAGACTGGAAGGGAACACAGCTGCTGAGAGGTTCTTGTTGATGAGTCTAACCATCTGTCTCTCCTAGGCTTTAGTTTGAAAATTCCAGGCCAGGATTCTGGTTGGTGTGATTTGGGTCACTTGCCTGTTGATGGATCAATCACCTGTGGCTGGGTTAGGGGTGGACTAGGACTGTTAGTCCATAAGAGCCTCATGGTTGGGTTGGGTGAGGAATAGTTTCTCCCAAAGAAAGGCTGCTGGAGTGAATGCATACATATAGACATGACAAGGATGTGTAGGGAACAGAGCACAGACAGCATTTACTATACACACACATACACATACACACACACACACTCATTTAGTCCTTAAAATATTCAAAAGTGTCATTTTGAATACAGTTGCCTGTATGGTTAAGAGCAGGCTTTGTCAGATGGTCTGGTGTAATTGGTAGACAATGAGGCACACCAGGAGAATCATAAATACATCACCCAGACTCCATGGCACCTATCACGTGCTTACTACAATTTTGGTTGTTTAAGAACATTAAAAAATTATTTCGGTGGTTCAATAATAAAAGGCCTTTTTAGGAAAATGGGCCTAAGTCTTAGACTCTGTGCATATTTGCCTACACCTTGAGTGTTATATTTAGCTCATGATTCTGTAGGTTGTCTGGGCAGCTCTTCTGGTCTGGGTTGGCCTGGCTGACCCCTGTTGGACTCTTGCCAACATACATCTGTGGGGTGTCTTGTGACTGGATGACAGAAGATGGCCTCATTCACAAGTCTGATGGTTGGGCAGGTCTTAGCCATGTGTCTCTCATCTTCCAGCAGGATAGCTCGGGCTTGTTCACATGGTGATCTCCAAGTGCAGCAAGAGGGCAATGCTAAATGCTTTTCAAGCCTCTGCTTCTGTCACATTTGTTGATGTCCACTGGCCAATCAACAAAGTCCCATGGACAATCTCAGAGTCAGGTCTGGAAGGCACTACCGGGGGTGGACTTGGGTTACTTCCTTATCATAGGTGGCCACGGCACATATTCAACAGCTCCTTTAATGGTCAGCTTTCCCTATATTTTCATTTGACTTTTAATTCAGTTATGGGATTAACCAATTTTGAAATTGTAATATTTTATTTCATTAATTTTTTTGAGATAAAAATATCGTTCTGTTACCCAGGTTGGAGTATAGTGGTGCAATCACAGCTCACTGTAGTTTCAACCTCCTGGACTCAAGTGATCCTCCCATCTAAGCCCCACAAGTAGCTGGGACTACAGGTGTGCACCACCAATGCCCGACTAATTTTTTAAATTTTTTGCAGAGAGAGGGTCTGGCTATATTGCCCAGGCTGGTCTTGAACTCCTGGGCTCAAGTGATCCTCCTGTCTTGGCCTCCCAAAATGTATCTTTTTAATTAAAAAAATAAGAGTAGTCTTTGGATCCCAACCAGATAACGACTCTTTTCTCACCTGGCATTAGATCCCATCATTCCTCGCTCAGAAGGTTGTTTGTCAGACATTTCGTTTTTCTGTGTGCCTTAGCTGAAGACGTATGAAAAGCTCACATCAATGTGATTACTGTTCTGTCAATGAACAGACCAGAATTTGCAAAACAAAATCATGTGGAAGCAAGGTCACTCAGGGTTTGTGAGCGATGTTTCACTCCCTTAGGTATGCCCTATATTTTACCCATGATTACTCCTAAAAGTAAATTTTTTGATAAAAAAAATAATGGACACATTTTAACAAATGTGTAACCAGTAGCATTCAACAGGAGGGGGTCACCCAAAGAAGCTCTTTATGATGCCAAATGTAGACCCAGGTAGTAAGGGCCTTCTTTTTCTTTCTCCCTGATTAAGCACAAATATATATATATATATTTAAGTCTCTTCTTAAGGAGTAGCAATGTTCTGGTGCTTTCCCCACGCAGGGAGGAGCAGTTTCTGCTTATGTGCCCTTGTCCAAAACTTGAGCATGTATTTTAAAAATGAGACACCCCCACCCCACCTCTCCCAAACACACAACCCTCAGACTCTAGCCTTCCCATTTTCTCTATGTTGAGCCAATTTACCTACCGGTTGTGGAGCTGGTGTTTAGGAATGAATGATACATTGACTATCCGCAGCCAGCTTTGAATCTGAAGTCTGGGTCAGCAGTTAGGATCGGGGAGGGGATGGACCCAGGTCACCTGCACACAATGGCATAGTTACTCGATGGTAAGTTGGTTTGGGCTATTACTAGAGCAAATGCCACCTGGTTCTGGAAAGATGGCAGGTAGAAAAAGCCCTGCCTACGCTTAAGGATTGGCTTGGGAAGTAGGGAAAAGACTGAAGCTTAGACAGGCCAGGCAACTGTGGACTCTACAGCCCTCAACTATCCTGCCAGAAATGAGCCAGTGAGCTCAAGACTGCAGTCGGTGACAGACAGCTCCTTATTTGTAAGTAGTTAATGTTTCTTACCAAGCACTTCTAAAAGAAATTGGTATGTAATGACAGCACTCACTGGAAAACAGGCCGATTAGAAAATGCACTAACTTATCTGGTATTCATTTGAAAAGTAAATGGATGCACGGCAAGGTGAGAGTTCACTATCAATTCAAATATTTTCCCTTAACGGGCTCTAGCACTCCTGCTTTAATTCAAGCAGAAACACAAGTATGAATAATCAAACTAGATGACGCTCATCAAGAACCTTTGTGCCTTGCACCATTTCAAATGGTCATTGAAGCTTAATGGCAAAAAATTTACATTCTTCCTTTAATTTGTATTCTATTCCTTCCTTCTGAGTGATGTGATTGTGGCTTGCTGTTGCCTGCTGTATTATTTTGATGCAAATGCTATGTTGTGTGTGCCTGAGTCCAATTTCCTGGCTTTTGCTAGCAAGAGGAGTGACTGTGAAAATAGTTGAAAATCAGGGTTATTTAAAGAGTTTATAACTACTGCTCCTAATGAGTGAAACAATACAATTGATGAGCCCACTGTTTGGAGACACCTTGATGGCCCTAGGTTAACAGATGCCTGCAAAGGAAAATAAAATCAACAGGAAAAAAAATCACTGTTTGCTTGTGTCTGTTTCCCCAGCCGGAATATTAGACTTTATTCTGGCTGCAGTCTACGAAAGAATTAAAAAATTTGTAATCCAAGCGAAACTCCCCTTCCTGCGACATACTCACCCGGGAAGGAATGCTTTATTGAGATACAGGGGGTTGCTCGCCAAAGACTGCAAACACAGGGCCCCAAGGGTGATCCTTGAACGTAATGTATGCACAAACTAATTTATGATACTGTGACTAATTTCCATTTCTTGTGCTTAGAGTTGCCTGGCTAATTACAGGGATGTTTTCTTAACTTTAGTAATTACGCTCTGTGCTTTCGAAAGGCAACGGAGCAAATGAGTGAGGGCGGATTGCGCAGTTTTGGAGACAGGCACGTCCAGGAGAGAGGGGACCGCGCGCGGCCCTCGCAGGGCCGGCAGCCCTGATCACAAGCCTCGCCAGCTTTGACCAGAGCCCGCAGGCTGCATCGGAAGCATCTGGAGAAATATTTGATGGAACACCCCGTAATTAGATGGACTGGCTTAATTAGCAGAAGTTTGCGGGCAGAGGGAAGCCGGGGGTCTGTGCTGGGATCTGAAGGTTTGCAGCCTCGTCCCAGGAGGCCCGGTGCACAAAGCTCTGCCCGCTGAGCACGCACGCGCTGGTGTGTCTACACATCCACGGGGGTCCCGTGGGGTCTGCGAATCCAAGCGGGGGGCCAGGGGCCTGCCTCGCTGCAACAGCCTTGCCAAAACGACAGCAGCCACGCTCATCCGATGCCCCCACCGCCCATTTAGTCTAACAAGGCGGGCAGGATGCAATCGCTCTGTGGAAGCTGGCTGTGGGAGGCATTTTTCTGAGAACGGGAAGAGGTGGGTAGTGGTGGTGGGGATGAAGGGACCGAGGTATTTCCCTCATTATCTAGGGCCCCCTGCCCCAGCACAGAAGTCAACGTTCCAAGCAAGCACTTTGCTCTTTAGGAACCAAGGTCATAATTGTCTAACCCCATCAGTCAGGGCTTTCAACAAACTTAAACGCCAGGCACTGCCCGTGGAATCAGGCTCCCCAGGAGGGCAGAGCGAGGGGGCTGGGCAGGGGCTGTGGGCACATCTCGGAGACATCTACCTACTGTTTGGAAGCAGGTGTTTACTAAACACTTACAATGCTCAGGATTCTAGGTATTGTGGCTTGAGCACGCACAATGTGAGGGAAGAATCGGACGGAACGTTTTCACCATCTGGAACCACAGCAGCCAGAGGCAGAAAGGAGAAATAATTGTCACCAAAGCATCACAAACTCTCCATATTTACTTACTCTGCTCACACTTCTGGAGACATCTTCTCTTCCACATAGGGGGACAGCAAGGGAAAAACTGAAGGTTTGCATGAGAGTGTGTATGTGAGTGTGAGTGTGAGTGTGTGTGTGTGAGTTTGTGTGTGAGTGAGAATGTATGTGTGTGTGTTGAGTGTCACTGTGTATGAGTTTGTGTGTGAGTGTGTGAGAATGTATGTGTGTGTGTGTTGTGAGTGTCACTATGTATGAGTGTGTGTGAGTGTGTGAGTGTGTGTGAGTGTGTGTGAGTGTGTGAGAGTGTGTATGAGTGTGTGTGAGTGTGAGTGTGTATGAGTGTGTGAGAGTGTGTATGAGTGTGTGTGTGAGTGCGTGTGTGTGAGTGCGTGTGTGCGGCGGGGTGGAATTGTTTTCCCTCAGCTCAGAGATTTTTACTTTCTGGAACATCAAGGCTATTTATTGCTAACATACTATTAGAAAACATGAGAAGACACCAATAATTCGTTCCCCCTTTAGCAAATTAAAATGATTCTCCTGCCTTATGGAGATGAGGCGATTTTGTACACCGGCCATTCAATATATAAAAAATGATCTGTGCCCTAAATGTCTCATTAGATATAAACATTTGATGAAATGCACTTCAAGCCACTTGTGGTATCAATTTTAAACTAAGCCAACGGGGTAACCTGCATCAAAACAGGCCACACCAAGCTCGAGTCTGTTGAATTGTAAATGTACCGTGGAAAAACATGAATGGACTTTATTCTGAAATTCTAAAAATGATTTTCAAATGAATTTGAACAAAATTCTTCACAAAATAATGAAAACTACATCTGAGCCACTACTACATCCCCTTTTATTAAAGTTTGGCTTCTGAGTTAAAGAATGAATGTTTCAGAGGGCATCACCTTTAGTAAAGGAAAAATAACACAGTAGAGGGAATTTGCTAGAGTGGCAGGAGTATCTGCAACATTGCACATCATACGCGACATTCACAGGGCAAACATTCCTGACAGTATGGCTTCTTAGTCACCTGAGAAAGAAGAGGTATAACCAAATCCACAATGTTGGCAAGAATTAGCTCATGCAGTGCCTAAAATCCCAGTAAGCCATGACGGAACGGAGGCTTTCTCACTGTTGGGCGTGTGTTCCTCTCAGAACAGCCCTCACTGAAAAAACGTCCTTCTTTCATCTGTTCAAGTGAGGCTGATGTGCTTGCTCATGTGATGTGGAAGAAAGGAAAGCAACAGAAATGTAATTATTTTGACACATTCTTTAAAAAAAGGTTATTATTCCTACTTAATGCAAAGTGGTTTACACTGCCATTATGAAAGAGAGTCCACCGTCCTTGGTCTCTATACTGTGAGCACGCCGAAGATTCAATGCCAGACACAATCGGCAGTCACTAATAGTTTGATGACAAACTGCGGGGAACGATCATCTCAGGGCTGTGAGAAGTGCGGAGGTTCCCTCCTCCTTCCAGCATTCTCTATGCCCTACATTTTACCTCCTTTTTACAAGGAAAAGCTTATTTTTACTATGTGAGAAGGAACAAAGAATTTTGAGGGTCCCATCCCTCATGATTCTACGGGTTTCTCCCCAGTTGACTTATTTATCCTGGAACACCATTGCATGAGGCCTCGGTGGTGTGATTCTTTTGAAGGAAGTTCTGGGATGAGAATTGCACCTTCGAGTTACCATGGCACTGTCCTGCCTGCTACGAGAGCAGTTGTGGGTGCCTGTGAATCATTGTGTGTGAATAGTTGCTCCTTCGGGGGAGAAATAGGCTCATTTCTGTCCCATCCCATTTTGTCCTGAAGACGGTTTAATGCTAGGAGATGGACGTCTTACAAACCCCAAACTCTGCTCGGCTTCGACCCACCCTGCAGCTACAGAGGGGGCTCAGATGTTCCACCACAAAATGCCATTTGCGAGCAGGAGATCAAAGCCACTCCGATAACTCACCCATCTTATCATGCTCCTTGGGCATCCGGGGGAAGGAAAGGATCAAAGTCATAAATAGAGGCCATATCACTGATGAATAATTTACATGCACAGTAGGTGGGAGTGAGTTAGTACATAAAGGTCCCTTTGAAGAGGAGAAAAAAAATCGTTGCCTTTTCTAGCGAACACTGGCTTTGGCAGAAGCCGGTGAGAGGGAACCTTTTCAAGAAAGGATTTAGCTTTGCTCGGACCATGGCCACGATGCTCTGAGAGTCATACATGCACACTGGGGCAGGCCTAGCAGGCTCAGAGGGCTTTTAAACACTCATTTATTCATTCATTGCCCAAGTGGTGAGAGCGCTCAGACTCCATAGCTGAGTTAATAACTCCAGCCAGAAGCCTGCAATGAAGGAATTCCAGCACCCCTGGTTTTTCTCATCATGATAACTACCTTTCCCTACTGTGTCCACTCTCATCTCTAGGGGTTCTAATAAAGTTATTTTAAATTAAAGACAGGCTTAAAACTCCACCAAACCAAGAGAATCATACCAGATTTTCCTGCAGAGTAATAATTACATTTGGAACAAAAGTGCTTTTAGGTATATGTGTATCTGGATTAAGTGAGGCTGCTGGTATGCTACTATAAATGGAAATTTCGTCTCTCTTTTCAGGATGTAGGCATAACAATTGGCTTTTGAAAGCAGTCAAATTCATGTTTCTGAAAAGAGAAAAAAAGCAGAAAGAAATAAAGATGCATTTAGCTTTTTACTCAAGAGCAGGCACGTTGTTCTCCCAGTCTGTCTTAATTTTGGATGCTGACATCATTCATGCGTTTTGAATTATTAGATTGATAATCACTTCCTTAAAATAATTTCAGCAGTCAGCTACAATAAAATAGATTTCTTTCAAAGAATCCTTAGTTAAATGTGCTCAGTGTTACTTTCTGTATCATGCAGGTCAATTTAACTCAGCTCAGCTCCTCTACCCAGCTAAACAATTGCTTTTCAGTCTCTGGAGAGCGTGGTGAATACAGCCAAGAATACCCATCTAGAGACGGCCTTGGGCACTTTTGCTCATAAAAACTTGACATCTGAAGTCCCACTCTTTATTAATCTCTTGTCAGAGTTAGTCAAGATTTCTGAAAAAAAAGTCAATGTCATATAAATCATTATTAATGATTCAATGAGTGAGAATAAAATGGAAGAATGCAACCTTTTAAGAATGGCTGACTAGGCGTCCTGTCTACAAGCAGCTCCTTCCACGATGGCTCCACCTTGCCATCTGCAGCCTGCTTTTCTCTGTAGCTCCAGACTATGGGAAGTAGCCTCCCATTCCATCTGATGGTTTCCGTAAGACCAGCATTGCAGGTATCTGCATCTGTGTGTCTCTCTATCCAGGCATTTGCCCCATGCCTCGTTTTTTTCTCTTATTAACATGGCCTCACCACTTGCTTTTCTTGCAAGGCATCTCTGTCTGTGTTTCTCCAGAAGCAGACCCTCAGAAAGGTGTTGAGTGCAAGGTGTTGAGTGGTTTATTTGAGAGGTGACTGCAGAAAGTACAGGTGGAGTAGCATGCAAGTGAGATAGGGAAGGGAAGGAATCAATATGTTTGCATAATAAGCAGGTTACAGGTGTGGGCAACTGAGGCTCAGTCCTGCTGGGGACCTCTGGGAGGTAATGTGGGACACGTCTCAGACTCGTTCTACCCAAGGCATGTGGAAGCTGGGGTATGTACCCCCAGATTTTGTTTGTCTTTAGTTGAGAGGTCAGGTATATCTCTTCAGCCAGAGGAAGCTCTCTCTGAAGTTGCTGGCTCACGTAAGAATAGTGAATGTCCAGAGGAAATGGAAGGGGCACCGACTGCCTCGGCCATACCAGCCAGGCTGAACTCACACATACGAGGTGCTCATACAAGATGTTCATACCTTGCTGTATACCCAGCGTGTCGCTAACAGGCTGTGTGTGACTTCCAGAAGTCATGTACCCTCCTTGGGCCTGTGTGGTATGAAATTGACTAAAGGGTTCTTTGGGGTGCTCCAAGCTCCCACAGGAGTCCATGGTGGTCTTCCACATCCTTAAAGTACTGCACTAAGGACTCCCACCAAAGCTGCCCATCATGTGATTACCCCACAGCCCTGCTCTCCATGTGGGTTGGGTCCTGGACCCATCTCCCATCCTAGAATACAGTTGGTTGGATGAGTGACCACCTGATCCTAGGAAACCAATCAGAAAGTGGGTTAGAAACATTCTGTGGCTTGATTTGAAAAGGTAAGCTGGGCCAGAGGGCCTTTTCCAAGGATCTGAGCTAAGAAGTAGGGAAAATGTGCCCCCACATGGCAGGAGCATCTTTTAGAAGTTCATAAAGTAAAGTAGAATTTTAGCTGAAAAGAGCGTGATAGAATCAAGGTTGATGAGGTCAGGGATATTTGAATGATGGCACAATGCCCAATTGATGGATTTATCTCATTGACCCAATGCTGCAACCCCAGGGCTTAAAATAGCACCTAGAACACATTAGGTGC
The DNA here is from genome assembly GCF_008728515.1 of Papio anubis. Lineage (NCBI taxonomy): Eukaryota > Metazoa > Chordata > Mammalia > Primates > Cercopithecidae > Papio > Papio anubis. Next base: position 37,407,578 of record NC_044991.1, read on the forward strand.
CAAGTAAACATTTGTTGAATCAATGAATGAATTTGCTGTACAAGCCAAAGTAATGGGGGAGCAGTAACTCCGGGTCACTAAAGGAAGCCAGGTGGGGAGAGAAGAGTCAGCAGTGAAACGCATTCATGGCAAGTCTTACAATAAATATATAAATAGTTAACCCATCATATAAATGATCCTAGATTACAACTTCATGCAAGAGGTACTGGATTGTCCATTTTAACAGATAAGGAAGCAGAAGCCTGGAGACATTAAATAACTTTTCCAGAACGACACTGTTAGTACCAGGTGGAGCCAGGCTTTGACAGTCTGTCTGGCTCCAAAAGGGGGCTCTTAATACTATGTTTCCCCTATGTTAAAAGCCGCAGAACTCCCTGCATCCAGAATAGGTCCCAAAGTCAACTGCCAAGAGGTGCAACCCTATTTCCTATAGACATATTTCCATTTCTGGCCTTAGATTTCTTCTTGACTGCATCCCTCTTCTGTTCCAGAATATCCCTATGATAACTGTTTCCTTAAAAAGTTATTTTAAGGAATAACTTTTCCTAAAAGAAAGTTCCTGGAGACCGCCTCAGTGGATCCCATTTCTTGCAATCAAGGGACAATATTAAAACAGAACACAGATAGCATTGAATATGCAGTCCCTGTAACTCCCTCCCAAGTGTTTTGCATGTGGCCTGACCTGGGTTCTTTGGGAACCACCCCAAAAGGTGTAGTCCTGATGTCAGAGGGTGTTTGCTGAATAAATTATGAGGTAGTCATCAGAAACTGAGCCTCTAAGTCAAGTGCCTTAGGCATATTGTTGCTTTTTGCTGCGTAAATAAACCACCTCAAATTTTAGTGGCTCAGAACACTGGCACGTTTATTTTGCACATGAGTCTGCAATGTGGGTGGAGGCTTGGCAGGTGTTACAGGCTGACTTGTGTCTCTTGAATAAATTCATGCTGAAGTCCTAACCTGCAGTGTGTCAGAATCTGTGTTTAGAGACAGAGGTGAGTTAGTGAAAACAAGGTCATTAATTAGGATGAGCCCTAGTCCAATATTACTGGCATCCTTATAAGAAGAGAGAATTCAGACGTAGGCAATGACAGAGGGTGACATAAAGCACACTGAGAGAAGACAGCCGTCTCGAGCCAAGGAAAAATACCTGGAGCCGATCCTTCCCTTCTGGCCCCCAGAGAGGACCAACTCAGCAGATACTTTGATCTTCAATTTCTGGCCTCCTGAACTGTGAGAAAATAAATTTTCGTTGTTTAAGCCACCCAATTTGTGGTTCTTTGTTATGGCAGCTCTAGATGACTAGTATTGCAGAGGCAGCTCATCCACTCATCCATGCTGTACGTGGTGTTAACTGCAGCAGCTCAGAGGCTGGGGGCTAAATTCATGAAAAGACTGCTTACTTATACCTCTGATGGTTGATGCTGGCTGTGGGCTGGACCTCAGCTGGGGCTGTTGGCTGGAGCACCTACCTGTGACCACTCCACTTGCCTGGGCTTCCTTCCAACATGGTGGCTGAGTTCTGAGAGTGGGGCCAGTCAGGTGGAAGCTGAACCTATTGTGACCTAGCTCAGAAGTAACTCAAAGACACTTCTGCTGCATTTTATTCATTAGAAGTGAGTCCAAAAGGCCAGTTCATATTTTATAAGGGGAGAATTAAACTCCACATTTTTCAATGGGATGAATGTCAAAAAATTTGCAGGCATGTTTTAAGATCATGTTAGGCAAACAAAGCAATATCCTTGCTTAAGCAAGGGCCTCAAGATAGCATAATTCACACTGTCTTGGACTCCCACCAAGATTCTTTGTAATTTGTTCACATGAGTACAGTTTGAAGAAAGGATGCTCCAAATGTGTGCATAAGGGACATCATTGTCATGTGGTCAATGTCCATTGAACTGGACATTGCCAGATATTTAAAGTTAATACAAACCACAGAAAGAGTGCAAACTCTAGCATTGTTAATTTATTGAATTGTGGCTACCTCAACCTTCTCTGTTGTAAAAGGGCATCCCCAGGTGGTGTTTGAACTGACGGGTCACAGGAAATTTAGCCATTCAGAAACTGGCAGTGCCTGACTTCAGCCCGTGGAATTCGTTCTTTAAAACCAATCTGTCAGAACTTGATAATGAAATCAAAGATCAAAGTTGATGTGACATTTTACAGACAAAATAGACAAGTGAATTGCCCGTGGATAATAACTAGTAATACTTTATTAAGGTTTTACACATTGAAGAAAAGGTGATGGGAAGCAGACAACATGCAGGGGCAGGAATTGGAATCTGGGTGTGTGAGGAAGCAAACTCGGAATGCTTTGGATGTGCAACCTGTCCCTGGAATAGCTTCTGCCTCTGACTTCACAGCAACAGTGAAGCTTCTGGGCGGGGGAGGAAAAAAGAACTGTCTTCTCTCAACCTGGGGCATCAGCTACTCCTCCACCTTTTCTCCAGCCTCTCCCACAACAGTATTTCAAGGCAGCCAACTGGATAGTTGGGGACTACTCTATGAATATTCCCTCACCAAGCCAATTTCTCCTTTCCTATGACAGGAAAACTGAAAGCTGCTGTATTTTGAGAAATGAATGCTACTTATTCTTTTAGGGGCACCCACCCATGGCTGCGAATCACCAGGACATCTATGACTCTCAAGAAGCATAAAAGTTCGTGGGTGCGTGGCCTATGCCCTGAGGGCCACATAACTCTTATTACAACAGAGACGAGATGCAGCATGACAGTGGGAAACGTCATTAGGGAGGCATGTGGTGTGTGCATTAAGCAGCGTTCTTCACCATGGACATGGCTGGGGTGGGCAAACTTGAGAAGTGAGAGCATCATAGGCATTCCGCTGGTTCCAGACCTGTAATTCCCAATGCAAAAATCTCTTTCACCTGGGCCAAGTCTTTATACCTACTAACAGTAGCATTGTAGCATCTTTGCTCTGCTCCTCTTTTAAACTCCACCTACATCAGCAAAAGGACAAAAGAGAGAGGGAACATAACCCATTGTCAATAAAGTAGAACCTGCCACAGCATCACACCATAAACTGCCATGTTCCTGGCAAACATGAGGAAATCTAGGCCGAGAGCACACACGCTGCCGCAAACCTGAGAAGTGTAAGTACGTCTCCAAAAGCATTTCTCCACATCAAGAAAAACATATCCAAGGATTCTTAGAGGGTCGAGATCCAGTTTCACGGGTGGACCAGGGAAGAGATGAGAATGTCCTTTGTCCACTGCTTATAGCGAGGTCAGGGACGAAGGGGTGACTAAAAAAGCAGTGGACATGTCGGTTGTCTGTTTCTATTGCCTGTGACCTGGCCTCATAGTCAAGAAAAACTTCCAGAGAGGAAGTGAGGGGGTGGGGGGGAAGGACAGTCAAACCCTGCTCACAGCCCTGAAGGCGTGTAACCTGAAGAGCTTGGCTATGAGCAATAGTAGTATGGGACATAAGGCCTCAGGTAGGATGCGTCCTTGTGATAAGGAAATTAAGGGATATAGGGGAATATACCTGAAGATAAAGACAGCCTTGAGGTTATTGCGCAAAATGAAATGGTGAAGGCAACATAAACAACAATTGCAAAGAAGATGATAGATATGGAAGACGAAGGAGACCCTCATATCCATGATTACTGTTTCTGAAAAAGAGAACAGGAAAATGGAATGAACTAATCAAAGATCTAATATATGAGAACTTTACTAAAATAAGGAAATATTGATAGAACAAAATGCCCCAGGAAAAGATTATATATGATGATCAACACTGAGATATATCCTGGGGAAGCCATTGAACTCCAAGGTTAAAGAAAGAATCATAAGAACATCTAAGAAGAAATATTTTGTAAAAAAAAAATTTCAAATAAAGAAATATGTTTTAGAGACAGCATCTTGCTCTGTTGTCCAGGCTGGAGCATAGTGGCAGGATCATAGCTCACTGAAACCTTGAACTCCTGGGCTCAAACAGTCCTCCTGCCTCAGTCTCCTGAGTAGCTGGAACCACAGGTGTGCATAAACATTCCCTTATAAGTAGAAACATTTCAACATTCAGCAAATATTTTTTGAGAGCCTACTAAATGCCAGGCACCGCACTAGGCTCAGAGGGTTCCACGATGAACAAGATAACTAAAGTTCCTGCCCTCATGGACTTTTCCAGCGTAGGGTTTGGGGTGGGAGGGCTGGAAAACAAAAAATAAACAAGTAATGAATAGGATATTTAACATGATCTTTTCCCCCTAGTTGACCACCTACCTATATTTTGCTCATTTGAGTTGTGCGAGTCAAACACAGAGGTACGGGATGGTGCTCACCAAAGGCTGAAAATCATGATTCCTAGTCAAAAAGGTTTTGCTCTTTTTCTTTGTACTTTTAGGCATCACTTGAATATTTCATAATGAGCATATATTTAAAAAGTTAAGGTAAAAACATTATTCTGAGATCAATAAATAAAGCATAGTGTCAGGGCCTATGGCATATAAGAAACATATATCAGGTCTCTCCCCGCTGGTTCCTGGCACAGAGCTTCTGAAACCTTTGTAACTTCCTGAGTGATTGGGATGATAGGAGCAACTTTTGTTATAATATTTGTTTTTTTGTCCCTGAAAACAGAGCTTCTAAAATCTTTGGAATTTTCCGAACGAATGGGGTGAGAGAAGTGTCCTTTCCATAACAAGCCCCTTTCAGCCGTACCTGAGTTTGCAATTGTTGTTTATGTTGACTTTACCATTTTGTTTTGCGCAATAACCTTAAGGCTGTCTTTATCTTCAGGTATATTCCCCCGTATCCCTTAATTTCCTTATGCTAATGGGGTGACTCTTGGTGGGGCCCTAGATGGCTTCAGGACGGGGGAGTCATTGTCAGAGGAACCCATCATGTGATTAGAGGGTTGGAACTTTCAGTCCTATCCTTCAACCTCCACAGTAGGGAGAAGGGCTAGAGATTGAGTTTAATCACCAATAGTCAACGATTTAATCAAACATGCATGTGTAATGATACTTTCATAAGAAACATGAACACTGGGGTTTGGAGAGCTCCTGGGTTAGTGCCAGGAGGGTGATGCACCTGCAGAGAGCATGGAAACCCTGAGTCCCTTCCCTATACTTTGCCTTATAGATCTCTTCATCTGGTTGTTCATTTGTATCCTTTACGATTAACCAGTAAATATAAATAAAGTGTTTTCCTAAGTTCTTCGAGCCATTACAGCAAGTCGTCAAACCTGAGGAAGGGGTCATGGGAACCTTCAATTTGTAGCCAAGTTGGACAGAAATGTGGGTAACCTGGGTATCAATTACTTGGAGTTGGCATCTGAAGTTGGGGGCAGTTTGGTAGAACTGAGCTCTTCACTGTGGGGTTTGTGCTGACTCCGGGTCATTAGTGTCAGAATTAAATTGTGGGACACCCAGTTAGTGTCTGCAGGGAATTGGCACACTGCTTGGTGTAGAAAACCCATGCATTTGCTGTCAGAAGTGTTGTGTGAGTAGAGAAAACAGTTTTTCCTTTTAGGGACAGTTGATTTCCTTTCCATCCCTGACCAGCTATTCCTCCTTATTGCAATAATCTACAGCTGGGATGGCTGAGGTAGCGGGTAACTTACATGTCCAGGCTGGGGCGAAATCCCAACACTTTGGGAGGCCATGGGAGGTGGATCATCTGAAGTTAGGAGTTCAAGACCAGCCTGGCCAACATGGTGAAACCTCGTCTCTACAAAAAATAAAAAAATTAGCTGGGCATGGTGGTACACACCTATAGTCTCAGCTACTTGGGAAGCTGAGGCAGAAAATTGCTTGAACTCGGGAGGCGGAGGTTGCAATGAGTCAAGATCACACTACTGCACTCCAACCTGGGCGATAGGGTGAGATTCCATCTCGAAAAAACAAAAACAAAACAACAAAACAACAATCAAACAAACAACAACAACAAAACAGTACGTGTCTACAGATCATCTGGACTGAGCTAGAGGTGAGGAAATAAGACATCATCTGGTGATATTAATACAAGGAATAATATGTTGTCTTGCCTTCTGGCTTTTAATTATTTATGAATAAAACCTTCAGACCAATCTCTCTGTGCCAAGGATGGGGCCAGAATTCAGATAGTAGGATTCACAATCCATTGCTATTGTTGAGATTAGAAAACAAATGCTGCCTGTAGTGAGCCAGAGAGCAGGGAGGGCTTGTAGAAGACTGTCTTTTTCACAGTTCCTTAGACACATCACAGGCCTGGCTCTCCCAGGAAAGCACTAAGGGTTTTGATGATGGAAACAAGGTTGGTTTAAGGAGCAAATGGTCATTTTTTTTTTTTTTTTCTGATGGCCTGCTATGTGGCAGGTGCATCGTTTCACTTCAGAATCTTAAACCATTTTGTAGGGGAGGAAAGTGAAATTCAGAGAGGGTAAGTAAGTTGCCCAAGGTCACACAGCTACTGAATGGCAGAGTCAAAAACTGAAACCAGGACTGTCTGAAAAACTAGTATCTCTTCTCACTGAAGGTCCTCCAGACAGGAGAGACTTCTGCCCACAGATGGAAAGTTTGTGGGATGTCCAAATCCTTCTGATTTTATCATCAAACCAATTTAAGAAGGCAGTGGGAAAAACAAAGACTTTGGTTGGTGTTGCCAGAGTCCCTTATAAATATCAGTCCACCGGTCTTGTGACACATAAGCCAATGGCTAAGGGGTTCCTTCATGGCTTGAACCATTTGGGGAGCCAGAGGACCACAAGGCAGGAAGACAGTGGACTGGTCTGGCATGTGACCGGCAGCCTGTCTGCAGATGCCCGGGTTCAAATGCTCAGTGGGACATTCATTATTATATTTTCATTTCATTATTATATTTGTAATAATGAAAACTAGAAGGAAGCATAAGTGTACATCCAAGAGGGAATGGTTAGACAAACTGCAGCCCTACCTAGGCAATCACAGATAAGAATAATATCAAGCTCTGTGTGCTGATGCAGAATGATCTACAAGATATATAGGTAAGTTAAAAATCCTGGCTGGGCACTGTGATCATATCTGTAATTCCAGTCTTGGGAGGTTGAGTTGGGAGGATCACTTGAGGCCAGGAGTTCAAGACCAGCCTGGAACACAGTGAGACCCCATCTCTATAAAAAATAAAAAAATTAACTGGACATGGTGGTGAATGCCTGTAGTCCCAGCTACTTGGGAGGCTTGAGGCAGGAGGATCACTTGAGCCCAGGAGTTGGAGCCTGCAGTGAGCTATGATGGTGCCACTTCATTCTATCCTGGGAGACAGAGTGAGACCCTGTCTCCAAAAACAAACAAAAAACCCCCAAGATACAGACCAGTTTACTTGTTATGCTCTCATTTATTTAAAAATATTAGATTGATTGATATGACATTGCTGCTTTTATAGATCAAACATGTTTCCACAGTGGCAATTTCATATGGTTCAATCTACCACACAGATGCTCCTCAACTTAAGATGAGATGATGTACCCAAAAACTCATGATTAATTGAAAATATCATAAGTTGCAAATGCACTTGATACACCGAATCTAGCAAACATCGTAGTCTAACCTAGCCTTGCCTACCTTAAATGTGCTCAGAACACTTACATTAACCGACAACTGGGCAAAATCATCTAACACAAAGCCTATTTTATAATAAGGTGTTGAATATCTCATGTAACTAATTGAATACTGTATAGAAAATGAAGAACAGAATAGTTGTATGGGTACCCAAAGTATGGCTTCCACTGAACATGTATTGCTTTCATACCATTGTGAAGTTGAAAAATCATTAATTGGGGAGTGTCCATATATATGTAACACACATGTACATATGTTTGTGTATATAAGCATGCAGGATATAAGAAACTAGTAATAGGGGGTGCATATTGGGCAGGTGACTGGAGACTAGAACTCCGGGGTAAGAAGGACAGGGAATTTACTACTAGGAGATAGTACTATTTCTATGAAATAAAACTAATAATAATAAAAAATAAATGTACTTGACACCTTTAATCTGTGGTTATGGGTTTCTCAATTTATTGCAGATTTATTGACCTAAATAATAAAAGGAGTCATATTTTTCATTTCCTCAAATTCTGGTGTGAGAAACAGAGTATATTTACTTTTTTATTTCAGAACACTTTAAATAGGATCATTAAACCAAAATAGGCACCACTCTTACTGGGGAGAACATAGTATGGATTGGAGATGGGAGCAGATATTTAAAAATGGAAGAGGGGGTCGGGTGCGGTGGCTCATGCCTGTAATCCCAGCACTTGGGAGGCTGAGGCAGGTAGATCACCTGAGGTCAGGAGTTCGAGACCAGCCTGGCCAACATGGTGAAACCCCATCTGTACTAAAAATACAAAAAAATTAGCCAGGCGTGGTGGTATGGGCCTGTAATCCCAGCTACTTGGGAGGCTGAGACAGGAGAATCGCTTGAACCTAGGAGGGGGAGGTTGCAGTTTGCCAAGATTGCGCCACTGCACTCTAACCTGAGCAACAAGAGCGAAACTCCATCTCAAAAAAAAAAAAAAAAAAAAAAAAAAATGAAAGAGGGAAGCCAATCCAATTCTGCCCAGTTTTCTCTCTCCCTTAGTTTTCTCTTTCCAGTGGCACAAACCTCTTCCAACCCCTCTCAATTTTCTCAGGAGCAGAAGACATGATACAAGATGACCATCAGAAGAGGTAACACAAGCTATAATGGCCAACTACATTTCCACCTAGCCGAGTCAGAGGAAAAAAATATGATGTGGATCCTGTGGTTTTGCAGATGGCCAACTGCTGCTGGGGTCATAACTGAGGCCCAATTATGTCAGTTACACAAATTCAACTCTTGAGAATGTTTGGGCATCAGAGAGGGCCTGGGATGTTAAGCAATCTCAGAAGAACTGTTATCTTCATACAGAATTATAGCCTCAGAAAGGATAATATCTATGGTGGATTCATTACAGATATGGTCCCAGTTTGTTCATTCCTGTCTATATACATGCCTTTTGGTAGTTCCCTCTTACATAGACTCTAGGCTAGATCATGTAACTTGCTTTGGTCAACAGGACAGTAGCAAATGTGATGTGAGCAGAGACATGAAAAGCTCTTGTGCACTGGCCCACCTGCTGCTTTTGAGGTCCTGCTGAGCCACCATATCAATAAGTTGCTGGAAGGTGAGAGCCCCCATGGAGCAGAGGCAAGTCATCCCAGCTGAGCCACCCTATGCCAGGCAGTCTCCGACCACCCTGGCAACTGACAGCAGAGCATGCCCAGCCAAGATCAACTGTGTCTTGTCCAAATAGGCAGAATTGCCCGCTGAGCCCAGCCCAAATTGCGGTTCCTTAGGACAGTGACTAAATAAATGATCATTGTTTTAAGCCATTATAGCAATGGTTTATTATAGTAATAGCTTCGTATTATGTCTTTGTTTTAATATCACAGTTTCAAGGTACTAAATTTTAATACCATTTCTCCATATATACCACTGTGTATATATATATAGTATATATACACCACTGTGTATATATATAGTATATATACCACTATTATTTATATATATAGTATATATACACCACTGTGTATATATAGTATATATACACCACTGTGCATATATATAGTATATATACACCACTGTGTATATATATAGTATATATACACCACTGTGTATATATATATGGTATATACTTTTCTATATATAATTTATGTATGCACCACTGTGTATATATATAGTATATATACACCACTGTGTATATATATAGTATATATACACCACTGTATATATATAGTATATATACACCACTGTATATATAGTATATATACCATATATAATGTGTATATAGTATATATAATGTATATATACTATATATAAATATAAATTTATAATTTATATTAATTATATATTTATAATTATAAATATGTAATATAATATACAATATACTATTATATTAAATATATAATATTATATTATATTAAATATATATTATATTATATATTATAATATAGAAATTAAATCAATTATAATATATAATTAATATATAATAATTAATTATATATTAAATATATAAATTACATATTATAAACTTTACATATAATATAAAAATAAATAATTTTTATAAAAAGGAACTTTTTTATTAGCGTTCCAGAAGTGACATTTTACTAAATCCAGCCAACTGTTAAATTTTGGTATATATATGTGTAAATATATATACCAAAAGTGTTCATTATTTTTAGTGCCTTTGATATCAGATATTAAAAAGCTATATGTATCTTTATCTATATCTATATCTAGAGAGAAAGAGAGCATGGAATACTACTCAGCCATAAAAAGAATGAAATTGTATATTTTGCAGCCACATGGATAGAACTGGAAGCCATTATCCTCAGTGAAATCACTCAGAAACAGAAAGTCTAATACTGCAAATTGTCATTTATAAGTGGGAGCTAAACAATGGCTACATTTGGGCATACAGAGTGTCATAATAGACGATGGGGGAAGGGTAGGAGGGGGTGAGGGTTGAAAAACTACCCCTGTGATACAAAGCTCACTATTTGGGCGATGGGTTCACCAGAAGCCCAGACTTTTCCACTAGGCAATATATGCATGTAAGAAATCTGCACTTCTGTGCCCTAAATATATAAAAATAAATAATTTTTTTTAAAAAATATTTTTTTATTAGCTCTCCAGAAGTGACATTTTACTTAATTCGGCCAACTCTTGAATTTCTAGATAAATGTGGGACAGAGACATGATGAAAAACCAAACTTCAGAGACAGCCCAAATTGTCGAATCTATTGAAAAAGTTCTGGAGATGATGGTGGTGATGACTGCACAACAATATGAAGGCACTGAATGCCACTGAACTGTACACTAAAAAATGTTAAGATGGTAAAGTTTATGTTTTACATTTTACCACAATAAAAACATGAAAAACTTACATTCTCTGTTACTAGTTTAAACTTCCTTCAGGCAGGCCAGAATCAATAGAAAAAAAAGAACTCCCGTGGTTCTGATCCCACCATTGCGCCTTTGCCATGGGTGCTAATGAGCAGTGAAAGGGAAAAAGGCGAGCAGCTGGTGAGGGTGGGAGGCGAAGCAGGAGATCTGGATCATCCGTTTCTGGTTAATGAGTCAACGAGCACCAGGGGTCTACTGGAGGTGAGCACTTTTCCCTCCTGCGTTCTTTTGATCAGCTTGAATCATAATCAGCTGAGACGCATCGCGACTCCTCCATTACGCAAATCCAAGGTTCACTTCTTAAATACACTCCAGCGTAATATGTGACAAACCCTAATGAATGAATCTTGTTTTTGAAAAATAATGGGTACTCTGCCTACTTCTAAAAAAGAATTTGAGTTGGCGGAAAGTCTGCTATGGTAGAGACGGGAGAGGGATGTTTGTACCGGGAGCTGGTGGTTGAGACACTGTGAGTGCCCTGCCGTATCTCCTTGGCTTGCCCTGGGAGTCTCTGGTAGATAGTCCTGTACATGCCAATGGCTTTCTGTGTCTCTCTAGGTGGGACAGCCCAGAAGTGCTATTAAGTGCTCCCAGGATGACCCCCAACCAGTGAAGGACAGGAGATGGTGGACAAGGACCCAAGCTTCCTTGACCACAGTGAGGCAGCCAGGCATGGCTCTACCCAGTCCCAGGTTGCCCTGTGATAACCTGTTCATTAACCCAGTTTATGTTAGCTTTTCACTATTCCATATTCCCTCAAAGTGCTTTCTGGAAGCATTTGATGAACAAACCACTTGCACCCAATTCGTCATTTTAGAGTCTGCTTTGGGTTAGGTGGGGGGACCCAAATCACAACAGAGTCGCAACTGGTATCCAATATACCCTTAGCTTCCTAGCTGGCAAGAAGAGTTAAGAGAAACACAAATTCTACTATGCAGTGGCACCAAGTATAAACCATTAGTTACTAAGATAGTCTCCCTTTTCAATGAATCTTCTTGGCCTTATAAGGGACAGCTTACTCCTTCAGATCACTGTCTCAGAAGCCTTATCCTGCTAACTGGAAGGAGTCACCCCAGGGTTGGGTACCATCTTGGGCCCTAGAAAAGTTTCTCTGGGATGGAAAGTTTATAAGGGTTCTAAGAGGAGACTAGCTCTCCCAGTAAGGATAATGTGGGAAGTCATCACGTGGAGGAATAAGCAGTAGGAATAAAAGTACCAGTTAGGTTGCTTGTGGTGGCTTAAAAACACATCCGAAAATGACTTGAAACTCCTCCCATCAAGAGATGAAGTCTATGTACCCTCCCTTTGAATGAAGGGCCCAACTTTGTAACTACATGATGAATAGAATTTGGGGAAAGTGAGACTGTGTGATGTCCAAGGCTGGGTTAGAAAAGGCCTTGCCTTTTCTTTGGGAACATTCTCTCTGGAGGCCTTTGGCTACCATGTAAGAGGTCCCACCTGATTTTCCTGAGGCCACTAGATAGATAGACATAGATGGATAATAGATAGATAGGATACATGGATGACAGATAGATGATAGGTGATTGATAGGTAGGTAGATAGATAGAGAGATAGAACAGATATATGTGGTAGAAAGGATAGATATGATAGACATATGGCAGATAGGATAGATATATATGATAGATAGATAGATGACAGGTAGGATAGAGACAGAGCGAGGTGATTGGGGAGCCCCAAGTCTTCCTGCCCCCAGGTCTTCCTACCGCCAGCTGCTGAGTCTTCTCAGCCCAGGTGCCAGGCATATGAGTAAAAACACCTTCAAAATGACTCTGGCCGCAGCCATCATCTAATTGCAACTGCATGAGAAGCCCATGCAAGTATCACCCAGCTAAGCAGCTAAGCCATTCAACCACCAGATTCATGAGAAAAATAAATGCTTGTTTTTCTTTTAAGTCACAATTTTAGGATGGTTTGCTATTCAGCACTGGTGGCAGGTGACAGAATATCCAACTGAAATGTGAAGCTGAGTTTTCTTTCCGAGAGCAAGTCTGGAGGCAGGTTGTTCTGGGGTTCATTCATTCAGCTGCTCGGCGATGTCAGGGCCCTGAGTCAGCTCCTCTGTGGATATTTTTGCTTCCTCCTCAGAGAGCAAGACAGCTGCTGCATAGGATATGCAACCCCAAGCAGCATATTCTCACTCATGATCCAAAGGCGGGGCGGCGGGGAGTTGGGGGCGGGGAGTGGGGATGGTTAATGGGTACCAAAAATAGAAAGAATGCATGAGACCTAGTATTTGCTAGCACAACAGGGTGACTACAGTAAAAACTAATTTAATTAAAAATTAATTTAATAATTACTTTTTAAATTAATAAATTTAAAAATAACTAAGAGTATAATTGGATTGTTTGAAACACAAATGATAAATGTTTGAGGTGATTGCTACACCATTTACCCTGATGTGATTATAACATGTTGCATGCGAGTATAAAAATATCTCATGTAACCCATAAATATATACACCTACTATCTACCCACAAAAAAAGTTTAAAAATTAAGTAAAAAATCCAGAGGTGGGCACAAGAGGGCATTTTGCCCTACGTGGTGCTCTTTTTATGAAAAACCTTTCCAAAAACCCGTTTTGCAGACTGCCCCTTGGGTTCCATTGGCCATGACCTAGCTACAAGGAGGCAGGGAAAGAGAATAGCTCATCATTATAGTCTCTGAAGTAGCAGGTGGGCTCTGCCATCGTGGAAAAGAGGGCCGGATAGCTGTTGAATGGACAACCAGGAGTGTTCTCTAAAAATGAATTTCTAGATAATTGAAGTGACCTTAGGTGAAGTTTTATTTTAATCATTTATAATGAAAATCTTTCTAAAACTTTTTTTGTTTTACATTTACTTCTGGTTCTTTTAACCACTTGGAACCAGTTCTGTCCCTGTTTAGGGCATGGAATCTATCCAACAGCATGGGGAATTTTTCCAGTCCCTCATGGGCTGATTGGTTGTTGACTGCCATTTGTGGTGACCCCTGTGTTTTCGCCCTGGCCTAGTTTTGGACTTCCTTCTTGGTTTAGTGTCTGGATCTGCTTGGACCCCAGCCTTTGGTACCACCTACAGGCACACAGAATCATGCTTTGAAAACATGGTTCCTACACTAGTTGTCTATTGCTGCATAGCAAATTACTCCCAAACTTACTGACTTAAAACATCTACTATTTATTATCTCTCATCTTTTCTGGGGGCCAGACATTTGAGAGTAGCTGAGCTGGGTGGCTCTGGCTTAGGGTCTCTCTAGAGGCTGCAGTCAAGATGTTGGCAGAGGCTGAGGTCTCCTGAAGCCTTGGTGGGGGCTGGACAATCTGTTTCCAACAGCTCACTCACACAGTTGTTGGCTGGAGGCCTCAGTTCCTCACCTTCCACACAGCTGCCTGAGTTCCTTAACATGACAGCAGGCTTTCCCCCAATCAAGCAAACCAGAAAAGACAGTCAGAAGCCAATTTATCTTTTGGAACCTAGTCAGCAGAAGTGACACACCATCACCTCTGCCATATTCTATTGGCTACACAAACCAGCCGTGATTCAGTGTGGGAAGAGCCTACACGAGGGCGGGAATCCCAGGAGAGGAGGGTTGTGATGGTTAATACTGAGTGTCAATTTGATGGGATTGAAGGATACAAAGTATTGAACCTAGATATATCTGTGTGAATGTTGCCAAAGGAGATTAACATTTGAGTCAGTGGGCTAAGGAAGACAGATCCACTCTTAATCTGGTGGGCACAATCTAATCAGCTGCCAGTCAATATAAAACAGGCAGAAAAACGTGAAAAGGCGAGATGGGCCTAGCCTCCCAGCCTACATCTTTCTCCCATGCTGGGTGCTTCCTGCCCTCAAACGTTGGACTCCAAGTTCTTCAGTTTTGAGACTTGGACTGACTCTTCTTGCTCTTCAAGCTTGCAGACAGCCTATTGTGGGACCTTGTGATTGTGTAAGTTAATACTTAATAAACTCCCCTTTATATATTCATGTATCCTATTGGTTCTGTCCCTCTAGGGAACCCTGATTAATACAAGGGTGTTTGGGGCCATGCTGCAGGCTGCCTCCCCCACTTCATAATGAGTCTAACAATATTACCTGTCCCCTGTGATGTTTTGAGTTTTGTCCTGATTTTTGAAAATAATATTTAATTGTTCCCCCTCTTACACTTTCTCCCACTTTTTAATACTTTTTCTTCTTTCTCCTTATGTCACATGCCCCTAAAGGTTTCCACCATTAGAAGATGCTACTAGCACTTTGCCTATATCCCCTCAGATACCTTTTCCCTTCTCTTGGGAGGATCTTCCTCTGGCTTTGAGGTGCTTTGAATCTTTGTCTCAGGTTGAGATAACTGTGAGGTGTAATTCAGGCTCTGGAGTTCCCCTGTGAGATGAGGCTCAAGTTATCCTCATGCAGGACTTTGCTTAAGACCACTCTCTTGCTTGACTTTTTTGATTTTCCTTTTTATCTTTTCCTATCCCCTGAAAATATCTGTTTAGGAATACAGTCTCTGGGTCTGCTTCTGGGGAACCTGCCCCAATATAGCTGTTGTTCTTAGAGGAGAAAATGTCCTTGTTTTATAAGCTATGCATATGTGTTTGTAAACTTCCTCTGAAAAGGAGCGAGAGAGAATTTCTTTTTAAGATTACTCAAGATTTCAAAATAAACAACAAAACTTATTTAAACTAGACATATCTATGTATATTAAAATACCAAAAAGTATGCCCAAGGAACAGAAAAATGTCTTGTGCCTTTATTTATCTGCTAAAGCACTCCTCGGTGTCTTCTTTGCTCAAGCTCCGAGTGTGCTGAGCACCTAAAGAGAGTCAGAGAGTCAGACATCATGTGTTGATGACACACGAGTAGGGTCATTAACTTTTGAAGGGCATATGCTAACCTCCTCTGCAGTAAGGAGCTATTAAGCTCACTTAAAACCTTGCTCTAGGAGCCCTCTTGGCTGCTCCCAAGTCTCTGGAAATATGAAGAGGGCTATCAAAATTGCTGCCTCCAAAAACAGGCATGCATTTGGTTGATGGCGGAGAATCCTTGATCATCTGGCACATGTTTATGATTAAGATTCCAGCATGCAATGCACAAGGTAAGGCTCTAAAGATGCCTTCATTAGCCTATGAACGGAGTAGAAGTGACCTGTCTTGCTTTTCAGATACCTGCAATTTCTAGCTTATCTACCATGTTCGTGAATCGCTGGTGAACTTTTTTTAAGGAATAGAAACCCTGAAGACACTCTGTTCACAGGAACCTGCTAACATTGCCATGCTGGTTGGTTTACAGCAGTCTCTCCTCGACAAAGACTTAGAATCTCACTCCTGTAGGCACCACTTTTGATGTTTGGGCATGTATTTTAAATGCGCGGTTTGTCCTGGGAGCCATATTTTCTCCACATGCCCTCAAGCTTCATTTGGGACCCCATTTGCAAACCCCATCCTGGGATACATCACACAGCAGTGAAACACATTCACCTTTGGAAGCATAAGCATTTCCAAGGACACTGTTGACATTCTTCATTCCCAGCACAAGCTCTTCTCTACAAAGGTTTCTGTGTGTATAGAAGGCTGCAAACAACAGTCCTTTATCCAGACCTACTGGGGAACCCCCTTTTCCCTCTCAGAATGGACTCTGTACTAGTCTCCTTCCCCTCCAAGAGCATATTTTCCACTTTTCATAGTAAGTGCCAAAATGACTCAATCTTCACTAATACTCGTTTTTGCTGTTTTGATTGTTTTAATGATATCTGGAAATATAAGTTCCCATGAAGAACATCTTTTCTTTTTGTTTATTTCACCTCTTTTCTCTCTAAGATATATAATACTTTTTAAAATGTCTTGTTTAAACCAAATCTCTTTGAAGTTAACCCAATTGATGTTTTGTTTTCTTTAGGGGTTTCTTAGACCAAGAAACCCACGGACTGGATCCACGGACAATTTGTCCACCAAATAAATAAACTCACAGTTAATTCAATCAAACCAGGGCTCACTCTTTTCAATTTTTCATTTATTCCTTTGTCAAGTCAGACAAAATAATCAGGCTAGCATAGGGTTCTCTCAAGAACCTGAAACAGTCTCTCTCTGAATTTTTTGGAAATTTAAATGAAAGGCTGGCCATCATTACAAGCGATTATTTTATGTAGAAAGAGGTTGTAGTTGCAAGCAGTGCAGAACAGAAATAAAATGGGGGTACACAAATGTCCCCTGCACTGCAGAATTCCCCTTCCTCTCTATTCCATAGTCTGCACAAAGAGATAGCAGCTACATGTGCTCTCGCGTTGGGGCATCATGATGCCTTGGGTTTAGCTCTGGTAGAAATCCATCATCTGTACCCATTTCACCATGACACATGTGGACTTACTAATGAAAGGAATTAGACACACCACACACATATGCACAGATGCTGTCACTCCAGGGAAAGCTGCATTCAAAAAAAAAAAAAAAAAACCACCACCACCATTTACCTATTCAAATTCACAAACTTGCCGCAAATTATTGTTCGTGGTTACTTACGTCTCAACCAGGGAGGCTGAGAACAGTCTCAAAAGGGAAGGAGGAGCCTGGCACATCATGGAAAGCTGGCTGCACTGGGGCTCTGTGGTTCTGCTGCACACACAGCTAGCTAGGAGCTATCTTAGGGGGTTCTTTTATTGAAAGAGAAGGCATTCCTCAAGCGGGATCATGTTACTATGTTACTATTACGTACAGGGAAAAATATCCTCACTTAAAGCTTCATCTTTACCCATTGGAGTTTGTCTTCATTCAGAAACAAGGGAGGCACAATCCATTCAACAAATATTTCTGAACTCCTGCTTAGTTCCAGTACATGATAGGTGCTGTGGGAGAGTCCATGATGAAGCTGACTTTTCTAAATTTGGGAGCATACAACGTTGTTGGGAGGAAAGTTCATGCAGGTACACGTGTGTGCACACACACATATCCCCCAACTGCTACAAATACAGTACCTATTAAGGTAGAGATCCTGAGGGATCTGTGAGCATGGAGGAGGAAGATGTACTAACTAGGCTCGGCTACTGCGCCAAACTACCATGTCAGTGGTTTATGCAACAAAGGCGTGGATACCTGCTCCAGGTAATCTGGGGCTGTTCTCCATTCACTCAGGGACCTGAGCTGATGGCGGCATAATACTCTTGTAGCTGCCTCGTTGGAACCACGTGGCTCCTGAGGTTGCTGTAGCAGGAAGGAAAGAAGGGCTGAGCATGGGCTTTTCACGACCGTATCCTGTAAGTGTTCACGTGGTTTTTGTTCACATTTTATTGGTCAAAACAAGGGAGGCTGGGACATGCAGGGGACCATGCATGTAACAGCAGAGTCACTCTATTGATCTGCCACAAAACTCATGAGGTCCCACTGTGTGTCTGCTTCTAGGTACCTGCCCAAGGGAGCAGAGGGTTTATGAAAGAAAGAGCTTCTTGACTGTGCCTTGAAGAAATCATAGGTTTTAAATTGGAAGAAATAGATGGAGGAAAAGCAGGAAATTCCATCACAGATACCTGTGAAAAAAAGGGGTGCAGAGAGGGAGGGACAGAGCAGGTTTGGCAAACGGGGAAGGATCTGATCTCTTAGAGATCTCAGAGCTGTGCATGGGGTCAGATCACAGAGTGCTTTGACTATCATAGTCAAGGGTGGGTTTTGTTTTCCAGGCAATGGAAGCCTGTTGAGTTTTGCTCAAAGAAATAGCATCATAATCATCAATGTTCTAGGAGCCACCATTTAGTCAGTGTGTCCCATACATACTAGGCTCCATTCTGAGAGCTTTAGATGGATTATATAATTTTTACCCTCATAGTAACCCTCGGGGCAGGTACTTTTCTTATACCTATTATACAGATGAGGAAACGAAAGTTCAGAGTTTAAAGAACCTTCTCAAGATTACACTGCTAGCAGATAGTGGAGAAAACCCTATTTCTGTGAAAATAATTTAGAATTGGGTAGATTCATTGATATTATCATGCTTATTGGTATTATTAAAAACAAAAACAAAAGCACTGTTCTGGTTTCATGTTTTAAAAAGACCAAGAGCCTGCTAAGAGTCTTGTGTAATAAGATAAAAATGTGTATGCTGTGACTTTTTTTTTCTTCTTGAAAGAGAGTCTCCACTCCAAGGCTGGAGTGCAATGGCGTGATCTCAGGTCACTGCAGCCTCCACCTCCCAGGTTCAAGTAATTCTCCTGTCTCAGCCTCGTGAGTAGCTGGGACTACGGGTGCATGCCACCATGCCCGGCTAATTTTTGTATTTTAGTAGAGACGGGATTTCACCATATTGGTCAGGCTGGTCTCAAACTCCTGACCTCAGGTAATTACACCCGCCTTGGCCTTTCAAAGTGCAGGGGTTACAGGCATGAACCCCTGTGTCTGGCCTATGCTGTTGACTTTTATTTTTATTTTTTTTGAGACGGAGTCTCGCTCTGTCGCCCAGGCTGGAGTGCAGTGGCGCGATCTCGGCTCACTGCAAGCTCTGTCTCCCGGGTTCCCACCATGCTCCTGCCTCAGTCTCCCGAGTAGCTGGGACCACAGGCGCCTGCCACCACGCCTGGCTTGTTTTTTCGTATTTTTAGTAGAGACGGGGTTTCACCGTGTTAGCCAGGATGGTCTCCAGTGAACACTAACTTTAATAAACCCCTATGTCTGGACAGAAAAGATGAACAAAACAGACTGCCAGAAGGAACAAATGAAGGTAGAAAGTGAGTTTGAAGGCTAATTAATGGGCCAGGGGCATCTCCATTTTGCTTTGGAAACGAGCCAAGCAATTTACATTACAGAGCCAAGTCCAATTAGCACGTGACTTTGCCCGATGAATGATGGCTTGTTTCTGCACACCTTTTTTTCCCCCACATTAACAGGGAGCTTGGGAACTGCCCTTCTGGAAGGATCAGAGACTGTGAATTGTATATTCTGTGGGCTGCTGTCCCTCTGGGATGTGATTATCAGAGATAAAAATGCTCTCCTTCAGCTTTATTGTTCAGATAGAGAAGCTATGTATTCTGAAAGGGGGTCTTTTCGTTCACGTGGCTTGATTTGGCAAATGCATTAGAAAAGCTACGAATTGAGGCAGGGCAGGAAGAATTTGTGAAATGTTTGTAGGAGTTTGGGAAGCAGCCCAGGGGCACCCGATTCTTCACCCCTATGGTGGTGGCATCTGTAAGCAGAGCAGGTCACTGGTGACATCCAGCTGAGAAATGATTTTTCTGTCCTTAGTCCCCTTGTACTATTTTTTTTTTTTAATTTCAACGTTTATTTTAGATCCAGGGGGTACATATGCAAGCTGGTTACATGGGTGTATTGTGTGATGCTGAGGTGTAGTGTACTGATCCCGTTATCCAGGTAGTGAGCGTAGTACCCTATAAGTAGTTTTTCAGCCCACACCTGCTCCTTCTCTCCTGGCTCTAGCAGGCCACAGTGATGACTGTTACCATGTGTATGGCCATGTGTGCTCAATGTTTAGCTCCCATCCCTTGCTATCAAGGCAGAGAGAACACACAGATGCTTCATATATTGCCTTAAAAACATTAAATTAAAATCTTTTTTAAAAGTATAATGTATACACAGAAAAGAACAAAATCAGTAAATTTTTCAAAACCCAATACAATACTATAACCAGGACCCAGATCAAGGACAGAACATTTTACCAGCAGAACATTTTACCAGCCCCAAGAAGCTCCTCATGTGTCCTCTCCCAGTCCTTACCTCTACCAAGGGCATTCATGATCCCAGCTTCTCACACCATAGAGCAGTTTTACCTGCCTCACAACCCCTATTAATGGAATTCATTTTTTTTTTTTTTGAGATGGAGTTTTGCTCTTGTCGCCCAGGCTGGAGTGCAATGGCATGATCTCGGTTCACTGCAACTTCCGCCTCCTGGGTTCAAGTGATTCTCCTGACTCAGCCTCCTGAGTAGCTGGGATTACAGGCATGCACCACCACACCCTGCTAGGCTAACATTTTGTATTATTAATAGACACAGGGTTTCTCCATGTTGGTCAGGCTGGTCTTGAACTCCAGACCTCAGGTGATCTGCCTGCCTCAGCCTCCCAAAGTGCTGGGATTACAGGTGTGAGTCACCGTGCCCGGCCTGGAATTCTTTACATATGCACTCTTTTATGCTCAGCTTCTTTCATCCAACATCCTTTTGTGAGATCCACCCACACAGTTGTAGTTCATTCATTCTGATGACTGTGTGGTATTCCACCGAAAACCAACTCCCAATACATTCTACTGTTGATGGGCATTTGGATGAATTTCAGTTTGGCATTATCAGGAAGGACGCTGCTATGAGCATTCTAGTTCATGTCTTTTGTCAAATACACACTTGCATTTCTGTTGGGTATCTACCTAGGAATAAAATTGCTGGTTTTGACATTCTATGCATGTAACAAATACTCACACGCACTTCATAAATATGTAAAATATTCTGTATCAATACAAAATTTGCTGGGTTTGTATATGTCTGGCTTCAGTAGAGACAGCTGCTTTTCTGAGGTGGTTTTAGAAATCAACATCAGCAGTGGGCTCTGGTTGCTCCAGATCCTCATTGACACTTAGTGTTTTCCAAGTTATGTGTATTTTTTGGTTCTGCAGCAGTATTATTCTCAAAGAACTGGGAAAGATGAGGCCTGGTGTAAGAGTAATTTGATTCAGTTAATGTCCTGAAGAGGAAATCCACAATCCACACTCCAAAGGCCCCAGCAAATGATGTTGGTAGTGTCACCACAATTGTTTATAAGCGCCAGTCACCCTGGCCTCCTTGAACAGCACAGGTGTCCTGGGAAACCCTTCTAGAGACAAATTTGTGCAGACAACTGACAGATTAGCCAATGGCTACATTTCTGCAGCAGGGATCCCACCTTTTCCCCTCCCCATCCTTCTTCCCTCCTGCAAGGCCACCACCGAAGGCTCACAATGAAGCCGACTTCTACGTCTAAATCCTAATAATAACTCAGCATCTCCACTGTCTGCCCGACAGCCAGAGCCCGCTCTCCTGGCGTGCACAGCGCCTTGGTCTGCTTGCCAAGACGGAGCACAGTGAAGCTTCCACATAATCATTTCCAAACATTAAAATGGCCCCATTGTCATTACAGCAGGGAGATTGAATTCGCCTCATCAAAGCGGAGTGTGACAGGTGACTCAATAGGACAGTGCCAAGCGCAGAGGCAAGAAGATTAGCAGGGCACTGATATCATTATTTCCGCCTATCACAGATTCGGCAGGGAGGCAATTGTAATTTCTGGGCTTATTAGTCTACATTCGGAGGGAAAAACTGAGTGATAAAACTCACGGTGACAGCTAGGCATTTGTGCAGCAAGTGCTGTCACGGTGACACTTAGAAAATGCCAATGTGGCTACGTCCTCATAATCCTCACTAATAGAGGTTAAAGCCGGGCACAAAGGCACCCTTATCAGTGATCAGTCCACTAATAACATTTGCATTTTTAAGTTAAATATAGTAAGTAAAGGAGTAAGTCGTTCTTTGCAGTTGGGACAATTAATTTCACACTGGAATTAGAAAGCAAAGCCAAAAATTTCTAGCCGCTCCTATCTCTTCAATCACTTGCAAGAATCCTCCCAGGAAAGAGATGAGTGAACGGTGTTAAGAACAATGTTACCCGCAGTATCTATTGCCTGTGAAACCGTCAATAGGAGAACATCACTGAACTCCTGAAATTAGATTTCTGCCCCCCTCCAACCAACAGACAATGCAGCTCAAGGACTTAAAACTAACAAATGCCGCGGAAAATATCTTCGCATGCTTAACATATTCCTGTCTTAACGCTTCCTATTTTGCCAGCCAGAGGTACATTAAATCACGTAATCCGAAATCCAAGAGCTGGGGAGGGAAAGGCAGTATAACTGTTGGCAATGGAGACGGATTGCCGCCTATTCTAAGAGCCACTTCCAGGAAAAGCCTTCTTAGCCCCGCTGATTTGCATAAATCTCTCTAATTAATATGTGTCCATATAGGCATTTTTCACGGATTGGCAATGAAAAAAATTCAGAGAATTTTATTTTTGGAGATCATACGAGGATGATATTTTCATGGCCAAACCTTTCCCTAGAATGGGGAAAATATTAGAATTCTAATTTTATTTTGTTGGAAACATATTACAGGTGGCAAGCCGTTACTTTCTCACATTTAAATAAGACACCAATTAAGAAGACTATGTAATTCAATTCTTGAGTGAGTGCCACTGAATTCAATTTGTTTCAGGTCAATGAATGCAACGCAAAGTTATTAACGAAAAGGTCAGGGGCTGCGTAGAAAGCGTACACACAGGATACAACAGGGGTAATTAGTACACATTTCAAATGTGCTGTTGTGCTGGCATATGGTGGAGAAAATCTTAACAGGATTAGATGCTAATAAATTTTTAAGTCTGTCTTTCCTCCCTACCCACTTCATGAAGAAGGCTTGAGTTGGCTTCTCTGTCTCTCTCCATCAACGCTGTAGATTAAACGCACAGTAGTTGGTTCTGAAGGCCACACCCATCCATAAGCAGCCATGAGAATCCCTGCTGCTCAGAGCAGGGTCTAAATTAGGAGTCTTGGACTCCATATTGAAGAGAGTTCTGGTAAGGCAGGTGCCACCCACGCCTGTCCCTATTCTGAGCTCAGAAATCCAATCTCCCAAATTTACCAGAGGAGGCCAATGGGAAAGGGCAAGGCATGCATGATTCAAAGCGTTATTTTGTGTGGGAAGGAGGAATATGGGCCATGAAGATTTGCATTTCCAAACTTTCCAGACACTGTTTAAAAGCCTCTGTAAGTAGAGCACGTGGAGAGACACAGGGATACATCCTGAGGGAGCACCAAGCCCTCCCTGCAAGTACAGTGCCCGTGGCTCCCAAAAGGTGTAACTCACCTTCTGCAGGAAGAGGAGAGTGGCAAAGCCTGCCAGTGCCCTACACGATCCCCTGCAGCCCTCACTGTCGCCTCTAACAACTAACAGGGCCATGAGGAATCTAGTGGATCAATTCCCCAGCGTGCTCGCTATACGTGCCCCTGCTGTTTGGCATCCCTGGCTTGTCTCACTTCTCCGCTCCCCACCAGGATTTCCTTGTCACCTCCTTCAGAAACTACCTGCACTCTCCTTCTCTCAGGGTCTGTCTCTGGGGAAGTCCCATGACGGGATAAGCAGGAAACCCAGAAAAAGGAAGAGAGAAGCTGTGGCTGACCCTCAGCCCTGGTGTGGGAGCGGTCAACCAGCTGCTATGCCAAGTACAGCATGTTCTTAACGCAGATTGGTTCACTGGGAAGGGGCCTCTCCACTGGAAGCTCCAGGGCCCCAGCTGGCTTGATTCCTACCGCACTGTGAATTGGCTCCTTCCTCTCCCTGCCTAACTTCCCCTCTCCCCAACGTGTTTCCTGGGATCTCCTACCAAGTAAGCTGCTTGCACTTTTTTGTGGACAGAATGCTTGTGCTCTCCCAAATTCATAGGTTGAAAGCTAATCCCCAATGCAATGGCATTTGGAGGTGGGGCCTTTCGTAGGTGATTAGGTCACAAGGGCTCCATCCTCACCAGTGGGATTGTGTCTTTATCAAAGACACCCCGGAGAGTTCCCTCTCCCCTTCTGCCATGTGAGGACGCAATGAGAACACGGTCTTCCGTGACCCTCACCAGAACCAGAGTCTGCCCACACCTTAACTGTGGAGTTCCCAGCCCTCAGACTGAGAAATAAATTTCTGTTGCTTATAAGCCACCCAGTCTTTGGTGTTCTGTTACAGCAGCCTGAGTTGACCGAGACACACCCGAATTCAGGTCTGCTCAGAATCTGCTTCTGGGAGAATCCAAATAAGGCAGTGGTCAAGGGTGGCCTCAAGAGCTCGAACACCCCACATCCTTCTCACAATCATGCCAGTGTGTCATTTTAAAAGTAAAATCTCATAAAACAGCCTTTCAAATAGTTATAAAATATTTATCAGCCTCCGTGTGCGAATAATAAAAAAAATCACAAACAACCTATTTCCCCTGCCTGAGATCAAATAGGGAGCCAAGAAAAACATGAACAGAAATTCGATTTTCCCCTTTGACAAGATGTTATCTATAAGGCCACTCTAGATACAAATGAATGAGAAATACCAAACCAGAATATAAGGCTGGTACCTGTTGCTGACACATGGCTGGGGTATTATCTAAAAAAACAACTTGACTTTCATGTTTTTAGGTAGGAATCATTCAGCTAAATGCTTAATGCTAATGTAATCTAATTTCTGGCTCTGATTACGTGATACGTGCTCAGCCTTCCTTTGCACCCACTGAAGGACATTAATCTTGAGTCAGGGGAGATAAAATGACTCTTCTCTATAGTTGAGTTGAAGACCTCAGTAGTGTGGCAATTAACGTGCCCATCTACATACCCAGGCACACGCAGAAGGCTGGTAAACACACTCCTGTAAAGTGGACCTACCTACAACCAAAAATGGAGAAAGGCGTGCTTGGCCTGTCCTTCTCAAAATTACAGAGACGTTTGTGACATTGAGCAAGGTAATTCGTGTCTCAGTTTTTGCATCTGTGAAATGGGCATAAAAGGTCTAACTTTTGGGAGCTAAATCAGCTATTGCACGCAAAATGCCTAAAACATGGTAAGCTCCCATTGATGAGGGTCACAGTTAATATTTAGGGGTTTCGGTCAAGAACCTGATTCTCAAGGCACAAAAACTCTCCCCTCTTCAATATATATTTAATAACTTAAGAAATACATATTTAAAAATTAGAAATTACAGATAAGCAAAAATCCCAATGCAATTCTATCATACCAAGAGGACTGTTCACATTTTGATTTGTATTTTCTAGATTCCTTCCTGAGCCCATATTGCCATACATATTTTAACAAATAAGAGATTGTACAATAATGCTGCACTGTAAAGTGCATTTTAAAAAATTAATAGTCTTTGTATTTTAGAGCAGTTTTGCCTGTACAGAAAAACTGAGCAGAAAGTATAGCGTTCTCAAGTGGCCCTTTTCCACAGTTTCTCCTACTATTAACATCTGGCATTAGCATGGTACATTTGTCACAACTGATGAACCAATAACTAATATTGATACACTGTTAACTAAATTCTACAGATTACATTGAAATTCAGTATTTGTGTTGTGCAGTTCTATGGCTCTGGCAAATGCACAATGTCATGAACCCACAAATACAATATCATACAGAGTAGATTCACTGCCCTAAAACTCTGTGGTCTACCTATTCAACCCTCATCTTTCCCTCTCAAACCACTGGCAATCACTGATTTTTTTTTTAAAACTGTCTATAGTTCTGCCTTTTCCAGAATGTTGTATAGCTGGTATTATACAGTGTATAAGCTTTTCAGATTGTGGTTTTTTTACTTGGCAATATGCATTTAAGCTTCTGCCATACCTTTCATAGCTTGTTAGTTCATTTAAAATTTTTTTCTGAATAATATCCTATTGCATGAATGTATGACAGTTTGTTTATCTGTTCACCGATTGAAGAACATCTTGGTTGCTTCCAAGTCTTGGCATTTATGAATAAACCTGCTATAAACATTTGTGTCCAGGTTTCTGAGTGGACATAAGTTTTCAACTCATTTGGGTAAACACCAAGGAGCACGATTGCTGGATCATACGGTAAGACCATGTTTAGCTTTATCAGAAACTGCCAAGCTTTCTTCCAAAGTGGCTGTACCATCTTCCCATTCCTACCAGCAATGAATGCAGATTGCTTTCGCTCTGCATCCTTGCCATCCTTTGGCGCTGTTGGTGTGTTGTATTTTAACCATTCTAAAACGTGTGTAGTAGTTACTGTTGTTTTAATTTGCAGTTCCCTAATGACATATAATGTGGAGGATATTTTCGTATACTTATTTGCCATCTGTATATTTTCTTTGGTGAGTTGTCCATTCAGATTTTCTTCCCATTTTTAAAATGGGTTATTTGTTTTCTTATTGTTGAGTTTTAAGAGTCCTTTATATGATTTAGATACAAGTCCTTCTCAGATACACATTTTGCAAATATTTTCTTCTGGTCTATGGCTTTTTATTCTCTTTATGGGTATTTTTCATGGAGTAGAAGTTTTTAATTTTAATGAAGTCCCATTTATCAATTTTTTCTTTCAGAGATTATGCTTTTGGTGTGGTATCTAAAAAGTCACCAGGCCAGGCGTGGTGGCTCACACCTCCTAAATCCCAACAATTTAGGAGGCTGAGGCAAAAGGATGGCTTGAGGCTAGGAGTTTGAAACCAGCCTGCACAACATAGTGAGACTCTGTCTCTACAAAAAATTGTCAAATTAGCTGGGAGTGGTGTCATGCACCTGTAGTAATAGCTAGGGAGGCTGAGGCAAGAGGATTGCTTGAGCCCAGGAGTTTGAGGTTGCAGTGAGCTATGATCACACCACTGTACCCCAGCCTGGGTGACAGAGCAAGACTATTTCATTTAAAAAAATGTCATCACCAAATCCAAGGTTACCTACATGTTCTCCCATGTTATCTTCTAGAAGTTTTCTTTTACATTGAGGCCTGGATTCATTTTGCATTAATTTTGTGAAAGATGTAAGGTCGATGTTAGGTTTTTTTTTGTTTTGTTTTGTTTTGTTTTTGTTTTTGTTTTTTTGGCATATAGCTGTCCAGTTGTTCTAGCACTATTTGTTGAAAAGATTATCTTTCTCCATTGAATTATCTTTGCTCCTTTGTCAGAGATCAGTTGATTCTATTTGTGGAGGTCTGTTTCTGGGATCTTTATTCGTTCCTTGGATCTATTTATCTTTCCCTTCAACAATACCACACTGTCTTGATCACTGTGATCTTATGGTACGTGTTGAAATCTAGTAGCATCACTCCCCCAACCCTATTCTTCTTCATGATTATGTTGGCTATTCTGGGGCTTTTGCTTTTCCATATAAACTTTAGAATCAATTTGTTAATATCCACAAAATAACTTGCTAGATTTTGATTGAAATTGCTTTGAATCCATAGAGAGTAAAGTATTTTACATATATTGACGAATTATAGATCATTTATCTTATTATTATAGAATCTCAAACATGATGAATTCTTCGGGTTCAGTATATTTCATTATATATAAGGTGATCATATAATTTATCATTCAAACTGAGATATTTTAGAGAGTAAAACAGGGATGCTAATTCCAATTGCATGAGGATAGCAGGAGTAAACTGAGATGCAAGGCTATCCTACTGGCTGGGCTCCTCTTATCTAATCTACCCTATATGGTTGGACATTTTAGTGCAAACTTGACTGTTGATTATTGCAAACAATATGGTGAGGATGAGCATCCATAAAAATGCAGTCACACACTTTTTTTGATGTTTTCATTGGGATTAATTACTAAGTATGTAATTGCTTTGTCAAAATGCATGAACAACTTTTAAAAAGACCAACTTAGAAAAATAAAACCTACCTTTATTTTAGAACAAATTAGTTCAAATGTACATAAAACAGGTCAATGAAGAAAAAGATCTTTCCTATTTTTGATCTTTTAAAATACCTCTCATAGTAACCTACCATTTATTTAATAGGTACTGGAATGCTTAGAATAAAATTGCATGTTCTTGCTGTTGTTTAAGAAATATGCTGATGTTTTTGTTTTTTCTATTTTAAGATTACATTGAACTTGGTTATGCCACAAGTGCAGTCAGAAAGAAAATAAAAACATGTAAAAATATGATGCCATTCTGGATCACTTAAAAATGGCCAACTACCACTTTAAAATTTCATTACAAACGTATATTTGAAAGTAAATAAAACTCTTGTTTAAAGTATTTTAAAGTAAGAACTTAAAAGCTCGGGGTTCATTTTCTTTTCCTCCTCTGTTTCAAGTTCTTACCGTAGCTCATTTTTGTGTCAGTAGTTTGAAAGGTGTGTATATTTTATAGATGGTCTATACATATCGTAAGCATGGCAGAGGTAGCTAGCTGTTGACCAAAATCAATGTTTCCATAGCGTTTGTTGTAGTGGGAAGTCACTACCCATGAAGGGACTACATTTCAAGCTTTCCTTACAGAGAAATGTGGGAATACGATCGACTCTCATCAATAAAGTGTGAATGGAAGTGTGGGGGTGGTGTATCACTATGCACCAAGGCTGAGGAAGGGAGTGCTTTCACCATGCTCTTCTCTTAACATCAACTGAATAAAAACAGAGATGAGGACTTAGGAAATGGAGGAGCCACAGATGGAAGGAACCTAAATTATGGCATGGATTGGAGAAGTCAGCTAACTGTCATGCGAATAAGAAATAATTTTCCAATGTACTTTAGCCTCAATACATTTTGGGGGTGCATGTGTTACAACAGCTGTATGTCTGTTACAACAGTTTAGATTACTCTAACTGATACAGCAAGGAAACTTCCTAGAATAACACAAATCTGACATGAGAAATTCATGATTCCTTGTAGCAGGATTCTTCATCAGCCAACTGGTTGGATGTCCTTGGTGTGATGCCTCTGATTTTCAGAAAAATCCCATTCATATGTTCTGTTTGGAATTATCTATTCTTCTAGGTTGCCCTGGGAAACTCCTTTTCACTTCTACAGAACCATTTCAAACATCATCTCTCTTATGAATTCTTCTGTAAGCTCTGTACCCTTTTTTTGAGCACAATTAGTAATTTCTTTCATTGTGCCATTTAATTCTATTTTTGTATCTTTTGTATACGGTTATAACTCCTTGCTTACATATGCCTCCACAACAGATATAAACAGAGAACTGAGTTCTGTAAATGCAGGAATAACATAGTATTTAATTTTGCACCACTTGAATCTAGATGGTACTTTGCTCATAGTAGGGATGTAAAAAGACTTGTAGAATGAATGAATGAATGAATGAATGAATGGCGAATGGCTCCCATATTGCTACAGATTTATTGATTTTTTAATCCATGAAGGTAAAAAGGATCATTCTACAGCACTGATTTGGAATTTTAATTACTCTTGATTCCCATGGTTCCCATCTTGGGTGCAATAATTTCTGACTCAGAACAAAGGCAACCTCAGGTGGCAGGATTTTCAGTTGGGTATTACAGTGTGCCCAAGGGAGCTGTTTGTAAGCTTAAATGTGTAACAACTCATTGAGTGAAAAGCCTTGGGAGAGAGGGGACTTGGCAGCATTGGTAACTGGGGATGCTTCAGGTTCCATTATGGCAGGCTCTGCCCTTGGCTGGGGCAGATTTCCACCATGTTTGGGAAACACACAATTACTGGCTCCCTTGAACTCAGCACCTAAGTCAACCAGCGAATGCAAGCAAGCTGGCCTATTAAAGCTGGAAGGAGCCTTAATGATTAGAGGGCCCAACCCTTTTATCAAGACAGAATGATGGTTTGACTATCAATGATCTCCTTTTTTACTGAAGACTTCGCCCTACTGTTACCATCACGGTTATATAGGGATCCACCACGTTATTTCATGACCATAGTTGACAGTATAAAGCAAGTCAAGTAGAGTCTTTCTCTGGAAACTTTGGAGCTGAAACATCTAATCTCCTCTTGGTGGCTGGGCTTTAGGACATAAATCTTGGAAATTATCTAGGAGGCTGTATTTTACTTTATGAGCCAGAGGGACACAAGAAATAAATTCACAGTAGAGAGAAAAGTAATGCAGATGTACAAAGAGGGACACATCCAAGAGGTGGAGAGAGCACCTACCCGGGGACTGAGCGTGTCCCCAGAATCTAGTTGCTCCCGAATCTGAGCACATTCCTCTCACAGCTCTAGGTTGCTGCCATTGTTTCTGTGACACAGCCCAGGACCATTATGATATGATCCCCTTTGTATTTAAGCCAGTTCCAGTTGAGTTTCTGTCACTTGCAGTCAAAACTGTCCTAACAAACAGGCTCCACATTTTAAAGAAAAGGAAAATGATTCGGAAGAAGAAGGATGTATTTCAACACATAATATTGGATGTGCATTCTGTCCTGAGAAAAAAGAGCATTCTCTAAATCGTAAAAGTATATGCCAAACAATGGTGCATATTATTAGCAGCTTCTCTGGAAAGACTTTACAAAAAACATTTCATTTAGAGAAACTCTGCTTCTTTTGTCTTTAATTTTTGGCAGGGGTGGGGACATGGGTGGGGAAGGGTAATCTTGGAGAAACTGGGCTGACATGGCAGCTTCCGCCTGCTTTTGCTCTGCCAGTCCTCCATTGTTGCCCCAAAGGCCTAGGTTCTGATGAAGCAGAGTGGACCCCTGGCCTTATGTACATCCCTTGTGGGGCCACCAAGAAACCAGAAAGCCAATCACCATAACATCTCTTTCACCTCCTGAAGCTGGGAGGCCCAGGCCAAAGACTGATTATAATTCTCTCCAGAATCAATTAAAAGAAAGCTGTTTCTATTGTACACAGGCCTGAAATGGGAAATTGGGAAATTTCTGAGGTAGAGCCAAATGAATTTGCACATAAGCTTTGGAGTTTTGTTCATAATGCAAGGAGACTTCTTATCAGCTAAAGGAAAATAGGCACAGCTTCTCTTAAAATAAAATGAAATTTATGGACACAGGATTATAGCTGTTCTAAGCTGCCAAAAAGGCAATGTTTGTAGAACCCAAATCCTTTAGACACTCTTCCAAATCCAAGCACTACATTTTGCTGCTGATATCTGTGTTGGACCTGTTACCCCATGCACTCTGCTTCCTGCCATGTATAGTGACTGCACATTAGGGAAGGCCACCATGTTTAAAAAATTCTCAAGCAAGTTCTTGTACTACGTTAGGCATCCTCAGAAGCAAATGCCAGAAAGCCATAGAGCAAATGTGAGATCATTATGGTCTTTCTTGAGACCACTGGAGAAAGGCAAACTGAAGATTACAAAACAAAACACCTCAGTGGCTTAGTCAAAAATTAATAATGAAATCTGAAAATGTAAGAATGTATGTAGGAGACTTTTTTGTGTTCTGTGTGACATGCCCTCAGCTGGCCGCTGATTTGGGCGATGGCAGACATCTCCTAAGTATGTGTTTCTCTCTTACTTCAATGACCTATCACAAAGTTCTGTTTGCCTTGTTATGTTCTCTGGAGCCGTGTAAGCTTGCTCAGTCACAGGTGCCCCAGGTAGGTTGGAAGCAATACCTCCTGGGGTAATCCTAAAACAATGGCTGAAAGCAGTTAAACTACGGATTTTCCAACTTCCAGTCTTTTGAAGGGATGATAACGAAGTGCATTCTATAGGATTTACCAGCAGCATTGAGCCTCAGTTGCCCACAGCAGTAACAAGCTTAATAACATATATTTAACTAGATTTTCCTCTTCTATAACACTTCCCACCTGCCTTCCCTGGAATCACCTCCCAAATTAACCATCAGCACCCAGGTCCCTAAGTAAGACTGCGCTTTAGTGGGGTCTACACTAAGATGGTATATACATCTAGCCCTTGTTTTCATGACCATATCATTTAGGACTAACTTCCTGCTCCTTGGTGAGATCCAGTTGCCCCAAAGACACACTTCCTTTGTTATATGCAGATGCTTGTTCTTTTACCTCGACATCACCAGGTGAAACTGTTCTATATGGAAAGCTTCCATATAAAGCTCTCATTATTTACCCAAGACTGTGCTGCATGAATCTCAGTGTGGAATGTTCCTTTGGTAATATTAATAGAACAGCTACTAATTTAATGAGAGCTGCTGCGTGTTGGCCCTTTACGGTATATACTTTTTTGGAATGTCCCTGCAAGGTAGCAGTCCTGCTTTTCAGGTGATGTTGAAGATTACCTAGCCAATGGGTGGGAGAGTGGAAATCCAGAACAGATATATATGGATCCAAAGTCTATGTTCTTTCTATGGATGTAGACTTTTTGAGTTTCTCTCACTTTCTTCTACGAACTTTACCTTTCATCTGTTTTTCAGTCAATTAGACTATCATGACCATTCGCTATGGCAACTGTGCACTAGGAGAAAGGAAATACACAGATCTTTACAGAGCTATTTGATATAGAACTGAGCTGACATGGATACTAGGGGACCCAAAACAACATTATGGGCTCCTATTAGAGTGGATTTTATGGAGGTCAGATGACAAGTGGAATTCTGAACAAGTCGATCTCACAGTGTGTCCAACGAGGCCTCACACTCAGATGCATAATTAGGATGGCAATCATTAGCAGCTGAAAGAATCCTCACATTGATTCCCTGTCACGTGGATTAAGAGGTATTATGGAAGGAGGGGCCGAGTAGAATCCCCTTAAGCTGCTCCTTCCCTGTCCTGGCCAAAGTAGTAAATCAGAAAAACATATCTCAGGAGGTATTGTGCCACTCTCAAAGACTTTAAGAATGAAATGTTGAAAGCATTCCCTCTAAAAATTGGAACAAGACAAGAATGGCCACTCTTACTGCTCCTATTCAACATAGTACTGGAAGTACTAGCCAGAGCAATAAGGCAAGAGAAAGAAATAAAAGGCATCCAAATTGGACAAGAGGAAGTCAAATGATCTCTGTTTGTTGATGACATGATTGTATGCCTGGAAAACCCTAAAGACCTTCCAAAAGATTTCTAGACTTGATCAATAAGTTGAGTAGTTGCAAGATACAAAAACCAATGTACAAAAATCAGTATACCAGTAACATCCAAGCTGAGAACCAAATCAGGATGCCATCTGATTTATAACACACATACACACACACACACACACACACACAAAATACCCAGGAACACATTTTACCAAGGAGGTAAAAGACCTCCTAAAGGAGAACTACAAACCACTGATGAAAGAAATCATAGAGGACACAAATGGGAAAACATTCCAGGCTCAGAGATAGAAAGAACCAATATCATTAAAATGACCACACTGCCCAAAGCAATCTACAAATTCAAAACAATTCCTATCAAATGACCAACATCATTTTCACAGAATTAGAAAAAAAACTATCCTAAAGTTTATATGGAACCCAAAAAAGGACCCCGAATAGCCAAAGCATTCCTAAGCAAAAAGAACAAATTTGGAGGCATCACATTGCCTGATTTCAAGGCATTATACTATTAAAACGGCATATAAAACTACAACAGCATGGTCCTGGTACAAAAATGGACACAGAGATCAATGGAACAGAATAGAGAACCTGAATATAAAGCCACATACCCACAACCAACTGATCTTCTTCAAAGCTGACAAAAATAAACAGTGCATAAAGGATACCGTATTCAATAAGTGGTACTGGAAAAACTGGTTAGCCATATGCAGAAGAATGAAACTGGACCCCCATCTCCCACCATATACAAAAATTAACTCAAGATGGATTAAAGACTTAAGTGTAAGACCTAAAACAATAAAATTCCTGGAAGAAAACATAGGAAAATCACTTCTGGACATTGGGTTAGGCAAAGAATTAACGATGAAGACTCTAAAAGCAAATGCAGTAAAAACAAAAATAGATAAATGGCCTTGCTTCCCCTTCACCTTCTGCCATGATTGCAAGTTTCCTGAGGCCTCCCCAGCCATGCAGAACTGTGAGTCAATTAATCTTTTCTTTATGAATCGCCCAGCCTCAGGTATGTCTTTATAGCAGTGTGAGAACAGACTAATACACACATATATGTCAACTGGATGAGGAAATGATGAGGACCGCCCCCCCCACTCTTTCATTCTTTGTTTAACTGAAAAAAGTGATTTTTTAATTCACCAGTTATTTTTTTCCAAATGTCTTGTAAATAATCATCAAATGTACACATGGACATACAGTGTGGAATGATAGATGATGGAGACTCAAAAGGGGGAGAGTGGGAGAGGGACAGAAGATGACAAACTAATGGGTGCAATGTGTGTGTTTCTAGCAATGGATACACTGAAAGCCCTCAGTCCTTGACTGTAGTGAATGGTTTAGTTGGTTAATTAGGGATCTGGAGAGAATAAGATTGGAAAAAGGAAGACAAGGGTATTTGGGTGTGAGTAAGTGAACTGACCTATGGCAGTGGGTGGGGGATGCTGTGTCTTATTCTGATGCTCTGAGAGGTAGGCTCTTCCTAATGGATGACTCATCCTGTGAATATCCCCTAACTTCTTTCCTAGGCTACTCCAGTATTTCTGCAATGAGTTCCTGAGTAGATGACCACGGTGGCGGGGATGGAGGCCGTGTGTGTGCCTTCTTGCCAAGATGGTGCTAGCTCCTGCCACTGCCCAATGCCCAACCAGCAGAAAAGACAGAAGTTGCACTCTAAGCATAGTACCATCCCTCAAGGATATCAGCCAGCCGTTAGATACCAGGTTGATTACATCAAACATCTTTCATCCTGAACTGGAAAACAATTCGTTCTTACTTGAATTGACACTACTCTGGATCTATGTTTGCCCTGTTTGAACTCAATGCCTTTGTCAACACCACTCTCTCAGGGTTTACAGGATACCTGATTTACTGACATGGGGCTCTGCACATTGTTGTCTCAGATAAGGGACCATTCAGTGGAGGAGATGTGATAATAGACAAGTGACTATGGGATCCACTGGTCCAACCAGAAACAGCCAGCATTATAGAATGACAGAATGGCCTGCTAAAGGCTTAGTTAAGTCACTAGCTCAGGGATGTATCTTGTGGAATTGAGATACTATTGTCCGGGAACCATTATACACAATAAGCCAGTGACCAATATAGGGTGCTGTGACCCTGTAATTAGAATTCATTGGTCAGGAAACTAAAAATCATTAGTATGATTGGTCCTTCTTTGTATCAGTCCCAGTAATCCACTTTCAGATGTTGTACTTCCCATCTCCCAACTGTTTTCTCTGAATTAGAAGTCTTGGCTTCAGGAAGGGGAATGCTCACACAGTAGAACAAAGAAAGGGATCCACTGAACCGGAAACTAGGAATCTGGTTATTTTGGACTCTTCATGCTGGTGGACAAACACAGGAGTTACTATTCTGGTGGTGGTAATCAGGCCTAATGCCTCTGAAGATCTTTGTTACACTGGGGTATCTCTTGGTGTTTTTATGCCCAGAGGTAGCTGTCATTGTAGCGGCTCATTAAGGGTGAAGCCACCATAGACTTCCTTCAGT
The DNA here is from genome assembly GCF_008728515.1 of Papio anubis. Lineage (NCBI taxonomy): Eukaryota > Metazoa > Chordata > Mammalia > Primates > Cercopithecidae > Papio > Papio anubis. The sequence goes on from NC_044991.1 coordinate 37,443,457, forward strand.
GATGAATGTCTGGGTCACAAGCAAGCCACCTAGACTTTCCAAAGTACCAACTGAGGGTTAAGAAAATCTACATTCGTAGATCCTAGTGGACTGAGGGATGGACTGTATTGGTCATATTTTTTTCTCTGCTTACATTTTCTCTGGCCATCTTTTATTCTAACCAGTGATGTGGCAGCCGCCTTCATGCAGCAGTAACGTAAAAGGACTGTGCCTTAGTTGCAGCACTGCACCACTTCTACCTCACTTTTTGCTTGGGGCACAGATCTGTGGGAGCCCTCTTAGCAAACCTGGGAAAACCTGGAAATGCTGAGTTCTGGACGCCCTTGACCCGTGGGGGATGAAAGCCTGTGAATAAATGCTTCCCTCTGCTGTCCCTTGGGGGCCTAATTATTGAGGTTGAGTAGAGCCCCACTGCCTTTGTTTAATGCATAGCTCTACTGGCTTTCCTTGTTTCACTGTTCCCAGCCCCTGCTCTATTCCCTGGGAGCACTTCCCAAAATGAACTATCTGCACCAAGCCCTTGTCTCAGGTTCTGCTTTCTAGGGGAAGCCAGGTCAAGACAGAAAACCACTCCTCTCTCTTTTTCTTACTCTATCAGGTCTGGATAGAGCTGATCCCTCTCCCCCACCAGACTTAGGATACACAAACCATGCATTGCCTTCCCATTGCCACAGTAATTGTTTGAAGGAATAATCTAGACATTTCTTCATTCACGGGGTAAGTATCTATTGCCAGAGCACTGTGGTAGGCTCTAGGAATTCAGCAGTGAACAAAATAAAAACAAATTCTTTCTCTTATATTCTAGTGGTGGGGGCAGCAGACAAATTAAGAAAAATAATAAGCCCATCATGTATGAGGTGCTGATGAATACAATGAAGAAAAATAAAGATAGACTGGGATAGGGCTTGACAGGCATAGCTATTTTGGATAAAATTGTCAGGGAAGGTCTGGAGACCTTTGATAAATAGACATCTGGCCAGGTACAGCAGCTCACGTCTGTAATCCCAGCACTTTGGGAGGCCGAGGTGGGTGGATCACCTGAGATCAGGAGTTTGAGACCAGCCTGGCCAACCTAGTGAAACCCTGTCTCTACTAAAAATACAAAAAATTAGCTGGGCATGGCGGTGGGCGCTTGTAATTACAGCTACCCAAGAGGCTGAGGCAGGGGAATCACTTGTATTCAGGAGGCGGAGGTTGCAGTGAGCCGAAATCATGCCATTGCACTCCAGCCTGGGTAACAGAGCGAGGCTCCATCTCAAAAAAAAAAAAAAAAAAAAAAAAGACATCTGAGCATAGACCTGAAACAAGTGAGTGAGTAAGAGAAGTAGATCTGGTAAATTACCTCAGGCAGAAGGAATGATAAGAGCAAAGATCTGGAATTGGGAGCACGCTTCATATCCTGGAGGACTAGGAAGGAGGCCAACAGTAAGAGTGGGTTGAGACAGGCAGGCAAAGCCAGGCCCTGAGGGCATGGGAAGCTGCTGGTCAGATCAGGCAAGGCTTTGGGAGGACTTAGGTTTTATTGTGTCCTAGATGGAAGCCATTGGAAATTTTTGAACAGAGGAGTGATGTGATCTGACAAGGTTTGAAAGGGTCACTCCCGGGGTTGTATAAATAGTAGACCATAGGCTGGGCATGGTGGCTCATGCCTGTAATCCCAGCACTTTGGGAGGCCAAGGTGGGTGGATCACGAGGTCAGGAGTTCGAGAACAGTCTGACCAACATGGTGAAACCCTGTCTCTAATAAAAATACAAAAATTAGCCAGGCGTGGTGGCACATGCCTGTAATCTCAGCTACTCAGGAGGCTGAAGCAGGAGAATTGCTTGAACCCAGGAGGCAGACGTTGCAGTGAGCCGAGATCGTGCCACTGCACACCAGCCTAGGTGACAGAGTGAGACTCCATCTCAAAAAAAACAAAAAACAAAAAACAGTAGACCGTAGAGGTCAAGGATAACAATCAAGAAGACCAATTAGGAGGCTATGGCCGGGCTGCAGATGAGAAGTAAGGATGACTTAGGTAGCAGAGGCTGAGTGGTGGAGGCGGTGATAATTTACCAGATTCAGGATCTAATTCGAGGAAAGCTGACATGATTTGCTGACAGTGCAGGATGTGATAAATCAGAGAGGCGTCGAGATGGTAAGCTAAAGATACTGATTCTAAAATCTGTTGGAAGTGTTGGGATTGCTAACTGTGAGGAAAGTGTAGGCCTGGGGACTTCTGAGCCCAATCCATGGAGGAGGTTCCTAGAATGAAACCAAAACAGAAGCCACCAGAGCTGAGCTGTAGAATGACCCTGGGTCCATCCAAATTCAAAGCCACATCTGTTAACGTGGGTCTCTTTTTCTTAATCCAGTTTGAGTGGGTTCGCTTTATTAGTAACCAACTGAAGATAATGAGTAGTAATGTCTCAATTTCTGACAAATAAGTCAATTATTAAGCAGATGATTTATGAGAATTAAGAGAGAAACTATAGTTATTAAGAGTCTATTGAGATGTGCAAACATGTTGACAAATATTCTTTTCTCTTTTGTAGGATTTAACAGGTTAGGTCAGGGTGATTCTGTACGTAGAGTACAACCTGGATTTACCCTAATGTTAGACAGGCACTTGCCACTGAGAGGCTTTCTCTGACATTATCAAAAGGTCAGGTGCTCTCTCTGTCATACTTGCAAGCTTGAGTACTTATAAGGCCAAGCAAGGAGTGGTAAATGAGCATAGCAGGTACTCAGACAATAGAGAGTGGTGGGGTCTGTGGCAAATTGGATAGTAATAAATAATAGAAAGGCAATACAATAGCATTAGTTTAAATATATTTCCTCCCATGAGACGGAGACTCTCTCTCTCTGGGACTAATACTCATCTTTTTATAAATTTATAATTGGAGCTTGATAAATGCTTTTTGAGTGAATGAATGGAAACAGTGGGCCCAGAAAGCATTTGAATTTCTAGAACTCAGGTCATTAGCTCTGCCCTTATCCTCAGGATCTGTATGTTGATTCATCAGCTCAGTTTCAGAGAGAAATAAGATTTCTCCCCAACATCCTTTGATCATAGAATAATAATGACACAGAATAGCTTTCTTTTCATTTTCTATTTTGACACAATTTCAGATTTACAGAAAAGTAAGAATAGTACAAGGAATCAAAACCACAGTGAGATACAAATGTACACCCCCTAGGATGACTAGAATAAAAAAGACAGAAAATAGGTGTTGATAAGAATGTGGAGAAACTGAGACCCTCACACACTACTGATGGGAATGTACACTGGGGCAGCCACTTTGGAAACAATTTCCACTTCCTCAGAAGGTCAAAGATAGAGTTACCATATGACCAGCAATCTCACTCCTAGGTATACGCCCAGGAGAAATGAAAATGTATGTCTACAAAAACATTTGTGTGTGGATGTTCATAGCAGTATTATTCGTAATAGCCCCAAAGTGGAAATTGATGAAGGGCTAAACAAAATACAATATACCCATACAATGAAATATTATTCAACAATAACAATAAGTGAAGTGCTGATGTAGCTACAAACCTTGAAAACATTACACTAAGTGAAAGAAGCCAGTCACAAATGACTACATATTGCATGATTCCATTTGCATTCAGTATCCAGAAGTGGCAAATCTATAGAGACAAAAGTTGGTTTGTCGTTTGTGATATTGACAGTTTTGAAAAGTATGGATCATCTATTTTACAGAACATCCCTCAGTTTGGGTTTGTCTGATGTTTCCACCTGACTGTGTTGAGGAGATACACGTCGGGCAGGAAGACCCCGGGAAGACTGCTGTGGAACCCCTCTCAATGCATCCTATTAAGAGGTGCATGATGTCAAGTTGTCCCATGACTGGTGATGTTAGCTCTGATCACTGGCCCACCATGCTTCTTTACTTGAATTGACTATTTTTCCATTTGTAATTAATAAGTATCTTGCAGCAGCTTTCCAGAGGCTGTGTAAATATCCTTAGTATAGGACCTTTTGGTCATGGAAGCTATGCAGACCATGAGTCCAATCAGAAGTGAGGGAAGGCCAGGTGTGGTGACTCATGCCTGTAATCCCAATGCTTTGGGAGGCTGAGGCAAGAGAATCGCTTGAGGTCGGCAGTTCAAGACCAGCCTGGGCAATATAGTGAGACACCTCTCTCTACAAAGAATTTTAAAAGTAAGTCAGACATTGTGGTGCATGCCTGCAATGGCAGCTACTTGAGAGACTGAGGTGAGAGGATTCCTTAAGCCCAGGAGTGCAAGGTTACAGTGAGCCATGATTGCACCATTGCAATCCAGCCTGGATGACAGAGTGAGACCCTGTGTCTAAACAAACAAACAAGCTAAAAGAAGTCGAAGATTGAGGAAGCTTCTGCTGACTTGCCCTACCTTCCTCTTACCCACTGGGATCCTTCGCCCTTTCAAGAAAACAACAGAAACATTAATGCTCACTTAGAAGAGGGCTCTCAGCTTCGACCATAGCAGACAGTGAAAATTATTGTCACTGCAGTTAAATGCTTCCCCTCTAGACTGACAATTACTTGAAGCTTGGATGGTCATTTTGCCTTTGTGGCTTTTCACCTTACCCTAACCTCTTCCCCTGGCAAAGTCCTACCCTTCCCTCAGGTCCTGGCATAAATGTCACTTTCTCAGGGCTGACTTTCTGGACACAAGTGCCCATCCCAGACTGGATGGGCTGCCTGTCATCTGATCTCTGCCGCTCACTCTCTGGATCTCACGCTTCACAATGGGAAGACTGCCCTGCTCTCTGCTGCAGTCCTGGGGCTGAACATGACGCCCACAAACTCATATTTGCAGCTGGACGAATGCATGAATGAATAAATGAATAATGAGCACTTTGCCTCTCTTCCCAAGATCAATTGCATGTTGTAGGCTGAATAACTTGCCCCCTCCTCCCCCAGTGCCCATGTTCTAATTCCTGGAACTATGCATGTTACCTTCTATGGTCAAAGGGACTTTTCAGATGGGATCAAGTTAAGGATCTTGAGATAGGGAGATGATCCTGGTTTATCTGGGTCGGCTCGATATAATCAAAAAGATCCTAACGAGAGAGAGGTAGGACATCATAGCGGGAGAAGGTGACATGAGGACAGAAGCAGAGGTAGAAGCAGAGGTTGGAGTGATGTGGCCTGGTGCCAAGGAATGCTAGCAGCCTCTAAACCCTGGAAGAGGCAAGGGAGGGACTCTTCTGGAGTCTCTTGGAATGAACCAGTCCAGCTGATACTTTTAAGACCCATTTTGAACTTCTGACCTGCAGAACTGTAAGAAAATTTATTTGAATCATTTTTAGACACTAAACACGTGGTAACTGGTTACAGCAGCAATAGGAGACTGATATGCTTGTCAAACATTGCTGGCACTTCCTGGGTGTTCAGCAGGTATTGAGGGCCATTCAAATGGGAATGACCTTCACCTGTGTCGCTGAGAAGCTATTATGGGAGGTCAAAAAGATGTTTGGCCTTGTGATGACACCATGTCACATTATTAGAGAGGAATGGGCCCAGTAGAATTGCCAGAAAGAGAAAATAACCTACGTGTGAGTAATATAGAATTCAAAGAAATGTTTTTTGAAAAAAGAATTTGTCTCAGCTTTCTTAAACTCCACTATTCATAGGAAAGGCAGATTTAATTTACTAAAAGATAATATCAGTGTTTCATAACCATAGTTTTGTTAACATTCCCACACAGGTATAGTGATCCTGTGATATAAAGCGGTACAAAGACTTCCCGGAATGCTATCAGATCCAGCCAGAAAGAAAAGAGCCCGTCAATTTTGTGCAATGGGCTGGAGTTATGGAAGAACTCACTCCAGGCAGAGATTATGGCTCTGCGCTGATGGCCCATCCAGCGTGCGTTGTGCTCCATGATTAGATCCAATTGCTGTCTCCTCGGAATGAATCAGGAGCCACGGCTCATCTCAGCGAACCAGAGGGGAGGGCACCTTTCAGCTGAGCAAGGGGAAAAGGGTCAGTTCACGCCATTGTCCACGGTCCAGATAAGTTGCTGAAGCGTGACTCTTTGGCAGCGATCTCTGCTGACTCGGGGCTCAAGTGTCACTATGGTCTGAGAGGCCTAAAGGAGGCCTGGATAATCAAAATTTCTGTCCCACCTTCAGTGAAAAGATTCTGTGAAAACTGAGTGGGATTGTGTTATTGAAAACACTTAGTCAATGGGACTGTGTGATATGGGCTTGTGCACAATTTCTGCCATTGTTGTGTCTTGAGCTGTTCTTTTCTTTTTCTTTTTTTTTGAGACGGAATTTCACTCTTGTTGCCCAGGCTGGAGTGCAATGGTGCAGTCTCAGCTCACTGCAACCTCCGCCTCCCAGGTTCAAGCAATTCTCCTGTCTCAGCCTCCCTACTAGCGGGGATTACAGGCGCCTGCCACCATGCCCGGCTAATTTTATTTTTAGTAGAGTAGGGGTTTCACCATGTTGGCCAAGCTGGTTTCCATCTCCTGACCTCAGGCAATCCACCTGCCCGGGCCTCCCAAAGTGCAGGGATTACAGGCGTGAGCCACCACACCTGGCCGTGTCTGTCTTGAGCTTTTCAAGGGGGCAAAGGAGAGGTCAGTAGAAAGGAAGGAAGGTGTCCAGGAAGGGGACTCTGGTGGGTACTTAAGGTGTAAAATTTAAGGAGACACTGGCTCTCTAGGCCTGACCCTGGACTCTGGGGTCCAGTGGTAATGAAGAGCCTGTGAGACTGCCTAGGTTCAAGGCGTGGCTCTATGGCCACTGACTGAGTGAATTTGGGCAAATTATTCTCAGGGTCTCAGTGACTCATCTGTAAAATGGGCCTAATGATAGCAGCATCTCATGGGACTTGGGGGGAAAACTATTCGGTGCCTAGAATAGTATCTGGTACATAGTGAATGCTCAAATATTGTAGCTTGCATCATTTTATTACCATTATCCTTAAAGGCAATTTGAGGGACTAAAACAATTTGGAACCCTAACTTTTCTCAACTAACAAGAGGCAACAGAAATAAGAGGAGGGCTGTACCCCCATAGGCTTGTAGTCAGCTGAGCTTCCTGGGAAACGGGAAAGACAGGCTGGCACTGGGGCAGGAACGGAAGCTCCTGTCTCTTCAGTGCTTTTGTTCTACCTCACTCCGGCATTGGAAACCTGGTCACAAATGCCTTGCTATTTGCTGGGCTCTGCCTTCCTCCTCATCCATCAAGGGTTCTCCTTGGCTCTCCAATCCAGTGTTCTTAGACCTTTAAAAAGTCTTTATTCTCCAGCCAGTGCTGTTGGCCTTTGAGATGTCATTACTGCACACGTAGCTGCTCTGGTGCCTACACAGTGGGAAAAACCATCAAGAGTACACAGATAAACCCAGGCTGCCAACTTCACACACTTAGCAAGTTCCCTCTGTGGACAATTAGGGCCAAAAGACAAATATTGACACATTAGACTATTTCCTCATTTATTTTCTGTTGATTGTCTGGGCAATCTGATGGGGCAAAATTCCACTTTTCTGATAACTGATTCTTGGCTAATAGAAACAAATAAAGTAAAGGCTTCTGTCCACAATGGGTTGAGCAGGCCCATTTTGTGGAACTGCTAATCGGATTAAATGGACTCCCAGCTCTATTTGCAGCCACCAAACTCCCTTGAACACTTTCCACTTCTGAAGGGTACCCATCATGGTGGCGCTCTTGCTGTTGAAATCAACAGCAAGAGGAGAGGAGCACGCAAAGGCTTGAAACTGCAGCAAAGCCTTCTCCGAGTGAACAAAGTACAGGGATGAGGAGAAATGCATGCCGAGTCCTCTCAATTAAGTGGACAGACAGAGAAAGTGGTTCCGGTCAATGGGCTGCAGAAATCTATTTTCCTCCTTAGAAACACATTTTTCCCCTATTTTTCTTCTTCTTCTTTTTTGCTAAACTGATAAGGAAGGAGAGTAGTGAAAGTGTAAACTTCCGCTACTGTGATCCACACATCTCCCCGAAAAACCAGAAGTCTTGCAAAAGTCATCCTCATCAGCATTCTGGGGTGCAACGCATCTTTCTGATTTTGCCAATTTATCTAGAAAATATTACAATTTAATCTATGTTAATAAAAGACCAACAGGGTAACAACGCCTGTGGTTTTATGTGTCTGGCTGGCGTCTATTAGCATTTAAATCTGCATCCATTACATTAGTCCCTTAAAATAAACACAAACATTTATGCGAGTGACAATTCGAGTTAGTCTTAGTCAGTCTTAAATAATGTCACTCAACACGGTATTTGGACCGAAGCCTGTGAATCATGAGGTATATTTTTGCCTACAGTCTGATAATTTTCAAAGCTATTGGCAACCTGGGAATTTTCCTTCCTTATCACCAGGGCTCAGCTAACTTCACTAAGACTAATCAGGCCGGGAATCATTCATTCAAGGATTGCATGATCATGTTTTTCTTTAGCTGTGACAGCTGCCTCAGCCACATTAGCAATGCAGATTAGCCAGCCTAATAGGTTAATGCAGAACACGCGAAAATTAGGTTTAATCCCCAGTGAAATAATCTAACATTTTCACATTTCTTGATGTTGGGATAGACATTGCTGGTGACTCAATTAGGTGTAATGTAGATCAAAGCAAATTTACCTTCTGGCTGAACCTTCCCAATAGTTTAGACAGAAGAATACAGCAAGGGCCCTCTACTAATTGGTGAATAGCTGTGGGGAAAATTGCATTAGGAACATGTAGAATGTGAGCAGAACTCTTTGGCCGAGGACATACAATTGACATATTTTGCAAATATCCACATCTCTCACTTTGCCATGCCTCCCAATGATGTTGCAGCTCAGGGCAGATGCGAACACCTTGTGTACCAACCCATTCATCCTTTGGGCATAACTGCGATAAATGGGAACGCACACACATACACATACACGCTCTCTCTCTCTCTCTCTCAATCCATACCTTTTTCATGTCCTGTCCAGGAGTATCACAATTGTATTCTGAATGGGCCTGCATTGTAAGAGGAACAGAAAGAGAACGAGAGGGTGTCTAATGTTTTCATTCTGGCGAATCGCATATCAAACACCCATCTCTTTCAATCATAAAGGGAAGGACACAAAAAATTACATGCCCTCAGTTGCCAAATTATTTTTTGCCTTGACATCTTAATTCTTAATCCTTGTGTGTGGTCAAATCAGTCTACTATAGGCAACCAATCAAGCAATTATTTCTAAATTATATTTGCCCAACTCACATTGATTGGCCATTCTTTTCTTATTGGGTTAGCTCATTAATTCTGAGCAGCTCGCTTATTATGCCTTCCACATCATTTTCCTTCCGAGCCTATCTGCTCCAGCCAGCCTGCTGATGTTTCAAGATGCCATACAGGGGAGGGGGAGAAAGCAACCCGCTATATACGCATTGTCTCCTCTAGCAATTACAATTCACATTGCTGATTAACTTTGATGTGAAAACTAATGAGATAAGACAAGCTATCAAGGCGGGCCTGATCGTCATTCCATTTATACAGCATTTGCCACCGGTGAATGACAAAAAACTAATGAAGACGTATCTGACAGCAGGCTGAGCGGAGGCAGGTTTCGGTTCCCCATCAGCCAGGGCTGGGCTCCCTTCTCATGGTCTATCTGAGACACGTTGGAATTAGCTTAATAATGAAAGCACTTCATCTAAACGGACACATGTTTACATTAAAATAACTACATGATAAATAGATTGCGGAGATTTTATGCCTTCTTGAGTCTAAACAACAAAGTAAAAATGTGTTCTAGTATTCACTAAATCATTCGAAGGAAAATTCAATTTAAGCTATTATACTTACCACTGAGCGTCCCCCCTGTTTATGGGTAACAAATGTTGGTTTTTCAGAGGGTGGGGGAGGAGACGCGACCTGGGAAGAACAGGAGTGATTTACTTTGTTAAGATGGTAATGGCAGATAAACAGAAGTACAATATTGGTAAAGCTAATGAACGTTGTTCACACAGTAATAACTTCGTGGTGCGGAAGATCCACTGGAATGGCGTTCCCAGCTGTACATTTTTATAAGTTCTCTTCATTTTCTGAACTCCAACACTGAAGATCTCCGCTTTCTATTCGTGTGTGAAGATGGTTCCATTCCTCTCTACACAAACATGTATGACTTTAGAAAAAACCCAAAGCATTTCTCTGGATATGTTTGTATATTTTTTTCTAACGAATTTACGAGGCAAGGCGGATATTACGTAGGAAATACACATTTTCTTTGGATACAGTTTTTGTTGCTGAGCATTAAATATTTCTAAAAAGTACATGCTTTATTTAGTTGGTTAAATAAAGTAGTTACACAGGAGCTGCAATAAAATTCATAAGTGTTCATATGGTTAAAAGGATTCGAGTGCATTTTTGCCTCTGCAACATCCTTGTTACATTAGCCTTATAAAAATGAAAGGAAGTCAAATGCTGATTGTGTTTATAGATAACACGGCTTCCCCAATGAGTCATTTTGTTACTTTGATAAATCATTTCCTAAAATATAAAAAAAGAAAAAAAAAGTTCGTTTTCCTAGAAGCAGTTTTCTTCCTCATAACATATGCAAGTGTATTCTGTTTTTCATACATAAACATCATAGCATATTATTCCACTCTAATATCATGGGAAAAGCCAGAATAAAAAAGTAAAAATAAGTTCTCGCATTCCTTTTTTAAAAAATAGGTAGTAGTTTTTATTTTCTTTAGGGAATATGATTAGAAATATTTTTAAGGCAACCATCCACAAATATTTCCAGTTATGTACTTTGGACTTTAAGAAACAAAAATACATGAATAATATCAGCAACCATCATCAAAATCTTTCCCACCCTGTTGTTCTCCCAGCAGTCACAAACAGAAACAGCCACAAAACAAAACAAAACATTAACGCAAACGTACGTTTCTTGAGTGGCCATACTAAAGAAATCTACCGCTTCTGATGAAAGTTAACCGAAAGTACTGGTTTAAGGATGAAGAAACAAATTAGTACTCCAGCGAGGGATTAAGTTTAAAAGCTCTTCTCAGAACCGAAGATAAATCCTGTATATTAGAAGACACTATAAAAGTACTCGCGTAAGAGCTAAAGGCACAAGTGGAAAGTTGACCCCCAAGATGGTTTGATGATGGTGTACTGTTTATAAAATTCTCCTGCAATGAAAGGAGCCTGCAAGGACAGCACCCACTAAACACAGAAGCAATTGTACTAGAAAGCAGGTTTCCAGTTTTGACTCAAGTGACAAAATTAAACCCATCTGAACAAGGGCTAACCGATTTCTTCTCTCCAACCGTCTCTTCCCCCTCCTCTCTACACATCGGCTTCTCTTTTAGCCCATTTCTCTCTTGAATTCTCTCCTGGTTCTGTTTACCACTCAATTCTAATGTTAATTAGAGACATACACATCAGTATTAGTAACCCACATTTTCATCAGCACAGCCCACCCTGCCAAATGAAAAACCCGGCGTGTGTCTGCGTGTAAGCCAACAATGCAGACATGGCCGTATTCTTGAAAGCACATATCTAACATTCTTTCCTCCCTGGTGTTAATTTTCCCTTTCTATGTACTCTTATTATGCTATCTCTAATATGGGTGGCGGGTTCCTTTTTAGCCTATTTCTTTAATCTATTTTAATAAATAATTACAGGCAGGCGGCAGGATTTATTCATTCCAGAGGGCTACCTCCTTCACATTTTTTTCCAGAGGCGCAGCTCAAGGAGACATGGTGATAATCACAGAGGCCTGGAATCCCTTCCACACAATGTCATTATGAGCTCCCATTTAAAATGAAAAATGTATATTACACTTAAAAGCGATACAAGGTTAGCTCCTCTTTCCCAGGAATGTTTCACAACAAGGGACACTCTGGTTCCATATTCAGGAAAGGAGCTGGAGGAAGAAGGAATGAAAATAAAAATCATTACAAAATATTTTTAAGACATTAAACAGGATCTTCATTGGGGGAAAAAAAAAGTTCATACCCATTGTTTTTGCTACAATAGGGAATACTTATCTTTCACAGGGTTGTTTGAGAATTTTATTCCTAAATGAGTCAATCTACTTTGTTAGTATGGTCCTTGGGGCTTATTATTATTATTATTATTAAAAGCAAAAAGAGAATCTTATTCTGTTTTTCACAGTTTCTGCCATGTTCTCTAGGATGTACTATAATTTCCAACACATTGATTTAAATGCTCACAGAAAAGGATTTTCTCCCAGGGCTGAAGTCCCATTCATCAGCCTTCATGACCCTCATACTACAAACAGGTTTATATAGAGCTGAGCCTGTAGCTGAATGTTTTTCTTCATTTTTACAGAATGCCCCCCAAGATGCGCACCCTGGGTACATTTCACTGATGAGCTTCACTTCTTCAAAATCAATTTTACCCCCATCTTATTCATGCAAACATTTAAGAGAATCTGCAACAGAAAACTAACTTCACAGCTTAGTTGTAGAGTGGGTTTGTAATATTTATCTTTGGAGGACTGGGAATGAATTCCTTTATTAAGTGCTTGCTTGCTTGAAGTATGTTGCTAAACAGTTCCTCCGACATGTATCCTAAAATTTGTTAACTGAACTCCCTTCACATAAATGAAAAAAAAAGTATAGCTTTGAATTTATATATATTTCAGTCTTGACTAACGTTTTATTTAAAACAGTTACAGTGCACCTTTTGATTTGAAGTTTAAAGTAAATAATATTTGTACATCTGAAACATACTCAAGACAAATGAAAAGCCTCTAGATGCTTTTGTGTGAGATGCTGAAGGGCCCTACAAACTTAAAAGGACAACCTCAATTAAGCTCATCTTCATCTGGAAAAAAGTAGCAACTGAAAGCTGAATATATTAGATAATACACACTTGCCGAAGAGCATTCTCTCAGCTATTTAAAAAAAATTTAAAGGAAAAAAAGAAAGGGAGAAAAAAAGCGAGAAATATTCTTGATAACCAACCCAAAGCTGGCCCGAGTGTGGCTCGATGCTAATTTTGTTTGAAACTGTTCAACTAACTCGGAATAGATATCCATATTCAACAAAGACATAATTAATGGCAACGTTTCCTTCAGCCTCAAGACATCATAACAAGCTGCAAAGTACAAAAAGATTTTTATGGGAACTAATTTAAGGACAAAGGGTTGACCTCTCGCATTTCATTAAATAACCAGAGGGAGGAAAAGAAGAATGACAGCGCTCATCCCCGTTCATTTCAAGCAGCCAATTTCAAAATGCAAATCGCAATCTGCAGATGTTGGAGGCTGATATAGATATTTTTAAATATCATTTGTTCAATTTAAGGACATCAGACATTTGAATTTTAAATAAAAATCAAAACCAATTTTGGGATTCATTTTTCTTCGGGGAATGAATGTATTCATGGTGCATTGAAGGTCTTTAGGTTAGCTATGTTTTCAAGTGTCTAAAACTATTCTTGTAAACCATTAATTTTATATATTATTTCCAAAACCTTTTAATGGAGAAGCTCCATTAAGATACACATTATTCCTGATTATTGTACCAAGTGAGAAGTGGTGCATTTTGAGTACAGAGTTGAGAAGGATAAAAGCAACTATTCAAATCAGACACCTGACTTACGGGTGTATTCAAAAACTAGGTTCACTAGACTCTCCGGCTTGCTTTCGGCAGTACCTAAAATAAAGTCTGAGAGGTTCACCTTTACAGGACATTCACTGGGCATGAAAATTGTTCAGTGTGCCACCCCTTTCAGAATTCTGACCTTTCCTAACTTGATTCTGGCTTTATTGCTTTTTTTCTATAGCACTTTCACTATCTGACTTGCGATGTATTTCACTTTTTTACCTTATTGTCTGTCCCCACTTCCTTTTAATGGAACATAAACCTCAAGAAAGCAAGGATTTTTAGCTGTCCAGTGAATCTTCGGGGTCTAGTCCCGCACTGTGCGATATGGTAGTCACTAGTCACATGTGGCTATTTAAATTTAATTTAAAATTAATTAACATTAAGAAAAATAAAAAATTCACTTCTTCCGTCACACTAACCACATTTCGATTGCTCAGTAACCACATGGCTATTAGTGCCGATGCAGAACATTCCCATCACAGAAACTTCTATTGGATAGTTCTGGTCTGACAATGCCTCACACATAGTGGACGCTTAATAAATATTTGTTGACGTTGAAGTTGAAGGCCCGGAAAAGGCTATTTCCAGGGACAAGAGGTGTCTGATACTTTCCCCCATGGTCATATGCTTTAGACGGGATGAGGGAAACATGGTGCCCCGGAGACCTAATAGCACATTGTCCTATGTTGTCTTGTTTATTCCATTAACGAAGGTAGATTGTGTTTCATGGTTTGTTTTATGTTTTTGTTTTTGAGACGGAGTCTCGCTGTGACATCCAGGCTGGAGTGCAATAGCACGATCTTGGCTCACTGCAACCTCCGCTTCGCTTCCTGGGTTCAAGCGATTCTCTTGCCTCAGCCTCCCAAGTAACTGGGACTACAGGTGCGCACCACTACTCCTGGCTAATTTTTATATTTTTAGTAGAGAAGGGGTTTCACCATATTGGCCAGGCTGGTCTCGAACTTCTGACCACAAGTGATCCACCCACCTTGGCTTCCCAAAGTGCTGGGATTACAGGTGTGAGCCACCGCCCCTGGCCTTTTCATGGTTTTGAGCAGGAAAGCGCCTTCAGTTCCCTTTCTCGTCTCTTCATGCAGGACTTATGAGGAGGTTGGGGAGATGAGAAATGAAGGCTCAGGGGGAGTAATGGCCTGGTGTGAGGAGGTGGAGAGTTCACCACTGGGCTCCTGCTCTCTAGCTCCATCCAGAGTTGTCCTCACTGGAGCAGCCTTCACCGTGGGCACCCACAGACATCGCAGGGAGGCGTGCAGTAAATGCTTCATTGGAATGAATTAAGCAACACTGTGAAAAATAATCAAAATGGGCTTCCATTCATATACCATCATCCCCACCACCATTTGTTACATGTGACTACATGCTGGGCAATGTGTGAGGGTTTCACATGCATGTTCTCATTTAATCCTGACAATCGTTCTGTAATGTAGACAACGCTTCCCCATATTTATGCCTGAAGAAATGGAGGTTGTGAGGAGTTGGGGA
Source organism: Papio anubis (assembly GCF_008728515.1). Taxonomy (NCBI): domain Eukaryota; kingdom Metazoa; phylum Chordata; class Mammalia; order Primates; family Cercopithecidae; genus Papio; species Papio anubis. Next base: position 37,458,532 of record NC_044991.1, read on the forward strand.
GATGAGATGCAGGGGAACACTGCACTCCCATCTAGAAGAACAGCAGTGGGAGCCTTCAACCAGAGTCGGAGGAGCTGTCCGGCACTCCTTGCATAAGTGGTGATGTCTGCAGCCAAATTTACTTGGGTTAATATACTTTATTTCCTTTCACCTTAAGCCTTCTTGTCTTCCTTTCCCCCTACAGACAAGCAGAGTTTATGGTATAATAAGACCTATTGGTGCCAGATGTGAGGAAAGGTGCCAAGATGTGGAGAGAAGTGAGCGTTTGCTTGGAACCCTGTAAGGGGTTGTGCATGGTCTGGACAGAATGTGACACTGAAAGCCTGAAAGACAGGAAGCCAAGATGGGATGCAGGCATCCCCCCATTCTTCTACCTTCACTCCCATTGCTTGCCATGGGGGCAGGTTTTCATCATGATGGGTGTAGCTGAGTGGGGACAGTGGCACTTGCAATGGGAGGAGGGGCTTGGTCTTATATAAACCTTGACAAAATGAATTCCCTTTCAACCAGGCTCAAACTGTCCACACTACTTCATGCTAGAAGGCATTATAGCACCATTACACCTAGATCAGCCTCTGTGTTCTACATGTTATTCTAAGTACCCCACAAGGGCAATGACTATAAAAATGGGATAAGTAAAACATGGGATGGGAGTCCATATAGAAATGTAACTCTGAACTCTTGAGTATCCCAGCCCACACTCTTGACCAGTAAACTGGCCTTTTGGATAGATACAAAAGGTATCATCATCAGAGTTGCCAAGGAAAGCTTCCTATTTATACCAAAGGAAAGATTCCACTAGCAAAGGACAGGGGCTTTTGGGACCTTGGGCTTCATGACTTCAGGAACCAAATTACAACTCCTGGAGGCTTTTGCCTTTGGAATTATTTCCAGATAAAGAAGTAGAGAGGCTCAAGTATTCTTGAGGACTCATAAAGAGGATAAACTACAAATGGACATCACACACGCACACACACCATGTCTCCTGTGATCACATGTACAAGGCTAAAAATTAGGATATCTGGTCACACCTGATCAGTAACTGATTATCAGGCTGCTTCTGAGTGTGAATGACAGGCTGGGAGATGAAGTTTCAATTTCAAGTACATGGGAGTGTTGTCAGAAACAGCATTTTAAAATCAAGGCAACCTCAGAAATTGGGGATATAAAAACCTCATCATTCTTATCCATTTTTAGTTTTATTTATACTACTTTATTTCTAGTGAACTTGTGACTTCACAAATAGCACTATTGATACAACGTTTGCTGAGAAAAAATGTTAATATGTAGTGTAATTATTAAAAGGTGTAATGACCCAATAGTCAAAATGAAATAAGCCTGATAAAATAAAAATAAGAAGGTATTACAGATGTAGGTTGATTCCTGCGAACGCTTAGTTGTCTAGTAGAAACCCGATCAGGAAGAAAAGAAAAAAAAAACAAAAATAAAACAGCTAAGTAGCTAAAAGCTCATTTGGGATTGTGTTTTGGGTGAGATTCTGAAATAGAAGGGGTCAGTGTTGGTTGCGGGTCCTACCTCTGTTCTAGCTCAGTGGGCAAGTTTGCAACCTGTTTCTGCCCCATTCTGCTTTGATCATCATCAAGGCTTTCTAACTCCGTGTCACCATCTCAAAGAATCTCCATCTTATTCCTTCACTCTGGGCATGTGCTGGGTTGTCAGAAGGTGGCAGCTTTCACAGAATGAGTCTTGGGGGACTGAAGAGAATCTTGTGGATGGAGACAAGTTTCATTCCAAAGTCAGCCGTCGACGGGCTGTCTACTGGGAGCAAAGGCACTACTGGACAGCCACCATGGGCCATAAGGCCACACTACCTGTGTGCTCTCTCCCTTACCTCCTTCAGAGCTTGGCTGCAATCTGGCTTGGTGAGGCCCACTGCTAAATAACTCCCTCAAGCCACTCTGATCACCCTATCCCTCTGTTTTTCTTTTATTCCTGGCATGGATCATCCCCTAAAAGGCAAAGCATTTTGTTGATTTCTGCTTATTGCGTACTGTCTGTCTTTTCTGCTGGGATATAAGCTCCATGGGGGCAGGGATCTTTTTCTGTTTGGTTCATGGATATATCCCAGGTGCACAGAACAGTAGCAGGCATAACCCAGGCACTCAATAAATACCTGTTGAATGAATACCTGTGTAAATTCCTTACACCTCCACACTACAGCTTACGGAAGGCAAGCCTGCTCTGGTCTCTTGGTTTCTCAGCCTCACCCTCTCTTGAGCCTGTGGTGTCTTCTCCTCCTCTGTGTGCTCAGATCATGGCAACTTTTTTTTTTTGAAATAGAGATGGGGGTCTCCCTATGTTGACCAGGCTGGTCTCGAACTCCTGGCCTCAAGTGATCCTCCCATCTTGGCCTTCCAAAGTGCTGGTGTTACAGGCGTGAGCCACCAGGCCCGACCAGATCACGGCAACTTTTATCTCCTCTCTTGGAGCAGGAAAACTCTGCAAGTTATGCCTCTGAATCTTTCTGCTACATGCTGTGATCTTCAGCTTGCCTCTCTCCCTTCCCCCCTGTTTCTCAGTAGGCAATATCTGTAGATCTGGTGTCTGATTCAGTAGTACATGATTTCTCTGTAGGGGCTGGAAGAAGCTCCTGGGTTTCAAGTAAAAGATTTCCATTATAAATACTATGAACTACTACCTCATCACATTAGCTTCAGGCCAATGGCATGCTCTCCATGTGGACCAAACTCACTCTCTCCCTTTGACTCCAGTGTGGGACATTCTCCTCTGTGGTTTCCTTTTGCCAGTGTCCATCATAATTGTCTCTCTACCCCACTACTGCCATTGCAATCTCATTGCATATTCCAACAGGCTGTTTCCCCTTAACCTCTTCCCCTGAGTGGACTCTGTAAAAGCCTGGAAGGATTCAGCTTGATTGGGGAGCAATCTTATGTGATGTCCCTGTTCCTCCTCAGCCATTTAAATCCCTTCCTTGGGTCTTCAGCAGAGCAGCCCCTTGTTAAAATTATTTAATGAGCCACACCAGTCTTTGGAGTTCTCTTCCCAACCTCTAGCCTCAAATATCATCCTTATGCTCTCCATTTTGTCCTTCCTATCAAGTTGCAGTGGTAGTAACTCCAAGAATTGCTCCTTGCTGGGAGATTTGCATATTCAATGAGGCTGCTAGGAAAGGACAATGCTGGCTGCTCCCATAAAGGTATAACACTTTGCCTAGGCCAATGACCAGAAGAGTTTTTCCTAAATTTTCTTCTAGGATTTTTATAGTTTCAGGTGTTACAGTTAAATCTTTAATCCATCTTGAGTTAATTTTTATATATGGTGAGAGGGGTCCAGTCTCAGTCTTCTGCATATGGTTAGCCAGTTTTCTCAGCACAATTTATTAAATGGGGTGTCCTTTCCACATTGTCTATTTTTGTCAATTGTGTTAAAGATCAGTTGGTTGTAGGTTTGTGGTTTTATTACTAGGTTCTCTATTCTGTTCCACTGGTCTATGTGTCTATTTTTTGTACAAGGACCATGCTGTTTTGATTACTACATTCTTATAGTATAGTTTGAAGTTAGGAAATGTGATGCCTTTGGTTTTGTTCTTTTTGCTGAAAATTGCTTTGGTTATTTGGGTTCTTTTTTGTTCAATATGAATTTACAATCATTTTTTCTAATTCTGTGAAAAATGAGATTGGTAATTTGATAGAAATTGCATTGCATCTGTAGACTGCTTTGGGTAGTGTAGTCTTTTCATGATATTGATTCTTCCTATCCATGAGTATGGGATGTTTTCTTCCACTTGTTTGTGTTATTTACAATTTCTTTCATCAGTGTTCTCTGTAGTTCTCCTTATAGAGGTCTTTCACCTCCTTGGTTAGAAGTATTCATAGGTATTCTTTGTTTGTGTGTGGCTATTTTAAATGGGATTGAGTTCTTGATACTAGATGCCCAAACCCTAGTATTATACAATATACCCATGTAACACACCTGCACACGTGCCCCCTAAATCTATAATAACAGAATAAAACTAAAGCTGTAAAGCTGGCATCTCAGGCTAAGGAGTGAGATGCTGGTGGGGGGTTAGTGGAGCTTTATACAGCTCTCATTCTATATTCAGAGGACCAGTGCTCATTCTCAATATGGCACAGCTCTGCAGTTTAGCTGTGACATAGAGATGCAGGCTATTTTCATATACTCTACTCTTAGTGAAAGCAGAGGAAGAAATTCTACTCGGCTTCATCAACAGACACCCATTACCTTTCCAAAGCATCCAGCTCTGTGCTTCTGATATGTACTCTCAGATATTTGCTGATGGCAGATTCCCAAGGACAGCTTCTGACCAATGAGAACACCAAGGAGTCAAAGCAGCTATCATGTGGAGTTATTTTAAAACAAGATTTCAACATTACACATTAATTTATACACACACATACCTCTCTGCCTGCAAAAAGATATTTTCTGCTTATGCCCATTAAGAGTGAAATCCCACAGAGAACTGAGCCAGACATTTTCCTTTTAGGTCCCCAAATGAAGGATTCATTTTAGCAACATAAATTCCTTTTTTTCAGAAGTGTTTTTTTTTTGTTGTTGTTGTTAAAGCTTATTCAACTGGTTTCTTAATTGGTCAACCTGTACTCATCGCCCAGTTGGGAAGCGGGTCCTCTTCTTGCCTCCAACAAAGCCAGGCCTCACCAACAGTGATGGCGTCCATGGCCTCACCATGCTTGCCAGCTCCCCTGCCTCCATCACATGTCAACAGCCTCTGCAGATGTCTCAGGGCAAAATAAATGACTTCCAGATGTGAAGAAAAGAACTGAGTGCATTCATGCAGAAGTGAAGGGGGCATTGTTTACCCTATGTTGGGGTCTCTTGGAAGGTATCAATGAACAACAAATTCATTCTTAACATATCGCAGGAAATCTAAAATGGAATGTATCATCCAGCAAATAGTTTCCTATTTTCCATGCTGAGAAACCCCACTAATTTCTTGTTAAGTACCAAGGCTTACATTCTCTAGAAAAACATCTAACTGCTTACCCACCAGTCTGATTTGATAGTGGCTCATTCCAGTTTAAATCTCAAAACTAATGCAAAAATTTGCAGGAACGGCTTTACATGAATTTCATAAATGGGTATTTCTTTTTTAGGGCTGTTCTCCTCACTGGGGAAAGTCTGTCACTTTCTTGAAAATACTTTCAAAGTGAAAGCCCAGATTCATGCCATCTGCCTGTGTCATAAATAGATAATGTAATTTTCAATGTTCAGGAGGAGAAAAAATGACTTTTTTTTTCTCTGAAGGTGCTACCACCTGTAATTTTCTATTTGGTTATGTATGTATGTGATGCTGCTGCTGCTGATGTGTTTGTGTGTGTATTTTTTTTTCCTTTTGTTTTCTTTCTTTCTTTCTTTTTTTTTTAGAGACAGGGTCTCACTCTGTTGCCCAGGTTGGAGTGCAGTGGCATGATCATGGCTCACTACAACCTCAAACTCGGGCTCCAGTGATCCTCCTGCCTCAGCCTCCTAAGTAGCTGGGACTACAGGTGTGTGCCACCACATGCAGCTCATTTTGAAATTTTTAATGGAGAGGAGTTCTCACTATGTTGGTCTTGAATTCCTGGCTTCAAGTGATCTTCTGTCCTTGGCATCCCAAAGTGCTGGGAATATGGGCATCAACCACCACAGAGTGTATGTGTTTTAAGGTATAAATCATAAGAACCAAGAACCAAGTTAGAGCAAGGATGAAACCAGCATCCAACCTGAGCCTCTCTCTCACCCTCATCTCAACCTTCTATAAGCTCCTGGCCCAGGATACACCTCAGAACCTTGAAGTCCAGGAGGATGATTCGATTGGATCCTTGGTTTTATACTTGCTTTTAAAATAGAATGCTTTTTGTGTATTTAATGACATTCTTAAAAATCTGAGTTGTAAAAGGAAAAGGGATTGGGTGCAGTGGCTCACGCCTGAGATCCCAGTACTTTGGGAGGCTGAGGCGGGTAGGTCACCTGAGGTCAGGAGTTCAAGACCAGCCTGGCCAACATGGTGAAACCCCGTCTCTACTAAAAATACAAATATTAGCCGGGTGTGTTGGCAGGTGCCTGTAATCCCAGCTACTCAGGAGGCTGAGGCAGGAGAATCACTTGAACCAGGGAGGTGGAGGTTGCAGTGAGCTGAGATCGTGCCATTGCACTCCAGCCTGGGTGACAAGAGTAAAACTCTTGTCACCAAAAAAAAAAAAAAAAAAAAAAAAGAAAAATAAATAAATAAGAAAAGGGACTGTGGCTTTGCACCAAAAATTTGGCTTATGATAAATTTTCTCAATTGACACTAAATCACCAGAATCTGTTACACATACCTCTCCAGAATGGGATTATATTTTGAATCAGAAGTTTCCTGTATCTAAAACCAGGCAGTTGAACTTGGCCTTATCTAAGATTCCCTCAAAGGTATGGGCTCCACTACCTGCTTCTTGGCAGTATTGATTTATCTTGTTTTCCACAAGAGTAAATACAGGAGCCTGAAAAGCCAAGTAAAACACTGGCACAAGGGCACCCCTGCATTTTTGTCCTCATCTGAAATGACCTTGATCATCACTCCATCACCGTCAGTGCCCCAGCCTTCCATAGGAATGAGAACTTGTGACAGCAGGGACTTAATCTTGTTCATGGCTGTGTCCCTAGCACCTGGCCCACTGTAAGGATTTAATACTTTTGTAGAATGAATGAATTGGGGCAGTTGTGATTCATTCCTTGTGGCAGCCAGGAAGATCTAGATGTTTTTTGTTTGTTTGTTTTTACTTTACTCTTATTTATGTAGTTATTTATTTCAGAAGTGGGATCTTGCTCTGTTGCCCAAGCTGGAGTGCAGTGGCACAATCATCACCCACTATAACCTCAAAATCTCAGGCTCAAGCAATCCTCCCACTGCAGCCTCCCAAAGTGTTGGGATTGCAGGTGTGAGCCACCATGCTTGACTAATTATTATTATTATTTTTTTTAATTTGAGGTGAGGGGCTTGTCATGTTGCCCATCCTGGTTTCAAACTCCTGACTTCAAGTGATCCTCCTGCCTCAGGCTCCCAAAATGCTGAGATTACAGGCATGAGCCACCATGCCCAGCCCCCAGGTGCTTTTTAATAGCATTGACTAATGACTAACTGGTTGGCACAAATGTAACCAAACAATTTGGAAATATTGGCTATAACGTGGGATGGGCATGGCCCATTCACTCATGTCTATTTAATAGAATGGAGAGGAAATTAATGTCTTCTTACAAAGGAAATAACCAAAAGATAAAGCGGCAGAACCCTAGGAGATGTATGTCAGGTTATTAATATTTTAACACTCATACAAATGAATGTTCTTTAAAACCAATTAGTCCCTTTAAAGAAAACAACCTCTAACTATGTTGTGTAAATTAATTCCGATCACATCTTCAAGTCCATTTACAGCCAAGCTCGGAGTCCTCCCCTTCCGTCAGCTGTTGACTTTCTAAGTGTCCCAGGCAGCTGCGTGTCTGTCTGTGGTTCCCTGCGATGATTTGCCAAACCTAGGTTTCTTAGGACTGCTGACTTCTATGGGGCGCCCTGACAAAGCCTCCACTCTATGGAGGCTGCGAAGCGCAGGCATCCAGCCCGCCTGCGGCAGGAGTTCAGGGAGCCGGGAAGGCCTCTTTAAAACCATGTCACGCTCCTGTGACAACTGCTCCTCTGTGCTTATTTGAACTGTCCCTCCCAATTAGCAGTAATAAGTGACTCTGTAAAGATGAGCAAACACTGTGCCTTCATTAGTCCGCACCAGCTCTCCTCGCCCCTCCCACGTCTGCATTCCCTGCCCTGTGCCAATCAGCCCCCGCAAATCCCCAGAGGAAACCTCCAATAGTGTTCCGAGAAGGCTAAACACATCTTACTCCGAGGGAACAAGGACCGGCAAAAGGCAAATTAATGACAACCCATTTGAAGAGTTTGCTTGAAATTATTGTATTCTGCCCATCCACCGAAAAATTGATTACTCCCAGGGTAGGGGGAAAAATCCAAATCAATAGACTAAAGCAAAATGGTCAAAAGGCATGCACCAAGCCCATTTATTTTACCTATTTACCCTTCCCTGCTGCCCCCCTTCCCTTCCTCCTCCCTTGCATCCCTCTGCCCCTTCTCCATCCACACACATTTTTTAAAGAAATGAGATATAATTTACAGAGCAGGAGCTGTTTGGCCTTTTCAGATAAAGCGCTAATGGCAGCCCCGGGACGGCTGCATGGTTATACATCTTACAGATGAACTAGGGCCTGTGAACCCCTCCAGTTCCAATTGTCACCAGCCTAGTGTCGGGGGTGATGTGGACTATTCCCTCCGGTGGCAGGGCAGTCCTTGCCTGCCAGAGAGATATGCAAATGAGGCCTTTGGCTCCCGATTTCAGCCAGGCACACAGTGTTAACTGTGATGTGCCCTGGTAGACCAGGAGGCAGCAGTGGGCACTGCTTCTCCACACCTATTAAACTGACCTGTGATCTTAGGGTGTCTCCAACGACTCTGGGTGTCACCTTCCTCAATGGAAAAACGAGAACCATAATAACAAATTTGGATTTTGCCCTCCCTCTCTCAGAAAACAGCAAGGATCTCCACCTTTATTTCAGGATAAAATCCCAGCTCTTTCACCTGGAATTCAGGCCTTGCAAAACCTGGTGCCTTGAAGCCTCCATATGTCATCTCCCACTCCTCCGGGCATCCAGCCCCGCCATTCCTCCAAGCCCTGGCTCATGTCATTCTCCTAGCCTGGCAGGCCCTCACCCTAGTCCTCCATCTCTTAAGACCTTTCCAATCTTCTAAGGCCCAACTCAAATGCCACATCATCTTCTGTAATGGTCCCCAATCACCCTCTCTGTCCCCTCAGCACATCTGTGCTTTCAGTGAATAGATACTGATGGCAGATTAATCAGCAGGTACATTTCCGAACACAAAGGGTCATATTTAATGGCATCAAATGCTTCTCTGCCTGTCTTTCTCGAATACCTATCTAGCCCCATCATCTAGTTACCCCACTCCACATCTCTGTTAAGCTTTCCAACAATCTGAAGCTTTCGACACATCCAAAAAAACGTAGCAGTATCTTCTGGCCCCCACACACCCATGGTTCTGCCATTTTCCGATGTTACGGGCTAGGAGACCATGGGGTTGGTGCCGCTTATACCTCCTGTCTAGGAGTCAGATAGTATTTTTCCTTTTCATCAATTTGTGTAATGCATGGACCCATCTTAAAGGGAAAACAAATTTTCGTGAACCCCCAGGGATAACCTATTTTTATTAAGATAAAACTGTTGTTTATGTACAAATGCGTATTAACCTTCTGGGATTATAATTCTTACGCAACTATTAAAGATTTTGCAAATTCAAATAAAAATATATCTACAAAGCCAAAAATGCTCAAATTGTTAAAGCTAATTTAACACCGAGAATCATCTTGGAAAGTCTGACTCTCCACTAACAGCACTAATAGGGTGCTTGCCACGAGGGGGCACCGTCTTTCATTCTCAGCATGGCTGCACTAATCTGGACTCCAGGATGCCTAAATCCTCTTCCCACCCCACACTTTTCCCAACTGAAGCCATTATCAATCTTCACTGGTCCAGCCAGGATGCCACGATGCATTTGGGTGTGAGTTGGGGCAACAGGGATGAAGGATAGATTGGAAAATGAGGAGTGAATTAAAAGAGCTGTTTAGAAAGCCAGTGACTGTTTATAAGATCTTGTCTCTTAGCTCCAAGCTCATTCCTCTATGCGGTGTTTTGTGATCCTTGTGAGGTAGGAGATTAGAAGGACTTGTTTTCATGACCCTGCTGATCTGAACAGGATGCAGCAAAGAAACCGGCCAAAACCAGCTAGGGCTAGGAATTATAATACATTTGCATAAGACACTCTCATCAGCTCCATCACAGTTTACAAATGCCATGACAACGACTCGGAAGTTATCTTAAATGATTCCAAGAATTCTCTACCCCTTTTCCAGACAGTTTGTGAATAACCAACCCCTTATTTAGCATATAATGAAGATACGCAGTATCTTACACAGGATGTCAATAGAGCTAGCCAGCAACCCACGAGTGCTACTGTGTGCTCTCTGCCTATGGGATAGCCGTGTTCTGTCCATGGAGCAGCCATCTTCTTCAACACGTTACTCTAATAAACAGAGTTTATTAATAAATGCAGTTCTTGACAGCATCTTCCCAGTCTCACTTCCTCACCTTGCAGCGGCTTTCTTTCATTCACTGTGAGCTTATTCTTGAATTCTTTCCTGAGTGAAACCAAGATCCCAATTTGGGGGTATGACTGTATCACTAGGGCCGAAGCCTCATTTCTGCTTTACTAGTTGCTTCTTTTGGGGCTTTGACAACACAGGGTGCTTGCGGGAGCTGCAAGGCTGAAGTGAGAAGGGACCTGCACCCTTCAATTGGCTTCCTGTTCACATGAGCATCACCCAGCCACACTTCTGTCTGCTTCCTTTACTTTCAGTTCTTGACAGCATCTTCCCAATCTCGCTTCCTCACCTCACAGCAGCAGTTCCTTCCACTGCAGCAATTGGCTGTTGTTGTATAACACATGCAGAGCTAACCTCATTGCTTCTGCTGGAGACACCTGCCCAAGTTGGCCAGGGCTCCTCTTCAGGGGTCTGAACTTCAACTTCATCGTGTCCCCTCTCCATGCTTCTAGGTTTCAGTAGTTCCAACCTTTTCCTTTTTACCCCCCAACCTTAGACTGGTAGCTGCTTTCTGAAGTTGCTACCTCTGTGACATCTTAGAGGTCATGTTTAACCATTTTAGTTACAAAATTAACAACGGTGTATATGAACTTCTCTCTGTTAAAATAACAGATAAGGTGTCTGCCTTCCAACTGCTACTGAAGCCATTGGGCTGGCCTGGGCATGATCAAGAAAGAACATTGTTCACAATGGGAATGGAGGGAAGTGACTGGATTGAGAAGATTTTTAGGAGGACAATTAATAAAAGGGTCATGCAAATTGAAAGATGGAAGAGAGGGGAAGAGGAAGGATTTAAGCTTCCTAGAATGAGCAACTGGTAGAAGAAGGTGCCAGAAATTAAGGTAGGTGAGGTCAACATTTTCAGGGGCCTTTGGCCACCAGCATTCATTCCTTCTTCTCTTGCAGGCAGCATGCCTATTTTTATTCCCACGTCCATCTGTAATCCTCCTAAGGATGACGTGATGGTCTTGGGGGTGGGACAGGTGGTTCTACCATAAACCAGTCAGCACTATTCCCTCCTCTTGGCCATCATGATTGGTTTAGGAATGAGCAGATAGACTAAATTGATCCAATCAAGCTAAAGCCCAGGTATTGGTTTTATGTGGAAGAGACCCCACTAGCACCAGATGGGAAGGAGCACATAGTCGATGCTGGTCCACAAGGGTGACTCTGTTAGGAATGAATGTGGAGAGCGCAGAGCTAGGACATGGAGAGAAAGATATAGGTCTTGAGCAACTGGGCCCACTTGGCCCAAAACCAGCCCTCCCAGGATGTTTCAGTCACATGAATTGACTGACTCAAAAACTGACTTATTACTTCAGCCTTTATTTCATAGTCCAGTGTATTAGTCTGTTCTCAAGCTGCTATGAAGAAATATTTGAGACTTGGAAATTTACAAAGAAAAGAGGTTTAATTGACCCACAGTTCTGCATGGCTAGGGAGGCCTCAGGAAACTTACAATAAGGGGGAAGGCACCTCTTCACAGGGTGGCAGCAGAGAGAATGAGGGCAAGCAGGGGAAATGCCAGACGCTTATAAAACCTCAGATTTCGTAAGAACTCACTCACTATCACAAGAACAGCATGGGAAAAACTGCACTCATGATCCAATCACTTCCCACTGGGTGCCTCCCACAACACGTGGGGATTATGGGAACTACAATTCAAGATGAGATTTGGGTGGGGACACAGCCAAAACATGTCAGCCAGTTTGGGTTGATTTCAACAATTAGCAGCTAATCCTTCTAGGTAATACAGTGGAGAACACTAATTAAAAAATGGGTTTAGGGGAAATTGGTGAGCTCAGCTTAGGACCAGTATTAGGCTTTCAGGAGGAGACTTCCTAGATATAAAAGCAAGTGGTATTTATTGGACATTTGCTACAGACACTGTTTTAAAGGTATTAGGAGTACTTAATATTTGTACAACCCATGAGATGGTTACTATTGTTACCACCACTGTACAGATAAGAATACTGAACCACAGCAGTTAAGGGCCTTGTGTGAGGTCCACCTTGCTCCCTATAGTCTTTGCTACCTATTGATAGGGTAATAAAGACTTATGACCCTGAAGCTTGAGAGGCAATTATCTAAATATGACTGTTTTTGGAAACTGATCACCATCTCATGTAAGACTGATTATCCTAATAAACAAGCAGACCTAAGATTTCAAGTCTCATTTGTAGGACATCCCAAGCTGTTTGATTCTTCTATCCACTCCCTTCCTTTTTTCTCAGGAATGTACATTGTAAATTTAGGTTGGGATCCTCCAGAGGCTGACCCTAAGACTGAGACTTGAATGCAAGTCATTTATTTGGAAACAATGCCAAGCAGCACTGGCAGGGGAGTGAGGAAACGGAGTGGGAAGAGACACTTGATCTGCTGGGGACCCCTAGGATCCTGTGTAGAACATGCTTTAGACACAGGAGTGGAGGTAAAGGCCAACTCCCAAGGGCTGAGGGTTGCTCGTGGGACATTAAGTCCCTGGCACTTCTGGCCTGCCTCAGGCATGGGCTGAGCAAGTTCTGGGGCAAGAGAGGGCTCTGTCTGACAGCTTTCAATGGTCACCAGCATCATAGGTACTAATGGTAGGAGACACTAGGGTTGGCATGTGCAGGAAGGGTGGGTGCAAGGCATTGTGAACAGGCATGGGCAGTGTCTGCTACAGAAGCAAACATGGCATCAGGTTCTAGCCCCTCAGAGAACAACTGGTGCATCTCTAACATGAGGGCTGTGAGAAGGAAGCACAACTTTTATCATTGTTATGGTCCAGGCATTTCCTAGCACCCCCAAACTTGGTCTCCTGCACATGGCCTTGTGGTTTGTTGCAAGGGCTGTGGCCAGAGCATAGCATCTTTCTTTGAGCCACTTTTACAACATCTTCATAGGCTGCATTGATCACAATTTGAGTCATGGGCTCAAATTAGGAACCAGTGGTCTACATGAGGTCACGTATCTAGAGGTTTCCAAGCTTGTTTTAATGTTTTTACTTATAAGACACAAATATTTGGCTATTTCTCATTATCCATCATGTTTTCCTTTTGAATCCAGATGTTTGCATATTTCCTTCTTACATCCTTGATGGTGAAGCTCCAGCTCTCCTGTGGAGCCAAACCTTACTGTTTCTATTTTCTCTCTAAGGGAACATGTGGCAAGTTGTATTTTCCAAAAATGGCCAAAACAATATTTTTGACTCCACATGTTCTTCCAGAGTCTTTCCATTCACTCACCAAAAAGTAAAGTCCATTTGCTCTCCCCTGGAAATTCAGCATAAGTAGATTCTGGGGGAAGTGATGCCATGTGACTTCAGAGGCCATGTAATAAAAAGCCATGAGGCTTCTACCTGGCTTTGTCTGCTTCCAAGTTCTCACCCTGGAAACTCAGTCACCATGTTGTGAGGAAGTCCAGGACACCGGGAGAGACCACATGGCCAGTCCCAAATTCCAATGTGTGACTGAACAAGCTCTCAAATGACTCAGGTCCCCAGCCTTGGAATCTTCCAGCTGAAGCCCAAGAAATCTTGGACCAGAGGCAAGTTGCTCCTACTCTGTTAATTTCTCATCCATAGAATCCACAAGAAAAATAAATAATTGTTTTATGTCAATAAGTTTTGGGTCTTTATTTATGTGGCTGGGCAAGCACGTCTTTCTTTGAAAGGGATTTGGGTGGTGGATCTGTGATGTCTGGGGGCTGAGGGCTTTCAAATTATGCTAGGGAGTCCTAGTCTCAACTTTTTCTCGTTCCAGAGAATGTGCCTGAGCAAATCAAGCAAGGAACTTGAAGCAAATATACAAAGACTGCAGTGTCCCCAACATTACCGCAGGGCCCTGGATTGGCCAGGATGCTCTGGTTATGAACAACAGAAATAGATCCTGAACAACTTACGCAAAATAAGGATGTGTTAGAAGGGCAGGGGGCAGCTCTCAGGGCCTATAGGAAAGCCTAAAGAGCCAGGGCTTGTGGAGGACAATGACCAGTGCCAACTAGAAAGCTGAGAGGTAGACACAGCTTCTTTATAGCACCTTCATGGCATCACCTGAATAAAGTGGCTCCCTAACTTTTTCTGTCCTTCACTTGGTTCAAGAATCAAATTCCCAGGAGAAATGGTCTGATCGGCCTAGCAAGGGTCACACAACACTCCGTGGAATGGTCAGGACATGCTGACTGACTTTCTATCAAGGCTCTGCCGGATGACAGGGGTGATAGTGCCATCATGGATTGAGCACTTAGCCTGTGGCAGGCTTGTGGATGCAGTCACTTAACTCTCACCATGATGGAGCTGTAACTACTACCCTCATTTTGCAGATGCGGAAAGGAAAGCACAGAGAGGGTAAGAAACATGCCCAAGGTCACTGATATGGTTTGGCTGTCCCTACTCAAATCTTGAATTGTAGCTTATGTTGTGGGAGGGACCCAGTGGGAGGTAATTGAATTATGGGGCAGGTCTTTCCCGTGCTGTTCTCATGATAGTGAATAAGTCTCATGAGATCTGAAGAATTTATAAAGGGGAGTTCCCCTGCACACGCTCTCTAGCCTGCCACCATGTAAGATGTGACTTTGCTCCTCTTTCGCCTTCTGCCATGATTGTGAGACCTCCCCAGCCATATGGAACTGTGAGTCAGTTAAACCTCTTTCCTTTATAAATTACCCAGTCTTGGGTATGTCTTTATTAGCAGTGTGAGAACAGAGTAATACAGTCACTCAGCTGGTAAATGGCATCACCAGGGCTCAAAGACGGCAGCTTCATATCCTGGACTCTGAATTCCTACATCACAGCTTCTCACAGCCCTTGTGGCTACAGTCCTGCTTGTAATCACAGTTCCCCAAAGGTAAATCAAAGGATTACTTGAAGCAGAAAGAAGAATGGAGCCTGGGCCAGGAAACACGGCATGTGCCTAAAACACCCACCTTAATGGTCCAAAGGACAAAGAGGAGAATGTTTGGGGCCAAGATCGGGATCCTTAAGAGGAGGTAACTATTAGACCCAAATGGAGTACTGCAGAGCCAGGACATGCCCCTGGCCAGAAGATATGTTTACTAGATATAGAAGTCCCAGAATAATTCCTTTAAAAAGGATAGCTGTTTACCTCGGGGCTACAGGCATGAGAAGTGCTTGTGGATTGGTGTCCACAGCTGCCTGGGACACTCACCTGCCTGACTCCTGCACACAGCTGGATTAGAGGCTCTCCTGTGCAGAGCAAAGCCCCTCACGGTGCCGTCAGGGGTATAGCCGCACATATTGCTCTGCCTGTGTCCTTTTGTCCTCTAGATCTGAACCTCCTGTGTAACTAAACTATCTTTCTTTCAATGGCCTTGAAAACCACTTACAGGTAAAATCCTCCTTAAGCAGACGTTAAAACATGTCCAGCATGCAATTCAGTGAGACACACACAACAGGTGCTTGATGCATGTTTACTGTTGATAATAAAAAGACAAGATGCTGGGAAAAGTCATTTAGTGATGTGGGGTGTCTCACCCCCTCAATCTATAAAGTAATTTCACCAGGAAAGATTCTTCCTGGAGAACTTGCTGGTTTCAACCTGTGCTCACTCAGTTTAACTGCAATGGAATTCATGAATTAGCCCCAGTCCAAATGAAAGAGAATTTTGTTTAAAAAAATTATAATCTCACCTCTCTTTGTGGTGGTGGTGTCCTTAACTCCGTAACACAGCACGTTTACATTCTTGTTCTTGCTCCCAAAGGACCAGACATAGGAGATTCCCAGACAGGACCCTCATTTGAATTGGTGTGGAGATAATTCTGAGTGATTTTCTGATATTTCAAATAGTAACCTTTTTTATCAAAGACAAATGAAAGCATTTTTAAACACTTCTTAAATTTATTAAGAGGAAAGATTTTTGTTGTGTGTTTTGTTTTGTTTTGACAGACTCCTACTCTGTGGCCCAGGCTGGAGTGCAGTGGCACCATCTTGGCTCACTGCAACCTCCCCCTCCCAGGTTCAAGTGATTCTCCTGCCTCAGCTTCCTGAGTAACTATTATTACAGGTGCGGGCCACCATGCCCGGCTAATTTTTGTATTTTTACTGGAGATGGGATTTCACCATGTTGGCCAGGCTGGTCTCGAACTCCTGACCTCAAGTGATCCACCCGCCTCGGCTTCCCAAGGTGCTGGGATTACAGATGTGAGCTACCGTGCCTCGTCAAGAGGAAAGTTTTAAAACATTTTATGTATGTACAAAATTTTCCCCACCTCTCATTTTTCCCTTTTCTTTCCTAAAATTCTGGAAAGCCCAGAAAATGCTTTGTGATCCTGAACATTGGCTCTGCCCTGTAAGCCAGGCCACAGCTATGAGTATTCCACAAAGATGGTGACAAAATCAAGCATGGTGCTATCAGGCAAAGTCATGAAGAAGGTGACTAGGGTGGGCGCCAGCAGCACAGGGCGGTTCTCTGGGAAAGAGGCAGGCTCTTGTAAGGAAAAGCACATCAAAATCAGGGACCCATAAAAATAGTAAAAAGTGATCCCAGGGCACCTGGGAGAAGCATCAACATTGTCCATGGCACATTCTTTTTTTCTTTTTTTTGAGACAGACTCTTGCTTTGCCACCCAGACTGGAGTGCAGTGGCATGATTTCTGCTCACTTCAACCTCTGCCTCCCGGGTTCAAGTGATTCTCCTGCCTCAGCTTCTTGAGTAGCTGGGATTACATGCACCCACTAACACGCCTGGCTAATTTTTGTATTTTTAGTAGAGGCGGGATTTCAACATGTTGGTCAGGCTGGTCTTGAACTCCGACCTCACGTGATCCACCCGCCTTGGCCTCCCAAAGTGCTGGGATTATAGGTGTGAGCCACTGTGCCTAGCCCATGGCCCATTCTTTTTTTTTTTTTTTTTTCTTTTGAGATGGAGTTTTATTCTTGTTGCCCAGGCTGGAGTGCAGTGGTGCGATCTCAGCTCACTGCAACCTACACCTCCCAGGTTCAAATGATTCTCCTGCCTCAGCCTCCCGAATAGCTGGGATTACAGGTGTCCACCAACACACCTGGCTAATTTTTTGTATTTTTAGTAGAGACGGAGTTTCACCATGTTGGCCAGGCTAGTGTATAATTCCTGACCTCAAGTGATCTGCCTGCCTTGGCCTCCCAACGTACTGGGATTACAAGCGTGAGCCACCACGCCCAGCCAGCCCATTATTAATGAAGACAGAGTAGCTTCTATGAGGATGGCAGTGGGGGAGATAAAATGGGAAGTGTTCAGAAAGAGTCTAGAGTGTAGGGGATCTCCAAATCTTTGAATATCTTCTAGATATCCCAAGTTTATTAGCAAAGTCTGGTCTTTATCAATCAGATACTTAACCTGGGTCATAGAAAATGTTAATATTGGGAATTTTGCCCATGCTGCAATTCAGCAATGCATATGGCCATTTTTAGACTTGCTTTTCAATGGACTTATTGTGTCAGTTCTAAGCATAAAAGGCATTACTTAGTAGGGTCACACTGTGTTCCCAAAGGTCTGCTTTCAGCTGCATAACCCAGATACAGAACTTATTCTTCAGCCACTGGAAATTGTTCACAGCTGTTTTGAGCCCCCCACCTTATCTCCTTTAAACAGCTCCATGGCTACGCAAACCTCCAAAGCCTCACCCATGGAGGTAGTCTGAGTCATAGGCAACCACAAGCAGCAGCTTAATGTACTATTACATCGCTTTTTATAATGGAATGATAGCCTTTGATCCCAGGTTATAAAGACTGTCTTGCTGCCCTGATTACCATTCCAAACACCCTGCACATCTTCTGAGTGTCTCGTTCCATGCAACCCCACTCCTGGCACTAACTTTGTCATAGCAAGTCTTTTTGGTCCCAAGGAACAGAGACTCATTCAAGTGAATTAGGAATGAGGAAATTTATTGTAATTCATTATAAGTATATAGTTGAACTTGGAATGACATTGAAAGTTGACAGGGATTTTTCAACTCTCTTGGAATCCTTGCTCCTCTCTTTGTCTGTCCTTGTTTTTCCTCTTATCAGTTGATTCCATTTGTTTATTCTCTCTCTTTTTTCTCAATCTCATAGTTTCTGCTGTTCATAGATTCTGCTCCTTCATAATTTCAATCTAATTTGAATTGGCACATTATGACCTTTTTTTTTTTTTTGAGATGGAGTCTTGGTCTGTCACCCAGGCTGGAGTGCAGTGGCACCATCTCGGCTCACTGCAACGTCTGCCTCCCAGGTTCAAGCGATTCTCCTGCCTCAGTCTCCCGAGTAGCTGGGACTATAGCATGTGCCACCACGCCTGGCTAATTTTTTGTATTTTAAGTAGAGACAGGGTTTCACCATGTTAGCCAGGATGGTCTCAATCTCCTGACCTCATGACCCGCCCACCTTGACCTCCCAAAGTCCTGGGATTACAGGTGTGAGCCACCACGTCTGGCCTGACCTTTTTTAATGCCATAAATGTTCTGCCTCCACTGGCAAGTAACACATTTTCTCTATCATTTTAGTGATACAAGCAGAGGTTTGAAAAGTGCTTGTCTGGCTGGGCACCATGACTCATGCCTATAATTTCAGCACTTTGGGAGGCTGAGGCGGGCAGATCACTTGACGTCAGGAGTTCGAGACCAGCCTGGTCAACACAGTGAAACCCTGTCTCTACGAAAAATACAAAAAATAGCTGGGTGTCATGGTAACCCCAGCGACTTGGGAGGCTGAGGCAGGAGAATTGCTTGAACCCAGAAGGCAGAAGTTGCAGTGAGTTTAGATAGCACTACTGTACTCCATCCTGGGTGACAAAGTGAGACTTTGTCTCAAAAAAAGAAAAAAAAAAGAGAAAAAGAAAAGAAAAGTGCTTATATTCTTTTGTTGCTCTTAGAGCCCTTTGAGCACCCTGTAGATAAGTCCAAGTTAGCCTTCTGGAGAGGAGTACCCAAAGACAGCTTTGCCTATTGGCCTCCTGTCACATGAATGAGGAGTTTAAGATCATCCAGCTCAGTAGAGGCCTAGCTGACTTCAGTCACATGAGTGAGCCCAGTATTAGTCCAGGCAGGATCAGCAGAAGAACCGTAGAGTTGAGCCTAGGTTAGGTTACCAACTCACAGAATCATGAGTTACTATATCATTGCTATTTTAAGCCACTAAGATGTGAAGCTTTTTGTTATGCTGTAAAAGCTAACTGCAACACCAAGCAAGTCAATGGGCCGAGTCTATTGGATCAATGGATCATGTCAGTGGATATGATGTTTTCACAGAAGCGGGAAGTGTGTATTTGGAAAAACTATTATAACCTACCACAATACCTGTTTTTTACACTAAACATGATGATTCTCCTCTTGGGTCTTGTTTATTTAGTCCCCTCACCACTCTGCACAATGGATGACATGTAGTATATATGTTTAGATGCTGGTGAATAAATGTCACAATGAAAAAGGAACATTCTCTGCCCTCAAGCTGCTTATTGTTTGGATATGGAGATAAGACACAAATTCAGTAACTATCACAGTAAAACAAGAATAAATAGTGCCATGGAAAGTGTCAAGCTCTACCGAGGCAGATGACAAGTATTTCCACTTGGAGACAGGTGAAGGAATAGAAGAAAATCAGGGGAGGCTTCCTGTAAGTCACAACATTTAAACTTGGTTTGAAGGATGGACAGAATTTTAAAAGAAGCGCTGATGAACAAGGCAGTTTTTGTTCATTGTGTGAGAAACAAATGAAGATGCTAGAGCTACTCTCCTGTTTGGGACAAGGCAAAAATCCTGACTATGTGGAGGCATGCTGTGATGTAGAGGGACTTAAGGCCAGAAAGAAAGAGTGCTGAAGGCTAAGCTGTGTATTAACATAATGACTCTCAAATAATCCAGGAGCAGCTAAATGATTCAGCATGTTATTGTACTATTGTGGGATGGGATATTTGTAACCATAAAAAGTTTGCTTTTGAAAAATGTTTAGTAACATCAGTTGTAGTTAAATGACTAAAAATAGTACCAATCTAGTTTTATTAAAATTAATATATTAATTTAATATATAATATGTATATTTATATAGAAATTTAACAATTTTTGAACTCTAAACTGAAAATGTTCCTAACTAAAATCAAGCCATTAGGTTGGACACAGTGGCTCACGCCTATAGTCCCAGCACTTTGGGAGGCCGAGGTGGGTGGTTCACTTGAGTCCAGGATTTCGAGACCATCCTGGCTAATATGGCAAAACCCCATCTCTACTGAAAATACAAAAAATTAGCCGGACTTGGTGGCATGCATCTGTAGTCCCGGCTACTTGAGAGGCTGAGGCAGAAGAGTCACTTGAACCTGGGAGGCAGAGGTTGCAGTGAGCCGAGATCATCCCATTGCACGCCAGCCTGGGTGACAGTGTGAGATTCCATCTCAAAAAAAAAAAAAAAATCAAGCCACTCATCAGAGAGGCAATCAGTTGCTGGTAGTATAATATTGTCAGCGACTGTCCTAAGTGCTCTACATACATTAGCTCATTTCTTCATAATGAGGTCATTTATTCCTCCCCCTTATGAAGTTAGATGCCATTATTATCCACCTATTGCCAATATGGTGAAACAGCATGGTTTGTAGGATATAACCCCAAAGTAGCTTCCTTTGTGCCACTGCCTTTTAAAATGATCCCTTTGGACTCATTCTCCTCTTGCCCATAGATTAAAATTAGCATGTCTCATGTGTTTTCTGCCCATTTTCCTGTCAATAGCTAATATGCCTAGTTCAGGATAGTAATCAAAACTTTATGCATCATTCATGGTTGCCATTATTCCCCTTTCCAAGCCTAGGAGAGTGACCTACCTGGGAGTAGGTGGGAGGAGCTGGACTGAGGAGGAAAGGTGGGAAAGGGGTGGGAACATTGTTACTTGACTCCTGGAGAGCGTAGAGAGCTGGTGTTGGCACTCTCTGGGTTTGCAGGTGTTTAAGGCTCATCATTTTTGTCAAGGGCCATGTTTATGGGTTCTCTTACTTCCCTAGGGATCTGCCACCTTCGGCTCCCTCATTGCTGATGAAAGCATCTCTGTTTGGATGGTTGGTTATGAACTCCTTCTCCAGCCAAAAAACATCTGGTGGTATCTCCATCTCCTTTCAACGGTGATCTTTTTGCTTCTTCAGATGACTCCCAGGCAGCTTCTGCGATGACTCCAGGATGATGCTCCTTCATGCATAACACACAGGAAACGCTTGTTTATCCTTTGTCCTCAGAGACTCTGGAGTGAAAGTTGCTCAGGGAAGCCACTTCACTTTGCCTTTTGCCATCAGAACAGTTAGCTTGTTTCTTTCCATTTAGGGTGACAGGCTTGGGTCAGACCAGTCCACTGTGTCTTCATGACTGCAAGAGACCTCATCATACCCTCAACTTCTCTATAAGGACTACTCCCTTGACTTGAGGTGAACAGAACACCTAACCCTTTCTCCTCTGTGAGAGTACAGGACACAGAGCAGAATCAATTCTTCCAAAAATTATCTTCTTTCTTCTCCAGTAGCCTCCAGCCCTTTTATTCCATTTCTGTGGGTGAACAATTAAGTCACAAAACAAGCATGAGTCACTTCTTTCATAAAACCTATATCATGGACTTACAACTTACTTGGAAAGAGCATTAATTGTCTTGGGCTGAGACTCACTTGAACATCTTGTTAGATTCCATTTGAGTAGCAGAGATGGATTAAATAGTTCGCTAAAGGTAAAATGCTGGAAGTGGAATTCCAATCTGGACAGTCAAGTTTCAAAACCCAGACTCTTAAATAGATAGTATCTTTGATTGAAAGTCTTAGAAATAAATTTTATTTCCCTCTCTATGTTTGTCTGTATATTACATATTTTCCTATATATGTATGTATGCATCTGTATATGTATAATAATAGCTGTACAATAAGAAAAATTATATTTTAAAGATTACTCAAGCAAAAGCATTCAGCACAGTTTAGTGGGATGGGAAATTGCAGACAGGAGTAGTAGATAAGAGGTTGTTTAAATAGTCAATAATTAACACTACAACAATATCAATCATAATAAAACTCACTCCCCTCCCCAGCCTTTTCACAGAGCATGCCCAACAATGTCCGTACAGCAGATACAAACACAAGCATCATGAAGGCTTCCCCTACAATTTCTTCTGTGATACATTGATAGGGTCATGCCAAAACACAACCTGGTAGAAGGTGTTCTGAGAGAGCAAAAACAATTCAGTCCTAGGACACAGCTCTCTGCCACCTGAGATTAATGCAGCGAGACATTTTACAGGACTCAGGCAACGGCTGGATGGCGTAACTTCCAGACAGTCCTTTGTAAATATTGTTTCTTTTAATCAAGCCTTTGATAAATATTGAGTGGCAAGAAGTTCAAGGTTGCCCAGAGTAGTTAGAATGAAGCTATTCATTACATTGGTTAATGCAGACTTCAGCAGGCAGTCCAGCTGGGAATGGGGCAGTTATGCTTCCAGGCAGTTTGACAGGCTTGACAAGGACACCTGGCTCTATGGTGGCAATCAATCACTGCCACAGTTATACTGTGTAACAAATCATCCCACATCCCATTGGCCTGAAACAAGGATCACGTATTCCCAAAATGTCCACGGTAGGAGGACTCCAATGTGTTTGACTCCCAGCAGTCATTTGGGTCTGGCTCTTCCCCACATCTTTCCTCCTTTACTGGATTAGTGGATTAGCCAGGATATGTTCTTGTGGCACTGGCAGAAACATAATAGGGCAAGACTCACAGCACAAGGACATTCCATGCCTTTGCTTCCACATTTCCATTAATCTTCCACAGGTCAAGCCAAGTTGCATGGCCAAACCCAGTATCAATGGGGTGGGGAAGCCTACGTTTTTCACCATGGGAGGGAAGTCAGTAAACAATAGTCCAAATCATCACATTCTACTTAAGAAGCAATTTGGGCACACTGATGAGAATGTCTATAATTAAAAGAGAGTGACAACATGAAATAGGGACAAGAAAGTGGAATAACTGGAATTCTCCTATACCTTTTGTGGGAATATAAAATGCTACAACCACTTTGAAAAACAGTTGGCAGATTTTTAAAACATTTAAAAAGTGCCAGCAGACTTCCACTCTTAGCCTTTCAGCCAAATATATAGAAATGAAGAGATATATATGCTCTTCAAGGAAAAGACATGTACATGAATGTTCATAGTATCCTTATTCTTAATAGCTCCAAAGTAGAAACAACCCAAATGTCCATCAAGAGGGGAATGAATATTCAAAAGGTGTTTTTTTCCATATGAGATACTACTCAGCAATGAAAGGAACAAACGATTGATATATACAATAAAATGGATAGATCTCAAAAACAACGTGCTGAGCAAAGGGAACTAGACATTAAAGAATACATTCAATGTGAAAACATTGATATCAAGTTCAAGAACAAACAAAACTAACATAAGGTCATAGAGATCAGATCAATGGTTGACTTTGACTAGAAGGAGCATGAAATAACTGTCTGGGGTAAGGAAAATGCTCTATATCTTGATAGGAATGCAGGTTATTGATACTCATTGAATTGTTCACTTAAAATATGCATTTCACTCTATGTAAATTTATCTCACTTGAAACAAAAATGGAATTTGGGGTTGGGTCTGGCACACAAAAATGATTGGACTTCCAAGGCCATGCTTTTAGGCCATCAAGTCTGACTTGCCCAGTGTCAACGTCAGCCACAATCAAACTCTTCGAGAAAATGCCCATAGGCAGGTTGATCTTAAGTATATCATGCTCTTCAGGAAAAACTGGGTATAAAAGGTCCTTCTAGGCAGCTCTCTTGGGTTGGGTTTCTGGGAAAGTTGAGCCAGAGACAAGGACTTGAACGCAGGTGGTTTATCTGGGAGGTGAGCCCAGGAAGCAGGAGTGAGGGAGCAGGGACAGGAAGCAGGGGAAAGAAGAAACGCCAGCACACGAGCTCATGCTGGAGGCAGCTGAGCCTGGGTTCCACCAGGAGCTATTAGAAGGACACTAAATTCCTCCCAGAATTATCCAGAAAGAACCACAGAGTGGGGCTTTCTTTACAGCAACATAAAAATGGCCTAATACAGATGAGAAGCCTTACTGATAACATAAATAGTCCATTAACACAGATTTGATATATTATAGGTATTATACACTATACTCTTAAAATAAAGCAAGCTAGACAAAAGAAAAAAATCACGGGCCAGGTCCATGGGCTCATGTCTGTAATCCCAGCACTTTGGGAGGCCAAGGTGGGTGGTTTGCTTGAGTCCAGGATTTCAAGACCAGCCTGGGCAACAGAGAAACCTGATCTCTATGAAAAATACAATAATTAGCTGGGCATGGTTGTTCACACCTATGGTCCCAACTACTTGGCAGGCTGAAGTGGGAGAATTGCTTGAACCCAGGCGGTTGAGGTTGCACTCCAGCCTGTGCAACAGTGCAAGACCCTGTCTCAAAAAAAAAAGGAAAGAGAGAGAGAGAGAGAAAGAAAGAGAGAGAGAAAGAAAGAAAGAAAGAAAGAAAGAAAAAGAGAGAGAGAGAAAGAAAGAAAGAGAGAGAGAAAGAAAGAAAGAAGGAAAGAAGGAAAGAAAAGAAAAGAAAGAAAGAAAGAAAGAGAGAAAGAGAGAGAGAAAGAAAGAAAGAAAGAAAGAAAGAAAGAAAGAAAGAAAGAAAGAAAGAAAGAAAGGAAGGAAGGAAGGAAGGAAGGAAGGAAGAAAGGAAGGAAGGAAATCATAAGGCGATGGGTGCAGGTGTAATCCCAGCACTTTGGGAGGCTGTGGCTGGAGGATCCCTTGAGCAGGAATTTGAGGCTGCAGTGAGCCATAATTGCACCACTGGACTTCTTAAAAAGAAAAGAAAATCATAAGGAAGAGAAAATATATTTATTATTCATGAAGAGGAAGTGGATCATCACTAAGGTCTTCATCCTTGTGCACTGTTTTCACGTTGAATCAGCTGAAAAGGAGGAAGCGGGGGGTGTCTTAGGAGTGGCAGAAACAGAAGAAAATCTGCACGTAAGGGGACCAATGCGGTTCAAGTTCACGCTGTTCAAGGGTCATCTGTATAATCTTAATGCTTACATGTAAAATATTGCTTACTGCTCTGTATTTATTAAGTGGGAAGTGGGCAAGAATTTGATTTGTCCAAAAGTAACATTTAATCATTCAATGTATAAACTTAAGAGATGATGAGCAGTGGAGGGGGAGAGGGGGGAAGGCAGCAGGCACATCTGTGGCCCCCTCTGCAAACCAGCTGCTGGAAGTGCTGGGGCTGACATCCATGCCCCACGCAGATGCCCAGCTGCAGTGAGAATTGGCTTCTTACAGCAGAGAATATCTTCCTTTTCTCCAGATAACTGTCCTCAGCAGATGGGACCACTGTACTTGGGAGACGACACCCATGGAGGTCTCCTGGCCAATGATAGAGTGACATGAGGGTGTAGGAAGCTGGCTCACAGGCCTAAAAATGGGACTGACTCTATGGTAGAATTCATTCTTCAGAGACCCTATGGAGTCAGGCTGAGGCTAACCTTCCTCTGAGACCACATCCTTGCTGCCCTCCGCCCCTGCCCTCCCCTGATTCTCTCACCCTCCTTCTCTCCATCTTCATTTTTATCCATTATTTATTTAAGAGTAAACCCTTCCATGAAAAATCAGAGGGAAAATGTAGAATTGAATGCCCACCAGCCTGAAGAGATAGTTCTATTTCCATAGAGGACAGCTCAGAGTCATCAATATTTACTGCTGGGATTTGCTTTATTTTGATTATATCCACGCTCATCAAATATTATGCAAGGAAGCCTGGACAGTGATGAAATCCACTCAGTTCTATTAGAAACTAATTTGATTTTACTGCCAAAAATTTAATTCATATAAACCATGAGTTGATCCTTAAGAAGAAAAGAATACATTGTAGGATTTTGGTTGTTTGTTTTTTGCACTCTCTGAGTACTCAAACCATCTCTACCAGCATTCAATATGTCGGACTTTCTAATTGGCCTGTGAGGATGGAGCATCATGAGACTGTAGCTACACGAAACTACACATAATTCCTAAACTGCTTTTAACCTTCCTTGCCTCCTTCCTTAACAGGCAAATAAACAATGAAATAATTAGCACACCTTGAACTTCGATGCTGTTCAGTGCTCAACAGGCTAAGTCTGGGTCTGGGAAGGACAGTGAGTGATGAGTCAGAAAATTGCAAATATGTAGGCAGGAAGAAAAAGCAACACCATGCATGAAAAGAGATGTTAGAGTATTGCGGTGTATGCAAAGTTGCAGGTGAATTATGATGGGAGTCTTGGTTGGTACAACCCTTTGGGAAGCTGTTTGGCAATACCTACTAAACAGAACAAACGCATACCCTATAACCTCAAATTCCACTCCTGGGTAGACACCCAAGAGAAACGAATATCTCTGTCCACCAAAAAACATGCGCCAAAATGTTCAGAAAAGGCTTCTTCATAATGACTCCAAACTTAACTCAGCTGGACCCATCATTAGGCGAATGAGTAAGCAATTTAGGGCTCATCCACACTACAGTCTTTGAGACAACACTAAGCATGAAGAAACTATTGCTAAGGCAGCAACAGGCACGGATCTCGCCAGCACGATGTGGAGCCAAGGAAGCTAAACACCAAAGAGCAGATAATCTGTAATTCTATTTATATACATTTCAAAACAGGCACAACTACACTGTATGGTGCCAGAGATCAGAGTAATGATTTTTCTTGGTTGGGGGATGGTATTGCTGGGGTGTGGAGAAGGTTTGGTGGGACTAGGTGCTGAGTATGTGGGTGTGTTCACTCTGTGAAAATTCACTGGGCTATAAACCTGTAAATTAGGCATTTTTCTCCAAAAGTGTTAAACCAATTAAAAGTTCACCCCAAAAAAGCGAGTGAAATTTCTTTACACTAGTTTTGAACACACACACACACACACACATCCCGATAAAGCATCTTTTATATTACTTAAAACATGCTGGAAAGTGATAAAATGGAGAATACAAGTTAATAATGTCTTCTAACTTCAAATCTTTCACAAAACAATTACGAAAGCATGTTAAGAAATACACCTGGTTTGAAAATTCAACTCTTCACACAAACATTATACTCCAGTTCACTACGGAGTCTCTCGGAATAATCTGTTGGAATTTTTCCCCAGTAGATGTTAGAAACCTTTGTATTCTCTTAAAAAGCTTCTTTCTAGGGGGTGAGGGATAGAGGCTACAAATTGGGTACAGTGTATACTGCTCGGGTGATGTGTGCACCATAATCTCACAAGTCACCACTGAAGGACTTACTCATAAAACCAAACACTACCTGTTCCCCAAAAACCTATGTAAATAAAAAAATGTTAATTTTAATTTTAAAAAAGTGCCTTCCTAAACAGAAACAGCAGAAAAGACCCAGCTTTATAATTTCAGAACATTTAGAAAGCTGAACCACAAAGGAGTCTCCAATTGGCTTTCTTAAGGGCTTGACTGAGACTGATTATCCTGGCATTTGCAGAATATGTCACCTACCGTAAAAGCAAAAGGGAGGTTTTCCCCCTTACTCTTTTAATGAGGATTTTGATGAGAAAAATAAATTCTGAAAACTAAAATCAAACAAACTTTGCATTTCTCAAGACTAACAGGTCTTTTCTTTCCTCATCACGTCCCAACAACCACCTGCTTGAGACCCCGCCTGAAATCGGGTGAAAGTTTGCCAAAATATTTGAGCTCCAGAGGGGTTTGAGAGGCATCACTGGCGGATGTTTGTTTCTGACATGTTCCTTCTGCCCTAGCTGTGCGTATCTGGCACTCACAAGCAGGATCCTCTGAGAGATAGAAGTGCTTCAAAATAAAATACCCAAGCTACAACTCTTCACATCAAGAGAAACCAGGTTTCTTCCACAAAAAATGAGTTGTCTTCCGTTTCTAGGTATGGAAATGTCAGGAGGCTGGAGAGACGGTGTTCTAAAAACCTGGTAGGAAAAATGAAATAAATCTCCTGGAATGAAAATGCAAAAATTATAAATAAAACAAAAGGAGAAAGCCAGGGCATAGCAGGGAGGGTCTCAATGTGAGCTGATAATGGTAAACCTTCCCTAAAGGAACTGCAATCTTTGGTCCAAAGAGTATTTCTCCTCTGTGTGAGCTTTTGAATGGATCGTTGTCAAAGCTTCTCTCCCAGGGAGCGACGTTGTTAGAGCCACTAAAACACCTGTGTGGTTCATTATTCTTACTTCTTTTAACTGATTAAAAAATGCATAGATTACGTTCATCCAGGTGACCTTACTCAACCAAGGCCATACAGTCAGTTAGTGGCTCAGCAGAGTGTGGAATGAGGCTCTCAGGTTATAAACAAGAGAACTCTCCTCCCGTGCTTTTTCCACCCTAGTAAGCTCTCCGTGTGTTTTCCCCCTTGGCCTGAAGTCAGTTCCTGGTAAGGAACTGGATATATCATTGACAAATGCTGTTTTGACTATCAATTCTGAGGCTTTTACCAGGATCTTTCTTTGGCCATGTCTTTTTTTTTTAATCTTTGCCCTTTTTATTAAGTATAACCTACATATAGAAACATATATCCCTGTATCAGTTCTGATGAATTTGTACAAAGTGAACACTCCCATGTAATCACCATTCAGATCAAGAAATAAAACATGGCTATTCCCAGAATCCCATCTTGTGCCCTTTCTAGCCATTAGCCCCCACCAAGGGTAACCACTCTCCTGATTTCTCCCCATAGACAGGTTGGCCTGTTTTTGAACTTTAAGTGGAAACATTCACTATGCGTTCTTTTGTGTCCAACACCCTTCATGTTTGTGACAGTCATTCGTGTGGCTGTGAGTAGCTGTGAGTCCTTTACTCTCATCACTGTAGTCTTCTATTTTGTGACTATGCCATGATTTCTTCATTCTATTGGTGGGCATGTGCGTGGTTTCCAGTTTGATGCTATTATGAAATAATACTGCTTTTATGAATAGTCTAGGTCATGTCCTTTGGTGAACCTAGGACACATTTCCAAAGGGAATTTCCTAAATGTTCAAGCCTTGGCTAGGGTAAAATCAAGGCCCCTAAGCTGTGTAATGGTTAAGAACACAGTCTTGGAAGAACATACCATGCTCATGGATAGGAAGAATCAATATCGTGAAAATGGCCATACTGCCCAAGGTAATTTATAGATTCAATGCCATCCCCATCAAGCTACCAATGACTTTCTTCATAGAATTGGAAAAAACTGCTTTAAAGTTCATATGGAACCAAAAAAGAGCCCGCATTGCCAAGGCAATCCTCAGTCAAAAGAACAAAGCTGGAGGCATCATGCTACCTGACTTTAAACTATACTACAAGGCTACAGTAACCAAAACAGCATGGTACTGGTACCAAAACAGAGATATAGACCAATGGAACACAACAGAGCCCTCAGAAATAATACCACACATCTACAGCCATCTGATCTTTGACAAACCTGACAAAAACAAGAAATGGGGAAAGGATTCCCTATTTAATAAATGGTGCTGGGAAAATTGGCTAACCATAAGTAGTAAGCTGAAACTGGATCCTTTCCTTACTCCTTATACAAAAATTAATTCAAGATGGATTAGAGACTTAAATGTTAGACCTAATACCATAAAAACCCTAGAAGAAAACCTAGGTGATACCACTCAGGACATAGGCATGGGCAAGGACTTCATGTCTAAAACACCAAAAGCAAAGGCAACAAAAACCAAAATTGACAAATGGGATCTAATTAAACTAAAGAGCTTCTGCACAGCAAAAGAAACTACCATCAGAGTAAACAGGCAACCAACAGAATGGGAGAAAATTTTTGCAATCTACTTATCTGACAAAGGGCTAATATCTAGAACCTACAAAGAACTCAAACAAATTTACAAGAAAAAAACAAACAACCCCATCAAAAACTGGGCAAAGGATATGAACAGACATTTCTCAAAAGAAGACATTCATACAGCCAACAGACACATGAAAAAATGCTCGTCATCACTGGCCATCAGAGAAATGCAAATCAAAACCACAATGAGATACCATCTCACACCAGTTAGAATGGCAATCATTAAAAAATCAGAAAACAATAGGTGCTGGAGAGGATGTGGAGAAATAGGAACACTTTTACACTGTTGGTGGGATTGTAAACTAGTCCAACCATTGTGGAAAACAGTATGGCGATTCCTCAAGGATCTAGAACTGGAAAAACCATATGACCCAGCCATCCCATTACTGGGTATATACCCAAAGGATTATAAATCATGCTGCTATAAAGACACATGCACATGTATGTTTATTGCAGCACTATTCACAATAGCAAAGACTTGGAATCAACCCAAATGTCCATCAGTGACAGACTGGATTAAGAAAATGTGGCACATATACACCATGGAATACTATGCAGCCACAAAAATGGATGAGTTTGTGTCCTTTGTAGGGACATGGATGCAACTGGAAACCATCATTCTCAGCAAACTATCACAAGAACAGAAAACCAAACACCACACATTCTCACTTATAGGTGGGAATTGAACAATGAGATCACTTGGACATGGGAAGGGGAACATCACACACTGGGGCCTATTGTGGGGAGGGGGGAGGGGGGAGGGATGGCAGTGGGAGTTATATCTGATGTAAATGACGAGTTGATGGGTGCTGACGAGTTGATGGGTGCAGCACACCAACATGGCACATGTATACATATATAACAAACCTGCACGTTGTGCACATGTGCCCTAGAACTTAAAGTATAATAAAAAATAAAAATAAAAAAATTAAAAAAAAAAGAACACAGTCTTTGGGTCAAACTGGTTCATTTTGAGTATGGCTACCCAAGTGCTCCTGAACATTTTAACTAATGCCTCAGTTTCCTAGTCTGTAATAGGGGATGATAATAATAATAATAGCTACCTCATAGTTTTAGTGAGAATTGAATGAGCCAATGCTAGAAGAATGCTTGACACATGTTAAGAGCTAGTTGAGAGTTTTCTAGTATTGTTATTATGCCAGCAACTTGACCTCTACTTCAGTCACGTGGGGTTGTCCTGGGTACTAAATGGCATGTAGTCAGAGGATCGGCAAGACCCTCAGTAGCAAACTGCTGCTCAGAACCCCGCCTGGCATGAGGAGGACTGGCCCACGTGGGCACCAGCCTGCGGAAGCCATCCAATCTCCGAGCTCACTGCCTGTCCAGGGTCACATCTGGGACCTCGCTGCCTCCCACCTTCCCTCCTGCTCCCCTCCCCTCCTCTGCCTGCTGCCACCGCTTCGAACCCCTCCAATGTTCTCCTAATTCCTTACCCACTGGGGATGTTTTTACCCTGCCTAGAATACAGATTCTTTTCCGCATGACGCCATTAGCAGAAAGAAACCCAGGCCCTTAATAACTGACTGCTTAAAACGGCACAGCTGCCTCAATCAGGGGTCACTACACAGACCAGAAAACAAGGCAGCAGTTTATAAAATATAGTTTTATTTGAATAAGACCAGTCCACATGGGATTAATTAAATACATCCACCGCGAGTGAAAGGATGTATGTTGGTGGATTTGCGCGTCCGCCTTTCCTATCACGGCTCTGGAAGGTTTAGCTTCTACTGCTTTTGTCTGCATGGGATTAAGAAGGAGGAGGTTGGACGGGGTTATTAAAAGAAAAAAGAGCATGCCTGGTGACCTAATTCCCTTCTGCATCTTTATCATGTACCACGGTATACAAATCCCCATATGGGACAACAATGCAAATGAGTTGTACTGGAGAATAAAACATTTGAGACAAAAAAAAACAAAAAACAAAAAACATGAGTTTGTCATACAATATCACGGCAACTAATAATGTTCAGACTTAAAAAAAATGACATTCTATTATGGAGTTTTATTTCTTGTCCCGGTGGGCGACCAACCAGGCATAGCAATTCAGAATTCAAATACTGTACAAGGATATACAGTAACTACAGTTCTCTGAGGATGTGAGGAAATGTCAGTAAACCAAGCTCCAAGTCAAATTTATTAGTTGGTGCAGATATCTAACAATTTTACATAGACACTGATAAGGCCATCTGGGAATCCCTTTCACCACTAAGTGATTTAGAGGCCCCTACAGAAATGTCCTTGCCTGCTACAGCTCACTAAGCCACCATCTCCCCCGACAACAGCAAATCATGCTAAAACAGCACTAGTTATTTACTTTTTTAATGGACGTATTTTTCTTTAAATGCTTCTTTCGGTGAGACCCACAGATAGAGGGATTTCTCATGAAATCTGTCAAAGCCAGAATGAGAGATGTGAATAAAAATTTTTAAATATTAGTGTGGGCCTAATGAAGAACAGTCCCTCTTCCAGACCTACACTCTTCCCTGGTGCATGTTTCCAGTTGAGTTGCTAGAGTTCTGGGGAAGAAATTTGTTGCTAATGGAGGGAAGTTTCCAGCTTCATCGGCAAAAGCTCAGCTCCTGAAGGCAGCAGAGAGCAAAGCTGAGAGAGGCCTGAGTGTTTGTGACCAGGCCTTTATTTTAGACTGGCCACTGGTGGGCAGGATGCACTTGGACAAGGAGCTCATCAGTCCAGAGCTCCGTGTTCTGAACCCGCAATTGACATTTGAGGCAATGGACCCAGAACATTTCCTTCTGGGTCTGAGGATTTGAAAACTGAGGTCCACAGTCCTATCCCCATACTGTGGTTTTCTCGTCTCTCGCTAGATGTGACCTCTCTCTTGCTTCCTTGTCCACTCCAACATCACTCTAATATTGTCTCTCCCCTGTTACTGCCAGATTATTCCTCAACCCTTCCCTAGCAATGCCAAGGAAATGAAAAAATGCCGCGACGTTTCCTGCTACACCTGCCCTCCATATTTGTTGAACTTGGAAATTATCTCAGAACTTGGAAATAATTTTGAAAAGTTGGTCCCTCATACTTTTGATTGGTAATAGGGACAGAGAGTCGGTTCTGGAATGTAAAGCCTGGATCCCTACTTTCAACAAGTATGCAGGCTGGTCTGGTTGGAAAGAGGGACTGGGGAGTGGCTGAGTCTGTGCCTTTTGGTGCACTGAAAGAAACTCCCAGTAAGGGCTCTACTGCAGCCTGGGGAAATGCTAAGATGGCTTCTTGTCTAAATAAAATATTCAAAAATCAGCAGGAACCAATCAGCCAGCAAATTCGAGGTAGGACTATCCAGGTGTGAGTAAGAGAGCAGATGCTTCCAGGGAGCTGTAAGTAGTCAGGCACTCCTGGGGTATAAATTACAAGACTGAGAGTGACTAGGAGAGAACTGTCAGGCATGCAGGTCTCTTAAGGTGCTGGGAAACTTCACCTTTATCCAGCACTTAACAGGGCATGGGAGGTGTCCAAGACACTTCAAGAACAGAGGGGTACAGGGTCAGATTTGCATCTCCATTAGGTTGCTCTGTCCTGGTGAATAGGTAGAGGGCAGATCTGTGATGGGTGAGGAGGATGGAGACTATGTCAGGAGCTAATGCAGGAATCCAGGCAGGGACGATCCCAAATGAGTAACGGCAGCAAGGGTGGTGTAGTAATCCAGGGCACCCCAGCAGCCGTACAAACACACCCTCAAATTTCAGTGGCTTGAGCACCATAAAGGCTTCTTTCCTTGTCCAATGGGAGAGGGCTTCTGGTCATGGGAGGGCTTCACCCATGGGCAGCTCAGCAGCCCCAGATCCTTTCTTTCTTACAGCTTCACAGCCTTGGGGACCTCAAGTCCTCTATATCCAGGCAGAAAGGAGAGAGAATGGAAGAGGCCCACCCACTTCTTGACGACCTTGGTGCGAAGACATACATGCCACTTCCATTGTCATAGGTGAGAACTGGGCATGCGGCCTGCTCCGTTGCAAGCTCATCAGCTTGGAAATGTAGTCTTAATGGGGCTGCTGCTTCCTGGCAGCAACCCCAAACTATGAATGGGAAAGTTTGAAGTTTGGAGGGCGGGTAGATGTCCCTGGAACAGATGGAGTGGAAGGATCGATGGTGAGGATAGAGAGGGGATGGTGAGGATAGGGAGGGGATGTTGAGGATAAGGAGGGGATGGTGAGGATAGGATGGGGGTTGTGAGGATAGGGAGGGAATGTTGAGGATAGGGAGGGGATGGTGAGGATAAAGTCCCACCCTTGGCCTGACCCAGGAGGGGACCTCTGGCCCTTCTGGCTCTCTGTATTATGTGGAGACCCCAGGTTCATCCACCCAAGACAGTGACAGGTGCAGGCAGGCAGAAGCAAAGCCGCAGAGAAGCTAGAGAAGGAGAACACAGACACGACACAAGGGACCCCGGGACATTTGGGTGGAACATCAAACAGCATCTGCCACAAAGTCTGTTAAGACATACAGTAGGAAATATGAGCAGATGATGGGATACCTGAGTCTGAAGCCTGAGAGAGGTCAGGAATGAGGACACAGATCCAGGATCTTGCACATGGGTGGAGGTTAAGACCACACCAGTGGATGAGACCTTCATGGGAGAGAGTACAAGATAAAAAAGATGAAAAGACTAGAATATTAGGGAACACCAATGCGTAAGCATTAGGAGAAAGAAGAGACAATGAAGAGAGCTGAGAATGAGTGTCCACAGAACAGAAGCAGCAGGAAAATATGGAGTCACCTGCGCCAGAGGAGTTCAGAGAGACAAGGACTAAAATTGAATCTGGCATTGGGGAGGCCGTTCCCTATTTTGGCTACAACAGAATCAGTTTCATCCTGCCAAAAACCTCCTCTTTATTTTGTATTTTATTTGGCAACAAGCATTGTGGATTCTTATGGAAATACCACAAGGAAAGGGTTAAAAGAACATTTGGGCTTGTTACTAATACCCACAGGAGCTCACTTCTTACCCACTCTCACACCTAAGATATTGTATCACCCTGCGAGATAGAGGCTCCTCGTTTCAATTAGTGGAAAGCTCACCATTAGCTAACTAATTAAGGCTATTCTCTCACATCTATTTTCTAATTACAGTCACCACTGAGATATTTTCACCCAAGTGGCCAGTGATGCTGTGGATTTATTTTAAATTTAGTTTGACAATAACAAACAACTAATTAATGTTTATAAATATAATAAAATCCCTCCTGACGAGTTGTGGGTATTGCATACACTAGCAACCAGTTTATTAAAACATTAATTGCAGTTGGATTTGTTTTGGGATTCATGCATAATCCATTTAGTACATAGCAGGACTAACTCATTTTGAAGGGATTATGAATGAAATCCTCCACAAAGTCTTTCGTTTAATTCACATTGTAGTCAAGGAAGGGGAAAGTTTGCTTTCATCAAATTCTGTGGCTCTTCAGTGTTTTCAGTGTGGTACTTCATTCATTCCTTCCTTCATTCACCCATTTAGTATTTATCAATCATCTGCTGTGTACCTAGCTCTGTGAATACATTAAAAATGTGTTCATGGGCTCTGCAGATGAAAACTGCAAAATTCAATCAATCAAGTGTCTGCATTTCTAGCTGAAGTGTAAATTGGTACTCCCACTTTGGAAAACTGAAAGTGTCTTCTAAAGCTGAATACATCCCGACCTTACAATGACAATTCTACTTGTAGGGATATAGTTAACAGAAACACGTCCGTATGTTCACTAACAAGACACACGTGATTGTTCACTGCAGCATTACTTGTAGTAGCCCCAAACTGGAAACCACCTGAAAGCCCGTCAACAGTAGAATGGGTACATAAATTGTGGCATCATCCCTTAATAGAACACTATGTAGCAATGAGAACAAACAAGCTACAAAGTTCAAAACAAGCAAAACTGGCCAGGAGTGGTAATTCCAGCACTTTGGGAGGCGGAGGTGGGCAGATCACCCGAGGTCAGGAGTTCAAGACCGACCTGGTCAACATGGCAAAATCCCGTCTCTACTAAAAGTACAAAAACCACCCAGGTGTGGTGGTGGGTGCCTGTAATCCCAGGTACTCGGGAGGCTGAGGCGAGAGAATCACTTGAACCCAGGAGGCAGAGGTTGCAGTGAGCTGAGATCACGCCATTGCACTCCAGCCTGGGTGACAGAGCGAGACTCCATCTCAAACAAACAAACAGACAAAACAAACAAAAAACAAGTAAAACTGATCTGTGGTGCTAGAAGTCAGGATAGTGGTTGTCTTTGGAGGTAGGTAGTAAAGAAGAGCTTTTGGGGTTCTGGTAATGTTGTCTCTTCATCTTGGTTCTGGTTACATAAGCATGTCCAGACTGTGAGCATTCATTCATTGATTATAATTTATGTACTTGTTATATATTTATATTTTAACAAGATTTGCAAACAAACAAAACTAAAACTCAGTCTATCAGCTAGAGGCTTGCCTTTGTTCTTATACGACTGTGCTTGCTCTAATGAAAGTGGTTACATAATCATTTATGGCTGATCACTGATTGATTGATTTGTTCATTCGACAAGCAATTTGGGGGACCTAACTAATCTGCAGTGCTGGTGGGAATGAGTATGTATGAAGATATAAAAGCACATCAACCATGACCTCTGTCAGTCATGACCTCTGTCCCCTTACATGACATTGGTGAAGAAAATCACATATAGCAACTGTTACAATACAATATGGCAAATGCCAGAGTCACAGAAAAAGGGCATTTAAATTAAACCAGGGCAGGAAGCAAGTAGGTGAGATGTTCAGGAAAGGAGTAGAGGACATTTGCTGCCTCATGTCCCTTAGCATTCTGTCACCCTATTTAGGCAGCAACCCCTGAGTTTTATTTGTGGACCAGTCCATCACCCATTGGTCCAGGTGAGGCCCCAGCCTTTGGCCCTATGACTACAGGATATGAACCAGGCTAAAGACAACCAGCATACTTCTTCCTCCAGCTGCTTGGACTTGTTCAGAGATGAGCATGTAACCTAAACTAATGCTAGAAAACTGCAGGAATTGTTTAAAATCCTCTTCTTTGAAATTGAGAAGATTATGAATTAGGACAGCAGCAGCCATCCCGCCACTATTTGGAGCCTGATGATATAGTCACTACACAGAGGTGAACAGGGCTGAATCCAGAGGCCAAGAGAGACAATGTGTTCTGGTGACATCAACTGATCCTTGGTCAAGCTAAGCCTGACGCCTGTCCTACTTTGAGACTTTGCAGTTAAACAAGTTAATAATTTCTCTTTTGCTGAAGCTTGAGTTGAGTAGCTGTTTTTTGTTTGTTTGTTTGTTTGTTTGTTTTTAATTTGTAACTGAAAGATATTTAACTGATACTGAAAACTTCCAAGAGGAAGTGTTTGCACTGACCTTTGATGGTAAAATAGGAGTCAGAATAATGAAAGGGGAAGGAGCATCCCAAGAAAAGGGCTACATCATTCCAGGAGGCAGGGACAGGTGAAGAGCTTGAGTCTGATAGAGTTGGTGCAATGAGGACGGGTTGGGCGTGAGTAGCAGAAGCAAGTCAGGAGTTGCACACAGGGCCTGGATCTTGTTGCCTGTGCCACCTGCTACCCTGCTCAGAGTCTCTGAACCCTCACAATTCCTGTGCATGGGACAATTTCCTCCAGCAAACACCTGCCTCCCTCTGGCTGTAGGAGCAGGCTTTGCTCTGGCTCGTATTTAATACCCCAATGAGCAGCCCTCCACCCAGGACAATAGGTGTTAGTGAGAAAATGCCAGAGCTTCATCCCCAAGTGAGACATCTCAAGGCGTGTTGGACACCATCTCCCAGAAGGAGACTGAGTCCAGCTGCCCAAACAGTGACCTGGTCAAGAATGGCCCAGTATTCACTTAGTCATCTATTGCTGTAATAGATGACCACCCCCAAATGAGAGGGCTTACAACAATTATGTATTATTTGTCTTGATTCTGTGGGTCAGGAGCTCAGGTCAGACTCAGCCAGGGGAATCTGCTGCTCCACATGCCGTTGACTAGGGTCATCACTCAGCTGTGTTCAGTTGGCCGCAGGGCTGGGCCAGAAGGTCCAGGAAGTTTCCATTCACACCTGGCCCTTCAATGCTGCTGCATGTGGCTCTCTTTTGCATGGTGTTTCATTGTCAGTGGTCATCCTGAGCTTCCTTACCGCATGGCGGTGAGATTTCCCAGCAGAGAGAAAGCAAAGCTGCTAGCCCTTTTGTGCCCTGAACTCAGAAGTGCCAGAACGACATCCCTGCCACATGCCATTGGTCAGAACAGTTACAGAGCTGGTCAGACCTGTGAGAAGGATGCAGGCTGCAGCGAGGCAGGAGCGGTGTGCTCACCTGGGAGGGGAGGGGTGTGGTGGCCATCAGAGGACAGCAGTGGCCACTTCCCCACCCCCACCCATGCTTCCTGGGGCCACTTCCCAAATAAACTAGAGTCCTTGTCTTCTGGGGAACCCCAACCTAAGGAAGCCCAATTTTGTTTTCAGTCTTAGTCTTTATTTTGCTAGTCTTTAATCCTAATTTTGGACTGTATGTATGTATATATAAAATATATATATATATATATAAATATTTTATAAAAAGCTGATCCTAGCATTATATACAGGCTGTAAGGCAGAAAGTCTGCACACACCAGGAGGCTGAATTTATAATCTGCCCAACACTGGGCTCCTAACCATGGAGGGACCTGAAATGCATCTCGATGGCGGCTCCCCTCAACCTCCACCCACTTCCAAGAGCATTTCACATACAGCGAGTCTAACTCCCTGATGGTGGCAATGCATTTTTCTTCTCTTTTTCTTGATCGGTCTTGCTTAGTTTATTAATTTTATTGGTTTTCCAGTAGCCAGGTTTTGGCTTTATGGTTTTTCTCTACTATGCATTTGTTTACTATTTCATGGATTTTTGCTCTTGTCTTTTCCTCTACTTTGTGGTTCTTTTTTTGGCCTCAGAGATAGTAGCTTAAATCACAGAATTTCAGCTCTTCTTTTTTTCTAATATATCAGCTAAAGGCTTTAGCTACATCCTGTGTGTTTAATATATCTTGGTTTGTTTTCAATGCCACCCAAAGGAACTTAGGTTTCCTGAAGCAACTTTACCCATATAGAGTCCTGTAGCTTAGATCTGGAAGGCTTCAAAGAAGGGTTCATTGTCCTGATTTCACAATGGTGAAATGTAATCTAGAGCACATCTCTGTGAAAATGAACTTGCATTTGTGCAGCCTTTTGGTTTCCAGATTGTTTTTGTGTGGACTTATTGGACTCCACTGCAATTGTTCTTTTTAGTGGTCTGGCCCAGCCTGCCCAGGGACCAGGCCTGCCTCATGCATGCCTCAGCCTCAGCTACTGCTCTTGGAGTTTTTGCTGCCCTTGAGATGGGCCCTGGATAAGGTTGGCCTGTTGTGGGTTTAGCTGATCGGCAGTTGACCTGTGTCTGCTCAATATCCTATGATGCCACTGAGTTGGACTGCCCTTTGTAACACTTTGCCTGGCTCAGCTCAGCTCCCTGGACCTTGCAAAGGTCCCCACAGCTCACAGCAGGCCTGAGTCCAAACCAGTCTTTCAAGTTGGTGCCAGACAATGGCAATCCTATAAAATAGGAAGACCAGGAATTACAACTGTCTTTTAGGTTAGGTCCTTGAGAAGCAGAGCCTGAGGCAGGGATTCTGGTGTATGCAAAACGTTGAGGGACGGTTCTCAGTAAGGAAGTGGGTGAAGCAGGACAGGGCAAGGAAAGGACTCAAGTAAGGAGGTGGTCTCAGAAAAAGCCCAGGTGGGGCATGATCCATGGGACAGGGGTGGGGGCTTCAGAGCACTCACTACATTACAGAGTGGCCCCTCGTGGAGCAAGAGATACAGCTTTCTCTTCCTCCAAGGCAGTCAGTCATTAGCTGGGGGCTGCCTGCAGTGGGAGGAGGGGGCTGTAACTTCTCTGGTGCAGCAGATCCATTAGCTGAGGGCAATTCTCCAGACAGCATGGGCAGCTGTGAGCAGTGGGCAGCCATACTTCCAACAGCATGGAGGACAGGCACTGGCCCATACCAGGGATCGGGGTGGGTGATATGGTTTGACTGTGTCCTCACCCAAATCTCATCTTGAATTGTAGCTCCTGTAATCCCCATGTGTCATGGGAGGGACTCAATGGGAGGTAATTGAATCATGGGAGTGGGATTTTCCCATGCTGTTCTCATGATAGACAAAAAGTCTCATGAGATCTGATAGTTTTGTAAAGGGCAGTTCCCCTGCACACACTCTCTTGCCTGCTGCCATGTAAGATATGCCTTTGCTCCTCCTTCACCTTCTGCCGTGACCGTGAGGCCTCCCCAACCATATGGAACTGTGACCCCTTTAAACCTCTTTTTCTTTGTAAATTACCCAATCTCGGGTATTTCTTCATAGCAGTATGAAAATGGACTAATACAGTGGGGGCACCAAGAGCATCTACCACGTGCACCTGTTTTACTGAAGAGCAAATCAAAAGTTCAACCACTGCACCATCACAACGCTAGTAACATGCAGAGTCAGGAGTAACACCCATGCCTTTGAATATCAGCACACTGCTTGTCCCATAATCCCTCACTAACAGCACTGGTATATGGATATGTGAATTGGTTTCATCACTCTGAACACATAGCCTCACCTCAGCCTCTTACTGGTATGCGTTGCCAACCTGTTTTGGCATTTATGATGTAAAACGTTACCCTCAATTCATAATTAGTTATAACATGGATGCCCCTAGGTCTCACAGGGCTGTAGGTACCAAATGAGGTCATACTGACATTAGCAACCAATTAGCACTCATTAGCCCCCATCTCTTTAATTGCACTGCTCTGTGCCAAGGTCATTTAATTCTGGAGTTTCCCAGGGGTGTCTCGTATGTGCTCGTTAAAAACTGCAGCCTGCTCCTCTCAGCTGTCCCAGCTCACTCTATGGCTTACGGTTTAATGCAAGACTCCCAATGCCATTGGTACTCTCGTCAATTCTCCCTCCCTCTATGCCTTACAGCTCTTATAAAATATAACATTTACTAAAGCCTAAATATATAGCAATTTCATATTTTTCCTGTTAAAGCTATGTATTTTTAGAATTTAATTTAAAATTTTTAAATTAAATTTATTAAATTTATGAAACAATTCAACCTAGTTTGTCATGTCTGATTTGGAAAACATTGGTTGTAGTAATTTGACATATTTTAATCATACACGCACACCTATTTTAGAAAATTTCTTCTTGCTGGCTTTTCATTGTTTTAAAACAGTGGTGGTCTAGCCAATATTTAACAACCAGCTCTCTAAAATAAAGTATGCATTTGTATATACATAGTTTATTATAAATTTTGCTAGTATAAAGAATTTATCACACACAATTTTTAAGTAACAATAAAATATAAAATGTTCTTTATTATAAATTCCATATAGCCAATTGATTTTCATAGGGTGTTTTCAATTTTTACTAGTCTTTGATCTGTAGCCAAGCTATGGTTGCAACTGATGAAAGAATGTTGATATTTTTGCTTAAATTAAGACAAAAGTGAAACAACGGAGAAGTATGTTGGAAGTTTACTCATGTGTCCATGACTTGAGTGACTTCTTTGCTGAATCAGATACTGGTTCTCTAATGATGGAAGAATACCTACTCAATTTGTTATGCTATTCATGATGTCATGGCTATAGACACAATACATTTTAAGTTTAATCTCCATTATTTACATTTTCTCTATTACTTTTTAAAGTCTAAGCCCTGAGACGAGCTACAAATATTTTTTTTGACTTTGCTTACTTTGTCATGAAGTTGTTTTTCATCATTTTCATTTCAATCTTTTTCTTTATAGCGTCTAGATTTTGAGTCACACTTAGAAAACTCTCATCTCCTCCAAGGTTATAAAGAAATCCTCTTGTGTGTTTTTCTAGTGATTTTAGGTTAAGTTTTTAAAATATTTAAATATTTGACCCATTTGGAATTGATTCTTTTGTATGCAGGGCAAGGAATAGATCAAGCTTTATCTTCAGGTGGGTTCTCAGTTGTCTCAGCTATTGGATAGTCCATCTACAGGTTTGAAATGCCCCTTCTACACTACTTTCTTGTCTATTTGTGAGTTTTCTATTATTGGATTTTCTATTCTGTCCCATTCATCTGTCTATTAGTGTGCCAGTGCCACACTATTTTAATTATTGGGGCTTCATAAGATGTTTGGTATCTTACCCTCCATAATGCTCTAATCCTCCACTACTACAGTTCTTTTTAAGATTGTTCCTCACTACTTTAAAACTGCATTTCCATATAAGCTTAAGAATTAATTAGATAATCCAGTTTTTAAAACCTTGGTATTTATATTGGCTTTGTTTTAAATTTCTAAATTAATTCAACAGAAATGACATCTTTATGATGCTGTCATTTTCTGTCCAGTGACATGGTCTGTCTTTCCACTTGTTAAGTCTTTTCTTTACCCTACAATGATATTAGTTTTCTTCATACAGGTGGTGCACACTTCTGTGTAAGTGCCTCATCTTTACTGATA
Organism: Papio anubis; assembly: GCF_008728515.1. NCBI lineage: Eukaryota > Metazoa > Chordata > Mammalia > Primates > Cercopithecidae > Papio > Papio anubis. Next base: position 37,501,030 of record NC_044991.1, read on the forward strand.
TTTTTACAACAGTCCTCCTTTTAGGTCTTTGGTTTAGTTGTTAATTGTATTTATGAAAGTTGTTGGTTTCTATTTACTGATTTTTGCATCCCACTCCTTTGCTGAAGTTTTGTATTGTTTGTTATAGTTTCTCAAGTGATTCTCTTATGTTTCTTAGGGAAACAATAGTAACAGCTGCTGAAGAGTTTTGCATAAGGGTGAAAATGAAGCCACCTGGGAAAAGCAGCAGGGAACTGGCTAAAGCCCAGGCCACCACCCCGGTCACAGCATGTGAGTGTAGGGAGAACCCACAGCCCCCACGTGACAAAGCTTTGCGGAAAGCACTAACTTATCTGTAAAGGCCTGAGGTAGAAGAGAAGGTCCTCTGGGAGACACTGAGCATACAGGAAAGTCCCTTTAATTTAATGGACACTCAAGGGGTCCAGAATAAATTGATGACAGAAGGGTTTTCAGTGGGAGGTGAACATGGGGTTAGGAAGCACAGGGCATTGGGGATAGAAGGTGGGCATCCTGAGGAACTGCATTTTGGCTGAGGATACCATGAATGAGTGGCAAAGATTTAACTAGTCTCAAGGTTTTGAACAAAATGTTGGCATCAGGCAGTTTGGGCCAGAAGTTCAGCAGGCCTTTGGAAGATGCAGATTTTCCATTACCACCAGCAGTTGGTGCCTGGGACTGCCGAGTCAGCTGTTCCTTTTTATGCCTTAGTATTTCACACCAGTTCATCTCACCCAGAAGGGCACATTAGAAGCTGCTGTCTGAGGCTCTCCCCGCTCTAATTCCAATGTCCTGTGGACATAAAGGTGGATTCCAGAACATGAACTGTGTAAGAGCCCCCATGTGATTCTGAGGCACCTTCACCCATTTCCACCCATTAAGAAGGATCACTTTGGGAGGAAAATGAATGGCTCTGTCTCAATGTTGACTCTTGGCTCATGTAGCAGATGCTGTCAGTGCTCCATCCATATCCCACCAGCCCAACCAAAAGTCACCTGCAGCTTGAGGAAACTGTTCCTGATGACTTCCTTCAACAGACAAATCCCTCCTCTATAGCTTATTCAGTGGTATCCTCAGAAGAATGTAAGTGCACCAGTGTGTTGGGAGAGGCATATTTAACTGATTATAAGAAATAACTTTCTAAGCCCCAAAGGTTTCCAGTGGTGAGTATACTAGAACACTAGGATCTCAAAACCATTAACAGCAATTTAGGGGGCTTTGATAGACATTTGCACACTGAGTGGTGAGTAAATTACAAGAGACATCCAGACCTTTCTCATCTCCAAGAAAGATGAACATTTCAGATCCCTTTTTGGACAAGGATTTTTCCAAAGCTTTTTCATGTCCCTTAGATTCCTTTATTGATTCTCAGTAGATGTGTCATATTCTCCTTGATGAAGAAAATTAGGACCTAGGACCAAGGTCCAAGAGCCCTGACTTCTCACCTCTCCACCTCAGTATCTCAGGCACTTCCTCTGCCATGCACTTCTTGCTTACTTTCTGACTCAGAGGAATTGGAAATCATAGATGATTGGTTGGTAGAAAAGCATTCAACTCAAACTAGCTCAGTCAAAAAACCGGGTTGGGATATTGAAAAAAAGGACAGGTAGTGTAGCCAGGTCATACAGAAACTGTCAAGTATTAAGAAACAACCCTCTTACCCACAAAGTTTCAAAATTCATTCAAAAATATTATAGTTTAAAAAGCATAAAAGAAGATCACAGAAGTATAACACAACCTAAATTTTACACAGATTTATTCATTTAAATTCATCCACATATTTATTCATAAATAAATAAATGTTAACTGTGGTTATTTCTATGTTAGTTCAGCTATACTTAGATGTTAAACAAAGATTAAATAAATATTTGTAAATTTTAAATGATAAGTGCCATAAAGAAAGGGAAAAATTTCCAGAGAGCTTATAATGGGGTACTATGTGTGAGAGAGGGGAACTTAACCCATGCTGGAAGATAGGGGAAGATTTCCTTGTGGATTTAGTTCTTGAACCCAGACTTAAGGATAAGTGGAGTTATTTGCTAGCACATGGTTCTAGTGTACCATTTTAATTCCCTTGTTTCTTTTACTATATACTTCTGAGTTATTTTCTTATTGCTTATGCTGTGAATTACCATTAACATCTTAATTTACATCAATCTAGTTTGGATTAATAGCAACTTAAATTTCAACAGTATACAAAAACTTTGTTCCTATGTAGCTCCATCTTCCCCCTTTAGGCTGTTATTTTCATAAATACATCTTTATACGTGTGTGTCCATCAACTTAAGTGTATAATTAGTGCATTATGAAGTTGTCTTTTAAATAAGATAGAAAAAAAGTTACAAACAAAAATACAGTACATAATCTTTTAGAGTTATCTATATAATTCCTTTTGATAGTGCTCTTTTTTTTTTATGTGAATTTGAACTGTTGCCTAGAGTCCTTCTGTTGCAGTCTTAAGGACTCCTGCTAGTATTTCGTGTAAGACAGGTGTGCTAGCAACAAACTCTGTTTTGTTTTTGTGAGAATGTCTTAATTTCCCCTTCATTTTTGAAAGACAACGTGCCAGATATAGAATTCTTAGTTGACATTTTTTTTTTCTATCAGCACTTTGATTATATCTTCCCTCAGGCTTCTGCCCTCCATGACTTTTTAATGAGAAATCAGCTGGTAATATTATTGAGGATGCTTTGTACTTGATAAGTTGCTTCTCTCGCTAATTTCAAGAGCTTCTGTTTGCTTTTGGCTTCTGACAGTTTGCTTCTTATGTATCTAGATGTCCTATCTTTGAGTTTATCTTACTTGGAATTTATTAGGCTCTTTGGATGTGTAGATTAAAGTTTTTGATCAAATTTGGTAAGTTTTCACCATTATTTTTTCAAATATCAATATTTCCCTCTTTTCTCTTTCCACTCCCTCTGGAGCTTCTATTATGTGTGTATTTGTATGCTTGGTGGTGTCCCAAAGCTCTCTTCATTCTTTTTTCTTTCTGCTTCTCATACTGGAAAATCTCAACCTATCCTGAGATTCACTGATTCCTTCTTTAGCCTGCTCAAATATGCCATTAAGTCCATCTTGTAAATTTATTATTTCAATCATGATACTTTTTAACTCAAGAATTTCTATTTGGTTTCTTTTGTGATTTCTATATTTTTGTTGATACTTTCTGTTTGTTGAGACATCATCCCCATATTTTGGCTCTTTGAACATATTTAAAATAGCTGATTTAAATCTTTGTCTTAAGTCCCATAAACCAAGTGTCTGTGCTTCTTCTGGGGCAGTTTCTACTGATGTTTTCTCCCATGTATAGTCTCACTTCTTGTCTTTTTGCATGACTCATGTTTGTTGTTGTCAAAAACTAGAAATTTCAAATATATAATATAGAAACTGGAAATCAGATTCTCCTTCCTCCTCAGGGATTTTTGCTGATTATTGTAGTTGTTGTTTGTTTGTTTAATAACTTTTCTGAATATGTGAGGTCTGTATCTTAGTCATGAGTGGCCACTGAAGTCTCTACACAGTTAGCTTAGTGGTAAGTTAATGATTGACAGAGATTGCCTTAAATACCTGGAGCTAATAAGTCTCCAAGTTTTTGCCTGGGGCCTCTGTATGTGTATTGATACATGCCTTCATCACTCAGCAACTCTACCTTAGTCTTAACTTCCTATTTGTGTAGAACCTCAAGGACAGTCAGAGGTGAGCACTTAGAGCTTTCTCAGGTCTTTCTTGAGAATGCTCAGACCTGCACCCAGCCCTGGGCATGCATGTGGTCTTTTGTCAAAATTTTTCAAAGCTCCTATGGACATCTAATGCCTCAGGTTTGTCTTTTAGGTTTTTTTATTATTCCATTGTTTGCCCTAACTGCTATCCATCTCCCCAGTCAGCTGTGATGTTAAAACATTTGACAAATGCCATCCTCCTCCTTTTTCCTTTCAAAGATTTTAATCACTGGGTGAGTTCAAATGAAGTCAAATAAAGAAGGCTTCTGAATGGGGGACTTCCAGAGAACTATCAGTAAAATAAGACACTTATTTAGAAACAAAGTCCATTTTGCTCTCTCTGGTATCGGGAATACAGACTGATTTTTCAAGGTTCCACTAAGCTGGGAAGAGGAGGATGGGACTAGAGTAAGTTAAAATGCCACAATCTGTTCTTATCAAGATTCAGTCATATTTTTAAATCCTCTCAGAGATGCTACAAGCTTTTGGTTAGTTTCCAAGTTCTGAAAAAGTCAATACTGCCAAATTTTGCCAATTTTTTCATTGCTTTCATGGAAGCCTGAACTTTCAGAGGTCCTTGCTTAGCCATTTTCTCCGATGTCACTCTTGCCTCTACATCTGTGCATGTCCCTGTTGTATGTTACTGTTAGCGGAGCTAAATGACCTTACAGTCCTCATGCTAGACCTTCCCAACTAGACTTCCTGGATCTCTTAGTTCAAATTTCTGTGACAGAAAATCTGATTGAGTCATTCCAGCCAATAGAATGATTCATTTTATGCCAGTCATCTGTATCTGCCATGGCAGACCAAGTGGTATAAATGTGGCCAGCTGGCCCCTTGTATTCATCAGGAGTTGTGTTGCAAGGCAATGACAAGGAAAAGAGAGACAAGCAGGCTTACATTTCTAGTGTAGACTTGTCACTGTTAATTTCTCCCTCTGTGCCAGTGACCCCATTTTCTCCTGTCTTCCCTGGAAACTTGTTTCCGGGAATACCACCCTCAATGATAGGCCAATTTTCCTTTTCCATCTTTATGTCTTTTCTCCGGCCTCATGAATGTGGTTTCTCCCTTCTTTTATTTTGCCTGGGTCCTCCCCCTGCAGAGCTGCTGAGAATGAAGAGGAGTACTTCTCCCACTACTAAGTGCTGCTCTTGAAACAACCATGCAAAGCCCTCCTTATTTTTCAAGATGTTTTCTCTTTCTAGGGGAAAAGACAGAGTGTAATAGAAATTTTAAAAGTAGCTCATGATTTTTCTAATCTGCCTGCATGGTTCTGCCCCAGTATTGTCCTGACCCTTCAGTGCTGGTTACACCTTCACTTCCAGCTTTGCATCGGACTCTTTTACCCTGATCTTTGATTAATGAGGTTTTCCAACTTTAAGACTGGTTTCTGATTCCTCTTGACTTTGGACTGTGTCCTAGTTTTTCTAGGCTTTCTGTTCTGAGACTAACATCTGCTGCTATTTCCATGGTCTAAGACTATTCATTGACTCATCAAATCTTTCACAAACAAATCATTTAGTTATCAGGATTATATGAGAGTCAAAGTGAATGGTTTATCTTGATATCCACTGTTGGTTTGTGTAGCAGATGATGTTAATGCTCACCCCTACATCCTACTGTCCCACCCCAAATGTCACCTATTCCTTGAATGAACTCTTCTTGTTTAAGCTGATTATTTTCTACCTCAAACTCCTGAGTCTCTGTCTTCCGGGGGACTTTCTCTGGTTTTTGGACATTCTTCACCTACAGGATGGTCAGACTAGAAGTACTGGAAAGTTTATGCTCCCAGAAGCATCCCTCAACCAATAATAAATGGAGGTTGATGAATGAGTGCCCTAGCACTCTCATGTGGGACAACTCTAAAGTGTGTTTTTGAGATGGCTTCCCAGATGTCTCAGCGGGATTGGACTCCAGTTGCTCACAACATTAGTCTTCCCAGAGCACCCTATATTGTACTTCCTGGAATCACTTCCCAAATAAATTACTGGCTCCCAGGTTCTCATCTCAGAATTCTCTTTTGGAGGAAACCAAAGCAAGACACTTGGATAAATGCCTTCACTCAAAGTTGCTATGACAGTGATCACTTGGTAAGTGATGACAGGATGAGAAAGGGAAACTATAATTACCCCTTTTGCCAGATGCAACTCTATTTGACAGTGTTGCCCATTTTCTAGCATGGTAATGAGCTGGGAAGACATCCTGAAGTTTAGAGAAAACTCAGGGGACCAATATTGAGTTCTAATGGCCTCAGCTGGGCGCAATGACTCACGTCTATAATCCCAGCACTTTGGGAGGCCTAGGCAGGTGGATTACTTGAGGTTAGGAGTTTGAGACCAGCCTCGCCAATACAGTGAAACCCTGTCTCTACTAAAAATATAAAAATTAGGCAGGTGTGGTGGCACATACCTGTAGTCCCAGCTACTTGGGAGGCTGAGGCAGGAGAATCACTTAAACCTAGGAGGCAGAGGCTGTAGTGAGCCGAGATAGCGCCACTGCAGTCCAGCCTGGGTGACAGAGCGAGACTCCATCTAAAAAAAAAAGGAGGGGAGGCCTCATGAAGCCCAAAGATCTATCCAGAGGAGGACTACATGCCATCAGAGCTTGCACAATGTTTCCATAAGGCAGAAACTGCAGGTGTACAGATCTCATACGAAGAACGTTGCCTCGCAAACAGAAAATCCTTATCTCCTTTTAGATCAATGTAAGGGGCACTGATGTGGTCTCACCAAGGGCCACATTATTATTGCATTCAAGTCAACAAGTACTTGAGAGTTCTCATGTTTTTTAAGAGCTTGAAATTTGGAAGGTGATGGCAAGAACAACTTGACTAAATATCACTTACTGCCATGGTGAGTTGTAGGGCCAGTCAAGCATGTCTCCCCTTCATCACGGTGGCTCACTAAGTAGTTAAAGATGGGAGAGTCTCATGCAGATACATCCACGTGGCTAATGGGGTTATGACAAACCTCGGGCTGCTGAGAAGTTAAAGGAGCTTTCGAGAAAATTATTGAGGTCCTCAGACACATTCAAGGCAGAGTTAATTAAAAGTCACTGATACAGTCATGAGTGTTCAACTCCACAATATCGTTGTCAAAGAAGAGATTCTGCAAGCACATGTTGGCATTTTTGGAGAAAGAACCACGAGTAAGATTGAAAAGATAAAAGACATTGCAATGCTACGACTTGTGTCCAAGAAGTAGAAAAATACATAAGAAGAATAAAAGAGAAACTCTTTATGCCAGATATCTTACTTATAACCCAGATTTCGAAGTCTTGACCAGTTATGGTCTCATGTCAGGAAGGAAAAGACACTTGATTAGAAAGGATAGAGGGTGATCTGTTACATAATTTTCCATGTGATTGCCTATAATATAATAGGAGTCTATAAGCTATTATCTCCCATTTTCTTGATGAGGGAATTGAGGTTCAGAGGGAAGGCATGATAACCAAGGCATAAGGGGGTACAAGTGCTGGTCACCTCTAATTCTATCCTGTCCTTAACGTGGGCTATTATTCCCCAGACCCTGGAATTACCTAATATAGCAAGGAGATGTGTGTCCTGCTCTGGAGTGGCTGGCTTTACAGGTGTGCTGGTGTCTATAGAAGCCAGCCCTGCTCTCTTTGCCCACTCCAGTGCTGACTGCTCCACTCAGCTGGGGGGCCAGGTCACCTTCTCAGCACAACCATTTCACCTGCTCCTGGTTCTGCTTATGTGTTCTCATAACACAGCTCATTTTTACTTCATGTCCCTCTTATTGCACCTTTTCTCTAAAGGAAAATTTGATTCTTTTCTAAAGGGGGTTTAGAACAAATGGTTTGGAGTCATAGATATCCACAGTGGGATTGTGTGTTTCTGTTGCCCACAGCTGCTGGTCGGCGCTCCCTCGGCTGCTGCTTTCCCTTTTCTCCTCCTTCCAGACCTCTCACTGTGCTTCCCAGAGCCACCTGCCAGGGAACCTGGCTCACCCACATCTCTATTCTGGCCCCGCCTGGAGCATCGAATTGTAACCGAGTACCCCCATTTTTCTAGAGGTGGTTTAATTATTTTTTCCCCTCTCTTTCACTTCACCTTCATCAGACATTCCCTACAGGGCAAGTTCTTCCAACTGCATGCTCCAAGACACAGCTCTCCTAGAGAGTTAACAGTTGGTTTGCAGACCAAAGCATGCCCCCATGGAACTTTCACCACCAGGGCGTTGTCTTGGAAATTCCATCCTCCGGGGATGACCTCGGAACCTTCATCCACTTGGAGGGCTTATCGAAAGCATGCCCACTCAGCCACTTTTACAACTTACTTCTGCCCAGGAAGGCTCCAACTCAGCTGTCTGATAGATCAGACACTGAGCTAGCAGGGGACCTCTGTCCTTGCTCATTTCCTCCCTTGCCTTATAGAAGTACCCCCTTTCTCAGGAGGCTGAGATGGGAGAGTCAACCGAGCCTAGGAGGTCAAGGTGGTAGTGAGCTATGATCACATCACTGCACTCCAGCCAGGTGACAGAGTGAGACCTTGTTTCAAAAACAAACAGACGAAATAAATAAACAAATAAGCTCACTTTCTGCTTTCAAGGTGCAGTGGTGCGTGAAAAGGCAGAATGCTTTGTGTCCCTTTCCCCAAGCTAGCTTTGGGATAAATTCACTTTTTTTTTTTTTTTTTTTTGTATCAGATCTCTCAGCCAGGGTAAGATCTCATAGGTAGATTACTTTTAAAGGCCGACTGACAGTAAGGGAAGTAGCAGCAATGTCCAATCAGAAATACATCCAAAATGACAGTGATCAGCGGTGATTCAAAGTACTGGCAAGCTTCCCCACCCACTTCAGTGGCCTGAAAGGAGTCAGAGCTCAGGGGTCCAGAGTCATCACCATAATCCCAAGTCATCAGGGATGAGTTCCAATGTGGTCACTGTGAAACAGGAGTGTTCCCTGATTCCCCTCACAGGACGTGAGACAGGGATGTGGCTCACCTGTTCAAAGCCCTTGTGGGAGAAGCACGCAGACCCACAGGTACAGAGGCCAGGGCAAGCGCTTTGGGGTCCAGCCCCGTGGTAGTGTCTGGGCTTGGTTGCCTGCAACCCCAATGTTTAAATGCTCTTTCAGCTTTGCTGAGGTTTCATTGAGTGGTGGAGGTGGCCCTCAGTGGGATGGATGCGGAGCGGGAAGTGGGGATGGAGTGGGAAGGTGACCCTCTCCTGGACTTGGGCTGCTCAGCCCGGACTCCTCTCCGACCAATCTCAGCCCAACTCCTCTCGGCCTTCAGATGATCCGCCTCTTCTCCCTTTCCCTGATGCGTCGTTCCACAGTCCATTTGCTGGTCGACTGGCTTGCTGGTCTGCTTCTGGGTCCTGGGTTTCAGGGTTTATATGGGTGCAAGACAGGGGGTGAGGTGGGCCCCCAAAAGGCAACTTTTTGGGTGCAAAAACAGAAATGCCTGTCCTCATTTAAGGCCACAGGTCTTCGGGCTGGAGGGTGGAGCCTTTGCTGGGGAACCGCCCTCTTCTACCCAGTATTTTCCTGTCTCCTGTCCATATCAACTGGATGCTCTTTAAGAAGGCAGGAGCTGTGAAATCCATTTAGGAACAATTTCCCTCAATAAATGGTTAAACTAAAAAATAAAAAGGCCCTTTAAAGGATTGATAAGCTTCTATTAGTTTAGAAAATTCACTAGCCTCGATCAGCTCATTCTTGGACAATGGCAGATAAATGAGACTTGATTGTTCCAACACCTGCACCGATGTTTGTCTTGTCTCTGACAAGGCGTGGCTGGGCATTGTCAATGAAGTGGTCTCCTCATTATCTCGGCTATTGTTCCAGGAATCAAAGCTGTTATCAATGCCCACGCCTATTATGCATAACTCAACCACAATACCAGGAGAAGTGAGAAAATAGGTGATAGAGTGAATAACATCTTCTCAGGACCACATTTCATGCGAACCACCGCATTTCCCAGCTGATTCTTTTCATTTTAATTTTTTCATTACCAAGGTAGTACATGATCATCATAAAAACGTGAACAATGAAGAAAAGTAAAAAGGAAAAGCTCTCTCCAATTCTCCAGCCCCACTTCTGGGATGACCCACGATTGCATTGTGTAAAACAACCAAAGGATATACCAGAGCACACACACGTGTTGACAAAATGGCACACGTGCATATTATTGAGTCTTTTCACTACCATCTATCCCAGCCATTTTATTCTTTGAATAGTCTCACAGAACTCCACTCTGTACATGTCCCATATTTTATTCATTCCTCCTTTGGACATTTAGTCTGTATAAATTATTAGACAGTGAGCATCTTTGTACATTAACCTTGCTCATTTATGAGACAATTTCTGCAAAATTAATGGCTAGAATTGGAATTACTAGGTTCAAGGGCATGCACTTTTTTTTCCTTTTTGCTTAATACCTGCAAACTGCCCTCCAAATCAGGCAAAAAAATAATTCATTGTTGATTTCATTCTCATTTTTTAAAAAACTAGTTACAGTTGAGCTTTCCCCTCGTGTTTATTGGTCACTTGCATTTTCTCTATGAATTGTGTGGAAATAAACGTACATTACCCAAACGAGAACAAGGAAAGGCTATTTATTCAGAGCTTGCCATAGCAAAGGAGGCGGTCACTATCACTTATATTTGCAGATACTCAGAGGTAAGTAGGGGAGTTGGAAAGCCGTATGATAGAAGAGAAGTCTTCAAATGTGCCTTGATTGGAGGTCATCAGCATAGGAAGCATGGAGACTGGCTAACCTGCAGGGATAGACAGGAGGCAGCCAAGAGCCCCCGCTCCCCTCTCCCAGCTTCCCTTCTCCTCCCCGCTGCCCTTCCCTGGCCACCCCCTCGCCAAACCCTGCTTTCCAGCCTAAAACAGCCTGAAGGCTGAAAAACTGGACTGCAGGTCCCGGAGGAAGCCCGCCCTTTTCTGGACTGATTCTTTTTGAGTAATGCCCACGGGCCTATTGGGAGGAGGGGTGGGGCCCCAGAAAGTTCGCACAGTTTGCAGCGGGGAGGAGCCGGGCCTCTCCTGTTCCTGGGTGGTAACCTGGGATTCAGTCGTTGAAGTGGAGAGCCGGTTAGCAGAACCTCATCTAACTTTGCTCTGTGTGTGTGTGTGTGTGTGTGTGTGTGTGTGTGTGTGTGTGTGTGTTTCCTTTTCGCCCAGTAAATTCCGCTCCCCCTCATACTTCAAAATGTCTTTGAGTCTAATCTTTTCTGGCCGTGTGACAAGGACCCGGATTTTCCTACAACAGCAGCAAGGCCTTCTATGTGATTGGTTAGGGGAACATATTTGGCTTTTTCTGATTAGTTCTAGGTTGGACGTGGGGACAAAAATTAGTACAGCCGTCGGTTATGTTACTGAACTGAACTTGGGCCCAGCCGCCTGGATGCAAAATTGAACAGTGACATCTGGATTGCAGCGAGAGAATGTGAGGCATTTATTTCAGGACACCAAGCAAGGAGAATGGGGCAACTCATGCTTAAGACCTGACCTCCTGGATGGCTTACAGGTAAGAGCTTTTAGAGGCAGGGAGGCAGAGGTCACAGGCAAAGTCGTGAATAGAGGCTATACATTGGTTTGACCTAAAAGAGGCAGGACATCTCGAAGCAGGGGCGTCCACAGGTCATAGGTGGGTTCAAAGATTTTCTGATTTGGAAGAAAGAACAGTGGTCGCAGTTCAGTCCTCAGCTCCCCGTTCTCTGAGGTGTGGGTCTGGGTTTCTGAACATATGTTAAGGTGCTGTCTTTAGTTTCTATAGGGAACAAAACATCTCCCAACTCTTCATTCCACATGTTGTCCCCTAAGCACAACCCTATAAAACGTCCCTCCAGCCGCTGCCTCTTTGCAAACATCCTCTTCCCTGCTGCGCTGCCCATTGCAACCTTGCAACATATTTTCATACCTTCTCTAACAAGTCTGCCTTTCTTTACCTACAACTTTCTTGATAAATTCCTTTACCTCCTGCATTGCTTGGCCCAGATGACCACTACCCATGACACCTCCTACCTCAGCCTCCTAAGTAGCTGGGACTACAGGCACATGCCACTATACTCAGCTAATGTTTTTGACATTTTTTTCTTGTAGAGATGGAGTCTCACTATGTTGCCCAGGCTGGTGTTGAACTCCTGGACTCAAGCTATTTTAATGCCTCAGCCTCCCAAAGTGCTGGGATTACAGATATAAGCCACCTCACCTGGCTGTTCCTGTAAGTTTTTAAACTCAGAGCAGGGACACCAATGTTGTGGCTTCAGTCTTTGGGACTTTGTCTTATAATTTAAGGGAAATTCATTTATGTTAGCTTAGGGGAGACTTTTTAAGACTAAGGAGCATGTGTGTACATGTCTCTCCTGAAATGCAGTTATGTTGCTCAGGATAAAAAAGGGAATGTCTAGCCTACAAAATAATATGCTCTGCAGAAACAAAGCAAACCTGTTTTGCCCTTGTATGAGGCGTATGTAAAGTTGTGGTGTGTGTGCATTATTTGGGACAGAGTTTATTAAGGCTTTACAGAGTGGAGCAGAATGGAATCCTGAGGACACCGTGTATCATGAAGGCTCCAGAAGGAAGATCTACAAGGCTGTTGTTTTTACTACTCTGTGCTATGCTGTACAAGACTCACATTTACATGTCTGGGAATCCTCAGAATGCTTAAGACAAAAATTTAGAATAAATAGTAAACATCCATTCATGTTTAATCTTAGGACAGAGCACATTGAGTGGGTCACCAAAAAGTCTATGTGTGTGTCTTTATGGGGCAGCAACATGAGGTCAAAGAAGCTGGAGCCCATCACATCCGCACTGCTTTCCATGTTGCTGCCTTTGGATTAATCTTTTTACCATTTCTGAGTTCTGCCTCCAACTTCCATATGCAGTTTTTTTGTTTTGTTTTCTTTCTTTCTTTCTTTCTTTCTTTCTTTTTTTTTTTAGAGGACTGCCCACAGGCTACTGATTCCTGGGCATTTATTTTCCGCTCAGTGGTGGAAAGAGGCACACGTATGAAAGCCCAACCCACTGCCATGGGCACCATCCATCCCCTACTGTTCCCTGCAGGACCCCTCTTTGCAGATCTTGCCTGAGAGGGCACCTTGTCTGACTTCCTCCTTCACTCTGTTCTTCTACTCCCACTTCTCAACTGTCTCCCTTGAGAGCACCTCTTTTAAAAATCATCTGAACACCAGTCATTGTTTCAGGGCCTGCCTCTAAAGAAGCTGCCTTAAAACAGCATCCAGTTTTTTAACTCTGTCACAAATTTGTTATGTGACTTGGGCAAGTCGTATCTTCTCCAAACTTCTGTCCATACCTCCTATATGAGAGTATGGATTAAATTATTTCAAAGGTTCTTTAAAGACTTTGAACTCCCTGTCCTTTAAACATGATTACATGTTATATTTCCTTTAGAGAAAGGATTCTGAACCTAGGATTCATGGATGGCTTTCCAATGGTAAGTGAAGCCTCAGAAATTGTATGCAAAACTGTGGGTGTATTTTTTTTGTTTGGGGAGAGGGTTCATAGCTTTCATTAGATTTCCAAGGAGTCCATAAGCTCCCACCAAAGTTAGTAACCACTCTTCACAGTTTGTTGTTTATAGATTTCACAAGGGCTGTGGAAAGAGTATCATCACATACTCTAAAACATTAATCTTTTGTGATTCATAATGATCAGGTTAAAACCACTTAATATCTATCAAAAATAATAGAAGGAACAGTGTGATAATGGCAGTTTTACAGCAGAGGTAAACAGTCCTCCTTGCCCAGTGTTTGACAGCCTTTTTTCTTGTAAACATGGTCTTTTATAGGTTCATGCTTTTTTGACCCTGGATTTTGGTTTAATATAAACTGCGACTTTTTTTTAGACAAATGTTAGATAAAAACTAGCCTGGCTTTGCTGAATAAGAAAATATATTTTGGCTGTGATAATAAAGCACATGAAATCTACTTACTTGAGTTTCCCTCCACGTTCCTCTCTGTCCCTCACTTTTCATACACAAAGAGACAGACAGGCAGACAGACAGATAGATACACAACCACACACAATTGTATCAGAAAAGACACCCCAAACGCTTTTATGAATGCAAGATTTCAAAATCTGGTTTTGACAAAAATAGCCCCAGCTGGTTATATTTAAGTCCCACTTGTTATGCACACAGTAGGTCAGTAATTTATGAGCCAAACAGCTGCTCCAATTTTCAGAAGCATTAGGTCTCCCGGGTAAGCCACATGGCAGGGGGGTGGCAGGATGCACAGAAGGCTCTTCTTGAGAGATGAAACATTTCCTCATGTGCATCTGGGTCAGCCATGTATAGTTCCTCTCATAAAGGATATTTTATGAACCTGAATAATAAGAATTTATATAAAGATGCACACACAAACTCACACAATGCATATGGAGGGAATAAAGAACAAGTAAGTAATGGTGAATTAAGTGCATTGAAGGGTTCAGCCAGGCTTTTAATAAACCACAAGAGAGAAGCTTGAGTATTTGTGATGTCACCTTGACATTGGAGGGTATTTATATCTTTAAACAAGGCTCCTGTGGGTTGGACATAAGGGACAAAGGCTCTGAGGGGATTGAACGCTGAACTCTGATGTAGGCCAACTGCACACTCATTATTTCATCTGCTTGCTCTTTAGTTTGTTCATTCATTTATTTAGTGTGTGTTTATTGAATGCCAGGACTTCCACTTGGTGCCAGGCTCAAATGCCTGGTCCCTATTATGAAGATTACAGTTTGGAAGGGAAGACAGCAATAAACTAGTAAACAAACACATAAATATCTAACTACTTATGTAAATGTGAAACGTACAAAGAAGAAAAAGCATTGCATTCTCTCTGTGATGTACAGAAAAATGGGATAGGAAGGTGGTTAGAGAAGACATCTGTGATGTTTAATGTGTCAACCTGACTGGCCTAAGGGATGCCCAGGTAGCTGGTAAAGCACTATGCCCAGCTGTGCCTGGGAGGGAGTTTCTGGAAGAGATTGGAGTCTGAATTGGTAAACTGAGTAAAGAACACGGCCCTCCCCGGTGTGAGTGGGCACCATCCAATCCTTGGGGACCTGAGTGGAACAAAATGCTGGAGGAAAGGAAAATTCACTCTCTTTTTGAGCTGTCCCATCCATTTTCTCCTACCCTCGGACATCAGAGTTCAGCCTTTTTGTTCTCAGGCTTTTGGATTCAGATTGGGATGTACACCATTAGTACCCCCACCCCGGATTCTCAGGCCTTCTAACTTGAACTGAATTATACCACTGGCTTTCTAGTTCTTCCCCTTGCAGACAGAAGATTGTAGGACTTCTTGGCCTCCATAACCATAACAATGTAAGCCAATTTCTGTGAAAAGCCTCCTCTTGCATATCTATCTATCTATCTATTATCTATTTATTATCTATTATCTATCTATCTATCTATCTATCTATCTATCTATCTATCTATCTATCTATCATCATCTATCTATCATCTCCTGCTGATTCTATGTCTCTGGAGAACCCTGACTAATACCACATCTTTCAATAGGACATACTAACACTAAAATAATTATTTCTTGCTTATCTAAAATTCAAAATTAACTTGACATATCACATTTTATCTGACAATCTTACACCAGTTTGGGTTGGCCATGCAACTTGTTTTAGTCAGTGGGACAGTAGCAAATGTGGAGTACAGCAGAGGCTCAAAAAGAACTTGCACATGGAGGCTTATGTTTGTGTTGTTCTTGGAATCCAGTGACTATTACAGGTGAAGAAGCTGAGACCAGCCTGGTCCAGTCACTTTCATTATCCCAACAATCAGCTTGTCCACACTAGACATGTTTAAGTAAAGCCATGCTAGATCATGTAGACACCAGCTGACTTGATGGCTGACCGCAGATGCTAAACCATTGGCCCACAGAATTGTGAGTAGAATAGAGGGTTATTTTCAGAAGAAGAAGGGGTAGAAAAAAAATTTAAAAACCTAAAAAAAGAATAGATATTATCAACCACCACCAAGTTTTGATGTGGT
The DNA here is from genome assembly GCF_008728515.1 of Papio anubis. Lineage (NCBI taxonomy): Eukaryota > Metazoa > Chordata > Mammalia > Primates > Cercopithecidae > Papio > Papio anubis. The sequence goes on from NC_044991.1 coordinate 37,516,735, forward strand.
TTGTTATGCAGAAGAAACTAACTGATACACCTCAGACTCTGGTCAACTTCTAACTACAAATACATGGACAGAAGTACTAGGAATAAACACTCCCTCACAAGAAACGGCTTTCAGCCAATGACTCTTATTATTTGGTGTGTCAATACCCCAGCTCCCTCCCTGATAGAGCTGGGTAATTCTGAGGCTTGTGTTTTGCATCGTTTCCCAATTTTCTCATGAGATTAAGCTTGAGTTGCCCAAAGTGGCAGCTGGCTTAATAATGTACCATGTATCAACTGTCATTACTTCCATGTTTCAGTTCCCCACTTCTCTCCAGTGTTCCCTGCACTTCTCTTGCATCCACATCCTTGTCTTGAGGTCTGTGAATTCATACTAAGATGAGGCTTCTGATAATTGCAGAGCAATGCAGGTTGCTGGTGGCCCTGGAGGCACCTCTAGCGTGGGCCCATTATTCTCTCTGGATAAACTCCCTGAGGAAGGTCTGACCTTAAATGATTTAACTTCAATGTGCACACTCTGAATTAGTTTATGGAACATCTGAAAATACTCCAAAGGTCCCTCTGGAGACCTCCATGAAATATTGGTTAGTTAATGGAGTGGACCTAATATTAGCCAGTCACTGATGAAGGCAGTTGGGTAGCTGCCTTCATTGACATGGAGCCAAATCTGTTGGTCATCACTGAGGTTTTGTACCAGACGGCGCTCCTTGACTCAGTCCTGTGCTTGGGAGCCCCGCTTTCTCTGGGGCAACCGTCAATATTCAGTCTGTGACCTTGTTCTCTTGTTTCATCCACTATTCCTATGGCTGACCCAGCTTGCACCTGTTGCCAAGAGCTCTGCAGTCTGTACATTCTGGTTTGTTTATTCATTTATTTATTCAGTGTTCATTCATTTATTCAGACTAATGCCCAGATTTTGCCTAGAAATTTGCCAACTCCCTTGGGATAGTCCTGGTGATTTCTTGGCCCATTTCCTGATGGGTAGGGAGCTGGGTTTGTGGCTGCCACCTCTGCCTGGATGTTTTCCCACATCCTGTTGTTTATTTTCTCCCATCTGGTCTTCTTCTCCACCTTGTTACTTCCCTCTGAAGAGCCATTTCTGATTGTCTTAACTGGGGCACAACGTCCATGCTCTTATTTGGTGTGCAAAGATGGCAGCACTAATAACTGTAAGTCATCTCAATAGTCCTCCGTCAGGTGATTGCACTACAAAGCACAATGCCCACTAAGGCAGAAGCTACAGGGGCATTGTGGAGGTGCAACCACTTGTAAATCGTCCAATTCCGTCTCCAGCTAACTGGGCTGCTGTCCTGAAGAAGGCCATGGCAACTGGAACTTTGGCCCCTTGAATGACACAGACTTGATGCAGGCTCACTGCTTGAAGCTGAGCATTCCATAGACTGAAAAGAAAAGCGAAAAAAGACAAGACAAAGATTTGAGTAGTCATGTTGTTTGGCAGGCCAAAATCTACAAAGGTAATAAATACCTTGCCTCTTCCCATCAAGTATTTTAGAATACAAAGGGAAAGTGAAGCATTGCCATTTACTGAGCATATGCTAGGTGCCAGGCACTGGTCTGAAGTGTTTTATACATATTGCATTTAATTTTCACAGTGACCATGTGAAAAGGAGTTGTAGCCCATATTTTCAGGTGAAAAGACTGAACCTCAGAGATGTGAAATAACTTGCCCAATGTTATACAGCAAAACTAGAATCTGTACTGCCTATTTCTAGAATCCATAGTGTTAACCACTTTGTCATATTCTTCAAGCATCCAGGCAGGACGAAAAGAAGAAAGCGTAGAAACTGACCTCACAGGCTAAGCACAATGGCTCACGCTTGTAATCCTAGCACTTTGGGAGGCTGAGGTGGGCGGATCGTGAGGTCAGGAGTTCGAGACCAGCTTGGCCAACATGTTGAAACCCTATCTCTACTAAAAATACAAAAATTACCCCAGTGTGGTGGCAGGTGCCTGTAATCCCAGCTACTCGGAAGGCTGAGGCAGGAGAATTGCTTGAACCCAGGAGGCGAAGGTTGCAGTGAGTCAAGATTGCACCACTGCACTCCAGCCTTGGTGACAAAGCAAGACTCTGTCTTGGGGGGGAAAAAAAAAGAAATTGACCTCACTTCCCTAGCACACAAAATGCCACAAGACATCAGTGCTTGGTGCAAAATGGCGAGGGAACAAGCTGTGATTCAATCTCGTTTTCTTTCATATAGGAAGTCAAAGAAAGATTCTGCCAATCAAATATGCAAGGATAAGAAAGAGGTCAATGTACTCTTCTAAATGTTACTTGAAAATGTACCCTGAGCAACCAAGAGAAGGAATGAAGGAAAGAAGAAAAGGAAGGAATGAGGAAGGGATGCAGGAAGGATATTTATTCCAAGTTTTATCTATGCCTTTCACTCGATTCTCAGGTTGAAATTTTCCTAACAGGTGAGTATATTTCTTGTCAATGTATTTGTAAGACACACCATATTCCTTTCTAGACATTCATCTTGTATGTGTGTAGACTATGGCTCAGAAAGCCAAATCCTGATGGTTGGTGTCATCTGTGACCATAACATCATGATATTCACTCTACCAAAAAATCTATGTGTTCAAAAATTATTTATTGAGCATCTGCTCCAGCCCAAGTATTGTACAAGGTGCTGGAAATGCCACAGTGAACACGACAGATGAGATTCCTGCCCTTACATTCCCATGGGGACAGGTCTGCCATGACAAGTAAGCACAGGCTTCACAAGATAATTGATTTCAACAACTTGGTGGCCAACAGTGCCATTTACAAAGTTGAAGAAGACTGAGAGATGCTTGGATGACAGAAGCCAGGGGTCAAGGGGTCTATTTTGAACATGTTAAAATTGAAGTGATTGTTAGACATCCAAGTAGAAATGCTGAGTAGGTAGGAAGAGATGCATCCAGAGCTCAGGTGAAAGGTCTGTTTGAGCTAGAAATAATATGGGGCAGTGATCAGCATGTAGTTGGTTTTAGAATCCATGTGCTGAAATTGCACTAAAGCAATGTGAGAAGTGACCATTGGGGGAAGCTGGATGAAGAGTACATAAGACTGTCTGCTATTTTTGCAACTGCCTTTGACTTTATAATTATTTCAAAATAAAACATTTTTAAAAATCCATGGAGCTGGATAAGATTTTCTATAGATGAATTAAAAAGGAATAACCTAACAAAATGCTAAAATTTTAAGCCATCTTGGAAAATGTAGATTCATAATAATTGGGATCTGGGCTAGCTCAGGTCCTCCAAGAGGTGGATACCAGCATGAAATTAGATGTACAAAGGAAAACACCTGAGAAGGATGAAGGGGAGCCAGCTAGCCAAAGGAGAGCCTGCAGACCACATGAAGGAGAGGAGACAGACAGGAAGGGTGGTTCCTAGGAGATTTCACTCAGGCCATTTTTGTCCAGTAAAGAGCCTCACATCTCACAGGAATGGGCCTGAATTGCTACGTGGTACATCATGGCACACTGTCATTGGTGGGAGCAGTCCCTGGTAAGCATGGGGGTCTTGGGGATGACAAGCCCACCTGGTACCTTCTTCCCTTGGACCATGCTCAGGTAACCAGGATCCCTGAATTCACTATGTATGCAGCCCTGAACCTGGATAAGTTTGGGGTCTGGATAAGCCCTTACCCAGGTCTATCCTCTTGTGATTATATAACCCCAAGCCTGGAAGGGCCATTTGCTGCTGGATGTGGGTGAGTCTTGATGCCCACATCTGGCCATTTTGGGGTGAAGGAGGGAGTTGGAGGTGAAAAGGAAGGAAATTAGGACATACTGATAGATGCAGGAGGCAGAAAAGGGAGGGTCCCTGGAGAATTTCCAACCTGCCCCGCAAGTGTTTACATCAGATGCTTTTGTGCAGATAAGGGAACTTGCCCAGCGTCTTGTCTGGATATGTTTGCAATGGAGCTGGGGCCCACCTGAGCACTGGGAGAGTGGGGTAGAGCCACTGGGACTTCATGCCTTATGCAGCAGGAGGAGCCTGGCCTCTTCAGCTCGTGTGTGGTGGCCTGGTATTCAGTCTGTGAGGTGGGAGCCTTTTGGCAGGACCCCCTCTTTCTTTGCTGAGAGCTTGCTTTTCATCCAATATAGTCTGCTCTCCTCACTTTTTAATGTGTCCATGTGCCTAATTTTTCCTGGTCGTGAGATAAGAACCAGGATTTTAGCTGAACTAAGGAACAAAAAATCCTGCATCATGCTGAGGACTGGGGACCAGCCTTCCCTGTGTTACCACATGTAGGCTGGGCTCTCAGGGTAGTCCAAGAATCCCAAATATAAACTTGGCCTTTCAGGTCATTTTATAAAAGAATGTTTTTCAAGGTAAAAGGATAAAATGTGTTTTATTAGAAGCTTGATTGATAAGTTTTAAATATTCAGGCATATGATATGGGGCCTCCGTCTGTACTTTGGCCCTGCCAATATTAGAACCACATGAAAATTTAATGAAAGCCATGGTTAGTTTTCTGAAAAATCCAGATGCAGAAGAAAATAACATTCAAAAGATGGTTTAAGAACTGGCATGGTAACATAAATTAATATATAAATCAACATGTGTCTTCCTTATTTTATAAATAAGTTAATTTTTATAATATATAACTTACATATTATAATAAAAGTATATCTTATATAACATATAAAATATATTTTATATTATATCTTATAATAAAATGGCTTATCAAGTAATATGGCTTATCAAGTTATTCTAATAATTTTTTATTGATTTTGGAAATTCTTGGTGTGACCTTTGGTTTAACTCAACTATCACTAGCTAAACAGTGCCCTTTTGTCTATATATGATTTTGCACAGGAAGGCTCGTCAAACTCCCCTATTAAATTAGTGCCTATTTGGTCTCCAGCTCCTGGGTCTTTTCTGTAGCCAGAAGGAGCATTACCCATGCCCTGCCACCCTGTTGCCCTCCCCATCTTGGTCTGCATGGAGCCTGCCGGGCCACCCATCTCCACACTGACCCTATTCAGTGGTTCTATTACCTACCTCCAAGGCCAAGGCTTGTGATTTTTATACCACTCAGAGTAAAAGCATTTTGATAACCACCAATGCAGTCAGTACATTGTTTATTGGACAATATCATTCTGCACTCTTGAGCAAATGTTACCGTAATTTCAGATAGTTACTGACCTCTGAATCCCCCAGGTTAAAAATCCCAATAAGAAAGAGTCTGTGACACTCTGGAGAACTACATGAGAGCATAGATGAACCTCATCTGTCTTAGTTTCCTTGTTATCCAAAGCCTGGTATGTAGCCAGTGCTCAATAGCTATCCATTGGTTGATGAAACTATCATCCCATCAATTCGATGGCTTCAGAAGGTGGTTTCAGAAGCTACAGGTCTGTCCAAATCCTCAAGTTCACTTAAGCTCTGGGGATATAAACAAAAGTCATTCGTATAGGAGAGACTGCCAATATCCAATGATTTGGATCATATTTCTGTCTTTGTCCATTCTGGCTGCTGTAACAAAATACCATAGCCTAAGTGACTTGTAAACAACAGAAATTTATTTCTCACAGTTCTGGAGGCTGGGAAGTCCAAGATCAAGGTGCTGGCAGGCATGGTGTCTGGTGAGGGTTAGCTTTCCTGTACATAGATGGTGGCTTCTGGCTGTGTCCTTATATGGTAGAGGGAATGAGGTGACTCTCTCAGCCTGTGCTCTTTATAAGGGCACTGATCCTATTCATAAGGATCTAATCACTTACTAAAGGCCCCACCTCCTAATACAATCACATTGGTGATTAGGTTTCAACATATGAATTTTGAGGAGACACATTCTGACCATAACTTTTCTTTTTCATTTTGCATCTTCATCCCACTCTTTAAAAAAATACACATTTGATTCCATTCTTACATTCTGATGGATTTAAACTTTCAGGTTCCAATGAAGGTTCTTGAGATGCAAAATGAAAGAAACTAATACAGTTGAGTTTACAATTTCAGAAGGGAATGGAGCTAAGATGGGGATTTGATAGAAATATTTATTTCCCCTCTCCTCATTAAAGACCACAATTTTGGAAAATCCTCTGGTTGCAGGGGTCTTAGTTCTAGTTTGTCTCACTTGCAGCCAACAGTGTTATAAGCTTAAATGTTTTGGGCAATTGATACTACTCACAAATTACAAATACAATAATTTTAAGGTTGGTGAATCAACTAATCAAGCCTGAGAAACGGTTCCTAACTAGAAAAAGAAAGGAGAGTTCACAGGGATGCTTAAAAAGCCTAGGGACAATGAATTCTCAGCTGCATTCCTCGGAGGTGTCATGAGTATATCAGATATCAGAACCCAAGGAGGCCAAACCGGGGAGGGGTGGGAGAGAGCAGAGGCATCAACAATAACAAAGCCCTGGGGCCCATTCCAAATCAAGACAGGCAGATCAGATAAAACATAAAGGAGGATAGGGAAGCTAAAGACCCCCTTCTATTGTCCACATGCTCAGCCTGCATTATGCAAAGACAGATTTTTAAAATATGTATCAGCATTCCAGTAAACAGGGCAAGCTTGCTAATAACAGCGCAATTCAGCAATCGCTACTCCAAATAAATACATTAGAAATGTCATTACTCTAATCAGATTAACTGCTGTCCTTCATGTTATGCTTTGAATAGTTAAAATTTTTCTTACTGAACTTGGCAAGTACATGTCTAGAAATTCACAGAAGAAATGGGTGTTTGCTGATATTTTTCCTCTTTACAGAAATTTCTTTAACACTTTTAAATGTATTGATTTTTCCCCTGCATAGGGGACTTAATACGGTAAGACTGACTGTTCAGCTTCATGATTTCTAGCACCAAGACATAATTTTTACACTGGATTTTATTATTCATTGGAACAGTTCATGCCTTTTACAAGAACAATTGCTACGATAGGTTAAATGTCATTATTTTCAAAACTACCCCCTGGATTAGCTGCAGCAGCACTTTCTGAATACTTGCACTTGAATATCTGAATCACAGATCATGCATAATTGTATTATTCACTGGGCCGATTCTTCTTGTTAATAATGTCTGAAAATGCTTTTTCAATAGCCAGCGATCCACTTCTGTGAACCAAACTGTCTCCACCCATTTTGGCCTTGGGTGACAGCTGGGATCTTTTGTAAGTAAATTGAGATCTAGTGATGAGTTTATTTGTTATTGTAGTTACATTCAGGATGTGAAGCCTATTGAAATTAGGAGCTGTGTTATCTGACGTTGAACATTTTTAAACTCATGGGATTCAAGAGGGAAAGATCTTAATAGTTCATTAAAATAATTTTCCTATCAAAAAGAAAATGTTCTTTTCTGCTATAGAATGTTTAGAAGCATTGATTCCATTGATTCCTAATAAATGATAAACAGATACATTGAACTAACACCTAATGAACACCTACCCTCTTCTAGAATGGAGCAGGCACTTGCAGGGGCATCAATAATCCATCTCAGATGGGGACCTTATGTTCTACATGGGCTTTTATGTATTTTTTTGTATTTTGCTTTGGATTTTTTTTTCTTTGCAGTAACTTTTTTACCCTGCTTTTCTATCTTGAAAACATCAAAAGTCATTATCTCACCATATATAGGGAAAACAGAAAGAAATCCCTGGAAACTCAGCCAGTGGCAGTTGGCCAAAAGTTACAATAGAAATAAATCACACAGGCTTGCTGGACTTTTCTATTTGTTTGCAAAATTCAGCTCTCTCCCTCCATGCCCTTTCCACTCCTCAGCTTCAATGGTAACATTTCTTTCATTTCTTTTCTTTTCTTTTCTTTTTCCCCCTAGACAGAGTCTTGCTCTGTCGCCAGAGCTGGAGTGCAATAGCATGATCTCAGCTCACTACAACTTCTGCCTCCCAAGTTCAAACAATTTTCCTGCCTCAGCCTCCCGAGTAGCTGGGATTACAGGCGTGCGCCACCACTCCTGGTTAATTTTTGTATTTTTAGTAGAGATGGGGTTTCACCATGTTGGCCAGGCTGGTCTTGAACTCCTGACCTCCTGATCCGCCCTCCTGGTCCTCCCAAAGTGCTGGGATTACAGGCGTGAGCACCGCGTCCAGCCTTCAATGGTAATACTTCTTACTGTTGGGCTTTTTCAGGTACTGTGTCTCTATTGGTCACACCTATTCCCAATAGAAGTCCCTGCCATCCCATAATATCTTGAAATACAGCAAGACCATTTATCTTTTTTCAAGATAAATTAATGTGGATTTAGAGCCAAGCCCATGACCAAATTTACAAAGCAAGGTAGGGGAGTGCAGTTGGGTCCCCGGAGCGAGTTTCTGACTGTGGAAATGTGTAGAGGTCCTTTCATGAGAATAAAAATACTTCAACTTCAATTTTCAAGTTCTGTGCTATTTCCTTCATCCCAGTCTTTACTGTGATTTTATACTACCTCACCTTCCCCTCTTCTGTTTTCCTCTTGAAGTCTGTAAAATGTTAACTTCATCAAAACGGAAATGTCGACCTAAAGGAAGAAGCTGAGGCGCAGATATAATTTCACAAAGTTTACTGGAGCCAAGGTGAGGACAGCTGCCCGGAAGACTCAGACTCAAGTCACCTTGGATATGAGCTCCATTTAGCCTTTGTTACAAGCAGGTTTTTAAAGGATAAAAGGGAAACGAGGAATGGGCAGACACAAAGGTGTTTGTCGATAATTCCCATTGGTTGACAGAAATAACATCGATTAATGATTGGCTGGACATTGAACTAGGGGGTATGAGTAAGCTGGTGTCCAGCGGAGAGCAGCGTTGGTGGGTTAATTTATAGCAAAGCCGCTTGGGCGGCGGTTAGTCGGGTCCACAGAGCAAGAAACTTTAAGAGTTGATGACTTCAGCCCAAGAAGGAGAGTGGAATGTAATTGCTGCCTCATTCTTGTGCCTCCCTGGGCATGATCATTTAGAGGAGGCTCACATTCCTGGGATAAAAGGTTTCTTTTCTTTCCCATAAATAATCCATAGGCCTATCCCACTTGGGTTTCCCAAGTGGCCCTGCACACCACCCACTCTGAGCTCTCAGCAACCGCAGACGCAAACCCCAAATGCAACTGAGACGGCAGCGAGGACCAAGTGGTGCTCTCCCTCTCCCTCTCCGCCTCCCGCTCCGGCTCCGTTTTGAGTCTTGCTCTGTCACCTAGGCTGGAGTGCAGTGGTGCTATCTCTGCTCACTGCAAGCTCCGCCTCCTGGGTTCAAGCAATTCTCCTGCCTCAGCCTCCCGAGTAGCTGGGACTAGAGGCGCCAGCCACCACATCCGACTAACTGTTGTATTTTTAGTAGAGACGGGGTTTCACCATGTTGGCCAGGATGGTTTCGAACTCCTGACCTCAGGTGATCCGTCCACCTCGCCTCGGCCTCCCAAAGTACTGGGACTACAGGCGCGAACCACCGCGCCGGCCACTTCTTTTCCTAAGAGGAGGCAGCGGCAGTGCTCCAGATTCCCTGGACTGGTTCTTGGAATTCCTTCTTCCCTTTCACAGGATTGTCTACTCAAGTGGATCTCCAGGGCTGTCAATGGCAACATTTCAGAAAAGCTGGCCTCAGGCAATGTCTCTTATTTTATTTCCTGTTCCTACGTGGAAGCGTCCCACTTTCCCCACAGCTTCATGTTTTCTTCTTATTCCTGTGGAGAGCTTATTGATTCTTTCAGGCTCTAAAGCAAAGTTCTGTCCATCCAATCCTCATTCTGTGACCTGAGACCTAAAAATGAATCAATGAACCAGATTGGCAACTCTATCAAACAGGATGCTCAACTGAATCTTTGTTATTAATATCTCCAGTGTACTTGGCTTAAAGATACATTTCTGCATGTGGGCTCACCCAGCATCTATGTGGCCACAAAAGGCAAAGGAACCTTTTACTGAACAATTCTTATATTCAATGGGAAATTGCTGGCCATCAATTACATGAGGCTCTGAGCCACAAGCAACGGAGAGAGCAGGGAAGGTCATGGTTCCTGACCTCCCAGAGCTCATAGTCCAGCAAGGGGTGCATTTAACTCTCAAGAATCTTGCTGAATGGAAACTATCTGCCCACTAAAACAAGTACTTCATTGGCCAAGGGATAACTCCTTAGAACTCAATGTAAGCTACTCAAAAACTGACTTTCCTGAAGCCTGTTTATTTCAGTGGAAAAAAATACCAGGTAGAGCTAGAAAGAAATTCTTCTATTGCTTTGCGTTGAGTTGCAATGACTGCTTGTGGGGACATTCAAACAATAAGGTGAAAAACAGGAAAGCTATAAATCAACTAAGCAAATAAAGTAGATTCAACATGTATCATAAGAAAACAAATACAAAGCTGGGCACAGTGGCTCACACCTGTAATCCCAATACTTTGGGAGGCCAAGTGAAGAGGATCTCCTGAGCCCAGGAGTTCGAGACCAGCTGGGCAACATGGCAAAACCCCGTCAGTAAAAAAAAAAATACAAAAATTAGCCTGGTATGGGGGTGCATGCCTGTGGTCTCAGTTACTTAGGAGACTGTGGTGGGAGCGTCTCTTGAGCCTGGGAGGCCAAGGCTGCAGTGAGCCCCGATCACACCACTGCACTCCAGCCTGGGCCACAGAGCGAGACCCTGTCTCACAATAATAATAATAATAACCAAACAAATGCAAACTTAGCATTTATTTGCAACTAAAGCATTAATTTTAGGAGATCATGATATTAATCAGAACTTACTATAAATGTCATTGTGTACTTTTTCTTTTTTTTACTGTGGAGCATACCTTTTGCTGAACACCCACTTTGAGCATGGCCCTGAATGTGCCAGCAGCTTGCACAACTGATGTGCCCCTGAGATCAGTTTGTAATAAGTGGCTTCATGTCACCTATGTAAGGTGAGCCTGCAACTTAAAGAGATCCTGGCATGATTCCTCTTGCAAAGTAAAGAATCCTTCTGAAAGCAAATCCTCAGTTCTATATCAGTCAGAATAAGCTCTCTGCTGAAACAAACAATCCTCAAATTTCAGCAGCTTAACACGATGGAAGTTTTATTTCTCGCTCACATGATGATTCCACGTAAGTGTTCTGAGGCAGCCTTTCATGGGGTGATTCTAAGGCCAGTCTCTTCGCAGCCTGAGGTTCCACCATCCCTTGGAACTTAAGTTCTTTCTTGAATCCTGTTTCCAGCTGGCAGGTGGGAGGTGGGGAGAGTGGGGAGGATCCAGTGGGAGGTTTCTGTGGGACAGCCTGGTAAGGGAAATGCGTCACTCCCGCCATGTTTCATTGACTGGAAGTCACAGCCTCTGAACCTCAAGGAAGACTAGGACAGGTTATCTACTTGCCAGAGGAAAGGGAAACTGAGTCAGTGACAAACTTGTCAATCTGTTACAAGTCCTGAATGTCTCTACTATGGCTTTCATAAGAAAAGAAAGTGCATTTGCCTTTCATAACCATAACAGGACAAATTAAGTATGTGCCATTGGAAATTATCTTCATCTTTAAAGGTCTTCACTAATTTGATATTCAAACCAATAACATAACAGATAAAAATAGAAAAATCAGAAAATTATTTTGGCCACATTACTTTTGTATCACCTGGTTGTTAGTTCATTACTTATTATGACAAGACAGCCCAAGTGTATGACCAAGCACTGCTGCTACTGAACTTTCATTTGTAAAACATAAGTTTCTTTGGAAAAGAATTCGGTGGATCAAACGACAAACAAATAGCTGTTCACGCACAGGGTTAAAGAAGGATTTACTGATTGGAATCATCTCCAAGATGGATTTTTAAGTAGAAAAAAAAAAGCTACAAAACAAAACAAATAGGAAAACAAGTGTTTTCCAAATACCATTATACTTATGTTAGTGTTTCATTGCTGTGTAAAATATTCCCACAAATGTTGCAGCTTCGAACAACAGAAATGGATTGTTTTCCAGTTTCCTGAGGTCAGGATGCTGGGTATGGGTCACCTGGAGCCTTTGCCCAGGATGTCACCAGACTGGGATCAAGGTGTCGACTGGGGCTGTAGTCTCATCTGAGGTTCAGGGTCCCTTTCTAAGCTTATTCAGGTCATTGGCAAAATTTGGTTCCTTATTGACTGTAGGCCAGGAGTCACTCTCAGCTCCTACGGATGCCTCTCAGGTCCCAACAGTGTGGCCCACTGACAATGTGGCAGCTCACTTCTTCAAAGCCATAGCCACGGCACAGTCTTATGTAACAGAACCCAATCACAGGAGCGACATCTCATTCATTATCTGCCCTGGTCCTGCCTACCCTCAAAAGGGCGTTTCTACAGGGCAGGTACCTAGAGGGCAGGATCCCTGGGGGCTATCTACCACATTACTGTTTCTTTTTAACAAATAGGACCAACACTTGCTGTTTACACATAGGCTATATATGCATGAGCACAGGAGAAACTAAAACCAGACTTCTCTCTGGAGAGCAGAATTGGAAGACTGGGAACAGAAGAGGAGAATGTCTTTATTATTATTATTATTATTATTATTATTATTCCTGATTGGATAATTATGTCACATTCACCTATTACCTATTCAAACGAAGGCGTTGACTAGAATAAGAATAGCTCTTTCGTACTTCGCTAGAGAAGGAGAGTTGTCCACCAAGGAGCCCACAAACATAGCATGCATGGATCTTGCCCAGAGATGTCGCTGCAGGATGGGTGCTGGCCCTTGTGCTGTCTTGAGTCTGGTGAACAGCAGCCCCAGGCAAGCAAGGAAGGAAGCCTTATGACTGCTCAGTGCTCCCCTCTGGGAAAGTCCTTCCAAGTCTCCATGGCTGGAGCCTTAAATTCAAACAAAGTAGCAAAGCAGAGCAGCAACTTCTTATGTACCCACATCTATCAGCTCCCCAGAGCCAGCCAAGAAATAGCCCTAGATGACCAGGTGCCTCATTTGAAAGAGATAGTCTTCCTAGTCACCTAGTCTTTACATTCAATTTATCTATTTTTTTGAGACAGAGTCACACTTTGTTTCCCAGGCTGGAGTGTAGTGGCTCTATCTCAGCTCACTGCAACTTCCGCCTCCCGGGTTCAAGTGATTCTCGTGCCTCAGCCTCCCGAGTAGCTGGGATTACAGGTGTGCCCCACCACGCCCAACTAATTTTTGTATTTTTAGTAGAGATGGGATTTTGTCGTGTTGGTCAGGCTGGTCTCAAACTCCTGGCCTCAAGTGATCCACCCTTGACCTCCCGAAGTGGCAGAATTACAGGCATGAGCCACCTTGCACTTCCAAATCATTTCTTTTAGAATTTATTTTTTGAATTATAAATCCCCTCAGTGGCATTCCATCCAACTAGGCTGAAACCAGAAAACACATATTCCTATCACAGCTTTGCACATTTCATTCAATTTTCACATCTGGCAGTGGATTATGCCAAGAGTAAGGTCTGCTTCTCTCCCAGACACTGATGTGCATGGGAGACGGGAACTGGGCAGTGAATTAAGGAGGAGTCAGGAGGAGCATGGGGAAGTGAAGCAAGGAGAGGAAGGGTGGGTAAAGGTGTATCAAGGAGCAGGTGCCTGCTGTGGGCAACGGGGCCCATCCCTCTGGGGCCCCTGGGAGACAGTGCCCCAGTGGGAGCTGGGTTTTCTCCAGCAATGCCTCTCAGCTACTATTTGAAGGCTGCTCTCAGGGAAAAGGAGCACTTCAGGTCTGTCCCTTTGTGGACCACAAAAATGTTCCGGCAAAGAGGAGCAGGCATTTGCAGATGGAAACCATCAAGCCGGTGTGTGAGTAGCCGGGTGTCGGGGCGGCCAGGGTGGAGCATCAATAGCGCCTGCCAAATCCCTGTGTCTATGAATGAAGACGGATATCCTCCACCTTAGCTGTGAGTCAACTCAATGCCTTTTGTTTGTTTTTAAATTAACAGACTATTTTTTATTTTTATTTGTTTATCTTATTTTATTTATTTTTTTGAGATGGAGTCTCTCTTTGTCTCCCAGGCTGGAGTGCAGTGGCAGGTTCTTGGCTCACTGCAACCTCCGCCTCCCGAGTTCAAGTGATTCTCATGCCTCAGCCTCCCGAGTAGCTGGGATTACAGGCGCCCGCCACCACACCTGGCTAATTGTTGTATTTGTAGTTGAGACAGGGTTTCACCATGTTAGCCAGGCTGGTCTCGAACTCCTGACCTCAGGTGATTTATCTGCCTTGGCCTCCCAAAGTACTAGGATTACAGGCATAAGCCACTGCATCCAGCCTTAAATTAATAGACTATTTTTTAAAAGAAGTTTTACAGAAAAGGTTTACAGAATCCTAAGAGAACCATAACAGGTTTACAGAAAGATTGATCAGAAAGTACAGAAGGTTCCCTCCCCTACTACAGTTTCCCCTATCATGATGATTATTATCATCAGTGTGGTACATTTGTTGCTATTGATAGATTATTATTAAACAAAGACCACATTTACATTCAAGTTCACTCTATGATGTACATTCTACTTGTTTTGACAGATGTACAATGACATGTCCATCACTCCTGTTTCCCACAGAATTTCCAATGCTTTTTTTTTAAAAAACTGCTATTTTCAGCAGTTCTTTAGAGACCCCATGCAAATATCAAAGCCCTATGCAAATCCAGTTCTGATTTGTCCAGGAAGAAATCAATGAGACAGTTATTTTGATGGAAGCAGATTAAACTCCTTCATTTTTTCAGAATTGCCAGAATGGGCCTGCTTCAAGCCTTTGCAAAAAAACCAGTCCCTTCGTGAAAACACTCCTAGAAAAAATTGGTGGGTAGCACATTCTGTTTTTCTGTTTTAATCAGGAGATTCCAAGGGACCCAAGGCAAGGCCCATGGTGGGTGATGACACAGGCCCTGGAGGAGCAGCGAGGGCAGGGGCAGCCTGTGCCAGTTCACAGCAGAGGCACTGAGGCCAGGACACACTGCCAGCCAGCACTGAGTGGAGTCGGGAGGACCCTGGGTTCTTTTCTCGGGAGCCTCCCAATCCTGGAAAGGGACACATTAAGCATCGCTGTCAAGACAAATCCCAGCTGCTAAGTAAATCACAGAATAAGGCTGTCAGTCATCCTGACTGGATGAAATGTGGCCCCAAAAGTACAACATACACAAAATGTCACAATGTCACTGCCTGATGACATCCAAGGAGCTCCCCTGCAAAGTCCCCACCACCTCTCTCAACACCTCCATCACCCACACTACCCTGGTCGTCTCAGTCCCAGCTGCTTCTCGCCATTCTTTTAAAGAAGCGTTAACTCATCACTTTAATCATAAGCAGCAATTTGGGATTTCAAGTGGTCGTTCCAGCAGACACCTCCGCCCCAAAACACCTCAAAGTGTTGGATATTTCCCCCCGTGGTGTGTGCTGCCTCTCCCGAGTGTCACTGCAGCCACACTCAAGGATACCAAGGACACATTTTGCAAACCATCACGACAAATTCCATGGGCACCTCCAGTGTGGCAGCTGGAGCTCTGTTTTGAAAGTGATAAAGATATTTGCCAGAGGAAACAGCCCGCTGTTTGGGTTGGAAGCAGCACGATGGACTATTTCAAAGTGAAATAAGTTTAACAACGGGAACTGCTGGGACAGGGGTGTGGAGGACACTTACTCTCGTTATTAGTAAGCAGGAGAGAAATCAATGTCCCCTAAGCAGACGGCTAGACTCTTCTAGCAGGCTCAAAAAACGGAACTCACAAGAAGCTACAAATAAAGCCCACCCAGACCATTCTTGGTTTATCTCGTCTTTTCCTTGGGTCTTAATAAGTTATTATGTTTCTCAGGAGTCAAACAAGCCTCCTCGTTACGACCTCCTCGTTACGACGTTCCCATAAAACCAACTTCCTGTTGCTCTGAGAACCGTGGATAGTGGCCCCTAATACATGGAAGTTTGAATACACACTGATAAAAATCAGATTTTCTGCATGTGATGGATATTAAAAATACGAAACTTTTATGATTTTTGAATGTTAAACAGCGTCCACAGGGCTGAGGTGACCTCACGGTATGTAACACAGTGAGACAAAGAAAGACAGGTCAAACGCCGCCACATCTCACATCTTTAATAATTCGCCTGTTCTGCCTTCAACCACTGTGGTCTTTTAATACACGGACTGCCCAGCTACAGTTGTTCCCGTCAATATCCCCTGCGCGGCCGCTTTCCGGGGGCCTTCTCAATCCACTGTCAACTCGCCTTCGCCGAGCCTCACAAGAGGCACAAGCAAACCAACTTGCATTCTGGTTTCTCTCCTGACACAAAGTTAATCTAAATTCAAGAACAAAAGTATTCATATTTGTCCTTGTATGTCAAGGATTACCACCATTGAAAGTGTTCTCTATTATCAGCTTGTCACTTTCTTTGCTACTTAATCTCTTTCTTTCTCTTGCTCAATGGGCCTCCTCTTACTTTCTTTCCTACTGAAGAAACAGGAGGGTTTTTCCCCCACTCCTCTCTCTTCCCTTTTAAAGAAACTCACAAAGTTAAAAGGCCGGCTCAGCCTCACCACCTGGATGGACTGGAAGGCGCTGTCAGCCCAGCACCCCGCCAGCAGCCAGCTGTGACATTGTACCCTGCCAGCTTTGTGAAGGCCCTGCTCACGGGATTGTCCCAGCTCTGTTGACAACCACCTCCTGCCTGGCCAGTGTCCCATTCTGATTGTCCTCAACTTCCCTTGTTTAATGCTGTTTTGCAAATTATTAAGCACTGGAAGTCTGTTAATCACAGTTCACATCCCGTGTAAGGCCACACAGGGTAGGCAGGGCTTGTGGGGAGGCCCGCTGGCAGGGCTGAATGTCTTGGGTGGTGGCCCATTCACACCCCTAACGAGATCATTACCGCTAACTAAATACAGGCCTGGCCTCGTGACCCTCTGGGGAATCGAGTGGGCCCGTGCGGGACATCAATATCGTCTCAAACCCCCACTGCACTGCCTTCCAGCACTGGAAGCTAAGCCCAGGATCAAAAGGTCTCTACACCCTGCTCTAGCCTCGCTGTCCCCAAGCCTCGAGCCCCTTGGCGACGTCCCTGGTGGGCGCCTGCCCTCTGTCCAGCACAGAGCGGTCAGGACTTGGAGCCCAGCTCTTCAGTTAACTTGACACACTGCACCTCCTTCCCAGGACCACCTAGGAGCCTGCTTTTAAGATGACACTGTCTAGTCTTCCCACAGCTCTCCACGGGGCCCAGAGACAAGCTGGATGACCCTTGGTTACAAGTCCAGGCCCAGCATCATCCCAGATTGTAACATCAAAGATGAGGACTCTGTTGTTGCTGTTTCAGACACCACTAACACCTCAAAGAAGGTGACCATGAGTCTCCTTGGCATAGTCTGATGTTTTATTCAGATCTCATTGTGCCTAAACAGAGAGTGAGAGTTCTTCATTCACTGGACATGTGAGGAAGGCCGCTTGGGCTCACCCTCAGAAGCAAAAGCAAAAGGTAAAGTGTGTGTGTGAGTGTGTAGCATGTATATGCAGGAGCATGTCTGAGTATGTGAATGTGTGTGCACGTGTGTATGTGTGACTGTATGTATTATGTGTGTATGTGTGTGAATGTATGTGTGCGTGTGTGTGTTCATGTATGTATATATGTATGTAAAGTTGGGTTATTTGCTATTCAACAATAGTGGGCTTTACATGGGACAATTCTGCCTGCCCAGTTGGTGCTGACAATCCCAGTGTGATGTGTTGGAAGTTAAGACTTCTTAGAGAAGGAAAGAGTTGATGATCAACTATTTTTTTAGCTATATTTTCCCACTCTCCTTCCTCTTAAAAGAAATAGTGAAAAAATAAAATATCCCAAAGCAAAGAAATGTTTGAAGTCATATACAAGAAATACATTTATCCATTTGCATTATGTTTATAACAGTTTATTATGACAAGATACCAAAATCCAACTATAATAAGAGCATCAAAATTCTACGTTCTGTTCTTTTTGAACACAGGGGCTCCTATGGCATCTGCCTGTTCCTATTCTGATCTAAAGGAATGGATCTTTTTGGTATGTTTGCTTTGGTTTCCTCTTTCCTTTATAAGGAAGTACTTCTGCTGAAGGCACACCAATGTAGAACGTGTGCTCATGACGCCTCTCGGACTTGGATTTCCTAAAGAAATTATAAGGTCTCCCAGACTGTAATTGCCACTACTGTCAACAGTCAGAATGCTTAATGCTGCATTTAAACCCTGTTGAACTTAAACAGTAATCTAAGAACTCTGTATAATCGAGAGAAGAAAGAGTGGGGGTAGAGTGGAAGGGGATGGCCCATAGATATAGGAACACAACACAAAAATAGAGATGGAGCTGGTAGACTTTCTCATAAATGACCCCACTGCAAACATAGTACATGAGCCCAGGCCGGCCACAAGATACTGGGATTAGGCTTTGTTTATAGTAAATTATTGAAAACACCCTTAATTTTAAATGTTTAAGGAAAGTCAGATTTCTATTTTCATTATTTCTTTTCTTTTTTCTGCCAATTTGAAAGAGGCAGCCCCATGTTTACAGGGTCCCATGGGTGTTGTTTGAAGGTGAGTGGGCTCCTTTTCTTTCCTTTTCTTTCTTTCTTCTTGCTTTTTTTTTTTTTTTTGGCAGAGTCTCACTGTCTCCCAGGCTGGAGGGCAGTGGCGCGATCTCGGCTCACTGCAAACTCCACCTCTCGGGTTCAAGCAAGTCTCACACTTCAGTCTCCCAAGTAGCTGGGACTACATGTGCCACCACGCCTGGCTAATTTTTGTATTTTTTTAGTAGAGATGGGTTTTGGCCATGTTGGCCAGGCTGGTTTCAAACTCCTGACCTCAAGCAAGCCCCGTCTTGGCCTCCCAAAATGCTGGGATTACAAGTATGAGTCGCCATGCCCGGCCACTCCTTTCTTTGGCTAAGCAAAACAGTGTTCGGGGTCCTGATTATTCATCTCTCTGGGTGAAATGATCCGTAATGTTTAAATTCACCTGAAGTAGAGCTGGAAACTAATTTACAAGGATCAGAACTCCGAACCTCTTCCAGAAAACAGCAGGGCCCTCATAGCAATACGCGGCAAATCATTTCAGTTTTTTCCGTTTTCTCCTCATGCTGGGTACGTTGAGGCTCACTGCTGATGAAAAGGCCTCCAAAACCCACCTAAAATTAACAACTTTTCCTGAGGCCAGACGCGTTTGAGATTTACAAACACCGGCAGTGTCAACAAGGCTCTGTCTCCTGGGTACCACAGACAGCCCATCACTGGCACGGCTGGCATCCCTGGTTCCAGAAGGAGGTGACTGGAGTGCTCCTCCCAGGGCTCCTGCTCACCAGGCACAGGACTCGGCATCACTTAGGGCACCCCAGGGGCTGGGAGCGAGGGCTAGCTAAAGCGGCACCTGCTGGAGGGATGCCTTCTGCTCTGTGAAGGAGAGATGGCTCCGAGCTCAATGAAGCAGAAATGCTGGAATGCTTGGTCTCCTGCGTGCTCCTCAGCTCTCCTGTAAATATACAGCCATGCATAGGAAGCGTTCATTTACTGTTCCCTCTGAGCATCTCATTATCAACACGGCTCCAACCATAAGAAGAAGGTGAACTCATGCAGAAAATGACCCTGGGTTCTGATTGTTCTGGACCAGACTTTGTGAGAGCGGTAAAGAGTTGGGTCCGTTCCCCTTAAGCATTGGATGGTGATTAATGGAACCGTCTCCCTTGTCACCAAGGAAGAGTCCCCCAGTTCTGTTCTCTTATCTTCCCAGAAAGCCCCCCGTTTTCACTTGGATGGCCAAATTTGACAGTACCTAAAACTTAAACCCTTCCTTCCCCAAACTTGAGCAAAAGAGTCTTGCTCTCAAAGGACATGACGAAGCATCAATAGCAGCATGAACCATGAAATTGCTCTCTTCACCTGTGCCTCTCCACTTTGCTAGATGGGGTTGTAGGGAGCTTCTTCCAGCAGAAATTCCCATTTGCCTTAAACAATTATTTAATAAATAAATATCGAGAGCTTCATCAACCAAGAGTAGCTTTTCCCCCCATGACTTAGCAAAAGCAGCATCACTCTTCACAGAGCAATGGCATTTTTGAAACATTAAGCTAGCTTCCTCTCCTTGCCTGACAACCTCCGAGGAAATAGCTAAACCAGAACAGATAAGGGAAAGAGTAAAGGTTTTTCATTAAATCCTTTTCAAGTTTTATCTCTGGCATAGGAATTTTCATGAAGTAGAAACACAATTTTCAGGTTCAGGGAACTGGAATATAATTTGGGTCAGTCTTTTAAGAATATAGCGTTATCTGGGTGGGTTTATTATTTTATAATGTGATCCTGCTTAATCTCATGCCAGGCTCTTCTGTTTGTTCTGCTGTAGCCATGCTGGCTTGCTTTCTGTTTCTTAAACATGCCAAGGCTGGTTCTACCCCACGGCCTTTGCATCTGCTGTGCCCTCCGCCTGGTCCTCTCTTCCCCGGATCTCTGCACGCTGTCTTCTCTCCCACTTGGATCTCAGCTCAAATGTCTCCTCATTGATGAGCACCTTTTTTTTTTTTCACTATCTCGGCACAAGTGGCCCCCACCTCCACTCTGTTGTCTTTGAGTCATTGCTCACTTCTCAAATTTGTCTTATTTGATAATTGCCTTCTTGTTCCTTGTCTGTCTCCATGAGGGTCTTGTCCCTTATTGTCCTGGGACAAAAGTGCTTGGCACATAGTAAGCACTCAATAAATCCGTGTGGGTAGAACTCCACTTGGAAGATGAGGAAAAGCCATTTAAAATTCTTATTTGGCGCCTGTTGGATACTTCTTGCTTCTCTTTCAAGATTATACTTTTTGGTATCATCAAGCAATTAGCATGCTGGACTCACCCTAATGGACTCTTCACATGAAAAATATGTAGATTGTATACCTTTGTGTCTACATAATCTCAATATTACCTGCCTTTAGCAACAAAATGTCTGCTGTGACCTTTACCCTCATGTTTATTATTATTCATAAAAGTAAATCCACTTCAAACTGCTCTTACACTAAGAACCCATGAAAACACGTGCTACAAGAGCTTTGAAGGATCGTTTAAAAAATGCATTCTACTAAGTTTTTTCTCCTCTCCTTCAGGGCGCTTTCTGCACAAAAGTACCATCTCCCATGCTAAAGTAGGCTTGTAGGGAAATAAAGCACTCCAGGCCATAATAGGTTTGGATCAACCATTCCTTCCCGTTCATGATGGTTATGTTATTCCTTTAAAAGACAATTGCATTTATTTGTTTCTGTTTACATTTCATTTTAATATTTTTTCTACATTGTTCATTTAATTTTTTTCTGAGTTTGTAAAAATTAACATGGTTCTTTAAGTTTACTCCATTCCTGCTCCACCCTCTTTTCCTCTCCAGCCTAATCCTTTCCACCCCATTTACACCCCACTATCTCCACTATCTCTTCCATCCTGTTCCAACCCATTCCCTAGAGGTAGCTAATCACGTTAGTTTCTGGTTTATCCTCCCTGTGTTTCCTTATGCAAAACATTAGCAAATAAGCTGCTAATTTTTCAATCTTTCTTACACAAAAGGAAGCATCCTTTAGATACTCTTTTGCACTTTGCTTTCTTCACTGAACATTGGAAATCACTTCATAGCAGTTTACAGTAATCTCTCTCAATATTT
Organism: Papio anubis; assembly: GCF_008728515.1. NCBI lineage: Eukaryota > Metazoa > Chordata > Mammalia > Primates > Cercopithecidae > Papio > Papio anubis. The sequence goes on from NC_044991.1 coordinate 37,538,257, forward strand.
TTCACAGCTGCCCAATATTCTGTTGTGTAGATATACCACAGTTTATTCAAATACTCTCCTGTGATTGGGTCTCTAGGTAGTTATCAATATTTTGCAATTATAAACCAGGTTGCAATGAATTGCCTTGTGTTTATGTATTTTTGCATCATTAAAGGTGTGTCTTTAGAGTAAATTCCTAGAGTTGGTATATCTGGATCAAAGGCAAGTGCATATGTAGTTTTGTTAGCTATTTCCAAGTGCCCCTCCTCAAGAGTTGTAGCAGTGACAGTGTCTATTTCCCACACAGGCTTATCAATAGAGTGTGTTGTGGAGCTTTTCAATATTTTCCAATCAGATAGGTGAGAAATGGCGTCTCAGCATAATTTTAATTTGCCATTCTCTAATATGAACAAATTTCAACATCTTTTCATGTGTTTAAAGGCCATTTTTATAGCCTTTTGTTGCAAATTGTCTGTTCGTGTTTTTGTATGTTTTTCTATTTGATGTTTGCTCTTTTTCCCTTCAATTGTTAAGCAGTCTCTCCATAGTAGACATGTTAGCCACAGTTAGTGCACTTGTGGAGCCAAAGCAACTCCATCTTTGAGGCTTATCTGCCAGGTTGGCTTCCATTAACCCCTGTTCTGAGAAGCCTCTAATATTTCCCTTTTATCTATTGCTCCTTGTATAGGAGCAGGTCCTTACCGTAAATCCCAAACAACCTTGATATTATTGTGCTTCATTTATCCTACACATCCCTTCCGAACCACCCCTCTCCTATGGCATAGAAGCCCTGGGTCTGGGAGTGATGGCATGGGATCCACTATCTTATCTCACTGCCACCCAAGACACAGACACAACTTCTGTTCCCAGGTCCCTATTAAGTGTTTCTTTCTAAGAAACTGGATTTGTCAGCCTCTTCCTTGGGCCTTTCAGCTTCTTCGGACTTTGGAGCAGATTTGCCTAGACCCGCCCACTGTAGAACAGTGCCCTTCCTCTACAGCAGGTTATAGAGGAGTTCACTGTGTCTTTTCCAAATGCTTGTACAGCTTCCTTTCTTACATTCAGACCTCTAATTCTCTTGGCTATATTTATTCTATGTATGGTGTGAGGTATGGCTCTAATTTTATTTTTTTCCAAAACTATTTCATTGTTCCTGTGCCATGGATTAAAAGCCCCATTTTCAAAAGGGCTCTTGGGAGCAAGGAAGGCTAAAGAGAAGGAAAGTAGGAAGGGGCAGATGTCAAACCTTTCCATCCTTCATCTATCCGTCTCTCCTCTCAGACAAACCCCAGCAGCGAGCATGCCCATGAGGGTGTCTTGCCTCTCAGGGACTCTGACCACACCACAGAGCAGCCTTTCCACCTCAGGCCTGAGCTTGTGCTGGAACCTTTTGGCTAAAAGTTGAGTTCATGTGCCCAGTTGTTCATGGGAACAGATATCTGGGGTCAGTGGCTTAGGAGTAACAGTCTTCTGAAGACTGTGTTGCGTTGGGTCAGTGACAGCCAGCATTTTTAATTTTGGAGCCCTAGCAAATCAGTAGTTCGAACGATACAACCAAGAGTCAGGAAAAGGAGCGTGGGCCCACAGGCTCTGGGCTGGAGGGATGTGCAAGCAGATTCGAAGACAGTGGACAACGACCTAGGGCCCTTGGAGAGATCTGCAGAAGGAGGCCTTCATCTCCGCAGCCCTAGGTCTCTCTGGCCTTTTTGATGCCTCATCACTCCGATCCACGTCAGCATGGAAGTCTCTGAAAGCTTTGACATTGGAGGCTTCCTGAGATGTTATGACTTTGGATTCACCTTGAATTGTTATCTGAATTTCTCGCACAGGACAGAATCCTATCCAGTGGTGTCTTCCAGGTTAACTGTCACCCAGGACAATCACAATAATGACAGGCTGTCCCTCCCTGATGACTCACCCTGGCCAGACACTTCCTAGATACTGCCTCCTTTACTGTCGCACGTCCCTCTGAGATTTGCTTTATTCTTACACCCACTTTGCAGATGAGGGACCTGAAGCTCAGACAGGCTGCCTTACTTGCAGAGGTCATGTGGTGGATGCTGGAGTTTATGGTGGAGTGGGATTTGAGCCCAGTACCTACCTTTGCAACAATCATGCTTGCTCCCCAGTGAGACGAGTTTTGAATCGTCACCATGTTTGATAAACAATAAGTATCTGCTGGGTATATGATGCTGAATGTTTACTTGCTCATTGCTCTCCTTGTAAGGAACCAGTGGTGCCCCTTCCAATTTGCACACCAGCGCTGAGTCATTGCAACCAAACCCAGGCCTACCCGTCAGCAGAGTCTAAAAGAAATCGACAGGTTGAGCTGTCAGCACCATGTTTTCAAAAATAGCTGCTAAGTGTTTTCCAAAGGTAGTATAACATGAAGTAGGAAAAATGATTTTCTAGGTAGACCAGGTGTTAGTTATAAATTTAACATGTAAATGGTGTGAGTTAGCTACACTTAAAAAGTCCTGGGGTACAGCTGACATTAAATACAAAATACCCTTCTATCTCTAGCATTCATTTGCCAGTCACATTGTCTGTTAAAAGTAGTCATTTTGAAAGCAGTAATTCATTCTCTACGGTCCTTCCTTAACACAATTCTCAGCCTGCAATTTAGATGATAGGAAAATTACAACCTCAGTGTACTATATTATGTGACATAAATGTTATTGCAATTAAGCCTGCTAGGAACACACACACACACACACACACACACACACACAGACCCAAATACAGTACAACTGGCCCATGATTTAGTCTAAGTAGCCATTTCCTATGAACCAAGGAGCTTCTGTGAGTCCAATAGAACATGGGGCCAAAACAGGTCTCAACAAGAAACCTAGTGTCTAGGTTTGGGTAAACACTATAGCAGAATGACAGCAAGTGGGAGATGACCTAAGAAGTCCTGAGTTTTACCTTTCTTGGTCAGCGTGTGGGCAGGTTGGACTGACCTAAACATCACAAAAGTTACCTGCCAGCCAGTCACTAAAGTTGATATTTCTGAGTGATCCAAGATGTCTTCTTCCTCAACCTCAGAACCTACTGGGCACCATGACCCGAACCTCCTGGGAATCTTGATCCTGCCCCATCGTGGACTCCCCCACAGCCACGTTCTTAGATCAGCACATTGCACTTCGTTCTAGATTAGTATAGTCACTCCCTAATTCCTCTGTGCCAATGATACTTTCCTTCTCAGTTTATCCTCCACACTGTTGTGCAAATGATGGCTCTTGACTGCAGATGTAGTTAGGTTATTCTCCTAATCAAAACCCTTCAGAGGCCCAGACTGTCCTTCTTTGTCAGGAATGTCACTCCCCAGCTCACCTTCCATCTCAACTTTTCCGCTGGGACATTCCCGGTCATCTTTATCAGCTGCTTCTGACCCACCTCTTCTGGGAAGCCTGCTCCACTCACCTCCCAAAGGCATAAACCACTCTCTTCATCAATCTGTGCTCCTCCTGCAGCCACTCTATCTGTTCATTGTGGCACTTCATGTAATTATGTGTGATCATGACTGGACACTTGGACGCAGGGACTACAAGAGAATCAAACTGTTTCATTTCAGGGTATTTCTGGTATGCTGAAAAATGGGGGAAAAACAAGAAATATAAGGTATATTATATAAGGTTATATAGAAAAAAGATATATATTCAGTTTATATCTATTTAAATAATATATAATAATTTAAATAATTTAATAATTTAAAACCTTAAATAACATAAGGTTTTATATTACATAACATACATTATGTAAGGTGCCAATATAAGATTTCAAAAATTTTTAGATATTATATGGTGAATACATTTAATCTTGTTGGGTTATTCTGCAGTTCTGTGTATAGCCTCATTTGAAGGTGACGTCAAGAAGTTAACTCCAAAGCCTTGTCAAATGGGGGTTTGGGCCAACTGGCTCTCCTGCTATCTATCCTGACCTCCCATATGTGACAGGCCCTAGCCTTTATTCTGCATGGAGATTCTCTCCTTGGTCTCGCATATCAGAGAAGCAATCAATAAATGTTAGTCACATTGAATTTGAAGAGCAAAGGCCCCTTCAATTCTAGGTAAATAAAAAGGAAGAACAGTTCCTTTCATATTTATTTACTTTTAATTAATTAACTAATTAGAGACAGGGATTGCTCTGTTGCCCAGACTTGAGTGCAGTGGCACAATCACAGCTTATTGTAACCTCTAACTTTTGGGCTTAAGTTATCTTCCCACCTCAGCCTCCCAAGTAGCTAGGACTACAAGTGTGTGCCACCATGCCTGTTTAATATTTTTATTTATTTATTTATTTATTTTACAGATGAGGTTTTGCTATGTGCCCAGGCTGGTCTTAAACTCCTGGCCTCAAGTGATCCTCCTGCTTTGGCCTCCCAAAGTGCTGTGATTACAGGCATGAGCCACCACACCCAGCTCATATTTATTTTTTAATATTATATATTTAAATCATGGCTTGTCTCTGTAGACAAATTAGTTAGACAGTCCGGGTGTGGTGACCCACACCTGTAGTCTGGAGGCAGGTGGATCACAGGCAGGAGCTAGAGACCAGCCTGGGCAATATAGGGAATGCCCATGTCTACAAAAAATACAAAAATTAGCTGGATGTGGTGGTGCACACCTGTAGTGAGCTGAGATTGCACCACTGCACTCCAGCCTGGGTGACAGAGTGAGATCCTATCTCAAAAAAAAAAAAAAAAAAAAAAAAAGACAAAGCTAGCTGCTGAAATGCTGCTGAAATAAATAAATTAAGAGGTGTAAAAATGACTCAAAGACCATAGCAGTCTTTTCCCTCTCAAGCACAAAATCTAAAAAGAGTGTTCTGATCATCAGGTATCTCTCTGTCAAGCAGTAATTCTAGGACCCAAGATCCTTCTAGCTTTTGGCTCTGCTAACTGCTACATGTGGCTTCTAACATTGTCTGATTAAGTTAGAAAAGAAGGAAAGAGTGTTACAAGTGGGAGGTTTTCCATCCACAGCCCATTGGTGGAATGCAGTCACGTGTGCATGCAGAACCACAGGGGATGCTAGGAGATGCAGGATAGCTTCACCCAGGTAGAAGAGAAAACTGGCATAGTGAACTTAGCATCTGCCTCATGAATGTGAGGCAAGAATTGTACTGCTGATGACAAAAGGCAGCATTGAACGTCTCAGCAAGGAAAAGTAACAACAAAAATAATAAGTATGATTTCCTGAGTGCTTACTAAATGCCAGGCACTGGTGTCTACCTACATTGCCCAATTTTTGTTCTTGAATGACCTGCGAGGCAGATATTCTTTGTTGTTGTTGTTGTTGTTGTTGTTGTTTGTTTTGAGACAGGGTCTTGCTCTGTCTCCCAAGCTGGAGTTCAATAGCATCATCAAGGCTCACTGCAGCCTCAAATTCCTGGACTCAAGTGATCCTCCCATCTTAGCCTCCTGAGTAGCTGGGACTACAGGTGTGTGCCACTATGCCCGGATAATTTTTGTATTTTTTTGTAGAAATGAGGTTTCATCATTTTCCCCAAGGTGGTCTTGAACTCCTGGGCTCAAGCAATCCTCCCACCTCAGCCTTCCAGAGTGTTGGGATTACCGGCTTGAGCCACTGTGCCCAGCCAAGGTAGATATTCTTATTTCTCCCATGAAGATGAAAGAACTGAAGCTCTGAGTGGGAGAATAATTTGACTGGGGTCACAATGTAGAACAGGAATTCACACTTGCATCTGACTGACATCAGAGTCCAGGGTTTTTCTTGTTACCATGTAGTGTTTCCTTAAAAATTTACCCTCAAAATTTCCAACATATAACAGACTGAATTTCAGAGAGCAACAATATGTAACTTGCTAGAGAATAAGGGAACTTTGGGAAGATACCACATAACCTCCTTAATTTACAGGTGAGAAAATTAAGGTCCAGAGAAGAGAGACCTCCATTTAGTGGCAGAGTCACATTGGCCCCAGGAATTTCTGATTCCCAGGCTTTTCAAACTCAGTGTCTTGTTCAAGGAAGTCATGAGACCAATAGATTAAACAACAGTTGCATTGTTCAAAGTGATTCTCAGAGCTACATTTTAGAGTAGCAGGTACACATGTCCATGCTAGACACGAAACAGGTTGGCTTTCTAGTATTGTTCTATGCTGGATCCTAATAGAAGCTATCTTCAAGAAACTTCTGGAATGGCTAATAGAAGATAATGTGGAATGGCCTCAAATTCCCAGACACCCTCGTTACACATGTATTTAACCAGATGAGACCTGGAGCTTCTATTTTGCAACATGACAATGAGATTAGATTTTTTTTTTTTTTTGCTTAGGTTTAGGAAGAGATGGGTTTTAACCAACCAAGGGACATAATGGTTCCATTACCTGGAGTTCTTCCAGTTTTCTTTTCCTGGAGGAGAGGCACCAGGACTTTTCCATACTTTGCAACTTCTTACTGCTCACCAGCCACCCTCTATCACAATCCCAGATGTGAGTTATGGATATTTAATACAGATTTCTGTGCAAATGAACTGGAAAGAAGGGGATAGAAACATCAGTGGATTACCCCAAGTGAATCAGAACTTTCTGCATCAATTTTTTCAGTGTCTCTACACCCAAATATATATGTGGCTCTTATTCTTTCAACATAGATAAAATGGTCTCTTTCCACCCCAAGTTGCCTGTAATGTAGTCAGATCCGCTTCATAGTGTTTGCACCAATAATGACCAATTGTGTATTAATCGCTTTCTGGCTGCAGCCTGTCTTTGAACTTTAATACTTTATCAGCCTGTTTTGTAAAGGAACACATTTTTATTGTGGTCAAGTGTGAAAGTTCAATGCATTTTTTCTCTTTATTCTCTATGTTACGTAAATACAACATATTTAAATGGGAAAACCGCAACCAAGAAAGAACAGTGGCATTGGGACAGGCTTCTACTCCACCTTTGTGTTTTGGCTCATTCCCTTCTTCCAACCCAATAGCCACTTTTGACCTGACTTAAGCAGATTTTCAAAGCTGTGACAAACACTATTAATTCAGAAAATTAGTCCTGACTTACCTGTTTTTCAATTAACAGGAACTGAGCTCATTTGGATTCCGTTCAGACTTGTAAACCTTTTGCTGCAAACAGAGACCCAGCAACACTGCTGGAATGACAACGGCTAAGGTTTATTAGTTCACTAGGAAATGTTTTCCGAGTGAGTGTATGGTGTGAAAAGGCCCAATTTTGATAATGGATGTGCCTTTCTGAGCTTTTAATTCCATGTTTAATTGGGCACAAAATTCAGGCTCTCAGATTTAGTGTAGGTGCTGGCCAGAATAATCAAACCAGCGGTGAAATGAATGGAGTGTGGCGAGACGTCCAACTTTGACTCAGCAGTACCAAGAAAGCCCTCGAGTGAAGTCGATGGTTTTAAAGTATATTTTTAATGACCAGAAAATTGTGAAAAATTGCCTTGATTGGGCTAAGTGCCTTGCTGACATGGAAGAATGTTAAATAATGTACAAAGAACTTTCTAACTCCAACTCTTGAGAGAGCCACCGCATTCCAAGTCACCAAATGTGGCCGAAAGGGTACAAAATTCCAGTTAGATGGGAGGTATATGTTCTTTCTTCTTTTTTGAAGCTTTACCATACAGTGTGGTGAATATAGTTAATAATAGAGTATTGTGTTTCAAAATTTTAAGAGAGCAAATTTCAAATGTTCTCACCACAAAACAATGTTAAGTATTAATATTTGTGGTGATGGATGTGTGAACTAGCTTGATTTAATACTTTACGTTGTATTCATAAACTGTAACATCACCTTATACCTTATATGCTTACACAATTATAAATTGTGAATTACATTGAAAAACAATAGGATGGATGTGTGTGTGAGAGAGAGCTATATAGAGAGAACAGAATACTGTGTATCAATGAAGATAAATGAATAAACTTATAGCTGCATACAACAACCTGCATTAATTTCACAAAATCTGAGCAAAAGAAGCTAGCTACAAAAACAAACAAACAAACAAAAAACAAACAAACAAACAAAAAAACCTACTCTATTATTTTACCTACGTAGTTCAAAGAATACGTGCACTTACACAAGTTTAGAGAGAAATACTTATAGAATAAAACTATAAACCAAAGTAAGACTGGGTGGTGATTGGGATTAGTCCTGAGGAAGGCACTGGAACATCAGCAGGTTCTGTTCTCTTGACCTGGGTCTCTTGACCTGGGTCATGGTTCCAAATTTGCTTGCCTTGTGATAATCCCCCCAGGGGTACATTATTTGTGTTCTCTGTGTTACAATTCACAATAAATATCAGACATCGTGCCATTACGGGAAAAAAAAAACAACAACAAGATTCCTAGCCCAAGAGCTGGGACGACAGGTGCACTCCACCACGCCTGGCTAATTTTTGTATTTTTTTGTAGAGATGGAGTCTCGCTATGTTGCCCAGGCTGGTCTTGAACTCCTGGGCTCAAGTGTTGCTCAAGCCTCAGCCTCCCAAAGTGCTAGAATTACAGGCGTGAGCCACTGTGCCCAGTCCAAAATGCTGCCTGTTTTGAAAAGGTTCACCAATAGTGGTTTGAATACATTATTTAAATAAACTATCACAAACCATCAGTCGGTAACCAAAATTTCTGAAGAGAAACACAAAATGACTCATTCTCTGTTTTATTAATTCCTGTCTCTATTGTGATTCTTCCTTACCTTCTTGCTTTAACTGTATCCTGTTCTTTCCCTTATGATTTAAGGTGAATATTGACGTCTTCCTTATTTTCCAATAACTACATTGAAAAGTAAACATTTTCTTCTAAGTATAACCTTAGTTCTGCTGTACGTATTTTGATCTGTGGCGCTTTTGTTATTAATATCTAAGTATTTTTTGAAATTTTTGCTGTCATTTCTTCTTTAACCCATGAATTTTCAGATGAGTGCTTTTAGTTTCTAAAAAGCTGGAGGGAGTGTTATGTTTTTATTATTGATTTCTAATTGAGGCTCATTTTAGTCAGAGAATAGAATTATTATTATAATTATTATTTGTACAGTGACTTTAAGTTTGATTTGATTTTTGTTTTCTTACTGAGTTTTATTTCAGGTTTATGGGGATACATGTGTAGGTTTGAGGACATGTCTTTATTAATTCTTTGAGATTTATTGAGAATTTTTTAAACTATTCCATGTATGCTTAAAAAAGAAAATGTGTTCTCTATTGGATGGCAATGTCTATAGCTATCTCTTTGCTCTAGCTTATTTGGTTATTAATTTTTGTTATCCTGAACAATGTTTAGTTTGCTTTAATCTCTCTGCTTTTGAGAGTTGGGTTACTGACTTCCATTATGCTGGTAGATTTATTTATCCATGACTTCTTGGTCAGACTTTGCTTTCAAAGTGAAATTTTTTAGGTTTATGATTGTTTTACCATATTTAGAGATATTTCCTTTTAAAATGCCTGTCTTGTCTATATTTTCTGGTCTTAACATTTTTTACTCCAAATTCTGTTTTGCCTGCTATGAACACAGCTGCCAGGTATATTCTCTGGCTTAGTTTTGACCCAGAATATCTTTTCTCAATTTTTTATTTTCAACCTTTCTGTGTCATTTTGGAGTAAACTCAGTTGTGAGGATTCTTTCACTTGTTTTGTTTCTAAAAAACCACAAATCTCACTCAGTAATAAATCTAGCCTAGGCTAAGAGATTAAAAAGAACCATCCTGTGAACTAGGTTCTTCAAGTACTTTCAACAACTTGAAAATCTATAGGAATTGCAGAAACAAAATTAGTTTCCTTCTTTATTTGCCCACCTGGTCTTGGGAGTGTTTGAAAGCTGGAGCTGTCAGCTTATTTTTCTCTTATCTTTCAGGGAAATCTTGGACAACAGCTCCGGGATGCTCAGCCCTAAAGATCATTTCCCCAATAGGAAGGCAATAATGGTGGAACAGCTCTCCACGCCCTTCAGGGAGTGTTATGTTTAGATGAGAAAAACATCCCTAAAAGCATTTGTGAGAGATGACTGAGTGTTTTTATCATCGGTGATAGGGACTTTCCCCCCATAAATATATGGCATTCAATAACACAATCTCCTTTCCCAGCTACACGCACGTGTCCTTCAAAGGCACTCTCCCTCCAACCATGTGACCATTCAGCAGAGAAAAATCAGCCCGTTTACATAACAGCTGTTAGAGCGAGCGTTGACATATTACTTCAGGGCCTTCCGCCTATAATGGGTTTTTCAAATGTGTTGCCATGTTCAGTTGATTAGTTGTGGGTGATCTGAAATGTCAAACTATTAGCCTTGACAACTACTGCCAAGGTTACTATCTTCGGAAAATATCTTTTTAATAATATAACTGTTTGTAAGTGGAAAAGGTGATGTTCAAAATACAAAGTAACAATAAGTGTGGATTACCGAGCCACCGATGGCTTCAGTTTTCCATTCTCCTTGGTGATGCATGGTGTGGGGGCTTCTTTGTAATGATTAAGTACCACCGAGGCAACCCTAGGCTTCGCTACGCAAATGTAGATTTCAGGATTGGAAGTTGAAGGCAGGGAAGAAAGGGAGCACTGAGAAAACAAAAACAAAACCTTTCAGTTGAAGATTCCACTATCCCCCATGGTTAAAAAGTCACTTCAAATACCAGCCACAGCTGAGGATTTCCACATCAGGCTCTGGTATGGAGGGGGGGTCTCAAAATCCAAATTTACACATTTCAGCCATCAAGATGGTGCCAGCAGTCAGGGAACCGGGATAAAATGAAATTAGTCCTTGGCCCCTTCTATTTTTTTGCACGTTCACTCTCACTCATACTGCTCCCCACCAAGGGTACCTGGGGTTTTCACCCCTTTCTTCTAATTAGGGATATTCTTGGTTGTAGTCAACACTTGGCTGGCCCTTTCCTCCACATATCAACTAAATTTCCATCACTTTCCATTTCTTCTGTTCCATTCCTATCCTTTCCTGATAAGCCTTGCCTACATGACAGCTGCTCCCCAAAGCAGGGAGACTCTACAATCTATCTTCCAACTAAGACAATTTCAGGAGTGAAAATGACGCCATACATAGTCCCATGGAACACCGGCGTGGCCTGGGACTCTACCAGACACGCTGGCATATACGGTCACCCTGTCAGTAAGGGGTCAGTAATTGCCAATGTATTTGCCCCTCTTGGGAAAGATATGTTTATTACAGTACAGGCTTCCTGGAAATAATACTTTAGTTCAAGGGTTTTTGCTGGGATGGGAAATGCTATAAAGCAGACCAACATCCACCTTTCATTGTCAGAGTGACACTGACACTCACACAATGAAAGAAATTAAAAATCCACAGCTAGATGGATCCATGAAAGTAACCACCACAACCACCATCACGGGTTTCTAAGTCAATACCCGGACTGACTCACATAATCAAGGTTTCAGCAAAAGGAAAAAATGCCTATCATGATGTTTTCATGCTAACAAGAACCGAGAAACTGTAACGTTTTCTTTTTCCTGCTTTTTCACAATATAATCAGTTGACCTCTTCCACAGGAATCTGTTTTATTCAGCGGGTAAAGTGGGGAAGGTGTTTACACAGGATGAGAGAGAGGATTAACAACGCATTTTCTAATGTGTGAGAATATGAGAAATGAATCTTTTTGCTTCATATTTTTGAGCAGGGGCTTTAATAGCACAATACCTTAATTCAAAATCTGATTAATAGTGGAGATCTCAGGCACTGCATCAGGCTGGTGGGGACAGTATTTGGGGCCAGGAGGGCATTTTCTATTATAGTTTAAAGGGCACTAAAGAAGGCTGTCTACTCTTATAACAAGCACTTCAAGACAAGTGCAGGGAGCCTCTGTTTCAGTATCACTCTGGCCTTTCAAATCTATCCTTCACCCTGCCCTCAACCCCAGAACACTTGGAGATGGAGAAAACTGACTTTAATATAAGTTTTTTTGTGTGTGTGAGATATATGCAAATTCCAACATGGGATTTATGTAATCGTCTCAATACAAAAATGTTTAATAAAAATTTTAATAAATACACTTTGAAATCTGTTACAGATTCTAGTCAGAATACGCATCTGGGCAGACCTTGAAGAAATGGTGAGCTACCCTAATGAAGTCCATAGATCACCAAACAAATTGCATCAAGGGAGTTATAATTCTAAACCTGTGTTTTTGTTACTTGTTCTAAAGCAGGAGTCTCGACTTCTTTTTTTGCAAACAGTCTCAGAATGATGTTTTAAATGCATAAGATAAAACACATAGTATTACAAAGGGAACCAATACCTTGAAATACAGTTATCAAAATATTACTAAAACAAATGCATATTATAGTAATATGTGTGCTTCCTTGTTAGTGCAATAAATAACAGGATCTAGCAGTGACTTTAATAACCCCCATCATTTTGAGGTGCTGATGAGCATAAGTAATAGTTTGATATTTCTGCAACAACTGCAATGTGATGTGAAAATATCTGATTTCTATCGGTGACAAAAATCATAGGTACTGTACATTCATAACTAAAGGAAATGCTAAATTTCAGTCAGAGGTTTGAGAAAATAGGGACAATTTTTTTCTCATTTAAGTTCACAGAACTTCTGAACTCCAACAATGGACCACTCGGCAGGGGTCCACACACCCCACATTAAGAACCAATATAGTTCTTGTAAGCCAACAATTTACTGTATTAATGGTCTGCATTTTCTTTAAAGAAGCCACCTCCCATCAAAGTATAACACACACAAGCCTACACCCTCCCATGAAGTCCCATGGAGGCCATTTTGGAACTCCAACCTCCTCCATCTTCCTCCCACTGGGGCAATGGCATCCAGCTCCCAAATCTTGAGAACACTTCTCCACATCACACCAACCTGACCAACTGGAAATCCCCAGGATGTGACAGTGGAGTTTAAAGCACATTGCTCACATCTATAATCCCTTCTGAAATTACTGTGGAGCCTGGAAATTTCAAAACTTCCCATTCCTTGGTAAGAAGCTCTCACAGGACAGTCCTCCTGGCTCTTTAGTTTCTGAAAAAGAAAGAGAGGAATCGTTTTCCCAAAGATGCTTTTACTTGGAAAAAAAATGGTTTAATTAATATTATTAAAGAGACAAACAGAAATCAGACTCTATTGAGAGGCAACCTAACATGGTAGAAAGTATCTTCTGATTAAACAGAAGTGGGTTCAAATTCCAGTCAGATATTTAATAAATATGACCCTGAGTAAGTACTGAATCTCCCTGAGCCTCAGTTTCCACAGAAGTAAAATGTAGAGAGTAGCACATATCCCAGACAGCAGTGGGAGGACTAAGTGAAGCAGTGAGGTGCACACAGACACCTGGAACTGTGCCTTAGACAAGGCGCCAAGATAGCAAATGCTGTAGCCATTCCTGCCGCCTCCTTTTTTGTTATGTGGGTTCTTCTAGGAATGGTACAGATGTCGATGTCCTCATCAGAAAAATGCTATGCTCTCCTCTTGAGATTTCTCATGATCATGTTAATTTGAAAAACATATTTTTATAGCACATGCTGACTCCCAACAAGGAATAAATGCTAAGTTTCTGGCACAGAGAAAGAATTCCAAATAGAGGGGAGAGGAGGAGTCAGGGCAAGAAATTATTAAGAAACAAAACTATCCCACTGATGGTCCAATAACAGAATCACAAAGAGATAAATCAGGGGTTCCAACACCAAACAAAAAGGTGATTATTCAGATCTTCATGGGGACAGTGCTATTGATTCAAATAACAAAGAACGCTATATAAATTGCTGTGTGTTCCTCCTTTTTTATTTTAGTCTGGCAAAATTGATTCTCCTAAACATTGCCTCAAATCTACGGAAGCAATCAAGTTAAATGAAATCCATTATTTTAAGCTCCCTTATTTTTTTAAATTCAGTTTTTGGTACATAGGTTAGCCAATGATTAGATTGGCTGATGCTGATCAGAGAGGAAAAGGGTTTTATTACCTTGTGGATTGCTCTTGCTATCTCCTGGGTCTATTCAGAAAATGTGGGTCAGATGGTGGGAATTTAAATGTAAGAAGATCGCCTATAAAGTAAGCAGCAAAAGGCAACCAACCTCCCTCAGACAGGATGCTTCTTTCCTCCAACTGCATTTCAGTATCAAACATCTTTCAATACAGCAACTACCATTTCTTGCGCATGTACTATATGCCAATCACGTGAATTACATTTGTCTTTCACAAAAATCCTCGTAGGCAGGTACTATTATTATCCCCATTTTACAGATGTGGAAACCTGTTGATAGAGATGCAGTTGAACAGAAAGGAGGAGAAGTGACTGTATTGGTTCAGGTGTGTCTGTGGGAAAAAGATTATTCCATAAACGTTTATGCTTGCATCGTCAGCAAACCAAAATGCAGTGTAAAGAGCCATCGATCCACAGTTCCTCTTTAAATGAAACCACAAACTCCCCCAAAGAATAGTGGTCCATCAGCTTCCACTGTCTCTGAAGATGTTCGTCTAGTAAACCTCATGTGGGGTGTGGGAAGCTTTGGCTGCAGAACCAACCAAACACAGACCCAGAAGACGAGGGCTCAGTGAGAAGCCTGCATCCGTTCCTCTGCTTGGCCTTGTCAGTGGCAATGTGAGTGAATGGTAGCCATCCAAGAGAGCCAGAGCACAGGGTGTGGAAGCCCACGGGCACGTACTCCCACCAGTGGATAAACAAAGGGACACTCATCCCCATCCTTAACAAAACCGAAAGGACGGTAAGCAAGTTTTACTCTTCGAAACGGTTTCTATTGCCAGGAGTGGGAGCACTGAAATGAAAAGGAGAACTTCTTGAAAAGTTGCAAAATAAGAAGCATCATGATGAGAGATTTGCCTTCCACAATGTGGGGTGCACCTTCCAGAACAGCCTAGGGCTTCCGGAGCTACCTATCCTCCCTCCCCACAAAATGTCATCTCCTATATACATTTTCTCATCAAAATGGTGATGTCAGGGAAAACCTATTTTTGGGTCCTAGTGTCCTCCCCAAGAGGCAGGGCATTAACCCTACAATGTTGCAAAAGAAAGGTTTCCCTTCTAGCTCTCGAGAGTGAGAGCTACATTTTAAAAATTGTCTGTATGTGCTGAGATGAAGCATTCAGGACATTACTATTGGTTTTTCCTGTCGATTAAAGTAGGCTTATTTGATTAAGACAGGTCAATGAAATTGAGTTTTAAATCAACATTCCATCCTGGTTGCCTTTTGTTTTGTTTTGTTTTTGAGACGGGGTCTTGCTCTGTTGCCCAGGCTGGAGTGCAGGGGCTCAATCTTGGCTCACTGCAACGCCAACCTCCTGGGCTCAAGTGATCCTCACACCTCAGCCTCCCAAGTAGCTGGGACTTCAGGCACATGCCACCATGTCTGGCTAATTTTTGTATTTTTTGTTCATTTGTTTTTTTTGTAGAGATGGAGGTCTTACTATGTTGCCCAGGCTGGTCTGGAACTCCTGGGCTCAAATGATCCTCCCGCATCAGCTTCCTGAAGTGTTGGGATTACAGGCATGAAACATTGCACCAGACCTCTGGTTGGCTTTATTTTGGCTTTGTGATATTAGCTATTGTTTTTAATAGAGCAAATATTAGTATTTATTTTACCAAGAATATTCCAAACCTAGTAAAGAAAACTACACATTTTCATTATGTACTGAACTTCTTCCGCCTTACTTTTAACAGTAAATACTGCATGTCCTGGCCCACGTGTAGAAATGGATCAAGGATCAGTGAGAAAATGACCAAGATCATTAACACCATGTAAGGATTCAGCCTCTCAAATTGGTAAGCATTACTTATTACCTTACAAGTTCCTAACATTTCTCTAGGCACTGAGGATGAGTGAGAAAGAAAATTCCACAAGAAGATAATCACAGTTACCATTTATTGAGAATGTATTACATGCCAGGCACAGGTCATGTTACACAGGCATGGATCTCTTATGCTTTCTCTAGGAGGGAAGTGTAATGGCTTCCATTTTAGACATAAAGATGCTTCGATTCAGAGAGGCACACAGCTGGTGAGCAGTAGAGCTGGGGCTGGAACCCAAGTCCTTGACCACTGGTCCTCAAGGAACCTCTGCCCTGAAGAACCTTATAAACAACCTGAGGGGTCAGACTGTCATGCACGCAGCCTGGGAGGTCGCCCACCTGGGAAAACACTTGGAGGGAGGCCTGGAGGAATGGAAAATGGTTGGCTGTGAAACAAGCAAGTCCGTTACATGACCCTTCTTCCAGGATCATCTCAGCAAGATGCCCAAGACCAGATTTCTCACATATTCTACCAAGCTCCAGTCAGAGGTAACTTGACATTCCCATTTAAACTGTACTAATTTATTGGGCAGCTTTTCCCACTTAGGCCATAACAAATAGGCTTTAAAAACTTCAAAAAAGTGATGGCATTCCCTTTTATATTCAGATGATATTCTAATGATATTCTAGGGAATTACTCAATTATAACTCTTACAACATCTTGATGAAAAGATAACAGTATTTCCACTGGGTATCTTTTCTTTGCCATGGGTGAAAAATGAAGGCACATAAAGGCTAATAATGTTATCTAAGGTTTAACAGTAAGTCATATGAAATTATAGGTGTGAAAGAGCTTTGAGAAGACAGTGCTACCCAAATGTAAGGCATTATTAGGAAGAACACTGATAATCCTAACTTTTTGACTGCCACACACTCCAACTAAATTCTATTGCCTTTAACCTAGGACATTCTACTTTAAGTGTAATTTTCTAATTCACTCCCTCATTTAACAAATACTCATATGCTAGACACCATGTTCTTGAATTAGGAGCCAGAGGACACGGTGGGAAAAGGAGAAGGAGCAGAGACCAGCTTTCTTTAGTTCTAGTAGAAATTGGAATCAGGGCAGGCATGGTGGCTCATGCCTATAATCCCAGCACTCAAGAATTGCTTGATCCCAGGAGTTCAAGACCTGCCTGGGCATCATAGTGAGACCCTGTCTGTACAAAAACTTAAAAAATTAGCCGAGTGTGGGCCGGGCGCCGTGGCTCACGCCTGTAATCCTGGCACTTTGGGAGGCCATGGCGGGCGGATCACGAGGTCAGGAGATCGAGACCATGTTGGCAAACACAGTGAAACTCCGTCTCTACTAAAAAAAGTACAAAAAATTAGCCGGGGGTGGTGGCGGGCGCCTGTAGTCCCAGCTACTCGGGAGGCTGAGGCAGAAGAATGGCGTGAACCTGGGGGGCGGAGCTTGCAGTGAGCTGAGATCCCTCCACTGCACTCTAGCCTGGGCGACAGAGCGAGACTCCCTCTCAAAAAAAAAAAAATTAGCCAAATGTGGTGGCATGTGCCTATAGTCCCAGCTCCTTGGGATGCTGAAGTGGTAGGATCCCTTGATCCCAGGAGTTGGAGACTGCAGTGAGTTATGATCACGCCACTGCACTCCAGCCTGGGTAACAGAGTGAGACCCTGACTCAAAAAAGAAAATGGAATTCAGGATATTAGAAACCACAGATTGAGAAATATGCTGAGCTAAGGAACATTGGTTCTGTCTTGTAGATACAGGCATGCTGTAACTACCACTGAACAGGTGTTGATTAACTGGCAAGCTAAACCAGAGTCCATGAGGCAAGTTGGGAGAGCTAGGTCAACTGATGCTAAAGGAAGTTCTGGCCATAAATCACGCGTGGCTTTCTAATGCACCATGTCAGGAGGTGCAAAGCCTTTATAAAATATATTTTGCCAAGTAGTTTTTCCACATCTCCTCTCCTTAGAGCAATGCTCACTTTGGAGTCCAGTTTTTTCTTTCTAAGAATTTGAATGATTTTTTAAGTGCTACCCATTGCTTTCTCACAATCCAGCCAGCAACACAGGATCCTACTATCATTCCTCAGAAATTGAGCTTATCAAAGGCTGGGTCTCTCCTGTGCATGAGCCACAGAGTCCATCCAAGTCCAACATCCCCACCTTCAGGAAATAATGCAAAACTCACCTCAGTACCCAGGCCTTTTTTTGATAGAGGATGTAATAGCAACCCTAGAGCAACCTCATTTGGATTTCCTTATTCCTTTTTTCCCCACCCCAAGCTTCCAGCTCTGTCCCCATAAAAATGCCCTAATTCTGGAGGCCAGTCTCAAGCCATCTGCTTCCCCCCATCATCAGAAGACGGTAGGAAGAAGGTAAACATTCCAGCCTCCTCTGCTGAACAGCAGGCAGCTTTCAAGAACCTTTCCAGACATTGAAGCAGACACCCAATACCTGAGACCTCCAAGTACTGTTCCAGAGGAAAAGAACAAAAGAAAGATTCAAGGAATCTGCACATTTCTCTGACCATATAAGAAGTATTGACTGGAGTTTCAGAGAGTTATGAAGTTAACAACTGAAAAATCTCAGAACAACTCAAGCCAGCACTGAGCTATTCCAACTACGCTTTCTCCTCTGAACAGGTTTTTTGTTTCTTTATGGAGGTCTATGGAATTCAGCTTAAGCCAGTGAGCGATTCTATCCTGACACTCTAATCAGCTCCAGCAACACCAGAGAAAAAATTCACCCCAGCGATAGTGACCTGGCCCCACATCTCCCACCGGGGGAAGTTCTAGACCAGTACCCTGTAGGGGCACTTCCTACACGGATGGGGATGGCCTTTGTCTGTGCCGTTCAATGCAGTAGCCACTAGTAACATGGGGCCGTGGGCCCTTAAATGTGGCTAGTGGGACTGAGAAATGGAATTTGTCATTCTCTTTAAGTTTAATTAACTTTCAAGAGCCACAGCAGAGTAGAGGCTCGTGTCTTGGACAACACAGTCACAGGTGGAGTCAGGAGTTTGCCAGGGGAAGACTTGGGGTAGCATTTACCTGCTGCGCGAGTGACAAAATGGCTTCTTCCCACCCTCTCTCTGCTTCCACAGACTGGGGCATTTCTATTCTTTATCTTGCTACACCTTTATACTTTAAACATGTACCCCCCACCAATAAAAACACAATTTCACAGAGACTCCTGGGGCCCACAGTTAAAGGCTTTTGTTGCAATGCCACATTTTATTTCCATGTCTTCTGTTATCTAACTAGAACCAAGCTAGCTAAACATTCCATGGGAATCCTCACCGGTGGGTCTCTACTCTCCAGGCAGAAAGATTTCCTGGATCTCTGCAGGCCACTGACTTATCTTTCTAGGAGACACAGGCATAGCCCTCACCTGTGGCTTCCCGAGCCTCCTGGTGTTTGGATTCCCTGGGAGCTCCTTACATGAAAATGCCAGGCCCCTCCTAGACCTGATAGGTCGGAATGGGCAGAGGCAGATCCCCCAAAGCTCTCCAGTGCTAGGGTAACCAGACGTGAGTACTAAGGCCAGCTTCAGGGAAGTCCTGGCCTGTACAACAGTGGGCATGAAATTACCAAGAGGAATGCCTTCCTCACTCCAGCCCAGAGCTGGTCCAGTAGGGGGCTGAGCACAGGGGAATTTTAATGTTGTTAGGAAACGTTGTGGTTTCAGGAGGAAGAAAACCATTTTAAGCTTAAACTCTGATCAGGAAGAAGCTCTTTTCTCCTTTATGGAATTTGAAATGCCCATCCCTCCATGGAGGTGTGGCAGGAAATGCTACGGAGCCAGCCAGTGAACACAGATGAATGCTCAGTGCCCAGGTTAGAAGGCACAAGAAAGCAAGCACCATGTGGGACTGCCTTGCCTAGCATTTCAAATGACGCAGAAAGTCAATTGTCCACAAGAGACAGGAGCACTGGGAGGAGCACCAAGAATGGTGCAGGTCCTCAGGGGACATCAAGAGAAGAACAACTCCAATCACGCCACCTCTGAAATCCCATCAACTCCTTTCTGAAGAGGAACTAATAGTCTATGTCAAATCTTTTAAAAGTGTTCTTACTACACACACTAAGAATAATAATAATAAAGGAGATGGGAAGAAACGTTGGGAAGGGATGGATGTCTATGGCCTTGATGGTAGCGATGATTACACTGCTGTCTACTTCTCCCCAAACTCATCAAATTGTACACATTAATTACATACAGCTTTATACAAGTCAATCATACCTTAATAACGTGGTTTCAAAAACATTTTTGTGAGTTAGATTTCCAGTTTATTTTCTGCATGGAAAAATGTATGCAGGTCTCTCTCTCTGGGTGTGGGTGCAATCATTTACAAGGTCTCTTGTTATCTTCTAAAGATTCCAACTTCACAGATCTTGCACAAAGGGGCTGTGTGTGGCCACCAGGGTTGAATGAACCTTGCCCAATTATTATAGTCAGGATTCTGGAGTTCTGAGAGAACAAGGCAAGCGGCTCCCCACACAGAATGATGTCTTACTGAAACTCATTTCTGTTGAGTCCTTTAAAGGCACAATCTGGCCAGGCATGGTGGCTCACACCTGTAATCTCAGCACTTTGGGAGGCCAAGGCAGATGGATCACTTAAGGCCAGGAGTTTGAGACCAGTCTGGCCAACATGGCGAAACCCCATGTCTACTAAAAGCACAAAAATTAGCCTGGCGTGGTGGCGCACACCTGTAATCCCAGCTGCTCAGGAGGCTGAAGCAGGAGAATCACTTCAATCTGGGAGGCAGAGGTTGCAGTGAGCAGAGATCATGCCACTGTACTCCAGCCTGGGCTATAGAGTGAGACTTCATCTCAAAAAAAAAAAAAGGTACAATCTTAAAATTCGTAGGACTAGAGGCCAAAAGATGGTGTCTTTTTTTTTTTATGCTTCTTTTCACTCATTCTCAATATATTTCTATGCCAAAGACTAAGAATATTTCCCCAAACTTTGCCAGCTCTCTCTCTTCCCTCCCCTTCAAAAACTCTCTCTAGAGATAGTGAGCTAAGTTCTCCAGAGCTTTCTCTCACGGGATATGGAGAAAACACATAACATCAGCCACGTTTGGTGCGGGAAGAAAACTAATTAGATGGGCAATGCTGTAAGCCACATCTATTTGTTTTAGATTTTCTTCAGTCTAAAAGAGTTGAGCCCAAAATGGATAAATGTGTCATTTCCCTTGAATGTGAGTGGGTATTAGAGACTCATTCTCCTAGACCCATTGAGTGCTCTGTAATTCAAGGGCTTTTTCTTTATTCCTCCAATAAAAATGTCTTGAGGTTTTCTGGAAGTGCAGACTGAAGACACATGAGGGCTTCCTCTCAACTCGTTTTGACTGATTTTTCAAAGAAGTTGGGTGCACCAGAGATAGAGATGTGGACAAAGTGGTCAGACACACACATTGTTCACTCCATAATGCACACTAACACACTCATAGTGATTCTGTGAGCTCTTGTTTTCTGCATTTGAACATTTCTTTCTTGCTGTATTATGCTTCTACACCTCTGTTATTAGATGCACCTGCTCATACAAGTTTGCTATCATTTATCTCACTTACAGTAACATCGAGCACACCATTAGTGTTGCTTAGAATTACCCCAGCTCCAATGCAGATGCCTTAATAGTTTTGAAGGAACACCACCCAAATTACAGTGTGTGGGCGAGAGAGTTCACCAGTCTATAAATGTGAAGATCTTCAAGCATTGCGCTACATTCTCTTTTATTCATTTTCTCTGAAGCAGGTTAAACCTCTTGAATTAAGATCTATGCTCAGATGCCAATGGAAATGGAGTGTGTTCAGAAACTGATGTTTACTCGAATGTGTTTATTGCTTAAGTGTCATTTCTGTCTTCATCCCTTTCATTGTCTTTTTGAGCTTTCAGAAAGGAATCCAGTATTTCCAATGTTTTTCTTTATCATTTCTCCCAAATGTGTGCTATTTGAGTTGTTATGGCTGAGAGCTATAATAACTTTCTTTTTTTTTAATTGCCCTACTGAATTTAAAAAATAATGGTTAAGGAAGCTTTAGTTGATTTCAATTAAGAGATGCTATGTAATGCAATTAAGAGATGCTGTATAAATTGCCTTCCATTCCAACAGGGAAAAGAATTCATATTGCTTTTTAGGATTCTGCATGCCTCTTTAAGTCCATGTACAGCCTAACGCCACAGTCATTCCCTCCCTAATTTGTATCTTGCAGAGGCAGGAAAGAATCATGGCCAATGGCAGAATTGCAAGCATCGCTTCTAGTTCCGCAATGATGCTGTGCTTGTGCACCCCCTGCTGGCTTAGTTTTTGGTAACAGCAGTTGAGGGGCTAGATCCCAGAGGAAATGGGTACTTTGGTAGAAATCAGCAGAAAAGGATGACAATGACTAACTTGTCTTCTACCGTCTAAGCTTTCAGGAGCTTAGAGTCTCGCCCAAATGGGCAAGGGCAAGAGTCCATATTTTTAAAAATGTCTTGCCTTTCTCATGACTGTCCCAGGAAGTTAGTTCCCTATGCTTTTAAAGCACCTGTCAACAGCCCTGTCTTAACCTTTATTGTAGGAAATGGAGGCTCCAGGCAGGACTCTTGGGCATGAGGAACGGGTGTGTGTGTGTGTGTGTGTGTGTGTGTGTGTGTGTGTGTGTGTGCAATTTTGTCCCGTTGTCCCATTTCCATCAGGTCCTCCATTTTTAAAAATACAAGCGACTGACATTTTCTCAGCCTTCTAAGAGGTGGAATTACACATGTGGCTTCAAGTCCCCCACCTCACTACCAGCCACTTCCAACCCAACAATGGTTTCTACATAGAAACTCTGGGCCACTGATACATAATGGAAATGTTACCAAATGGTGATTCTGAAATTTTCCCGTGCCTCCAAAACATAGTTTATTTTCCATTCTCTGACAACCAGCCAATCCCCTAGGCATTACCACCCCATCGTAGGGAGGCAGCTGAAGCCCAAGCTGTGTTCATCTCTGGATTGAGACATCCCTGGACATGAGTGACGAGTGATGGGGCTGACCTTAGGGTAAGTCAACACTCCCTTGGGACCGAGACCTCAGACTGTCACAATAGGAAAAGAGAGAGAATCTCCTTGGATTGGTGCAGAGCAAACATGGCTGTGGTTTTTGGCCAGTGCAGGCTGCCCAGAAGTAGCAGTGCCCAGTGCACTGGCAGGATGTGGTGCTCTTCCCCCTCTCTGCCACGGGCAGACCCAGTCCATGCTACACTGTCTCTCCTGTGCCCTCACAGCAGCCTCCCAGTCCTTCTTCCCATTCCCATTTGTCCTTCTTACAATCCACTCTTCCACCCTGAGTCAGAGTATTCTCCCAAATCCTAAACTGATCCAGCTTGCCCTTTGGATTAAAACTTTTCAGGGTTGGACGTGGTGGCTCATGCCTGTAATCCCAGCAGTTTGGGAGGCCAAGGTGGGAGGATCACTTGAGGTCAGGAGTTCAAGACCAGCTTGGCCAACATGGTGAAACTCAATCTCTACTAAAAATACAAAAATTAGCCAGGTGTGGTGGCAGGTGCCTGTAATCCCAGCTACTCAGGAGGCTGAGGCAGGAGAATTGCTTGAATCTGGGAGGCGGAAGTTGCAGTGAGCTGAGATTGTGCCACTGCACTCCAGCCTGGGCAGCACAGCGAGACTTCATCCCAAAAAACAAATAAAAACAAACAAACAACAACAACAACAAAACTTTTCAAAGATTTTCTGTTGCTTGTTGAAAAAAACCTAAAATTCTCAGCTTAGCTTACCAGGCCAGTGGGGCCTCTCATCCATCCTTCCAATCAGCCTCAGGTCTCAAGAATCTCCTCTGTGTGCATTGCGCGTATTCATCCACATTGACTTTTAAGCTCTGTAAGGACAAAGCAGGAGCCAGTCGCTGTATCCATGGTGCCTAGTGCAGAGCCTGGTATACAAAGGATTATCCATGGTTCCGACTATTTGCTGAATCAATATGTGAATAACTTGGGTGACAGCGTGGAAAGTTTCAGCAGCAGTGAGAGGCAGTGCCAAGAAAGAGGAGCACCAGTCCCTTTAGGGCTAACGGGAAAGAGCTTCTTGGTGACAGTAGGCAGCCTCCCTACTCACACTGCTGCATGAGCAGCAAAATAATCAACCGCAGACATCTCTAAGTGGGGCCAGAAGATGACAGGCACCATGCTTTAACTGGGAGAACTTGTTGGTGAGCAGAGCTGAGATGCCTCCCCCTCAGGTGTTGAGAAATGTTGGGAGGGCCAGAGTTCCAGAAAGTTCCCTGCCCAGTGATAGAGCTCAAAGAAATGTTTTCTTTTCTTATTATCACTTGCTAAGGTTTTAGGAGTAGGCATATAAAATTAACAAGCAACAGGTATGTTTCTGTTAATAGAACATAGAGAAGTAGAACATAGAAGAGAATAGATAATAAAACATAGAATGGAGTTGAAAGAATGAACAAAAAAGATTCAATGAGTTTTAAGGGTTTTAACCAAGTTTTAAGGGCTTTAACCAAGAACCGTAGGATCTTACGACGAAGACCTACTTTGAGTCATTGAGATACTGTCCCATCTGATTGTATTCTTTTTAATCCAATGCTAAGAACATAAAAAATGCTTACGACTTCAAAACATGGTTTAAATGTATTGACTCTCTTTATAGATCCTATGTTTTCAGGAAATGACAGGACCTTTTAAATGTATTTTCTAAGAGATCCTTTGTTATTTAAAGGTCACATCAACTTTGATGGGATCTATGGGTTCACGTCAAATATATTATGGCAGCAGCAATAAATCATTTAAGCCATTAGTCACTTTGTAAAAGTCAAGTGTACGTCATTACTTCACCTTAAACTTGTTCACGTTCCTAAGAGAGTTTTCCATTCCCACTGCATGTGCAAAGGAGTGCAAAGGAGGAGTGGGTTTCAAGCCCAATCCATTAAAAGCACATTCAAATGGATCCCTGTAAGACTTCCCTGTGACATAATCAGAGACAATAGCAAGAAGGGTACCTGGTTTTCTCCAACTGGCTTGCTCCAAATGTCACCAGTGCAGAGACTAGAAAATACCATCTCACTCCTCCTAGAGCTTCTCTAAGTGAATCACTGGGACTAGGGCCTGCTGGAGCTTTGCCTTCTTTTCTTTGGCAAAATTGACAGCCTCAGTGGCACCTCCTGCATGGCCCAGAGGCACCACGCCTTGCTTCCAATTTCAGTAATATTCCAAACTAACACGAATTGTTGAGTGTGGCTGGGCACCAAAGGAAATTCTAACTGCACCAAGAGAAAACTTTAGATGACCACGAGGTTCTAATGTATTGCATCAATTTAACCACATTAGTTAAGAGAAAAACAGAAAGAGAAACAAGAAATGAACAATTTGAAGGAGAGTTTTCATGCTATTAAGTGTCATATTGCTATTCTTTCTACTAAGTACCTCTGTAAAATAACAGTAATAATTTCTAATGTTTTATATGTGTAAATATAGGTATGTATACATTTCCATATAAATATTTATATTTATACATGTATTAAATGGTTTATAACATTGAAAATATTCTTTTAGAACATCAAGTTCAACATGTCAAAACACTCTCACTACCTTCACCTTCCAAACACGTGCCACCACAACTGTCTGATTTCAGTAACTGACATGACCATCTCCTGGTAAGAAGGCTGGAAATTACATTTGACTCGTCTCTTGCCGCCTCCATCCATCAATCCTGTGGAAAATTCCTCCAGATCTCACTCACTTCCACCTCCTCTTTCTAAATTCAGTCCTTTTTCCTTGCAACCTATCTGCACAAAACCACCAGATTAACTTAGCACAATTCCTCTATGATTCAGTCAGGCCCCCAGTCAAAACTTTCAGTAGTTCCTAGTTGTCAACTCAGTCTCTTCGCAGTCACTCAAGACCCTCAGCATTCTGGCCACACCTATCTTTCTTATACCTGTACTCCACACTAATCCCATTACTTCCATTGCCAAGCCCTTCCCTCTGCCAGTCCTCCCTCCCCCAGAAGGTCAACACCACACTGTCA
This sequence comes from Papio anubis, assembly GCF_008728515.1. Classification (NCBI taxonomy): domain Eukaryota; kingdom Metazoa; phylum Chordata; class Mammalia; order Primates; family Cercopithecidae; genus Papio; species Papio anubis. The sequence goes on from NC_044991.1 coordinate 37,563,987, forward strand.
CTGCAACTGTTTGTTTTTTGAGATGAAGTCTTGCTCTGTTGCCCAGGCTGGAGTGCAGTGGCACAATCTCAGCTCACTGCAACCTCCGCCTCCCAGATTCAAGCAATTCTCCTGCCTCAGCCTCCTGGAGTATGGGATTACAGGCACCCACCACCACACCTGGCTAATTTTGTATTTAGTAGAGATTGAGTTCTCACCATGCTGGCCAAGCTGGTCTTGAACCTGACCTCGCTGTGCCTCCCACCTTGGCCTCCCAAACTACAAGGGATTATAGGCATTGCTTCACCACGTCCAACCCCTGAAAGTTTTAATCCAAAGGGCAAGCTGGATCAGGTTTAGGGATTTGGGGAGAATACTCTGACTCAGGGTGGAAGAGCGGATTGTAAGTAGGTTAAATGGGAATGGGAAGAAGGACTGGGAGGCTGCTGTGAGGCACAGGAGAGAGCAGTGTAGCATGTGGACTGGGTCTGCCCGTGGCAGAGAGGGGGAAGAGCACCTGACATCCTGCCAGTGCACTGGCACTGCTACTTGGCAGCCTGCACTGGCCAAAACCACAGCCATGTTTTGCTCTGCACCAACCAAGGAGATTCTCTCTTTCCTATTGTGACAGTCTGAGGTCTCGGTCCCTACAAGGGAGTGTTGACTTACCCCAAGGTCAGCCCCATCACTCGTCACTATGTCCAGGGATGTCTCTAACCAGACAGAACACAGCTTGTGCCCAGCTGCCTCCTACGATGGGGTGGAATGCCTTAGGGATTGGCTGGTCAGAGAATGGAAACAAACCTATGTGTTGGAGGCAGTTTAGAGAAAATTTCAGAATCACCATTTGGTAACATTTCTATTATGTGTCAGTGGACAGTTAAACAGATACATTTCAGCACACTGCAAGCGGGGTGGGTGGCCCCGAGTTTCTATGTAGAAACCATTGTTGGGTTGGAAGCGGCTGGTAGTGAGGTGGGGGACTCGAAGCCGCATGTGTATTCCACCTCTTAGAAGGCTGAGAAAATGTCAGTCAGTTATTTATTCTTATACTTTAAGTTCTAGAGTACATGTGCACTACATGCAGGTTTGTTACATATGTATACATGTGCCATGTTGGTCATGTATACCTAATGTAAATAACTCATCATTTACATTAGGTATATCTCCTAATGCTATCCCTGCCCCCTATCCCCCACCCCACAACAGGCCCCAGTGTGTGATGTTTCCCTTCCTGTGTCCAAGTGTTCTCACTGTTTAATTCCCACCTATAAGTGAGAACATGTGGTGTTTGGTTTGCTGTCCTTGCGATAGTTTGCTCAGAATGATGGTTTCCAGCCTCATCCATGTCCCTACAAAGGACGTGAACTCATCCGTTTTTTAAGGCTGCATAGTATTCCATGGTGTATATGTGCCACATTTTCTTAATCCAGTCTGTCATTGATGGACATTTGGGTTGGTTCCAAGTCTTTGCTATTGTGAATAGTGCTGTAATAAACATACATGTGCATGTGTCTTTATAGCGGCATGATTTATAATTCTTTGGGTATATACCCAGTAATGGGATGGCTGGATCAAATGGTATTTCTAGTTCTAGATCCTTGAGGAATCACCACACTGTCTTCCACAATGGTTGAACTAGTTTACAGTCCCACCAATAGTGTAAAAGTGTGGAACTTATATTTAAAAGGAAAACAGAGGGGCGTCAATTTGAGTCATGCATGTTGTAGGAAATGTGAGTTTTCACTTCTGTGGTCCTGGACTTTACCCTTGACCACTGCGTAACAATGATTTTCCCCTTGAGCTCACCACCACCTCCAGGACTGCCTGTGTCACATGAGCCACCCAGGCTCCTGGGACTCTTAGGCTGTGGCCCTCACGGAGCTTTTACTGCTGACAGGATCATGGCCAGGATGCTGGTGCAGACCATCCACACAGGCACCCAGAAGCTCCAAGACATTGAGGCCAAGCAGAATGTTGAAGAGAAGATGGTGGTTCCCAACCACACCGGCTTTAGCATTTACCCTCCCAATCCAAAAGAAAAAAGCTCTCTGAGGTGGGCAGGAAAATTTGAGGAGGTCCAAATTGCACACATTAAAGCATCCTACAACAACACAGAGATCCAGGTAATCTCTGCCACTAATCAGCCCTTTGCCCATACTTTCTGTGGCACAGAGGAATTTCTGAATGCCGAGAAGGAGGCAGGCATTGATGCACAGACAGCAGGCATAGCAGCAGTGACAAAAGCTACAGGAAAGGGTGTTCCCCACATCTGAGTTGTGGTGAAAGGCCAGGGGCCAGGACACCTGTCTGCCATCCAGGGACTGATCATGGGTGGCCTGGAAGTGATCTCAATCACCACAACACCCCCATCCCACACAATGCCTTCTGCCCCAGGAAGGCTCCAAGGCTGTGATGGAAGGGAAGCTTATACTTGAACCTAACCTCAAGTCTCAGCTCCAGTTGGACCTTGTGGAAAGCTCACTGTCAGAGCTCTTTCCAGAATATGGCTTGTTGGAAATCCTTCAGACAGTAAGGGAGAGTTTTGCCTTCTTACATAGTGTCCTTTGCTTGCACTTCCAGCTGGAGGTGAATGTGCCCCAGAAGTGAACTTTGCATCCTTAGACAAGAGGGGAGCTATGGGGGCAGCTGTGGCCTAGGCCCAACCTCTGCTCTGAGAAAACAAAATAATGTCTGTACCATCTATTGTAAATAAATAGATGGAAAGCAGAGTGTAAAAGTTTGAAAAAATTGTAGGCTGGCCAAGTGATAGAAAAGAAAAACCCATTTTCTGGGAAAGAATTCAAACTGGCTGAAGAAATTTATGTAAGTAAAGAGAAGTCAAAAGTTAACAGCCAAGACAACGGAGAAAATGCCTTGAAGGTGTTTCAGACACCTTCATGGCAGCCCCTCCCATCACAGGTCCAGAAACCTAGGAGGGAAGAATAGTTTTGTGGGCAGGGCCCAGGGCCCCACTGCCCTGTGCCACCTCGGGACACTGCTCTCTGCACTGCAGCTGCTCCAGTTCTAGCTGTGGCTAAAAGGACCCCAGATATGTCTCAGGCCACTGCTCCAGAGGGTGCAAGCCATAAGGCTGTGTGGCTTTCATGTGATGTTTAGCCTGTGGGTATGCAGAGAGCAAGAGTTGAGGTTTGGGAGCCTCCACCTAGATTTCAGAGGATGTATGAAAATGCCTGATGTCCAGGCAGAATTCTGCTGTAAGGGCAGAGCCCTCATGGAGTCTACTAAGGCAGTGCAGAGGGTAAATATGGGGTTGGAGCCCCCACATAGAGTTCCCACTGGGGAACTGCCTAGTGGAGCTGTGAAAAGAGGTTCATTGTCCTCCAGACTCTAGAATGGTAGATCTGCTGACAGCTTGCACCTTGTGCCTGGAAAAGCCACAGACCCTCAGTGCCAGCCTGGGAAGCCATCCAAGGGGGCTATACCCTGCAGAGACATAGAGGCAGAGATGTCCAAGGGTATGGAACCCACCCCTTGCATCACTGTGGCCTGGATGTGAGACATGGAGTCAAAGGAGGTTATTCTGGAGCTTTAAGATTTAATATCTGCCCTGGTGGGTTTCAGACTTGCATGAGTCCTGTAGCCCCTTTGTTTTGGCTGATTTCTCCCTTTGGAATGGGTGTATTTACCTAATGCCTGTACCTTCATGTATCTTGGAAGTAACTAACTTTTTAAAAATTTTACTGACTAATAGGCAGAAGACAATTGTCTTGTCTCATATGAGACTTTAGACTGTGGACTTTGGAGTTAATGCTAAAATGAGTTAAGACTTGGAGGACTATTGGGAAGGCATGACTGGTTTTGCCGTATGAGAAGGACATGAGATTTGGGAGGAGCCAGGGGCAGAATGATATGGTTTGGATTTGTGTCCCTACTCAAATCTCACGTCAAATTGTAATCCCCAATGTTGGAGGAGGTAGTGGGAGGTGATTGGATCATGGAGGCAGATTTCCCCTTTGCTGTTCTTATGATAGTGAGTGAGTTCTCACAAGATCTGATTGTTTAAAAGTGTGTAGCACCTCTCCCTTCACCTTCTTCTTCCTTCTCTGGCCGTGTAGGACTTGCCTCCTTCCTCTTCACCTTCTGCCATGATTTTAAGTTTCCTGAGGCCTCCCCAGTCATATTCCTGTACAGCCTGCAGAACCATGAGCCAATTAAACCTCTTTTCTTTATAAATTACCCAGTCCCAGGTAGTTCTTCATAGCAATGTGAGGATGGACTAACACAGTGCCCTGCCACACTGAACTAAAATGACCTGGGCCTTGGCTGGGCACGGTGGCTCATGCCTGTAATCCCAACATTTTGGGAGGTCAAGGCAAGACAATTGCTTGAGACCAGGAGTTCAAGACTAGTCTGGGCAACATAGCAAGACCCTGTCTCTACAAAAAACAAAACAAAACAAAAAAATTAAAAATTAGCCAGACTCAAGTTTGAGGCAGGGGGATCGCTTGAGCTCAGGAGTTTGAGGCTGCAGTCAGTCATGAGCACACCACTGCACACCGGCCTGGGTGATAGAGTGAGATCTTGTCTCCACAATAAATAAATAAAATAAAAATAATAATAATAATAAATAAAACAAAACTATCTTACTCAGAAATTGAAAAGACACCTTTTCCTTATTTTTCTCCATCCAAGAAGCTAAGTGACAAGGGCCGAGGATAAGAACAAGTAGTTTTCCAAGCTCATAAAGAAGAAGAATTGAAGATGGCCATGCTCACAGCCAACAGGAAGTTCAGAGTTTGGGGAGGGAATATTGATCACCTTCATGTAAGGATTATTGTTCTTATTTTAGAAAGTTCTTATTCAAAATGTTCTTGTAGACATTTTCCTGCTTTTATTTCAAATAAATACTTGCTTTTGTTTCACTTTCATTCAAGCCTTTGGTTTAAAAGTAAAATGAGCCAGAAATGATCATTCAGAACAGATATTCTCAGAGCAGAAAATCTTATTTCCTAACGTAGGAAATATGTTAGGACATATGTTTATTATTTCCATTGATTTCTTATAAGTGGCCTAGAAAAAAATCTCTCCTTCTTCTACTGCTGTGAACACTGATTTCTAGGAATTCTTGCACCAACTGGAGGACAGTTAGCTGGAATTCAATAGAATCGTATTTTAAATATGGCACTTGACTTCACAGCCACCCTTTCTCCACAATTCTTCTACCATTTCATATGTGGAAGGAGCCACCTGGATGCACATCTAGAAGGAGCCACCTGGGCCTGGAATGTGAAGAACCCACTTTGAAGAACTAGCATTGATGCAGAAACCACTCTTGTGAGTAAATCATCTTGGCTTCCCCTCCCCACCACCACCCATCCCTTGTCCATCTGAAGGTTGGTGGACATTTAGATCCAACCCAAGGAAATGAGTTTTTATTCCCTCCTTGTCTGTCTCTTTCTCCCTTGGTCTTCTTGCAATACAAATCTCAACTAGGATTTCTATTAACTTTAAAACTCTTAAGACAAGATGAAAATTCAGATATCTCTTAGTCCATTCCTTGCCTCTGGGCCTGGTTGCTCTTAGTCCATCTACCAGGTAGCTCTGTGGACAGCTGTGAAAAATCTCCGTAGTCACCAACTGCAACTCTTCCACATATAGTTTGTCTTGTTTCTGATTTCTTGAATCCAACGGATATCACAAATCTTTATTTTGTTTTCTTCATGGCATTATCTGAGGCCTAGTTAAATCTTTCTTGCTTGCGTGTTCAACTGTCTCCATCTTCTGGCATTTACATTCCCTGAAAACAGAACTTTTTCTTGGTTATTGCTTTGTCTCCAACAACTTGTGAGCTGGGCATGATGGCTCATGCATGTAATCCTAGCACTTTAGGAGGCTGAGGCAAGAGGATCACTTGAGCTCAGAAGTTTGAGACCAGCCTCAGCAACATCGTGAGACCCTAAATATTAAACTATGTATATTATTTTTATTATTTAATAATTAAAATTATCATTACATCCACTAAAAATTAAAAAAAAAATTATCCAGCATGGTGGCATGCTCCTGTGGTTCCAACTACTCAGGAGGCTGAAGCAGGAGGATCACTTGAGCTCAGAAGTTCAAGGATGCAGTGAGCTGCACCCCAACTTGGACAGCAGAGCTGTCTTATTCATTGAGACATAATGAATGTCTCAATGAATAAGTAAATACTTGCGGATTGATAGCAGTCAAAGTGAGGATATGTTAACAAAGCATCCATTTTTCCTCATACTTTTACACAAGGAACTGTGCAAAATGATTGAATTAAATACTAAACGGTTATAAGTAAAGAGATGGTCCAGAATATTCTTTCCATAGGAAGAATGTCAAGGTGTAAAGACTCAAGCCAGCCTGTGAGTGTTAAGCAAAGTCAGTCGGTGGCAATGAGCCCACCCATCCAGAAAGGGCCTTTAGACGAGGGCTTCCCAAACTTCAATGTGCAGGAATCTCTTGGGGGGTCTTGTTAAAATGAGGTTCAGAGTTGGGTGTGGTGGCGGGGAGTGCCCCAGTCTCTGCCTTTCTAATAAGGTCATGGGTGATGCTGTGTGGGTGACGCCAGTCCTTGCACCACGTTTTGAGTCGTGAGGCTGTAGATAGCCAAAGGTGTTCAAAAGAATTGCAACCCTTATTTTGCCTTAAGGACAGAATGCTGATCAGCTAAAAGTGTTGATTGTTCTTTTGTTCTTCTTTTTATCTTTTTCCCAGATACGCTAACCCCCACAAGTACACAAACATATAACCACCATGGAAAATATTCCAAATATGGAAATGAGTCATTTGGTAGTTGGCAGGCTGCTTAATGCATTGGGAAAAAAATAGGGTCTAAAAAATTATATGGAAGCAATTTCATTCCCATTTCATGCTTTAACCTGTTTCTTTGTGGCCACTGATGTAAAAAAAAAAAAAAAAAAACGCTCTGATTGATCCGGAAAGGAATCTTGAGACTTCACACATATTATTTCATTGCTTCACAGATGTTTGGAAGAGGAAGAGAAAAGCAATTCATAGACCAAGAGCGACTCTTCTTCAGATCCACTCCACACAGAGATTTTTCCAGTTCCTATGTTAGTGCAGCCCACACACCATTTTGCCTCTTTGTGGGGGAATATAAGATGTATTCTTCCTTTAAGCTATTTACTATGGCTAAAATGATACTCAGCCCTCCAGATGTTTATATAACAGAGAGCCAAAGAGCGCGAGACAAAAGGAGAACAGTTCTGCAACAGAGACACTGAGGGCTCCATTCATTGGGAAAGACCCGCTGACTTCCACGTTCGGCCCAGCTGTTTGTTCCAAAGTCACCCGGACTGTTGAAGGCTGTTGCCCCCCTGCTGCATGGGCCCCAGCAGGAGAAATCCGAACAGAAGGAGAGCGAGTGCTTGTGGTCTTCTCCGCGGCCTTCACTGCTTGCAAGGCCACAGAAGGGACAATCTTGAGTGTGAGGTCACTCAAAGTTCTGACTTTGCTTCAGCCCTGTCTCTCTGACAGCCATGACCCTATTTCTCTCCCCAGTCCAGGCCACATTTTCTGAAGAATGGAGACCCTCACTCTCCTAGTGTTACAAAAGCCCAGGCAGAGGTCCCAGTAGGGTAAAAGCAACCTGAACCTTCTTCTGGCTTCCTTTTTTGGCGCTCTCTGTTCAGGACGAGGGGAGTTATTGTGTCAAAGCTCACTTATCAGTTTGCCCATCTGATAGGTGGAAATTAAACACAGGCGGGCACCTTCTCAGAAAATGAAAGTGGGACACCAATCCTGCCTCGATAAACACAGCCTGCCCTTAGACCTCGCACACAAGGTTATTACTAGGGTAGCAGCGCTCCATCTTCAGGCCACTTAAGAGGGACGTCCCAGCCAGTGTTTCACATGTATATGTACACTCACATGCCTGCACACACTCACACACCAGCACACACTCACAACTATGTACACACACAGACACAGTTACAACTCTACACACTCACAACCCTGCACATTGGCCTGTGTACACTCACATGCCCTTACACACACTCTCACTTGCACACACACCCCGGGCACACACACAGACTGTGGAATAACAATGCCTTCCAAGAAAAACCCTCCATAGTTTCCAATCCAATAACTTCTAACCAGGGACTCCCACCTTGAAAATATCCTGTCCCGTTCCCACTTCCACGGTCCGCTGTTTTCACACCTAGGACCCCTTGGTAGGCCTTCCTGCGAGAGGAACCTAAGAAGTCCTGAGAAGCACTTCACAGCACCACAGTTCTTGACCCTTCAGCTGCCCCGGGTTCTGCTTGCTCTTGGAGTCCTGCTGCACCTGGCATCCTGGCCCACCTACTCGCTCCCGCATCTCTTTCCCCAGTGCCCACCTCCTTCTTGACAACATCCACGGGCTCCAGTTGCCCTGGTCCTGGAACGTCGTCTTGCTCTTGCTCTTCCCAAGGCCTGGCGTCCCATCCCTGTAGCTGACAGACATCCCCAAAGCCGGCCACCTGCCTGGGTCTCTGAATAGTGCCTGCTTCCATGGCCTGCCTCCGAGGGCAAGTCAGTCCTGTCATCAGGACCCGCTGGCACCTCTTGCTGGACTTCCCCAGCCCCATCGGTTGCCTGGGTGACTGCTGGTTGCCTAGCACCGTATTTAAACAGCCAGATGGGTTTCCTGTCATTGGCCATCCTGGGTCTATCTCGACCCTTCAACACCTGGACCGCCAGGTTCCATCTCCCAGGCTACCCCAGCTCCCATCCCTGCATCCATCTATGTCAAGAGATAAAATTCCTAGATAAAAAACAATAAGATAATCCATTCTAACAACCTGCTTGGCTATGTAAAATAACACTGATGTATAATTTCAACCAAGTAATGCCACCTACGAAGAAATGGGTCACAAAATGTGCTTCTGATCTCCTTTTACAGCTTGGCATTGCTTTTGCCAGCATTCGACTATAACACAGCTAATTGGCTTCATGACAAACTGCATGTTACAAAAGGCACACAAGGCACTCCTAATAAAATTTTTTAAATTCCAACTTCTTAGTTAAGCAAATTAAGAAAATATTTTAAATCAATTCAATAATGTTCAAAGAAGTAGCAAGCAGCTCTAAAATGATATCATATCACAAAATAGAAACTAGTCACTAAAGAGAAACTTTTAGTTGAAGAAAAGTATATACATATACATTGACCCTTGAATAACACAACTTTGAACTACAAAGTTACACTTACATGCAGATTTTTTTTTCAACCAAACAAGGATTGAAAATACAGTATTCAAGGGATATGAAACCTACTTATATATGGAAGGTCAATTTTTCATATAACACAGATTTTTCGTATTACACAGAAGGGCTGACTGTGGGACTCAAGGGTGTGCAGATTTGGGTGTACGTGGGTGTCCTGGCCAATCCCCAGTATATACCAATGGATGACTATGTATGTAAAAAATAGAGAAAACAAAGCTGTCAATAGCTTCTACAAGAAGATGTTTGGCTTACTGATCCATTTCTGTAAATCTGAGCTATTTTCTGAAGCTGATTGTGCAAAGGTTCTACATAATCTCTTGGATCTACACGTCAACTTTTACTGTGAAAATGGCAAGCTGGGGTCCCTAGCAAGGCACACAGGTGATTGAGACACCTGTATCAAAAGGCAGTGGCCTATCTGGAAAGAAGGAAGTCAGCCAGGTGACTCTGGCCAGGTGATATACAGACAGCAGCAGTGTGGAGGAGAGAACACAAACCTGCAGGGGAGGGCAGGGAGAGGGCCTAGCCCTGAAGGAGGAGGGGGAGTTTTTCCACCCCACGCCATTCCTTCCTCTAGCTCTGGGGAGGTGGTTGAGTGTATCTGTCGGCTGCCACATATCAAAGAATGTCACCCCCACGGGAGCAGGGGCTCAAACGGTCAAAGTAATTTACATTTTAAACAATTATAGGCTGGACACGGTGGCTCATGTGTGTAATCCCAGCACTTTGGGAGGCCGAGGCAGGCAGATCAGTTGAGGTCAGGAGTGTGAGACCAGCCTGGCCAACATGGTGAAACTTCGTCTCTACCAAAAAATTAAAAAAAAAAAAAAAAAAATGAGCTGGGCATGGTAGCACGTGCCTATAGTCCCAGCTACTTGGGAGGCTGAGGTGGGAGAATCAGTCGAACCTGGGAGGTGGAGATCACAGTGAGCCAAGGTCGTGCCGTTGCACTCCAGCCTGGGTGACAGAGTAAGACCCTGTCAAAAAAAAATTATAAATGTACATTCTGGTGTGAAATGCTACAGTATTTCTGGATGGTTAGAGACTAATGATTTGAAAATTATTTGGGACATTTAAACAAAAAAGGGATACCAGCTAAATACCATGTCCCTGCCTGGCAGAGCTTCTGGGTAAACAGGCCACACTGCAGGGCACCGGCAGGGCACCAGCACCTCGCCTGGGAATCTGCACAGAATCCACTGCCCGATTCCTTGACCAGAGCCCACCAACCTGCCCAGTGCCCGGAGTGGCCGCCTGCTGCAAAACTTATCCACCATCCGTCACCCTAACTAAACCATGCATCTGTGTCTCCTCCGTTTTCTTTTGTGGAAGCGTGAACTAAATGCCCTGTCTGCTCTCTGTGCATCTCGCTGGGGTAGGATGACCATGAACCTCCACAAAGATCAGAGAATGTTCCAAAGGCACCAAGTCATTAAACAGAAGCTCCCACCCCAACCTCCCATTCAGGAAGCTCCCCAGAAAGCACCCTTCTTGTTTATGGGGAGCCCACATGCTGGTACAAGCTACCAGTGTGGGTAGAAGATGTTTGAGGTTATCTTTTTAACCAACTTACAAAATATGCCAAACCCTGACAGTGGTTTTCCTGCATGTATAGAAATGATTCCTTCTTTTTATTCTCTTTCTTCTTTCTCCTCTTCTTCTTCTTCTTCCTCTTCCTTTCTGCTTCCCTTCCTCCTTTCCCTGCCTCTCCCCATCTCCTTTCCTACCTCCCCATCTTCCCCTACCCCTCCTCTTCCATAGTGGTTCCTCATTTTATGTTTGTCACTGCTTTAACTTGATAATCTGATAACGTTCCCAGCCCTCTCCCCAGAGACTGGGCCTGGGACACACAGGGCAGTTGCTGTGGACTCCATGACTCTGAGTCTTGGATCCCCACGAGGCTAGAAGTGAAGAAGTCCTTCTCTTTGTTAGACTGTTGGAAAATGCAGTGCCTCGGTCAACCTGGTCTAAGGAAGCTGCCTTTGGAGGGCACAGGACTGTCACCTGTGAGGATACCCTCCCCAGGCCAATGATGGTGGTTGGATTGAGAGGGGAACTACAAACACAAGGACAAGGTGGCTACTTGGCTTGAGAAGGAACTTCAGGCAGCGAGGAAAGCTCTCAGAGCCCTCCTGTGAAGCGTCAGCACCTCACTCTCTGGCACACTGCTTTCTTTTTATTTGTTATAAATGAAGACATGCATTTGCCCAGATCCCTTCTGTGTTTACACAACATCTCTGCATGCCAGGATCTGCGGCACAGCCTGCTCCGGTTGCAGGATGGTCTTGCTGCTATATTTTGGACAGGGAAGTCCTTCTTTCCAGCACAACAACTGAGCAACTTTAGTTGTGTGAAAACAGATGAACAAATGTAAACATGACCTGAAAATCAGATGAGACAATGGCACACAGACATGTTCTCCAAGGGGAGGTCTTTTGAGGGTGAGAGAAAGTCTTACAATCCCTCTATAAACACACAGCAACCATGCCTCTCTGCTCCCTCTCCCTGGGCCCTCTCCCAGCTTCACGTGTGCAGCATCAGAGATCTGAGTCTGGAGAGCATCCAGCTGTCCCAGCTGGAGGGCTGTGGGCAACAGAGGGTGGCCAGGGGGCTCTGAGGGGTTATCAGGGAAAGTGTCCATGACTGTAACCATGTCTGCCACGTAATAACTGCCTAATGTAGGCAGACCTGCTGCACTAAGAGTCATTTGCAGGTAAAAGAACAGGACGTGGAGAGGGTGGGGAGAGAGGGGAGAAAGGTCTGAGCTGGCTGCAGCCGCGGGACTGAGCTGGGGACCCGTCCTGTGGCTCCCCCTTCTGACATCTCCAGGGGAGCAGCCCAGTTCAAGGGAAAGGAGGAAGTCCAGGCATTTTCAAACAGGCGAGTCCAAGCTCGGCCAAGTTGGCCACAGAGGCGTCCCACGCTCCATCTCAAGACCAGAGAGTACAAGAACATTTCGGTAGTTGAATTATTCAATTACAGAGGTGAAGGTGAATTATTCCTGGTTCAACTACATGTTGGAGAAATGTCTGAAAGCAGAAGGCTAAAATCTTGCTAAATTGCAGCATTTATACAGATAGAGGATGATTTTAATTATGTGCTGTTGAATCTTTTGAGGTCTGTAACTGTGATAATAAAGTGATGGCCAAGGACGAAGTCAGTGGCCAGAGTGCCATGGCCAGGTAGAGAACAGCACCCTGGGCCTGTGTGCAGGGGTGTCACTCAGAGACCAGGAGGAATAGGATGTGGGCTGGCCCCACCCAGTCAGTCCAATCTCTCCGGGGCACTGTAGTTTCCCATCCAAAATCTGGGCGTCTGAGGGTTCCTCATGCTCCAGACCTTGCTCCTAACTTCATAAAATGACCCAAATATTTACAGAGGATGGTTTCTTTTGGTGGTTGGAATGGGGGTGGGGGGAAGCTGAAAAAGTACTATGTCTGAACATGAATTTAGATAGATACAGCAAAAATGCTCAATTAAAGCATTTGAAAGCAAAGTCCAGAAAATGGCAGAGGAAAGGGGAACGTTGCTGTCCGTCATAAAATAGAAACGAGATTTGGTTGTTTTTCCAAATCATTTCTTTAGTGTGTAAAATTTTATGTGAAATGGAAGTTGTCATGCACATGTCCCCAGAGTCTTCTGAAGCCTCAGCTCCACCAGGAAACATTCCCTAAAAGTTCACCCTTCCCTCTCCTCCCCTAATATACGATACCAACCTGCAGTTTCGGTGAAGACCCACATACTCCTGAGCTAGTTACATAGCTCTTTCCAATGAGCTGACCTTTCCCTCCCCAGCTGCAGCATAAGCTCCTTCGGCAGAAGAGCTCTCTTTTATCTCTGCTTACACTTTCAGCAGCATCAGCCATGGTTTTTCATTTGCTGTGATACATTTTCATCAACAGTGGTACGTTCTTTTAAGACTTGTTTGATTCTGAGGTAACAGAGCTCTAATGTGTCCCCTCTCTCACCATGCCATCTCAGCAGCTGGGTTTGAAGGGGAAAAAAATGAGTGTTTGGGACGATGGACTCTCTGCCAGGAGTCCACATTCTTCTCTCATTCCAAGAAAGACAGGGTTTGGAATCAGGAGAAATGAGTTCAGTTCCCAGATCCATCGTTTACAAGTCATGTGATCTCAACCCTCAGTGTCCCCACCTGTAAAAGGAGAATATTGATAACTGTCCTATATCCTATATATCTCATAGGATGATCATAAAACCCAGATAATCTCACGTGAACAGTTTTCCGTGTATTACAAAACTGTTCCAATGGAAATACCAGAAAGTGGCGTGTTATCCTGTTGGCCCAAACCACCATCCACTTTTTATTTACCGGGAGGAAATAAAGTGCCCTGAGCTTTGAGAGACTTACCGAGTGACTGGAATGAGCTGTTCTCCACTTTGTGCATCACAGACCTCAGTGTGGTGAAGTGATATAATGTCCAGAACATTAATTCCTGAAGAAGGAGGGAAGGGAGAGTAGGATGCCACCTGGAAGATGGAGTTCATTGTCAGGAACCCAGGCAGATAGGAAGTGGGCGGCACTGGACTCCAGGCCCAGTAGGACTTGAATATGAAACTGGAATGTAGGTCTAGTCTCACAGCTGAGTTGACAGTGAGGCAGGAGACCTGTGCTGGGGAAAACACAGGTGCCGTGAATGTACCACTTAGAGCAGTGGTCCCCAACGTTTTTGGCACCAGGGACCAGTTTCACAGAAAATTTTTCTCACCAACCAGGTGGGAAGGGAATGGTTTCTGGATGATTCAAGGGCATTACATTTATTGTACACTTTATTTCTATTGACATTGTAATATGTAGCGAAATAATTATACAATTCACCATAATGTAGAATCAGTGGGAGCCCTGAGCTTGGTTTCCTGCAACTAGATGTCCCATCTGGGGGTGATGGGAGACAGTGACAGGTCATCAGGCATTAGATTCTCATAAGGAGCACAGCCTACATCCCTGGCATGCACAGTTCACAATAAGGGTTGTGCACTTATGAGAATCTAATGCCACTGCTGATCTGATGGGAGGTGGAGTGCAGGTGGTAATGTGAGCTGGTGGAGTGACTGTAAGTACAGATGAAGCTGACCCTGCTCACCTGCCACTCACCTCCTGCTATGCAGCCTGGTTCCTAACAGGCCACCGACCAGTACCCCTGGTACCAGGGATTGAGGACCCCTGACATAGGGACTCTTGTTAGTCTAAGTAGTACTGAAGGGGTTTTAGGGCCAAGGTCTGACAGAGGTGACTTAACACAGAAGTTGGGTTATTGAGACAGGTTATTATACCCACCTTCCATAAGGTGTAGTCTGGTACCTAAAACAGAACTGAATGTTTTGGGCTTGGAGTGGGTTGAGAAGTAGATTCATTTAAGAAGCTTGAGACAGGGCTTCTAACAAGGGATGTTAACAAGGAGTTGTTGACTTGAAATTACCAAGCAAGGGTGCATTTCCCAAGAGGATGCAATGATGTAAGAATCACTAGACCACAAAAACAGACTTGTGGCCTTATGTTGTACATTCTTTGATCCTGAGAGCTCCCAGATAATTAAAGATGCTATTAAGGGCAAGAAAAATATTTTCATTGTCTCATTTGCATATGAACGTAATTGTGCCAATTAAAGTTCAGCTGTAGCTAGCGGTATGGGGCAGCCTGCCTATCCATTCACTGGAGCTATTCCCAGTAGCAAGGATCTAGAGGAAGAAATCTCCCACTAGAACTGTAGCTCAGCCTTTTTCTGCTTTTGCTGCTCAACAAATCACACTTTAGTTTGTGGTTTAAAACAATAACCATTTATTTAACCTACTATTCTCCAGGCTGGCAATTTGGCCCAACTGGGTAGTTCCCAGGGTCTCGGCTAGACTTGCTCAATCATTGGCACTCACTTGCCCATCTGCTGGATGGGGCTGGTGACCAGAGCAACAGTGGTACCTGGGCCACATGTCCCTTGTCCTCCAGCAGGCTACCCCAAGCTTATTCACTTGATGGTTGTATAGGGTTTTAAGAGGGATAGAAGAGGCATGCATGACCTCTTGAGATCTAGACTCAGCATACCATTGCTTCCTCCACATTCTCTTGACCACAGCAAGTCACAAGATCAGGCAGATTCAAGGGTGGGGAAGTAGATTCCACCTTTCAATGGGAAGAGCAGCAAAGTTACATTGAAACAGGCAGGGATACAGGGAAAGGAATAATTGCAATCATTTTTGTAAGCAATTTACCAGAGCCTCAACCCATAGCAATCTTTGTCCTTTAAAAGATAGGATAGGCCAGGTGTGGTGGCTCATGCCTCTAATCCCGGCACTTTGGGAGGCTGAGACAGGTGAATCACTTGAGGTCAGGAGTTCGAGGCCAGCCTGGACAACATGGTGAAACTGTACCAAAAAATAAAAAAATTAGCTAGGCGTGGTGCCTGTGGTCCCAGCTACTTGGAAGACTGACGTGGCAGAATTGCTTGAACCTGGGGGGAAGATGTTGCACTGAGCCGAGATCGTGCCACTGCACTACAGTCTGGGTGATAGAGTGAGACCCTATCTCAAAAAAAAAAAAAAAAAAAAAAAAAAATAGATAGGACAGAACCCAACCCAAATTCTGGTTCAGACTCTGGCCTTTGCTCCTTAGTTCGTTTGTATTGCTTTAAAGGAAAACCTGAGGCAGGCTGAGTAATGTATAAAGAAAAGAGGTTTATTTGGCTCATGATTCTGCAGGCTATGCAAGGAGCATGGAGCCAACATCTGCTTCTGGTGAGGGCCCCAAGCTGCTTCTACTCATGTTAAAAGGTGAACGGGAGTCAGTGCGCAGAGACCACATGGCAGAGAAGAAGCAAGAGACAGAGGAGGAGGTGCCAGGCTCTTTCTAACAACCAGCTGTCATGGGAGCTGATAGAGTGAGAACTCACTCACTTAGCTCCAGATAGGACATTAATTCATGAGGGATCAGCTGCCATGTCCCAAATGCCTCCCCCTAAGCTCCACTTCCAACATTGGATCAAATGTCAACATGATGTTTGAGGGCAACAAGCATCCAAACTAGAGCAGCTCCCAACTCACAATGAGGAGCTCTACCTCAATCCCCAAAGCACGCTCTCCCATCTCCCCCTGTCCTCCTGGAGCTGACTTCGTTGGAACCTTCTGGCCCAACTAATAACCTTCCTGTGTCATCCTTGTCCTATTGTCATGACATTCAGTGGGCCATGGCCCTGTGTAGGAGGATATCCAGCTCTCTCCAGATCTCACACCAAGGCAGGAGGAAACCACTGCCTGCAGGCCTTGTCCCCTAACGCCACACTAGTGTCAGCAGCAGACAGGACCAGTGCTCAGGTCCCCACCTCCCAGCCCAGGGTCCTGTGCTCTTAACGTTTCTTGCCTGCAAGTGAGAGAATATGGAAAGGGCCTGCCCATCCCAGGCTCTATCTGTGCATTCAGGAAATCTTTTCAAAAGAAAAGCTAGGAGTTGTGATTGTTAATTTTATGTGTCAATTTGGCTGGACCATGGTACCTAGGCATTTGGTCAAACACTATTCTAGACATTTCTGTGAAAGTGTTTTTGAACTAGATTAACATTTAAATGAGTGGCCTTTGAGTAACAAAGATTACCTTCCAAAATGTGTGTGGGCCTTATCCAATCAGTTGAAGGCCTTAAGAAGAAAAGACTGATTCTCCAACCAGGAAGGAGTCAGCCAGCAGACAGTCTTTGACTCTTCCCCGGATTTCCAGTTTAGTAGCCTACCCTGAAGATGTTAAGCCAATTCCTTAAAATAAATCTCTCTGTATACATACATCCTATTCTGGTTTTTTGTTTGTTTGTGTGTTTTGTTTTTTTTCTGGAGAATCTGACTAATCTAGGGGTGGAGACATTCTGTATAAAAGCAAGCTCTATCATTTACTCAAGATTATGGGTTAAACAAGTTTGACAACAATATCTGAAAACTGTAACATTTATAGTACCCTGGGTTAAATACTACTTGTTTTCAGTAGGTTTATGGTAGAAAGAAACAGAAAATGGATCTAAGAGAGGAAGAAGAGAGGAGAGTCTTTGTACTTTGTATTTTCATATATATTATTCCCAGTTAAATAAAGTGAATTGAAACTAAGGGACAGTAATTAACACTGATAGTCTGGATGATATGATATGTCCAACTTATCATTTCACTTTTATTTCCATTGTATGTTTATGCCTTTCTACCAGAATGGCTGTTAAAATGGGATTCTTACGACATTTCCTGAAAGGACTCAGTAGTCTTTTACTTACATCTTATTCTTCTTCTTATTTTTTTTTTTTGTAAGATAGAGTCTTGCTCTGTCACACAGGCTGGAGTGCAGTGGCACCACCTTAGCTCACTGTAACTTCTGCCTCCTAGGTTCAAGTGATTCTCCTGCCTCAGCCTCCTGAGTAGCTGGGATTACAGGCATGCACCACCACGCCCAGCTAATTTTTGTATTTTTGTAGAGATGGGGTCTCGTGATGTTGGCCAGGCTGGTCTCGAACTCGTGACCTCAGGTGATCCGCCCGTGTCAACCTCCGAAAGTGCTGGGATTACAGGCATGAGCCACCAAGCCTGGCCTTTTATTTACATCTAAGTAGCTATTTTGCCAAGGACAGGGAGCCAAAGATGAAAATATTTTAAAAAATCATATGACCCTCATTTTAATTTAAACCATCTGGGAACCAAGATTTCAAGATGAACATAAAAAAATTAATGTAAACGGCCTTTAAATTGAAGATTTTTCCCCCCACTGGGTTACAATAAATTTCCCATAAGTCTGGATTAAAGCGAAAAAAAAAAAAGCGAAGTTGTCAGGAAGGGAGTGAAAGAACCAGAAACTAGAATGAGCTGGTTGAGTCCTCATGAGCCATCTAAGTCCAAAGTTTAGGAATTCAAAGAGGCCATCGGGGTGACTGCAGTCTCATCCCCTGGACCACCACGCCGCTCCACTGGGGGGCTCTTTCTAAACCTAAGAGCCCAGCATACAACGTGACTCTCTTGAGTCCTTTATCACAAGTCTTCTACATGGACAACTGAAAGGCCTTTCACTTCAAAAGCTCTTCAAGGGTAGTCAGTAAACCTGGCCTGTCTTACCCCAAAAGCCCGATCGCTAGGAAGGGGAGATTTTTATTTTCTGGTCCACACCGCCATCTGCTGGCCTCGCCATCTCTAAGTGAAGCATTCGCTATATTTTCTTCCAGGAAATCCAGTAGATCATTTAGACTTCATTCTAAAATCCACGTATATTGAAGTGTTGCTTCACTTGTGAAAGTAGCACTTCTCAACATTTACAATAACAGTAAGAAAAGCACTTGATAAACCGGTTCGTCCAACACAAGTTACTTGCGTTGATTGTGAATATGAAACGAAGTAACAGTCAAGGAGCTAAAAATAACTAGGTACCTCTGAGCAGCCGGAGTCTCATTTGGATAATTAGTACCTACACTTGTCAGCCGTCTGATTGCTCAGTAATTATAGTTTAAGTTAAACAGGTAAATCTGATGGGTCCGTGTTTGTTTGTGGACAGGGTTAACAGCCCGGTTGATGAAGCTTCCCTGCATCATCCTTCAGGAGCGCCATGGTAATTAATGGGCTCTTATGGGGTTTTTATATATGCAAATAAATATTTAACATAGAAATGTCCCTAGATGACAGACAACAGGTTCATGAGAAACAACGATTTCTCATTAGCATGGACTGCTTCAGGGACATCGGTGAATACAGGTAGTCAGGGAACTGTCAACATGTGTTTGAAAAGCCATTCCAGAGGGTCGCAGAACTGGGTGGCTCACTGAGCAGCTATATACATAGTTTGCAAAGCCCTTCAAAGGTTAATCATTCTCATCCTCCCCTTTTAGCCTCAATTGTCCTCTTTTGTCATGACCTCTTTATAAATAAAGGAAAGGAAAATAAGGGAAGATGGGGAGACAGAAGAGGAGAGAGAAGGAAAAGGAGAAAACCACGCTTAAAGTCCCTGCAGGAAACTGTTGCACAGTTGCATGCATTTAGGTAAAACCCCTAACCAGCTTAATAATCTATTCTGAGACAAACAGGGCAGCTTGGAGAACCCTGTATTTGCTCTTCTAAGAAAAAGAGGTCGGGCGCGGTGGCTCACGCCTATAATTATCCCAGCACTTTGGAAGGCCGAGGTGGGCAGATCACGAGGTCAAGAGATCGAGACCATCCTGGCAAACACGGTGAAACCCTGTCTAGCTGGGCGTGGTGGCGCATGCCTGTAGTCCCAGCTACTCGGGAGGCTGAGGCAGGAGAATCACTTGAACCTGGGAGGTGGAGGTTGCAGTAAGCCGAGATCATGCCACTGCACTCCAGCTTGGTGACAGAGTGAGACTCTGTCTAAAAACAAAACAAAACAAAACAAAAACAAAAACAAAAACAAAAAAGAAAGAAAAAGAAAAAAAAAGGAAATATTATCAATGAACTGATAGCTTCCCATATTCTCTAGCAAACAAAGAGCATGTGGGGGATAAAAAGAGGTTTAACGGAGTAAGCATGGCACGCTCTCAAATGATCAGCAATCAGATCTTAAGAGAGACAACTCATTCTTCATCGGCTGCACTTAACTCTCTGGGCCCCAGTGATGTGATTGTTAATGGAATAATGCCTATGCAACCCAGCCAAATGAACCCGGAGCCTTCCCCTCCTACACTAAGATAGGCCACTGTTGGTTTCCGAAGCAAGCATGACATCAGCAGTGGCCACCTCCTACAGTCCAAACCTCAGAGCTCCTTAGGGGAGCAGGCGAGGTGTGCAGGAGAGCCATGTGGCTCTAGAACGCTAGATTTCACTCCTGGATCTGGCTCCGGGTAACGTGTGACTTACGACCAGTCGTGTGTGCCAATCAGTTGGAATTATTCCTCTGCTCTCTGCTCTTAACCAGAAATAATGAAGTTGCCTTGGTAGATTCACCACCTTTTAAATGTTTGGAGTTTATCAAGAGGGTCATTTTTAACACTTTTTCTTCCCCTGAAAATATAAGAAATGCGTGGCCATCGAAAAAGAAAGAAGCAAAGAGAAAAGGAAAAGAAGCAAGAAAACAAAACAAGTGGACATAAGATGACTCCTCCAGGGACAGCCTCATCCCTCTTCCCTCTTCGCCATGTGGCTTTCGGAAAGAGCAGCCTCTGGCTCTTTGTTTGCTCGCCTTCCCTTCACACTCGAGCCCTCCTATCTGTCTTCCGCGTCCTGCGTTGGTACAGCTCAATCCAATGCACATTTTGCAAGCCTTGATCGTGACTTTCCAGCAGTATCTCCCCTCGGCTGCTGAGGGCCCAGGCCTCTGCTTTCGTCTTGCTTCTCTGGCCACCTCTCCATCCTTTAGAAGTCTCCTCCTTCTCTTCATGGCCATAATCTGGTGGGCACTTTTCTTTCCACTTGATACTCGCTCCCTATGTCCGAGGGTCTAACCCTGTCTGTAATGAGAATCACCTGAGGATTTTTATCATCTACTTATACCTGGGCCCCACCCCAGGCCAGGCAAGTCAGAATCTCTGAAGAAGGGATCTGGGGAAATTCAGCATCTTTTTAAAGCTCCCGAGGCAACTCCTACATTCAGGCAGCATGAATTAAGCCTCCAGGAACTGTTTCTCAAATGGTACTGCACAAGTGGAACCCCCGGGGAGTTTTAAAAGCTTCTGATGGCTGTATCCAGAGTGTCCAGGTCTGAGGGGTGTCCTGAGACGAGGGACTTTCAGTGCTAAAACTAGGAAAGTCCCAGGCAGGCCTGGACAAGTGGGGATGAGTTGGTTGCCCTCCCCAGAGATTTTGACATAATGGTACTGGATGGGCATTGGGAATTTTTAATTTTTATTTTATTTTGTTTTATTTATTTATTTATTTTTGAGACCGAGTCTTGCTCTGTCGCCCAGCTGGAGTGCAATGGTGCAATCTCAGCTCACTGCAACCTCCACCTCCTGGGTTCAAGTGATTCCCCCACCTCAGCCTCCTGAGTAGCTGGGATTATAGGCATCCACTATCATGCCCAGCTAATTTTTGTATTTTTGTAAAGACGGCGTTTCATCAGGTTGGCCAGGCTGCTCTTGAACTCCTGATCTCAGGTGGTCCACCCATCTCAGCCTCCCAAAGTGCTGAGATTACAGGCATGAGCCACCGTGCCTGGCTTTATTTTTATTTTTATGTTAATTTATGTAGAGACAAGGTCTTGCTCTGTCACCCAGGCTGGAGTACAGTGGTGTGATCACGGCTCACTGCAGCCTCGAGCTCAAGAGATCCTCCCCACTCCAGCCTGCCAAGTTGCTGGGACTACAGGCGTGTGCCACCATACCCAGCTGATTTTGTCATTGGGATTTTAGAAGCTCCCCAGGTAATTCTAGTGTGAAGCAAAGTTTGAGACTCACTGCCTGCGGTTAGTGATTTTCAAGCTTTCCTGTGCATGCAAACGCCCTGGAGGGTGTGTTAACATGGTCTGCGGGCCTCATCCCCAGAGTTTCTGACTCAGTAGGTCTCAGACAGGATGGGGCCAGAGATTCTGCACCTCAAACAACTTTCCGGGTAATGCTGCGCTGCTGGTGGTCCAGAGACCTACTTGGGGAGTCTCCTCCCCATCGTCAGCTCAAGTCACCATCCTCAGAGTAACAAATGCAAAATGTGTGTCTCTACTCTGGTCCTTCCTTTGCTCTGTACGTCTGTGGAACCAGCAGTGCATTTGATTCTCCACTGGAATATTTTAAAGGCATCTCAAATTCAAAATGACAAAATGGAATTCACGATCATCTTCTCCAAGCCTGATTTCTTCTAATGGTCTTTGTATGTTGTAGCACAGAAACTTGACGTCATCTTTTATAGAAATCTCCCTCTGCCCACCCCCAGGTTCAAGTCATCACCAGGTTTCATTTATTTGACTGCTTTGGGGTGTCTTGGACCTACCCATTGTTCTCCCTCGCTACCCCACGACTTCCTGGTCTAAGCCCCATGAGGCCTCCTTGATGGGCGGTGTGGTGTCTCCCAGCGCATCTCCCCTCTTCTTGCTGGCCTGTCTACCCATCTACTCCATTGTCCATGATATTTTTTCAATATTCAGATCCAATCGCCCCTCCCCCTGCTCAAACTCTTCAGCGGTTTTGCATGCCTGACCAGACCCTGCCTATCCTAGGCCTCCTCTCTTCTTCCCGTCTCAGTAAGATATGGTGATGGACAGCAGTAACAGTGTCCAGTGGACCCCAGCATGGCCTTTGTCATCATTATTTGTCTATGGTCAGTGAGCTCAAATCCCAGCAGGGGATTGTAAAGGACATAGTCAGGGCCACACCACTGAAGAGCAGGAAAGCTGGGATCATGGCGTGGCTCCCCTGCAGTGCCTGGTGCTCCCCACCGCACCACACTGCCTTTCTGTACCTGTCACGTCCCAGGGTGTCAGACCCAGAACAGAATCTTCACACAGGTCCCTACGACTGTGTCAGCCTGTGTCTTAGTTTGTGTTCCCTAGCTACAAGGATTTGGGTGCAAATGGTTTATCTGGGCATGCAGAGAATATGGGGGGATACAGAGTGAGGTGGGTGAAGAAGTGAGACCGACGTGAGAACTTGGCCAACAAAAGGTATGGTTATGAAGCCACCTCACTGTGGACCACTGGGCACAGTCCTGGGGGGATGTTCTGGGAAGCAGCATGGGACATGATCCCCAGAATGAGCTCATCTGAGGAGCAGGGAGCTCCCTAATTCTCTGGCATTTACAACCTGCTGGATGTGCACAGGGAGGTCCTCTGAGACTTTAACGAAATTCTTCCAGTGCTGAGACAGGCACACCCATGGGATGCGGACCGCTGACCCTGCTGTGTTTCCTACAACCTGCCTCCCACTCCTCGTGGCTCTTTGGCTCCCAATCCAGGTGAGCTTTCTGGTAAATACTAGTCACTAGTCACAAGAGGGACTAGACAGAAGAGGACAGGTGACTCCAGGTAAAGCCACCCCCACTCCCATAGAAAAACAAATCAGCAATGAAATACCTCTTCTACTTTTTCCGCAGATCAGTTAGGTAGACCTTCCTGTATACAAGCTAGCTTCCTGCAATTTTTCTCTGTAAGCAAAATTCTTGCAAATCCAACCCTTTTAATAGCCCGGGGTTTGTGTGTGTGTGTGTGTTTTCTTTTTTTCTTTTTTCTTTTTTTTTTTTTTTAACAGAGTTTCACTCTGTTACCCAGGCTGAGTGCAGTGGCGCCATCTCGGCTCACTGCAACCTCCGCTCCTGCCTCAGCCTCCCAAGTAGCTGGGACTACAGGTGCATGCCACCACACCTGGCTAATTTTTTTGTATTTTTGTAGAGATGGGGTTTCACCACCTTAACCAGGCTGGTCTCAAACTCCTGACCTCAAATGATCCACCCACCTTGGCCTCCCAAAGTGCCGGAATTACAGGTGTGAGCCACCCCACCCTGCCACCCAGAGGTTCTTAAAAGGACTCCCTTGTGACAACTTTTGAAAAGTAAATGTTCCAGCTTTTGAAAATGTTTTGGGGGACATTTGGATTTCTCAGACAGGGGAGACAGGCAGGCTCTTTAACCAAAGTCCATTAACTTCAAAGAATGACAAGTGCAAAGTGGAAAGTGGGCACTCAAGGCTCAGTGGAGCAGGTGCTGAGAGGCCAGGAAGGTGCAGTGGGTGGTGGTCCACTTAATATGGAGCCTGTGTCTCCAGGTGGGATAAACTCCATCCAGGAAGCAGACAGCACTGTGACTCAGCAGTTCACCACTTAACATGGAGCCTGTGTCTCCAGGTGGGATAAATGCCATCCAGGAAGCAGACAGCGCTGTGACTCAGCAGTTCACTTTCAGGGTCCTCTGACTCTGTTTTCTTTACCCTTCTCCTGCCTCTTCTTGGTCACCACATATTGACTGAGCACCCACGTACAGGACATTTTCTAAGGCTCTGTCCACTCTCCACTCCACCACTGCTCTCCAGTGGACTAGTTTCAAGCTCTTCTCTGCAGAACTCTACCCAGCCTGAGAACTGGCTTATCTAATAACAGTAGTCAACATTTGTTCATAATGAGATAACCTGTAAAATACTTTTTGTAGTAGGCCCTTGCCTCAGTAAATTCTTTGTCAATAGAACAGTGTCTCATCTACTAAAATATGCTTTCCCATTTTCCTTTGTCTTTGAATCTCAACAAATTCCCATGCTTTAATAAACCAGGAGGAAAGCAATTCTGGTAAGGAGCATGCTATAGGATGCAGAGATGGGAAGGAAAGAAAAGAGAAGAGAAAACAAAGAACTGGGGGCTGGGTGTGGTGCCTTATGCTTGTAATCCCAGCACTTTGAGAGGCCAAGGTGGGCGGATTGCTTGAGCCCAGGAGTTCAAAACCAGACTGAACAAAATGGCAAAACCCCATCTCTGCAAAAAATACAAAAAATTAGCCAGATGTGGTGGTATGTGCCTGTAGTCCCAGCTACTTGGGAGGCTGAGGTGGAGGATCCCATAAGCCTGGGAGATCAAGGCTGCAGTGAGCCAAGATCATACCATTGTACTCCAGCCTAGGTAACAGAGTGAGACTCTGAAAAAGAAAGGAAGGAAGGGAAGGGAAGGGAAGGGAGGAAGGATAAGAAAGAAAGAGAGAAGAAGGAGAGAGAGAAAGGGTGAAAGAGAGAAAGAGAAAAAGAAAGGAAGAAAGAAAGAATGAAAGAAAGGAAAGAAAGAAAGAAAGAAAGAAAGAAAGAAAGAAAGAAAGAAAGAAAGAAAGAAAGAAAGAAAGAAAGAAAGAAAGACAGGGTACTCAGCATTGACTACATGCCAAGAACTTTTCATGTATTATCTTACTTAATGCCCTCCATGACCCTGTGTGTTAGTCTGTTTTCACACTGCTATAAAGAAAAGAACTGCCTAAGACTGGGTAATTTATAAAGAAAAGAGGTTTAATTGACTCACAGTTACACATGGCTGGGGAGGCCTCAGGAAACTTACAATCATGGTGAAAGGAGATGGGGAAGCAAGGCACATCTTACATGGTGGCGGGAGAGAGACAGAACATGAAGGGGGAACTGCCATACTCTTTAAACCATCTGATCTCATGAGAATGCATTCACTATCACAAGAACAGCATGGGGGAAATCCACTCCCATGATCCAATCACCTCCCACCAGTCCTTCCCCTGACACATGGGGATTACAATTCGAGATGAGATTTGGGCGGGGACACAGAGCCAAATAATATCATTCGGTCCCTAGCCCCTCCTAAATGTCATGTCCTTTTCACATTGTAAAACCAATTATGCCTTCTCAACAGTCCCCCAAAGTCTTAACTCATTCCAGCATTAACTCAAAAGTCCAAGTCCAAAGTCTCATTTGAGACAAGACAAGTCCCTTCTGCCCGTGTGCCTGTAAAACCAAAAACAAAACAGTTACTTCCAAGATACAACAAAGGTCCAAGCATTCGGTAAATGCTCCCATTCCAAAGAAGAGAACTTGGCCAAAACCAAGGGGCTACAAGCCCCATGCAAGTCAGAAACCCGGCAGGCCAGTCATTAAATCTTAACGCTCCAAAATAATCTCCTTTGAATTCATGTCTCAAATCCAGGTCATGCTGACATGAGGGGTGGGCTCCCACAGCCTTGGGCAGCTCCACCCCTGTGGCTCTGCAGGTTCAGCCCCCGTGGCTACTTTCATGAGCGGGCATTGAGTGCCTATGGCTTTTCCAGGTGCATGATCCAATCTGTCAGTGGATCTACCATTCTGGTTTCTGGAAGATGGTGGACCTCTTCTCACAGCTCCACTAGGCAGTGCCCCAGTGGGGACTCTGTGTTGGGGCTCCAACCCCACATTTCCCCTCTACACTGCCCTAGCAGAGGTTTTCTATGAGGGCTCTGCCCCTGCAGCAGACTTCTGCCTGGATATCCAAGCATTTCCCTACATCCTTTGAAATCTAGGTGGCAGTTTCCAATCCTCAACTCTTGTCTTCTGCACACCTGTAGGCCCACCATGATGTGCAAGCTGCCAATGCTTTGGACTTGCACCCTCTGAAGCAATGGCCTGAGCTGTACCTTGGCCCCTTTTAGCCATGGCTGGAGCTGGAGCAGCTGGGACTCAGGGTGCCATGTCCCAAGGCTACATAGAGCAGCAGGGGCCCTAAGCCCAGCCCATGAAATCATTTTTCCCTCCTAGGCCTCTGGGCCTGTGATGGGAGTGGCTGCCTTGAAGCTCTCTGAAATGCCCTGGAGATATTTTTCCCATTGTCTTGGTGATTAACATTTGGTTCCTGATGACTTATGCAAATTTCTGCAGCCGTTTGAATTTCTCCCTAGAAAATGGGTTTTTCTTTACTACCACATGGTCAGGCTACAAATTTCCCAAACTTTTATGCTCTGCTTCCCATTTGAACATAAGTTACAATTTCAGATCATCTCTTTGTGAATGCATACGACTGTATGATTTCAGAAAAGCTTCTGAAATTTCTTCTGCCAGAGACCCTCACTCATCTCTCTCAAGTTCAAAGTTCCAAAGATCTCTAGGGCAGGGGCAAAATGCTGCCAATCTCTTTGCTAAAGCATAGCAACAGTGACCTTTGCTGCAGTTCCCAGTAAGTTCTCATCTCCATCTGAGACCATTTCAGCCCAGACTTTATTGTCCATATCACCATCAGCATTTTGGTCAAAACCATTCAACAAGTCTCCAGGAATTTCCTTCCTGACATCTTCCTGTCTTCTTCTGACCCCTCCAAATTGTCCTAACCTATGCCCATTACCCAGTTCCAAAGTTGCTTCCATATTTTCAGGTTATCTTTATAGTAGTACCCCACTATCCTGATACTAATTTTCTCTATTTGTCCATTTTCAAACTGCTATAAAGAACTACCCAAGGCTGGGTAATTTATAAAGAAAACATGTTTAATTGACTCACAGTTCTGCATGGCTGGAGAGGCCTCGGGAAACTTATAATAATGGCAGAAGGGGAAGAGAAGCAAGGCATGTCTTATGTGGCAGTAGGAGAGAGAGAGGATGGGAAGGGGAACATTTTTAAACTTTTAAACCATCAGATCTTGTGACAATGCACTTACTGTCACAAGAACAGCACAGGGGAAACTGACCCCATGATCCAATCACCTCCGACCAGGTCTCTCCCCTGACATGTGGGGATTACAATTTGAGACGATTTTTGGGTGGGGACACAGAGCCAAACTATGTCACCCCATGAGCAGGGTCTCATTTAGAGATGAGAAAACTGAGGCTCAGAGAGGTTCACAGACTTGCCTAAGGTCCCACAGCTGGAAAGTGGGATTGAGCCAGCTAGATAACATTGGTTTTACTAAAGTGTAAACAACTAAAAGACTTAACACTACTAAGGGGTATTTGCATTTTAAAAACAAAACATATGGCCAGAGTTTCAGATAACAAAATGAAACTCTAACAGTGTAATTAGTTCAATGTGACAAGCAGTGTGTGATAAGTAGATGCCATATACTATTAATTATCCAAATAAATCAAGGAGAAAGGCAATTTGCATTTAAATTTATTATATATATTAAAGAGAAACAGCTATAGAGGTAAAGGAACTGTATCAGCTGGTGCAGGCTTGGCTGCTGTCTTGTTAACTGAAACCTTGACAGCCTTAAGAGAATGTGCCTCTCAGGTTTCCCTGCTGCCTTGAGGCATATTGACCAAGGCTCCAGGTGCTGCCCCTGACTTTATGCCCAAAGGCTACACTTCTATGGACTGTTTCCAGCCAATGACTACCACCTAAGATAAGACGTTTATTCTTCCATTCCCCATGTTTCTTTCCATTCCTTCCCCTCCACCCCCTCCCTCCCTCCCTCCCTCCCTCCTCCCTTCCATCCAGACCTATTCAAATGTCCTCCCTCATTCCTCCCTCTTTCCCTCCTTCCTTCCTTCCTTCCTTCCATCCAAGTCCATATTATTTCAGAGATCTCCTCTGTTTCCCTCCTTCCTCCACTCCCTCCTTTCTTTCCTTCCTTCCTTCCTTCCTTCCTTCCTTCCCTTCCTTCCTTCATTCCTTCCTTCCTTCCTTCCCTCCCTCCTTCTTTCCTTCCTTCCTTCCTTCCTTCCTTCCTTCCTTCCTTCCTTCCTTCCTTCCTCTCCCTCCCTCCCTCCCTCGCTCCTCCACAGGGGTCAGACCTGCATGTTGGCTGAAGGGTCTGCCAGCCTCCTCTGGTGCCCTCCACAATTTCTCCAATAAATCTCTTAGAAATCTAATTCCACCTTGGCATCTGTGGCTTGGAGGGCCTGGACTTAGACTACCAAAAAGAGGAATTTATTAGAAGAATATGGGGCAGTTCACAGAACCTTGAGGAAAACTTTCACTAGCAAGTGACAAGAAGAAGCCGGGCAATCCCAGGAAACCAGACAGCGAGAACTGATGGGGGCACTATCCCAGAAGAAGGCAGTCCCAGCCCTTTCCTGCCCCAAAGGACAGGTTTTGGCTGGCTTAGCTTAGGTCAAGACCCAGACTTGGTGGCATTTGATAGACCCACTAAGGCTGTCTGCATCCGAGCAAAGTGTAGCTTTGCAAAAGGAAAAGTGGGAAGAGAATGAAAGGACGTGGGATGGGTGAACACAGCAAATATTCTCTCAGGAAGGGCAAGTACCTGGTCCAGAATGTTCTTTGCTGAGTACAGAAGCGTCATGTAAAACCCTGATCCACGGACTCTGTAGCAGATTCTGACTGCCCAGATTCCTCTCCCTCTCCCTCTTCCCTGAGTTCCCACTGCCTTCACTGCTGTTCTTCCTCCAAGAGCTTTCTCGAACACCAGAGCCCATGTACCTGTCCCTGCAGCTGGTTGGGAGTGACAGGGCATTCACACAGCCGGTCCTTGCCCAGCAGCCAGTGACTGCATGGAGCTTGGATGTGAATACGCGACCCCTGCATCCCTCCAAGGCATCTCCACGCCATCTCCCAGAGGTACCTGCGGGATTGAGCTTCAGGTGCCCACAGTGGTAATTTGCTGTATAACACAGCTATTATTGGCCACCTGCCTTTCCTTGTCTCTCTTCCTAATTCACCTCATTTGCCAGGGTTTTCTTCATCGCCCAATAAACTTCTTACACTAGGATCCGTGCTCAGGGTCTCTTCTGGGAGAACACAAACTAATTCGTTATGATAAGAGATTATACTGCCATAATGATAATCTATGCACACAAAAATGTGGGTAAATCTTACACTCCTGATAGGGAGCGAAAAAGCCAGATACTGATGAGAACACACCGTGTAGTTCTATCTGTGCAAAGGACAAAAGCTGGTCACAGGAATCCTTGCTGTTAGAATCAGGAGAGTGGTCATCTTCATGGCGAAAGGCACGAGAGGCTGCCTGGGGATATTCTCTTCCTGGACCCAGGTGCTGTTTACAGAGGTGAGTTTAATTTGAGAGCTTCATCAAGCTATACAATTATTATTTGTCCATATTTCTGTATGTACAGTAGACTTAAAATGTTTTTATAAAAATACGAGCAAAAAGAAAAAAAGGAATGTGCCATTTGTTTGTCATCCATCAATCCCTGCATCCACAGAATAATGAAATCCTAAGTTCCAAGCTTCCACCTGAAGCTTGCAGTCTCCAGAGGAGGCATGCAAGCACATTCCACAGGAGTCATATTTGAACATGGGGATCTTTTGTTCTGAGCAAAAAGTTCCGTGTGCATAATTTCAAGTGAGCGTTCTATAGAACAGCACTTGTCACTTGGGAAGACCGATATAAAAATAAATTCTAGGCCGGGTGAGGTGGTTCTTTTCTGTAATCTCAGCACTTTGGGAAGCCAAGATGGAAAGGTCACTTGAGGCCAGGAGTTCAAGACCTGGCCAACGTGGCAAAACCTCGTCTCTACTAAAAATACAAAAGTATGGCCAGGTGCCTTGGCTCATGCCTGTAATCCCAGCATTTTGGGAGGCTGAGGCGGCCAGATCACCTGAGATCAGGAGTTCGAGACCAGCCTGGCCAACATGGTGAAACCCCAGCTCTACTAAAAATACAAAAATTATCTGACTGTGGTGGTGCGTGCCTGTAATCCCAGCTACTCATGAGGTTGAGGCAGGAGAATCACTGGAACCCAGGAGGCAGAGGTTGCAGTGATCCGAGATTGCAGTGCTGCACTCCAGCCTGGGTGGCAGAGTGAGACTCTGTCTCAAAAAATAAAATAAAAATACAAAAATTAGTGGGGCATAGTGGCGGGTGCCTGTAGTCCCGGCTACTCGGGAGGCTGAGGTGGAAGAATCACCAGAGCCTGGGAGGTCGAGGCCACAATTGAGCATGCAGTGAGCACTGCACTCCAGCTTGGGCAACACAGTGAGGCCCTGTCTCAAAAAATAATAAAATGTAACAAAATAAATCATAGGTTTGGTATAACATACTTAGCCCCTTCAATTGCAAGAATAAATCTTGTTTCCACCCCCAAAGCAAGAAGGGAAGAGAGGCGGAATCCCCTCATGGTGCACTTGTTGATGAATTTGTCCCCTGAGACAGCTAATCACGCTGGAGGCAGGCCTGCACCCCGGCCTCCCTCACCGCCCACAGTGTCGTGGGGGACAATGCTGGAGTTGGGTTCTTACCCACCAGAGAGCCTCCTAGCCCCTTCTCAGACCAGACTGAGGCAGAATTCTCCTCTCTGCCTTCTAGAATGTCTCCTGACAGCTGCTCCTCTTGGGGAGGTTCTGGGCTTTGGAGAGAGCACCTGGAATCCCCCACTAGAAAAGCCCAAAAACTGAAAAATATTCATTACGTATCTTCAATAGAGAGTTCCTGAGGTCCTCCAGCAGAGGGCGCTAGAGAAGAGCAGGCCAAAGCTGCAGAGCGTTGACCAAAGTCACATCCAGTAAACCAAAGGCCTCGCCCCACCAGGCATCTCCCCACGAGCGCGATCCCGCGGATTTCTCCCACAGAACACAGCCCCAGCCCTGCGCCTCCACGTGTGGCAGAGCAGGGAGAAGGCCCTGGGACATTTTCCTAGTCAACAAATGTAAGCTGTCAATACATGATGGTCACTGTCTTGTGATAAGACTTGGAAGCTGCTTGGTATTGAGAGCACATCGGGGCGATCCACAAGGAGCCCCACAGTCTTGCACGGGCCCCGCGTTCCTCTGCTCACTTCAGAGCGATCCTTCCTCTGTACCGCAGCTGCTCTTTTTCTCGTTCTTATTTTTTCTCCTTTGAGGGGAAGTAGAGGACTCCAGGGAGCAGTTAGTTGTACAGGACAACCCCAAATCCTACTCCTACAAGGCTTACTTTAGTAAAGCGAGTTGTTTTGATATAGTAGAATTAGTACTACCCCAACCAGTAGTCTTTGAATTGATCCCTTAACTGATGAAGGGATGATTTTAACAAACATTTACAAAAGGAAGGAATTTTTTAAAAATAAAACGCTGTTTTCTAACTTTATTTTTTTTCTAACTCCTCTTTTTTCCGTCTGGAGGGCCTGTAGGATCTTCTCTGTATTCTTGGCGGCTGAACAGAGGGCTGGATGCTCTCTAGCATTAGATCCCCCTTCTGGAGCGAGGCACTCGCACCCCCGGCTGCTGGGAGAGCCATTGCTCGCAGCTCACAGCTGAGAACTTCTCTGGGCATTGACTATGCTGGCCGAGGTTGTGGCGACTCTCTCTGGAGGCAGCTTGCAGCCGATGTCTGGACAATATGGAGGTAAAGGGGCCAGTCTACCTCAATTCAGAATGATGCCAAAGGGACATCCTAGCTCCAGAGCTCCCTGTGGGATCAGTGGAACCTCTATCTTGCCAGACAACACACACATCCCTGCCCTAGGCTATGTCCCCACCTCCCTCCTGAATTCCAGAGCAAGAACCAGGGTCAAGTCACAACATAAACGAGGGGCAGCAACATGAGGAAAGGAATGATTTGATGATGGAGCTGCGGCCCACAGTCCCATGTCGCCATCACCCCCTTCCCTTAGAGTGCACTCAGAGGCACATGGGAGAGTGCCTTGTGGTCACCTGACAGAGGAGGGGAAAGGTTAAGCTTGGTGCAGGGGTAAGTGAGCTTGAAACGTGGGTGCAAAATAAAAACTGGCTGCAGATGTACTGCTGCCTCATTCAGGGTGGTGGTGAGAGATGGAGGTAAGGGGGAAGCTCTCCCAGTGGACAGGGCTTCAGGCAGTGTGGAAAGAGAAGTATCCTGAAATCAGACTCCACATCGGCTCCTGGGCAGTCTTGTGTGACTTGATGGGTTGGTCAGGGCCTGGAAGGAGGAAGGTTGAGAATACAGAGACCTGGGGAAGAGACATGTGACTGTGTCTATAAGATTTGGCACCCAGTGAAGATCCTGGCACAGATGTTAATATCTGCCAGAGAGAAACAACCCAGAAAAGGCATGACACAGGCAAGGAGAGAGAACGACTCGGTCAGCTGCTGTCTGTTCGAGCCTCTGCCATCGGTTGTCCCAGTGCCGGCACAGCGGGCTCACAAAGGGAAAGTCCATTGGTGGCAGGGGTAGAGGCTCTGTGTGTGCCAGATAGAAGGGCTCCAACTCGCCAAGGCTGAGCCACTGCCACAGCCGAAGGGCCAATTTGCGAGCCACAGAAACCAAAACCGAACCTCTAATCTTTCAAAGTGACTGATGAAAGAGTTGGTGGCGAGCTGATGACACTGGATCCCTTCACTCTGGAAGCGGGAGCAATTCATCTTGCCTGGAGGCAACACACATTCTGCTTCCCTGCCTGTAGCGTGTTGGCCAGCACCACAATCCATCTTACAATATTTGATCCACCAACATGGAGCTCTGCTTACTTACCACCACCTCAGATCAGGCAGCCCACTTCGCAGCAGAGGAGGTCATGGGTCTAGTAGTCCTCTCTGCAGCACTCAGAAACTGATGCCTGAGAAAGTGATGCCAGAGCCTTCTGAAGGCATCTCTGAGGCTCCAGCTTGGAGATGATGCCCTTCTGGTATAGGGTGGCATTTTCTGGGATGTAGTATATGCCCTGAATCAAAGACTACGGCATGGTACCATGTCCCCTATTGGTAGAGCCGAGGCATGGATGTAGGCGTGGCCCTACTCAGCATCACCTCCAGTGACCCAGGTGGGGATTCTGGGCGCTGTACTCTGCAGCTTTAGGTTCTGATGATGCAGCGCTGCACTAGCCAACACAGTAGCCACTATCCCAATGTAGCTAGTTATATTTAAATTAATTAAAACAAAGTTCAAAATTCACTTCATGTATTTGTTGATTTATTTATTTATTGAGACAGGCCCTCACTCTGTCACTCAGGCTGGAGTGCAGTAGTGTGATCACAGCTCACTGCAGCCTCAACCTCCTAGGCTCAGACAGTCCTCCCACCTCAGCCATGTCTGGCTTATTTTCTTTTTATTTTTTGTAGAGACAGAATTTCACTATGTTGCCCAGGCTGGTCTCAAATTCCTGGGCTCAAGCAATCCTCCCACCTTGGCCACCCAAAGTGCTGAGATTACAGGCATGAGCCACCACACCTGATCTTAAAATTCACTCTCTGTGTCGCACTAGCCAGATTTCAAGGGGCTTAGTGGCCACATATGGTTATTAGCTACCATGTTGGGCAAGTCAGATATAGAACATTTCCATCATCATAGAAAGTTCTATTAGACAGCACTAGTCTATAAAGTCTCAGTTCCTGGAGAGCGAACACTTCTTCCAGGAGAAACCATACGAGTCTCACTACATTTAAGCTATTGCTGCTGCCTTGTCACTTTGGGTTCCTCTTGCCAAGAGACCAGCAGACAAGAAAAAGAGTCACTTTGCTGGCAGGCAAATTATCCTCATTCTCCAGGAGGAGGAAGGGCTGCTGTTGCAGAACAATAGGACAGGCCCCCTCGTGATCGGTCAGAGCGTCTCTTGGTTACCAACACCCTGCCCAATTTTGATGGAAATGAACAAATGCTGCAGCCATGCCTGAGAAAGACTGTGGCCAGAGCTCGGGCTCCTCAGGGAGGAAGGTCTGGATTACTCTCCCAGATAAGCCAGCTAGGCCAGCAGAGGCACTAGAGGCAAGAGGTGAGGGTATAAAGACGGAGTAACATAGAAGAGGAGATACTGAGAATCAGCTACAGCCTCAGGACTGAATGCAGTCATGGGGATTACAATGTATGTCAATATCCTTTCTGTTCTCTGTTTCTCCAAGAAAAATGCCCAACCACCATCCTGGACGACCTGTTCCCACAGAGGATAAACGTCTATTCAAAGCAACTGGATTCTAGTGGTGCCCAAGGGGTAGATGTGGTGGATGCTGTGAGGCACCCCTTTCAGGGCCCAAGACTCTTTCCCTGTTACCCAAATTACTTGTTGCTGATGGTGAACCCCTAAGTCTGTCTCCAGGAATTGCCCTGGGCTGAAGAGAGATGCTTCGCCCAGGTTACACCCAGTCCCTGAAGGCAGTGTCCAAGCATTGGTCGATAAAGGGAGACAAAGTCTAGCCCTCTGCAAGATTTAGATACACAGCCCTGGGGCATTTTCTTCTATAAATACTTTTTTTTTTTCCCCCCCCAGAATTATTCCTTCAGTGTTTTTTGGTTTCTCTTTCTGGGCTAGTATCTTGAATTAAATTTCTATGGCTCATCTCTATGGTCTGCGGTTTCTGCGGTTTTGCCCGAGGAACTGGAAGATTTTTTCTGCTTTAGCTTCTAGTCCCTCTATTGAATTTCATATTTCTCTAATCATCTTTTTAATTTCTAAGAACTCTTTCTTATTTGAGCATTCCTTTTATTCACCAGATGCCGTCCTTGTTGAATTGATGTAATAGGTTTGTTTTCGAGTTCTTTTCTGTTCTCCGAATTACCTTTGTTTCTTCCAGAATTCATTTTTTCTTAGTTTGTTTTGGCCCCTCTCATTCTTCCTACAGCTGATGTCTCCCTGGGTGCTATTGCGTAATCTCCTGACCAGCCTCTCTCCTGAGTGAAAGGCATGACTGGCAACTGGGAATGCCAATTAGTAGATTTTGCTCAAGGACAATGTGATGAAAAATTTCCATTTGTCCTTCCAGCCACCCTTCTCCCATTCCTGCCCCACCCCAGCCCATCTCTGTCCCCTGGTTCCAAATTATGTCCCGTGAATGAGGCACCCTGGTGAGAGGGGTAAGGGAGGGAACAGATTGTGGACTGGATATTTCCTTTCCTACCTTCCCAGCTTCCTTCCTGCTGTGCCCCACAAGGGAAGGTCTCAGATCTTTTTGAGATGACTTTCTCCCCATCTGGTTTTTGCTAAATGCTCTCTGACCTTGTCTCTTCAAGCCAGGGGTTGTGACAGCCCCCGTGTTGCTGGCTTCGGGTTCCCACACAATCCTTTGCTCTTCCCAACCACACTCACTTTCCACATTAGGTCCTGTCTTACCCTGACTTCTCTAGAACGCAAAGCCCGAATGTGCTATTGTTAAACGGAGTTCGATCTCAGAGCAGAGGAATAAGAGAATGGGAAGAGGAGGGAGAGCTGTTCTAGGAGGTGTGAGGGGCGGACTGCTGCTTAGTGCAGGCGATAGCTTAATGCAACAGGACTGTGCTCTGAGTTGCGTTGTAAGTAGGACAGTCTGCGGCGGCGGGGGCGGGGAAGAGGCGAGAATTAATCCACCTGCTCTCGTTTCTTATTTGTCAAAAATTAGCTCGACAAGGTATTAACTCCCCCATGTGGTGAGCCCTGGGCATGACTGCATGGTGTCCTGTAACTCAGCATGGATCCTTAGGACAGGACGGAAAAGTTGTGCTTCCAGGTAGTAGGGAGGTGCTGACGGATTGCACCAGTGTAGTGCTGGTAAACATTTGACAACTGGTTCTCCTATTCCTATCTACCTTAAATAATGAAGTTCAGAAAATATGATTAAGTATAGAGTTTATTTGATTGCAATGCTTGAGGATAGACACCCGAGGACACTGACTGCCAGCCAACAAATGGGGTCAGCATTCCAAAGTGAAGAAGTTACAGTTTTACTTATAGAAACAGATACATTTTAGCAAGATCACAACATTTTACACATGAGACCACTGCATATGTTACAGCGATTTTTTTTTTTCTTTTTTAAACAGGGTCTCACTCAGTTGCCCAGGATGGAGTGCAGTGGTGAAATCTTGGCTCACTGCAACCTCTGCCTTCCAGGCTCATGCCATCCTCCCACCTCACCCTCCCAAGTAGCTGGATTACAAGCCTGCAGCAGCACATCCAGCTAATTTTTTTTTTTTTCTTTTTGTAGAGACGGGGTTTCACCGTGTTCCCAGGCTGGTCTCAAACCCCTGGGCTCAAGTGATCCACCCAACTCAGCCTCCCAAAGTTCTGGCATTGCAGGTGCGAGCCACCATGCCTTGCCTTTACTGCATTTTGATTGGTTACAGTTGCTACGTTCAGAGAAAGATTACTTTATTAACACATGAGTAGAGGCAATGATCTAAAGGGGCCTATCTCTGGTGCCATTTGGTCTTAATTATTTACAGAAAAAAAGGCAAAAGTTGCAGCTGTATACCTGTGACTCAAGTCACATGGCCACGTTCTTCTCAAGGCTCAGAATAATTTAAAGCTCCAACAGCTTTAAGTTGAATTACTTAATTTCACATTTCTATGGTACAAATATTCACCATAGCTGATGTCAAGCTACCAACATACTGACTCTGAAGATAACTTGAAAAGATGATTCAATAGATGTAAATAGCTCAAGAGCATGACCGGGCATGGTGGCTCACGCCTGTAATCCCAGCACTTTGAGAGACTGAGACTGAGGTCAGGAGTTCAAGACCAGCCTGGCCAACATGGTGAAACCCTGTCTCTACTAAAAATACAAAAATTAGATGAGCATCGTGGCACACACCTGTAATCACAGCTACTTGGGAGGCTGAGGCAGAAGGATTGCTTGAACCCAGGAGGCGGAGATTCTAGTGAGCTGAGATTGTGCCACTGAAGTCCAGCCTGGGTGACAGAGCGAGACTCTGTGTCAAAACAAAACCAAAGGAAAACATAAATAAATACATTAAATAGCTCAAGAGCAAAAATAATAGTCAAATGTCATAAAATAGAGAGTGATCAGTTTCGAGTGTTTGTTATCTTCCTTTTTAATGTAATTTACTTAATTATAAGTTTATATCACTTATTTTCTAATAATGGTTGTGTTTAGCTCTTGCAAGCTCATGAGGCCTGGCTACACACATTGCTGGATTGCACCAGCAAAAAAAAGCAGTTGATCACTGTAGCAGTCGCTGGCCCACAAGACAGGTGAGGCCCAATGGATCAGAATTGGTGCATCAGAGGAGTCTGGTAGATTACCTTGCAAATACACCCTCCTTACACTATCCTAACTTGAGTGTCAGGACCCTCGTGATACAATTGAGTAGGTGTGGGACTCTTGCTACACCCTCTTGTAGGGGAGGGAAAAATGGCTTCCCTTCACCCTTCTGGGTCCTTTGGCCAGGGTATTAATTAAATTGACATAAGACAGATTAACAGGAGAAAAACCTATTAATTACATACATACACCAGAGTCCAACAAAAATATGAGGGTCGAGGAAGGACCAGGTGATTGCAGCTTATCTGGCATCCTGAGCTACAGAAGGAAATGGTGGCTTAGGTCTTCTGGGGTGTGGTAAAAGCAAATTATGGGAAGGCAAGGGAAGGAAATGTATGGTGAATAACGCTTGTTATGCAGATGAAAAGTCTCTCGGGTAATAAACATTGACTCAGAGCAATTCTCTTACTGACAGAGGTACTTTTACTCATATATATTTCCCTTATAGATGTGGATCTTCTTTACAAAAGGGTAACTTTTCAAACTGGCTCCTGTGTCTGCAGTTTCCCAAAATAACCAGCTGAAAATATGCTGTGTGGCATGTTTTGATCTCCTATAGTCATATTTTGGGGTGGTGTGTCCTGAACCCGAACACTCTGAAGACACCACAGTCAGGAAGGTTTTCTTTGAGAGATACCAACTTCCACTCAAGAGAACATACCCTTCCCTGTACATTCAACTTCTTTAGAGGTTTCTCAGCTTCTGATGGGAATAGCCACATGCAAATAAGATCCCTGGGAGGAGTTGTGCAAACATTCTGTCATTTCCACCATTTTCAGCCCATTCCTCACTCCCTCCAATGCCTGCCAACTCCAAAACTGGAGCCAGTCTTGGAATTCACACAGTATCTTAGCATCATCCGAGCTGCTCCATCCACTCTGTTTTGTCGGCCAACACATTTCTCATACTATCTTTTTCCCAGAAATTTGTTAGGATCTCTCTTCTACTCATCCACAACCCTCAGGTCTTTTTATCTTTATGGGTTTACTTCTTTTGGCACTATTAAACTTTTATTTCCATTGGATTTTCCAAAAGCAGAAATGATGACAAATTTCTTTACAGATTTAATTGGCTTTTATTTGCAATTCATGAATTGGGGTGGCCTCCATCCTACAAAATAGAATGAGAGTTCCCACGGAGCAATGGCAGAACAGTGGGTTTTGTAAGTTGGAATAGGGAGACAGAACAATAGGAAAAAAACGCTGACTGGTTATTGTCAGGTTACTTCAGGTTTTTTCAGATTACTTTTTTCTGTAAAGGTTAAAGCAAAGGGACCATTTTTATTACACTCACTCAGGTAGACTAGAATCTCCTGTTTTCAGTAAAAAGCTGGTCTGGTCTGTTTGGGGATCTATCTGCTTCCTTAAAGTTCTAGTTTGATTCTGTGGCATTTTGTGTGAGTGACTTTGTTTTGATTTTGTCTATTCTGCTGGGGCCTAGTACAGGGAGCTCAGTCTAAAGTGATGGACTCCCATAATATTTGTTTAACAGGATGTTAGGAGCCACAGGTCACTTGCTTTGTTTTGTTTTGTTTTGTTTTTTAAAGTCAGCAAAGGCTTATGTGTGATTAAGTAAAGCACAGGAATTAATTTCCATGAATGTGACTACTTAATTCTGTAATTATTTATAAGGGAGTTAAAAGTAAATGAAAAACTTAGTGACAACCTTGAACTCCCAGATTACCACCTGTCTCTCAGCAAATTGCATTGTGAAAAACTTAAGTAAATGAAATCGTCTCAGTACACTTAAAATCTTGAACACTGACTTGATTTCTGACCTAAGGAAACCCTCTACAGTCAT
Organism: Papio anubis; assembly: GCF_008728515.1. NCBI lineage: Eukaryota > Metazoa > Chordata > Mammalia > Primates > Cercopithecidae > Papio > Papio anubis. The sequence goes on from NC_044991.1 coordinate 37,603,182, forward strand.
ATTTTGGTGTGATATATCCTAAGCCCCAACATGATGTTCATATTATCTACCTGTTAAACAGACTGAGAGTGCTTATGAAAGTGACATGAGATTCATTTGCATTGTTAGTACTTTAAAGTCTGTTGTATGAAAGGTATTAATTCAGGAGTGAGATTTAACAACTCATTTGTTCCCAGGGATTTATTGAGCATTTATTGTATACACAGCCCTGTGTAAACCAAAAATAAAATTAAGCCCCTCAACCAATTGAATGGACTTCCCCACCATTGGCCAAGGGCATTGTGGGTAAACCTGAAAAACAAGTTCAGGCCATGGTGGGAATGGGGGTCAGACATGCCTCATTATACCCTCCTCCTTCTGGAATTCAGGCAGAACTGACCAGCTTTAACATTAAAACAGACATCTTAAGACTGACCAAACAGACTCTTCATAGTAATGCAATACATCACAAAATGACAGATCACAGGCCCTGAAAGAAATCAAAGTATTTTACCCTGAAATACATTTCTTTGACATCTGGCAAAGCTGTCTCTTTTGGGGGATATCTACATCCTGTAGAGAATCCCCCTTCCCTTTCCAGGTCTTTTCCTGATCCAGGAGAGACTAACTAGGAGTCTGGCGCCCAGAAGTCTGATAAGAAATATTCACCACATCTTCTCTCGGAAGCCTACTACTTAAAGACTTCATCTTCATAATAAAAGCCTCGGTCTCCACAATCTCTTATCTTAACCCAGACATTCCTTTCTATTGATTCCAGGTCTTTACATAATAACTCAACTCTTTCAACCAATTACCAATCAGAAAACCTTTGAATCCACCTATAACCTGAAAGCTCCCCACCCCTCAAGTTTTCCCACCTTTCTGAACTGAACCAATCTACACCTTACACATTGATGTATAAGGTAATTGATGTCTGCTTGTAATTTCTGTACCCCTAAAATGTATAAAATCAAGCAGTAACCCAGTAACCCAACCATCTTGGGCGTGTGTTCTCAGGACTCCCTGGGGCTGTGTCAGGGACACATCTGCCATCGTGGCAAAATAAACATTTAAACTGATTAAAACTTGTCTCAGATATTTTTTGTTTTATACCTGTATTAGGACGTGACAAATTAAAAAGAAAAAAAAAACACTGAATTTCTGTCTATAAAATATATTTATTTTGAGTAAAGTGAGGTTATGTTAATTGATTGGTACATATTACAAAGGATAATAATAAAATGGAAAATTGGTAAAATTTTAAAGAAAACATTATGAAGATATTACTAAAAGTTAATTGCCTCATGTTTTCATCCTGTTTTTGAGATCTAACCTTATCTTTGTGTTAGACGTGTTACCGAGCACAGGTTCTTGGGCTCTCATTATGTTAGAAATTGAGGTGAGGCCAGAAGAGTTTTTCCAGACAAGGCCTCATTGGAGCTTATGCCTGGACATAAGGGAGGCAATGAGAGAGAGAGAGAGAGAGAGAGAGATTGAGAGAGACAGAGGGAGAATTCCCTGGCTGACTTTCTGACAAGAGCCCGTAGGGCTTTTATATTAGGCAAAGCACAGGAGTTGACAGCCGGAGTAGAGTATGTAGGTAGGCATTATCTGGTTGCTATGGTTATCCTGAGTAATGGGCCCCCTGCTGGTCTAGCAGAAGGCAGCAAGCCTGTAAATCAATTGTTTAGCATTCTCTCCCAAGCTGAGACACTCCGCAACCTTGGTGATCTCCCAAGGCCAATTTCTGGAATTCTTTAAGTAAAAGGCATGGTTCACACATGATGACATCAGTGAGGTAGTGGTGTAGGTTTTGCAATCAGTGGAGATGCGTGGAAGAATGCTCTGGTGGGAGTGAGTTGAAGCCAAGCCCCATTCCTACTCTGTCTCTGAGGGACTTTTAATCATCAAATTGAACTTTTTAAAATTTCTATTTTCTTAGAAATAGAGAATTGAGGCTATATTAGTCAACGTTCTCCAGAAAAACAGAACCAATAGGAAAACTGATAAGAATCAAACAGAAGAAAAAGAAATTACTGTGAGGAATTGGTTCACCAGGTGCTTATGGAGGCTGAGAAGTCCCACAGAAGCTGGAGGACCAGGAAAGCCCATGGGATAATTTAGTTCACACCTGAGGACCGGGGGAGCCAATGGTATAAGTTCCGGTCTGAGAGCAGGAGAAGGGAGATGAGGTGTCCCAGATCAAGCAGTTAGGCAGGAAAAAAGGGAGCAAATTCCTCCTTCCTCTGCCTTTTGTTCTGACCAGGTCCTCGATGGATTGAATGATGCACACCTACATTGGGAAGGCCCATCTGCTTGACTCAGTCCACCCATTCAAATGCGATTCTCTTCTGGAAACAGCCTCAGACATACCCAGAAATAATGTTTATTTGGGCATCCTGTGGTCCAGTCAAGTTGACACCCAGAATTACCCATCACAGTAACCATTCCCTGGAGCAATGATTCACCCAATGACTCTAAAGAAAGTGGCTTCTTTTCTATAGATAAAGGATTCTCTTAGTGGAGTTAAAGATCAGACAGATAAAGGTCAGCGGGTAGAGCTAAGTCCTCATGATCTCTGGAGGAGTTACTCCAGGGACACTTACATTGTTTATGAAAGCTCTTTCTCTTCCTTGGGACTTAGGTAATATCTTCAAATTATCTTGTCTTTAAAATTTGTGTATCTGGAAGGAACCTGACAAATCCATCTCGTCCAAGTCCTCTATCACTGTGACTCAGAGTGATGGAGTGGCTTACGTGGCATCCCACGGGAGCTGCTTCCAGACCCTGCCTCCTGCCTGTCCCCTTCCACTGACTCCTGGTGCATAGACTTTGAAGATCATTCAAGAGTTTTGCAGAAGCTGCTGAATGAAAATATATTATTGCCTCCTTGTTTATCTGCTCTTGTGTTAAGGAAAATTGAGAAAATGAGTTTGGAAATTTGAAAATGCAATAAAGTAGCTAGATGCTGGCAACACACAAAAAGGTAGGAGCTATGATCCTAGCATTGGTCACAGTGAATGCACTATTCATTTTAACAGAAAAATTATATGCTAGCGTCTATGAAAACACATGAGTTTAGGTTCTCTTACCAGTTCATGGATGGTTTTCAGTGCATTCATAACCATGTATTCTCTTGAGATAAATGTTTTAAAAAATTTAAGCCATTAAAAATATTAAACCTTTCCTTTTTCCTCTCATTATTCCCAAATCTCAATAAACCATTGCTTTGTGTGAAGGAAACTCAAAACAGAGAAATGGGTGTGTCTTCCTAAAACTTTTTCAGATGGAGTGCCAGTGTTTTGTGGAAATGGGGTTATAAGTGCCTTGTCTGGGTTTCTTAGTTCCAAGCATCATCTACATATTACTCCAAACACAATCTGTATCCTTGCAATGAGTTTATGATGTTCATTGTCCTCATTAAACCACGATTACAAAATTATAACTGAGAGAGTAAAAGAGACCTGACCTAACCAAGCATATCTTGCTTCTAACCTCCAAGCTGCCCTTGTTTATTCCTGGGCATAGGCCAAAATAACTTTGGGAGAAACTTTGTTTATAGTTCATAGTTTAAAACAAAGATGATAACAGCCCTTTCCCCAAACGAACCTCTTTCTTGCCTGGAGACTAGACTGCCTTTGTAAGACTAAAAAATTAGCCAAAATACTAGAAATTATGGGTTAGGAGTCATGCAGCTCAAGGCTACAAGATTCTCATACTTTCCAAATTGCTCCTGGAGATAACCTTGAAGCAGCTACATTGTCTGGGATAAATACCAGTGGTTCGTCATCTGGCGCCGAGAAAATGTAGGACACGGACACACACGAGGAGTTTAGGAGCAAAGGTTTAACAGGCAAAAGAAAGAGAAAGAAACAGAAAGGAACATAGCTCTCTCTCTAGCGAGAAAGAGGGGACTTCCTAGAGGAAAAGGCAGGCTGGCGGAGGATGTGCTGGATTTTATAGTCATGCGTCTAATTTACATAGGGCTCACAGACTGATTCCATCAGCTATGACATTTACACAGTGTGCGAAGAAGGCTGGCCACCCCACACTAATCTTATTATGCAAATAAACTTTCCCCTTGGCTGGCACCATCTTGTCTGCTCCTTACTGTACACGTGGCTGACAAAGAGAAGGAAGAGGGAGCCACCATCTTGAACATGATTGGCACAACTGCTGGCATCTATGTCTGCTCTTTTTGTTGATTTTACAGGCTGCTCTTTGTTAGAAAGAAAAATAATTTGGGGCGGCTTTTCATTAAAAGGAAAACCTTACCAAGGCCTTCTGTACCCTCACTTATTTTGCAGATGCTGCACTCGATGGATCAGCAGCCAGATCAATAAACTGGCCCATCTGATCTTGTGGTCTACACCCAGGAACTGACTCAGCACAGGAGGACAGCTTCGACTCCCTATGATTTCATCTCTGACCCAACCAATCAGCACTCCTGACTCACCGGCTCCACCACCCACCAACTTATCCTTAAAAACTCTTATCCCTGAATGCTCAGGGAGACTGATTTGAGTAATAATAAAATTCTGGTCTCCCAAACAGCTGGCTCTGCGTGAATTACTTGTTCTCTATTGCAGTTCCCCTATCTTGATAAGTTGGCTCTCTAGGCAGCGGGCAAGGAGAACCTTTTGGGCACTTACAGTCAACACTGACTCTAGATCTCACAGGAAGTCAGAAGTAGAACCAAAGAGTCTGACATCAGAACTTACATCCTTAAACCTATGCAAAAATGCTGGGTGAAAGAACCAATAGTTCTGGATGGTACGCTTTCTTTGGGAGGAAGTAGAAGATGGATCATCGGAATTTGCATGGTGGTAAACCTGGATGGGAATTTGGGAGGAGTCCCGATTTGAGAGTAGCTGAAGCTAGGACTGAGAAATAATACATGATGCAAATGCCAGAAGGGACGATTGGAGTCAAGTCTGGAGATCCTTCAATGCCAATCATATTCATTAGCAAGTGGGTTAGCGCTTTTCACAGAGATCCAAATACTGCAATCTAAATATATTAGGGGGTTATTCTGTTTCAGAAAAGAAGCCAGGAAGTCAGCTCTCCAGGGCTTCAGGGACCCAGACTCTTGCTGCTTCTCCATCCTCAGGGTCACAGATTAGCACAGGAGCTCCAGTCATCTTTGAAGATGCCTTTGAAAAATTATAACAGTGAAAAAATTATGACAGTGAAAGATCTGACCTAACCAACCCTCAGCTTGCCTTTAACCTCCAAACTGTCCTTAATCCCTGGGCCTGGGCCAAACCAACTTTGGGAGACATTTAGTTTACAGTTTAATGATAATACCCCTTTCCAAAACTAAACTGCCTTTGGGAAGCTAATGAAAGAATCAGATTAGGAGAAAGAGGAGCCTGGATTCTGCTAATGTGTAGACATAAATGATTATCAGCCATTTTTCTGGAGGTGACAAGATTTGCAACTTCCCCAATTATTCCTGCAGATAACATCATTATTGTAGAACCTAAGACTGGCCTTTTGAGATATCTTTTTAGTTTTTTGCATTTCTGATGATGATGGCTCCACCTGAACCTGCCAAACATCCTGTGACATCACTCAGAAGAGGACCACTTTCCACACCCCTATTCTCTTGCCTGCTAGACTTTCAGGGAGATTGGGTTGAGTAATAACTCCATCTCCCATGTGGCATGGCTGGCCTTTTGTCTTTCTTTATTGCAATGCCGTGGTCTCAGTGAGTTTGTCTGTGTCGTGGGCAGAATGAACCCATGGGGCAGTTACATCTTGTCTGTGTTCTAAGTCCAGTTCGAGAAGGGAAGAGTGAAAGGGTGCTAGGTCATATCCCTCCAGCTGAGTCAGCTCTGCTAAAACAGCTTATTATGGGAGTCTCGGTGACTTTGTCTTGTTAAAAGAAAAACTTCAGCCGAATTAAATTTAAAGGAGTTTAATTGAGCAATGAATGATTCATGAATCGGGCAGCCCCCAGAATCACAGCAGATTCAGAGAGAGTCCAAGGATCCTTTGTGGTCAGAACAAATTTATAGACCAAAAAAGTAAAGTGAGGTACAGAAATCGGAAGTGAGGTACAGAAATACTTGGATTGGTTACAACACGGCGTTTGCCTTATTTGAACACAGTTTGAACACTCAGCAGTGTGTGACTGGTTGAAGTACTGCCGCTGGGATTGGCCAAGACTCATTGATTGTTACAGGTGCATACTCCTAAGTTAGGGTGCCAACCTCGTCTACCTAGTAAGTTAGGTTGGAGTTCATCCACAAGGTCTCAAATGTACAAGTACGGAGTCCTTCTCAGGCCATATTTAGTTTGCTTTAACAGTCTACATCTCATAGGTCACCCCTGGCTGCAAGGGAGGCTGGAAAATGTCATCTTTTAACTGAACATTGCTTCCTAGAACAAACTTAGTGTTCTAAGGCAGAAATGAAGAAAGGTTGTTGGATAGGTGATGTCAATATCTCTAGCCTGAAGAGTGTAGACTATTTTCTTAGGCCATGGGAAGTCGTTGGACAATTTTGAGGAGAAGGGTGATGGAGTCAAGAAGATGAAATTGACAGAAGTGTGTGAAAGCAAATAGATCAAGCAGAGGATGATGTGCATGGATATGCACAGAAAGTGGAAGAATAGTCCAACGTACTCACAACCATCTGGAAACCTGAGGCATTTGGATGGCCCAGCTTCAAGAAATACCTTTCCCAAGACAGGTGCGGTGGCTCATGCCCATAATCCCAGCAACTAAGGAGGCAAGAAAATCACTTGAAACCAAGAGTTCAAGAACAGCCTGGGCAACATAATGAGATGCCCATCTCTAGTAAAAATAAAAATTTAAAAACTAGCCTGGTGTGATGGCATGCACTTGTTGTCCCAGCTACTCAGGAGGCTGAGGCAGGAGGATCACTTGAGCCTGGGAGTTCAAGGCTGCAGTGAGTTATGCTTGTACCACTGTAGTCCAGCCTGGGCAACAGAGCAAGACCCCTTCTCTAAAATAAATAAAATTAAAATTTTTAAAAAGAAATACCTTCTCTGCAGCACTAGAAGTTGCAGGCCTGAAAGCTAACTGAATCTTTTTAGATTCAGTATGAAAATTGATGTCAGCTTTCATGCAATTAGCAACTTTATCAAATGCTATTCCTTCTAGAAAGCTACGCTAAAGCATTTTCTCTTCTGCCCTTTGCATTCATTTTAACACTAATATAACATTTTGTAATTGAATAATATTTCAAATCATCTTAAATTTGAATTGGGCTTGAAAATTTTGTCATCCTTAGGATGTCAGCACCAAGTTTTATTGAATTTATAGTCACAATCGAATGGGCATTTATTTTTTTATTTTTCAAGATGGAGTCTTGCTCTGTCTCCCAGGCTGGAGTGCAGTGACACGATCTCAGCTCCCTGCAAACTCCACCTGCCAAGTTCAAGCAATTCTCCTGCCTCAGCCTCCCAAGTAGCTGAGACTGCAGGTGTGCACCACCTGTAGTAATTGCTTGTATTTTTAGTAGAGATGGGGTTTCACCATGTTGGCCAGGCTGGTCTCGAACTCCTGACCTCAAATGATCCGCCCGCCTCACCCTCCCAAAGTGCTGGGATTATAAGCATGAGCCACTGCGCCTGGCCTCAAATAGGCATTTATATCAGTGAGATGTTCATGAGCTTTATAACTCAAAAAACAAAGCCCAAATACACAAAATAAACTCAGCAATAATAAATAAAGAATATGAGCTAGTGTGCACATAGCGTATAATAATCATGATAGAATCATTGTTGATCTGATGTGACTTTTGATTATAGTCATTGTAATGCTTGTGAACTTTTAATGAATACCTGGATTGGGAATACTGAGATTTCTGAGATATTTCAGAGACAAGGGGATGGAATATTTGAAATTAGAATTGTTCTCTAAATGGCATTGACTTCCTGCCTTGGTTATTCACACTATGAATATTAAAAATCATAAGGTTTATGTTTGAACTACAAGCATTTTCTTTTAAAAAGGGACACATAAATGGTGTGATCTATCTTGTTGTCATCTTCCTAAAAGTTGAAAGACTGCTGCTATTGCAAGGAATGGCTTGAGATGGCCAGTTTCCAGGCCACAAAACCCTCTGAAGACTTTCAGGGACTGAGCTACAGAAAAACAGGCACTTCTATGTCAGCTGCTTAGAGAATGCTAAAGAATACATACATCCATGAGATACCTTCTTGTTTACCACTGACTTGTTCTCTTACCTTAGTAGGACATACTTGCTTTAAAGCCCATAAATATATATTATCTTTTGTGGTTTAAAACTAGTTTTCAGGTGGGCATGGTGGCTCACACCTATAATCCTGAGGCAGGAGGATCTCTTGAGTCCACGAGTTCGAGACCAACCTGGGCAATATAGCAAAGCCCCATCTCTACAAAAAATACAAAAATTACCTGGGTGTGATGATGTGTACTTGTCGTCTCAGCTACTTTGGAGGCTATGGCAGGAAAATTACTTGAGCCCAGGAGGCGGAGACTACAGAGCCATGATCATACCACTGCACTCCAGCCCAGGTGACAAAACAAGACCTTGTCTCAAAACAGGACAAAACAAAACAAAAAAAAGCCTCGTTCTCTTATGAAAAAAATGAGATTCTACTTCTGAAATGCAGATGCTAAAAACTGATGCTGTCAGGGCAGGAAGTGTCTCTTTTTGTAGAAGAGTTTCATTTTAAAACATAATTTCCCATCCCAAAGTCTGCACGACTTGCAGAGGAAGGAAAGCATCACATGGCCATATAATTCCATGTGACCGTAGAGTATTAGCAATTCCATAAGCATCTGTTTTTTAGGAACCACATGGGAAGTTTCTCTCTCTCTTAATGTGCTACACAAAGCTGTATCCCCTTAATTTTGTCCTTCAGTCAAGAATTTACTCTCCAAAGGATATCAAATTTTTTGCTGTCATAGCAACTCTTTCTGGCATCTGAACCCACACCAGCTTATGCAGCCCAACTCTTTGATGAAGTCTAGTGGCTACCGCATGCAGCATCCAATAATGCCAGCAATTGTTCCACCAGTAGATGCCCCAGCCATTTGGGTCATCTCTTCAGTGGTATGTTTTAAAAATATTCTTGACAGATCTCATCTCCTTTGTACAAAATTGTAAGCAGGAGTTTTTCTTGGTCCACACAGAAAGGTAGGAAGTTACAAAATAGAGATGATTTCAGTTCGTTACTTCAAATCATACCACATTTGCTCGTGGGGAAGAATTTTGGTTTGAGTTGGGCACTTTGGCCTCTTTAATTCGCTAATTACCAGTATTAAATGTTTCTCTTTGATAGTGAATTTCTGGCAAAGCATCTGTTTTCATTCTGTGAACTATTGAGGATTATAAATTCTGAAATCTCCGCAGATGGGTTAATGATGTGCTAAACACGGTTTCACAGGGAGACAGATGGAGGCAGTTCCACAGCACAAGCAGCTGGGGAGGCGAGGGTCTGGACTGCAGGGCCTGGTCCAGGGGACTTACCAGAAATCACAACAATAAAAACAATACATCTTCATTGGAGTTTGACAGTGATTGTTATTCTTTCTAACAGAGCGATAACCTGACTTGCCTACAAAAAAGTGCGTTGTCAAGAACAAATCTAGCACAGGTTGGGTGAATATTTGGTGGCCGACTGTCAAGGTCTCCTCTGGCTTTGCTCTGCCCATCCCCCGTCACATTTCTGCAAATTTTCCCTGCAGGATGTCTTGTTCTTAAGGAATTCAGGTGTCACAGGCAGCATCCTTTAGCTTCCTTGTAATATCAACGGATCCCTCCATAATGCCACCCCAAAGGGAAACTGGGGTGCTCACCATACATTAGAGAGAGGTAGTTCGAACACAAGTTTCCTAATCTTCCTTCCAGCCAGATGGCTGCCCCCTAGGCCCCACCTATATGGAAATTTTGGATCAGTTGCTGTTTAGAGGATTAAGTTTATCCCAAACAGACAGAGAGGCTTCTCCCTACATCACAACAAAGCTGGAGAGTGAACCAGCACAAGGACCAGCCCCCCGTCAGACATCTGGACAGCAGGAAGTCTGCTCCTCTTTGGAAACCCAGAGAGAGCCAACCAGCCTTTGAGAGCTTTATGAAGGCGAGAGCTGTTGTGTGGAGTGTGAGGAGCAACACTGTCTGACTCTGCCAAAACACCTAAAGGAAAGGTTTGCCTCTGGCCAGGGGTAGGTACCAGGCAGAGCCATAGTCAGCCAAGCCACACAGCCTCCGGCTTCAGCCTCCAGAGGCAGGCACCCAGTGGAATTCCTTGCCAATCCTCACCACAGTAAGTGGTGATGGGAGATCTGGTTGTCCTACCTGCAGTGCACACTTTGGAGAACAATAGGAGTAAAGTACGCAGGAAGAACCCCAGACTTAGCACACGCTACCTGGGCGCTGATCCTGAGACAGGGTAGAGACAGAATTTGGGCCCCACTCACTTGTCTCTCACTGAGGATCTCTACCACAAGCTGGTGACCGGGAGGCCCCAGGGCTGGAGGGAATCCCAACGAGGCCATCCAGACCTTGCCCCGTAAATCTTGCTCAAGGTGCCATACCTATTGATTGAGGAAACTTGAGGAAGCTAAAATAAGCAGCTCCCACCTTAAAGCTTACTCAAAGGAGTTAACCCTATTGCCTGCATGCCCACAAGGCCAGAAGAAAAAGTGATTCTTAACCTTAGTTTCATTATAGCACCAAAAATCACACCCGGGTGGAGACTGAACGTCCTAATGAGACGTGACACAGGAAGAAGCGTGTTATCATCTGCACAGGTGCTAAGCGTTCCCGCCTATACATGCCTAATGTCACTCCTTTCCTGCTGTGGCCCCTGTAAAAATGCCTTTCCAATGCCCTCCAGGGAGCCAGCTAGGGAATCTTTTCTCTGCACTGCCTCCCTTATGCCTGGGCACAGTCCCATAAAGCCTTGTCTGGGAAAACTCTTTTGGCCTCATGACAATTCCTATTTGCATTGAGAGCCCAAGAATCCGTGGTGGGTAACCATCTGACCCAGCCACCATGCCAGGCATGGGAATACAGCTATGAATGGAAGCAGTCCCTGAGCTCAAGGAGCTCATAGGTGGAAAAGGAAGGGAAGCACTGAACAGTGTGGTCAACCAAGACAGGCAAAGCCTCGGTGGGAGTGCTTAGCAGGGGCTCTGCAAGAAGACACTGTGGGCCACATTCTCTTGGCCCACCTGGTGCTCCCCTCCAGTTGGTGGGTAATTTCTATGCACACTGGGGACTTGCTACTTCAAGAATCTGCCAGCCTCTCCCTTCTTCTCTATAGGAGGACTGCAGGCAGGCCAGGAAGTGTGGAGCACTTAAGGCCCCCGAGACAACATTCAACCAGTTGGTGAGTACACGCCGTGGCTTCCTCCCCACTCTCTGGGGCAATCCTCAGGTGTGCTCCACTGTCTTCCAGAGGTCCCTGGTAGGAGTGAGCCCAGCGGCCCTCTACGGTAACTCACTCATGGGCATACCCTTTATTGACTTCCCTGCCTCACTTCCCCACTCTTCACAGGGCTTTCTGGGTTACCTCCCAAGTAAACCACTTGGCTCAAACCCCTGTCTCAGGCTCTGCCTTGAAGGAGAGCCCAGGCAAAGAGGAATCTGGGATATTACATGGCACTTTTGTGCAAATTAGAAGATGGTCCCTTTCCCCATGCCCCCTGGAGGAGGCAGCCCGGGGCAGAGTGCATCCAGCAGAGAGTGACCCAGCCTGGATGTAACCATCTTTCTCCAGCTGCCTGTAGGACAAGCACCTTTCAAATAGTGCCTGTGGGGTTCTCTGACACTTCCTGATAGCCAGGACTCAGCAAACACATCCCTCGTTTCCCTGAGATGTGAAGCACAGATGCGTGGTCTCCTATGCAAACTCCTTAGGCCAGATAAGTATCAGAAATTGAACAGTTCATATCCCATATTTGACATATCACCCCCGGAAGAATCTGGGACCACACTCCCAGTTTAATCAATCAGTTTAAAATTTCTAGGACAGGCATGGTAGCTCACGCCTGTGATCCCAGCACTTTGGGAGGCTGAGGCAGGAGGATCACTTGAGCCCAAGAGTTCAAGACCAGCCTGGGCAACATAACGAGACCCAGTCTACAAAAATTAAAATTAAAAAAAAATGTAAAAATAAAATGAAATACAATTTCTGCTTCTGCATGTTTAACATAAAGAGTTTACCCCAACTCTCCAAAAACTGTTGGTTCTCAGAAGATTTCAAATTGTAGACAAGGGATTGTGGTGCTGTTTGATGTCCTGTCCATTCAAATAGTATGACTCCAAGGCCCACTTCATGCCCCTCCTCTTTCATGACCTCTTCTCTGAATTGTGAAGGACTCACGGGGCTCACCATCTATACTATAAAATACAGCACCACCAATGCAGTACTCCTCTCTATTTTCTCATAGATTTTCATGCATTCGTTCTGTCTTCTGTTTCAGTTCTGTAAGTCCTTGAAGGTAGAAATCACGTTTTACATAGGATGTTGGATTGGACAGGATTTGGGGTTACGTGAAAAACAAATTCAAATCAGAGTTTTAAAAACTGAATTTTTTGGCAGGGTGCAGTGGTTCATGCATGTAATCCCAGCACTTTGGGAGGCCAAAACGGGTGGGTCACTTGAATCCAGGAGTTCAAGACCAGCCTGGGCAACATGGTGAAACCCCATCTCTAGAAAAAATACAAAAATTAGCCAGGTGTGGTGGCATGCACCTGGAGTCCCACCTACTTGGAGCGGGGCTGAGGCTGGAAGTTTGCTTGAGTCTGGGAGGTGGAGGCTGCAGTGAGCAGTGATCACCACTGAACTTCAGCCTGAGTGACGAAGCGAGACTCTGTCTCAAAAAAAAAAAAAAAAAAAAAAAAAAATTCCGAATTTTTGCTTTTGTAATTGAAAAGTGCAGAATTAGCCTTTGATTCAGGTCCAGATGAACTCAGGGGCTCCACCCATCCACTGGGGCTCTGTCTTGTGGTTCTCTCTGTGTCTCTTTGTTCCGTCTTTGCTCCTCCTTTCTTGGTGTTATTCTTGGCTGGCTTTCTCCATGTGGTAGCCCCAAAAGACACAAAGCTTACAGCAGTTAGCTGAGCAATCCCCAGGGAGAGACAGCTTCTGTGTCCTGATACTTTCACAAAACTCCCACCAAGCCCTCTCATTGGCCAGCTTGGCCCTGATCCAATCTCCTTGGCCAAGGGTGGTGGCAACCGGTGCTTTCGGATGCTGTTGGTGGAATGCAAAATGATACAGCTCCTAGCAAGGGGCAATTATATATACGTGCATGCTCTGATCCAGCAATCTCACCTCCAGAAGGCTGTCCTACCAGTACAGTGCAACAAACAGCGTATGTATGCATAAGGCAATTCATCACAGAACTTCATAATAATAAAAGATTGGAAATAATCAGTTGCCCATCAACAAGAGACTGGTTTAATCAACTGTGGCACATTCATACAACGGATCTGCTAAAAGGAATGAAGAATATTGTGATGGTTAACTTTATATGTCAACTTGATGGGACCCTGGGGGGCCCTACATATTTGGTCAGTCATTATTCTGGGTGTTTTGGATGAGATTAGCATGTAACTCAGTAGGTGGAGTAAAGCAGATTGCTAGTGCTAATGTGGGTGAGCCTCAGCCAATCAGTCGAAGGTCTAAACAGAACAAAAAGGCTGGCCCTCTCCAGCATAAGATAATTCTGTCTGGCGTCCTTTGAGCTGGGATGTTAGCTTTTTCCTGTCTTCAAACTGAAACAACAGCTCTTCCTGAGTCTTGAGCCTGCCAGCCTCGGACTGAAACTACACCATGATCTCTCCTGGGTCTCCAGCTTGCTGACTCACCCTGCAGACCTTGGAACTTGTCAGCCTCCATAACTGTGTCAGCCAATTCCTTGTAATAAATATCTTTCTATATATACATATGTACACATTGACACAAATATATACAACTATATTCCTTGCCAAACATACATCCTATTGAGTTTGTTTCTTTGGAGAAAGAACCCTGACTAATACAAAAATTTGACATTTATGGAGTAGTCTCCAGTATACTTCATTAAATGACACAAACAAGACAGAGAGAAGTGTACGTGATTTGTTAGCATATATACATTTTGCTTATATTTTTTAAAATGGAAAGATAAATAAGAAAAAATCTGAATGTTATCTGTAGGACACAAGGAAGAAGAAAGTGAAAGAATCAGAGATTTGGCTTTGGAAACATACACATATACCCACACACACACGCACACGAGACAGCATCTCGCTCTACTCACTCAGGCTGGAGTGCAGAGGCGCAAACACAGCTCTCAGGCTCAAGTAATCCTCCGCCCAGCTAATTTTTTTTTTTCTTTTAGAGTTAGGGTCTCCCTGTATTGCCCAGGCTGGTCTTGAACTCCTGGACTCAAGCAGTCCTCCTGCCTCGGCCTCCCAAAGGTATGAGCCACTGTGCCTAGCCTAAATAAATATTCTTAAGTGATTATAAAACAAAATCAAATGAAGTATTTCTCATATTATACTTTCCTAGATTCAAATTAGGAAACCCGGCCTGATGAAGTATGTCTGGGACCCCCCATCCACCAACTGAAAAAAGTCATATTGAAGTAAGACAAAATTTTGCATTTTCTAGGATAACATGAAGCTGTGCAGAACCAATGGGACAGAAGATTTGACATTGGGACAGTGTGAGCAAATGTGGGGCCTTGTGGTTGCTGCACCCTTTGAAGCACTCAATAATGCTTCCTGATTCAATAAATGTGTCAATCAATTAACCTACATAGGGAGGCTGCTATTGCTAAAGTTACTCAGCCTGGAACAATGAGAAACTTCTCAGATTGCTATAAAACTATACTATAGATGGAAAGCATCCTGTTATAGGCAGGAAATGGAACAAGGCAGGAAAAACAGTAATCCCAGGCAGCCTTGTGAGATGGTGAAAATCTACAAGCCAGAAAAATGTGCAGATCCAGGGACATTCAGTCAAGGTCTGAGAAAGAATCTAAGGATCCGAGCAAGGACTTGTCAAAACCCATGCTTCATTTTTGGAGCAGAACAAGCTCAGAAGTTCACCTCATGGAAGCTTTGACACAATCTCATCTGAGAAATTGGGACATTTTAAAGTACTTTGCATCCAACTGCTCAAATTGTGGGCTTTCAAATCATGAGGCTGCAAGGGACTAATCTAAGTTATGTGGTAATCCATCACTCCATGTAACAAAATATTTCATGAAAAATCACTAAAAATATCTGCTGCTTCATTAAAAGAAGACCTCTATTTGATAATGTGTGCTCAAGATGAAAGAGAAGTGGCTTATGATGGACATCCCATCCTGCTTACCCACAGCAAAGCTGGAACAGGGCCAGGCACTGTGGCTCACACCTATAATCCCAACACTCTTGGAGGCCGAGGTAGGTGGTTTGCTTGAGCCCAGGAGTTTGAGATGGCAAGACCCCCATCTCTACAAAAAATGCAAAAATTAGCCAGGCATGGTAGCATGCGCCTGTAGTCCCAGCTACCCGGGAGGCTGAGGTGGGAGGATGGCTTGAGCCCAGGAGGCAGAGGTTGCAGTGAGCTGAGATTGTACCGCTACACTCCAGCCTGGGTGACAGAGTGAGGACCTGTCTCAAAAAAAAAAAAAAAAGAAAAAAAAAGGCGTAATAGGTGCAGTCAGTGTACCATAAATGCAAAAATCCAGCCCCCTCTCTCCCTCACAAGTGGCTTTAGATGATTATACCCCAAGAAAAAAACTAGTCAGGCTTGCTTCTGGCACTGTTTAAGTTCATTTGTATTCTGTGATTACCCACTGCGTCCCTAGACATTGCAAGCATTATCAACTGTGCTGAACTTAAATAGGTCAGTAGGAGCCTGGCCAACTCTACAACCCCAGCCACAGGGATGGGCAATTCCTTTGCAGGGAAGCCTGGAGGGCAGAGATAGCTCTACAAATCCACAAGTGTTGGCAAAGACGTGAAGCAATTAGAACTCCCCCAGTCTGCTGGTAGAAATGTAAAATCGTACAAACACTTTGGAAAATAATTTGGCAATTTCTTAAAAAGGTAGACATACTTCTCATATGATCCAGCCCTTTCATGCCTAGGTATTTACCTAAGAGAAATGAAAGTGTTATTTCCATACAAAGATGTGAACGTGAGTGCTCATGGAAACTTTATTTGGAAAAGCTGCAAACTAGAAAGAATCCACATGTTCTTTGACAGATCATACTACTCAACGGTGAAAAAGCAGCAGCTGCTGATGTCCACAACAGCAATGAATCTTAAAATCATGATGGTGGGTGAAGGCAGCCATGCTGTGCTGACACACGTTGTTTCCCTGTATATAAAATTCTAGGAAATGAAAACTAATCCAATGGGACAGAAAGCAGATCTCGGCATGGGACGCTTGGGGGTGGAGGATTATAAGGGGCATAAGGGAACTTTTGAATGTTGTCTATGTTTATTAACATAATTTTTCCAGGGTGAAGTTTTCAAGGGTGTACACTCATATCAGAAATCATTGAATTGTGTCCTGAAAAAGCGTTTCTCCTCAGGCAGGAAAGAAGGTGTGGCACCTGGCACACTTGGTGCTCCTGTTCCGGAAAACTCCGGTCCCCACCCGCATTTGTAGAGAGGTGTTCTGCCAGGCCTCCACATCGTCTTTCATAGGCAAAATGGAAAGGAGCAAGTCTGATCTTTGTGCTACATTCTGCTGGGGGCCCGGTAACGTCCGAGCCCAGGGTCAACCTCTGTCCCCAGCAGAGGAAGAAGACAAAAGGTTACGTGACTGGCCCACGGTCACTCAGCAAGTCACGGCCCAGCCAGTGATTTGTCCTCCTATATCCCGACTGTGGACCTGAGCTCGGGTCACCGGGTCACACGGCTTCCCAAGCCCTTCACAGCTGCCTGTTGTTTCCTGGTGGTGTGCTTTCCCCTCTGAGTGCTGGATTGAGACCATTTTCTCTGAAGTTCGGAGTTTTTAAGGACGCTCTTGGAAACCAGTCCTGGTTTTCAGTAAAATCGTATTCCTCATTCCATTGTATCCCTAGGTCACAGATAAACAGCTCTTTAGTCCCCCTGAGTCGCTTTGATCATTGGTCCTTTCATCCCAGATCTATACCGGTGGCCTCAGCCCTCTGGAGCCCGCATGAGCCCAGACTCTGTAAGGGTAATCTGTGGATCAGTCCGACATACATATGCTTAGCCAGAGTCATAAATGCCTTCATTATTCCAGACCACCCAGCTAATATTTTATTTTCAATATGAATGCCCAAGTCGTACAATGGCCTTGTTGTACTGCACACTTAGGCTGTGGCAAAGCCCGACCGTAATCTCCTCGTTCATAAAGGACCCACAGGGCTCAGGTTATCCTTACTACTTTTGTGAGCACTTGCAAAATCCTTTGGGAAACCAGTGTAGTTTACAGCAATGTCTTGGGCCACTCGTCTCCCTAGCCCCTCCTAGTCATTCATGGGGGATTTCCAAACGGCCCCACACACCACACACAGGGTGGCCGCCCCCAGTGCCGGCGCACGCCCACGTGCCAGGACCGACTCGGGGGCTCAACCCGGTGCTGGTGGAGGCTCTCCCCTCTCCCATTCCCCGCAGGCTCCCTCCCTACCCACTTTCTGCCTCTGCTATTTCTCTTGAAAGGAGTTTGTACTCTGCTGCACACTTAACCGAAATATAGGAGGTTATAAAAAAGTAAAGCCTCTGGTGGAATGAAACACTTGCAGTGTTGACCATGGTACATCCTGTCTTGACATACCCTGCAGGAGAGTAAGAGGAGATGCCAGTCTGGTGTGGATTAAAAAGAAAACAACACACCTTGGCTGTTTATTTTTCCAGTGGTTGAAAATGCCCCTTCACTGCTTGTAAACTATTGTGGAAGATCCTCAGTGTTAGGCACTGAAAATGAAGACGCTTATAGAATTGTGCACCAGAACCATGATGTGCAGAGCGGTCCATGGGCCAGCAGCATTGGTATCACTTGGGAGCTTGTGAAAAATGCAGAGTCTTAGGTCCCAATCCCTGTTTTTCCAAATCAGATTCTGTAGTTTAATAAGGTCCCCAGGTGATCACAGTCTGAGAAGTTCTGCTCGAAAAAATCACTGTCGAATGTTCCAGGACAAGAAAGTTAATCAGCCACCTTGAACAGACCACCTTGAAAATGGGGAAGGGGCTATTGTTTCCCAGGCCTTTTGGGCAGTTTTCAGCATTCCAGAATTCCCTAAAAGAGTTGATTCCCTGCCGGATGCGGTGGCTCGTGCCTGTAATCCCAGCACTTTGGGAGGCCGAGGTGGTTGGATCACCTGAGGTCAGGAGTTCGAGACTGGCCTGGCCAACATGGTGAAAACCTATCTCTACTAAAAATACAAAAATTAGCTGGCCATGGTGGCATGCCCCTGTAATTCCAGCTACTTGGGAGGCTGAGGCAGGAGAATCACTTGAACTCGGAAGGCAGAAGTTGCAGTGAGCCGAGATTGCACCACTGTATTCCAGCCTGGGCAACAGAGAGAGGCTCCGTCTCAAAAAAAAAAAAGTTGATTCCCCAGTGGCCTGAGTGGGAAGAACATAGTCCAGGTTGAGACATGAGGCCTGTGTTTGGCATATTCTTGGGGCAGGGGGTAGGGGATATAGAGAAAGCTACAAGAGACATCAGCCCTCCACGACCTCAATAAAAGCCACCCCAGGATCACAAACTCACACAACCCTAGAGGTGACAGCTACGATTACCAATCTTAATAACCATCAATCACATGCCATAAAAACATTGCTATTTAAGATAGCTCTCTGTTGTAGAGGTATTTTTGTTCCTTCTCTTTTTAGACTTGTTTTTCTGTGACACACACATACACTTCAACTTGACCTACCAGAAAAATAGAAGGGAAACATTTTCATTCATACGGCATTGTCTCTGCCTAGTTAATTACTCTCCAGGAAAAATCAAGTTCATGTCACTCCCCTGGAATTTTCTCATTTGATCTGCTACATTGGCTTCATCAGTTTCCTCTAGATCAGTGATTCTCAACTGGGGGAGATTTTGCCTCCCAGGGGACATTTGGCAATGTTTGGGGACATTTGAGGTTTCAAAGCAGAGGATAAAGAGGTGGTCCTAGCATCAGGTAGAGATTAGCTGGCGACGCTGCTGAATGTGCTGCAATGCACAGAACAGCCCCGCAACAAGGAACCGCCCGGCCCAAAAGGCCAAAAGTGCTGAGGGCGAGAAATCCTGCTCTGGACAGCTGCTACTTGAAACACATTTCATGGCCATTCTAACGTTTATCCCACAACGAGTTCCCTCAACCTGCTGCCCACACACAGCCATGCGCCCCCTCCTCTGAGAGCACATATGGATTTACTAGCAATCATATGCCACACTTACTGAATGCTTCATCTATTCCAGGCATTGCTTTGTGAGCTCGCTATGCACTTTCCAGCAACGTATTTATACTTTATAACAACCTTGGAGGTTTGGAGTCTTAGAAACTACTCTTATTATCATCCCATTCAACGGATAAGGACAACTGAGACCCAGAGGGGAACTCTTTGCCTGAGATAAAGGGTGAAGCCACGGTTTGCACCCAAGCCCATTGTCTCCAGAACCCATCTTCTTTTTTTTTTTTGAGACGGAGTCTCGCTCTGTCACCCAGGCTGGAGTGCAGTGGCGCAATCTCTGCTCACTGCAAGCTCCGCCTCCCGGGTTCACGCCATTCTCCTGCCTAGCCCCCTGAGTAGCTGGGACTACAGGTGCCCGCCACCACGCCCGGCTAATTTTTTGTATTTTTAGTAGAGACGGGGTTTCACCGTGGTAGCCAGGATGGTCTCGATCTCCTGACCTCGTGATCCACCTGCCGTGGCCTCCCAAAGTGCTGGGATTACAGGCATGAGCCACCGTGCCCGGCCCAGAACCCATCTTCTTAACCACAACACAATTCTGATGACTAGATACCTGCCAAGAAACTGGGGGTGACAGGGACTCTGTGCACCACAGTCAGGCTCCCAGGAGCCATAGGCCATGGGCAAGGCCTGCTCTTCTCAGGAGAACATGCTCCTTTACAAACATCGCTTTGCCCCAGGCACTGACCCCAGGCACCAGGTTGAGCATGAGAAATAAGAGGGAGGGCGAGGCCCAGTGGCTCACGCCTGTAATCCCAGCACTTTGGGAGGCCGAGGCGGGTGGATCATGTGAGGTCAAGAAGTTGAGACCAGCCTGGCCAACATGGTGAAACCAGGTCTCTACTAAAATTACAGAAATTAGCCAGGCGTGGTGGCATATACCTGTAGTCCCAGCTACTCAGGAGGCTGAGGCAGGAGAATTGCTTGAACCCCGAAGGCAGAGGTTGCAGTGAGCCAAGACTGCACCACTGTACTCCAGTCTGGACAGAGCAAGACTCCATCTCAAAATAAAAAATAAAAATGTTTAAAAAAGAAAGTAAGGGGGAAAACATCCTGGGTTCATTCTGGGAAAGCACAGTGGTTAGGAAGTTGAAGATGTCTCTGCGGGACCGTGTGCCATTTCCTGAAAGCCTGTTCTGCAGCCTGTTCTGAGTCCTCCCGGTGTATAGTTGCTGGTAGAAAAGAGAGAAATAGCCCTGAGTCTGGCCATCTGGCTTGTAAAAGGGGAGGAGGATGAGTGAGTGGTCGTAATTCTGTTCTTAGTGTTTGAGGAACAAAATACAATGTCAGCTGATTGTGGCAGATCTGAGAAGTCCCATTCTACTTTTTTTTTTTTTTTTTAAGAGCCAGAGTCTTGCTCTGTCACTCAGGCTGGAGTGCACAGATGTGATCATAGCTCACTGTAACCCTGAACTCCTGGGCTTAAGGCACCCTTCTGTCTCAGCTCTCCAAGTAGCTAAGACTACAGGTGTGCACCACCGTGGCCAGCTAATTTCTTTTCTTTTCTTTTCTTTTCTTTTTTGAGACGGAGTTTCACTCTTGTTGACCAGGCTGGAGTGCAATGGCGAGATCTTGGCTCACTGCAACCTCCACCTCCTGGGTTGAAGCGATTCTGCTGTCTCAGCCCCCCAGGTAGCTGGGATTACAGGCGTGTGCCACCACGCCCGGCTAATTTTGTCTTTTTAGTAGAGACAGAGTTTCACCACGTTGGTCAGGCTGGTCTCAAACTCCCGGCCTCAAGCGATCCACCTGCCTTGGCCTCCCAAAGTCCTGGGATTTCAGGCGTGAGCCACCATGCCTGGCTGCCAGCTAATTTCTTTAAAGTTTTTTTTTTTAGAGATGACGTCTTGCTACGTTGCCCAGGCTGGAGTGCAGTGGCATGATTGTAGCTCACTGTAACCTTGAACTCCTGGCCTCAAGTGATCTGCCTCTGCTTCCCAAATCACTAGGATTATAAATATGAGCCACCACATCTGGCCAGAAGTCCCATTCTTCTAGAAGAAAAGTTGAATCACACTTGAGGAAAAGATGCAAAACCTTTCTCTAGCATAGTGATTCCCCCAAATCCTACTCCCTTTGAGTGTCTCGCCAGCCACATGGCTAATGGTCCCTTCCTCACCACCCTGCCTTGCATCTCTAACCCACACTGCAACCAGAATAATCTGTGTATTTTACAAAGACAATCAAACACAGTGCACAGTAAGTACAGCCATCCATCAACTTTTGTGGAGAGACATTGAAGTTCAAACACTTAAATAATTTAACGGAAGTATTTTACTGGCACAGATATAATTTATTCAGGTGAGGCATACCTGATAAGAATGTAAGCCGACACCCATCACCATATATATCAGCCATTTGTGGACAGATTCCTGAGTGCCAGGCACTGAGTGCCAGGACAGTTTATATGCGTTGCGTATCTTATTCAATCCTCGTAACAACCTCGTCATTTCGTGAATGAAGAAATAGAGGTTCAGAGAGACAAAGTAACTTGCCCAGAGTCACACAGTTGGCCAGTAGCAGAACCAGAACCCAGGCCTGTTTCCTACTCACTGGACTGACCTGTTGCCCCCTGGATCAATTAAGCTGTCATTAAGATGTTCCCTAATAAATTGGGCACCCCGATCCTACAGCACAGAAGTTGTGGCTTCCTTCTCACAGCCTCTTGGAGTCACTCAGCAACATCCCCACATGACCTTGCTGTAAGTCTGTGGAGAATGAGGTCGCCCTCCCTCTCAGCTTTTCCTGGAGAACCAAGTGACCTAAGGGTCCGTCAGCATGCTGAGTAGAGCTGCTAGGGGCAGAGGCTTTCAGGGGAGAAGAGAGACTTCTATTCCCTTGGCAAAAAGAAGATGGAAAAAGTGCTGCCTTGCCTAAAGGCAGAAAGAGTTTACAACAAAGTTACCAGGACGGAATGGGTGAAGGAAAGGGAAGCCTTCGGCACTGTTCCTCTGCCTCCTCCTTCTTGGGATGCTTTAGCTCCATGTAGCACTTCTCAATGAGAGGACAATTTTGCCAACCAGGGGATATTTGACTGTGTCTAGAAACTTTCAGATCATAACTAGGGGAGGGGGAGAGCTGCTGGTCACTACTGGGTAGAGGTCAGGGATGCTGTTGAACCCTCTACAGTACAGAGGACATTTGCAACAAAAAAGTATCTGCCCCAAAATGTCAGTGGGGCTGAGGGTGAGAAACTGCTCTATGGGATAAAACATGGAGCTTCACAAGCCCAGGTAAGCACAGCGTATTTGGGTAAAAACATCATCATCTTTCTCATCTCTCATTTTTATCCGGTCCCACTTTTCTCTCTGCCAACAAATGAACAGGGATTCAGAAATGCGGACTCTTTGTTCCCCACCCCTGAATCTGGAAGCAAAAGAAAAGCTAGTCCTGGCCGGGGGCAGTGGCTCACGCCTGTAGTCTTAGCACTTTGGGAGGCCGAGGTGGGTGAATCCTCTGAGGTCAGGAGTTCGAGACCAGCCTGGCCAACATGGTGAAACCCTGTCTCTATTAAAATACAAAAATTAGCCAGGCATGGTGGTGCGCACCAGCAGTCCTAGCTACTCAGGAGGCTGAGGCAGGAGAATCACTTGAACCTGGGGGCAGAGGTTACAGTGAGCTGAGATCGCACCACTTCACTACAGCCTGGGCAAAAGAGTGAAACTCGAAAGAGAGAGAGAGAGAGAGAGAGAGAGAAGGAAGGAAGGAAGGAAGGAAGGAAGGAAGGAAGGAAGGAAGGAAGGAAGGAAGGAAGGAAGGAAGGAAGGAAGGAAGGGAGGGAGGAAGGAAAGAGAGAGAGAGAAAGAAAGAGAGGGAGGGAGGAAGGAAGGAAGGAAGGGAGGGAGGGAGGAAGGAAGGGAGGAAGGAAGGGAAGAAGGAAAGAGAGAGAAAGAAAGGGAGGGAGGGAGGAAGGAAGGAAGGAAGGAAAGAAGGAAAGCAGGGAGGCAGGCAGGCGAGTCCCAACACAAAACAGGTGTGCTTGCTGCCCTGCTGCACCTTGACAGTCACCAGTAAGGCTGGGACTCCTTTACTCCTCCTTAGAGAAATGAGAGGTTCTGAGAAAAAATGTTAGCCCAGCAAAATGTGGGGAAAAAATGGGAAACAAGAACATTCCAGAAAGAATTTTCTGGAACCTCTCTCTGAAGTAGATAAAGTAAAATGTGCAATTTAAAAAAGAAAGGTAAAACAAGCAAATACAAAATGGGAAACAAAAGTATAATACAGGTATTGTCTCTGCAGCCCAGGACAGGTCAGTGTGCTTGCAAGAAGGAACGTGACATTCACAAGACCATCCTAGGCTGGTTCCTCCAAGAAGCAGACACCGAGATGGAGTTAGGAGTGCTGAGGATTAATTGGTAGTAGCACCTTTGAATGAAAAAGGGTGGATGCAATATTGGGATAAAGGGTACCACCCAAACTGTGGTACAAACATGGCAAAGTGCCAGGAATTGACCAGATTCTACCTCCCCACCTTGTTCAGTCTTTGGCAGGGGCTCCCCAGAATGGCATGTCATCAGCCAGCCACACTCCTGGGCAGAACCTCCCTGAAGGGGAAACTGCGTCATGTCTCAGGGTGGGCTCCTCAAAAGGAGACCCTGAGGCAGGGATTTATGTGAACGTGATTTATGAGAAATTAATCCCAGGAAAAACCTGGGAGTGGGGTAGCAGGCCAGAGAAGGGAGGGAGCCCGAGCCAGGTGAGAGAGTAGGCAAAGTCCCACGGAGAGAAACCTCAGCTTAGCCCCGGTGAAGACCACACCCTTGACCCGTCAGGGCTGGCCAGCCGCAGTCTATAACCCATCTGCCCTGTGAGGCACAGGTCAGGGCTGCCCCCGAAGAGTAGTGAATTCCCAGGCACTACTTGTTCCTGTGCCTGCAGGCAAAGTGAGTTCCGGTAGCTTCCGGACAGTGCTCAAAGACACAGGTGCTGGCTGTTGGCAGTGAAGACACCCCAGTCACAGCTGTGCCTGAACATGGCCAAGGGCCTGAGGGCACGTGTGTGGAGTACTGGCAGCACCCCATGCAGGTAGAAACTCACATATTAGCAATGCAGAGAGGGAAAACTGGAAATGGAATCTATTATTATTATTTTATTATTATTATTATTATTAAGACAGGGTCTCACTCTTGCCCAGGCTGGAGTGCAATGGCGTGATCACAGCTCACTACAGTGTTGACCTCCTGAATTCATGTGATCTCCTCACTGCCTCAGCCTCACAGGTTGCTGAGCCTAAAGGAGCACACCCCCCACCCCTACGCCTGGTTGTTGTTCTTTTTTATTAAAATTTAGAGACGACATATCGCTCTCTTGCCCAGGCTGGTCTTAAACTCATGTCTTCAAACCATCTGCTCACCTTGACCTCCCAAAGTGCTAGGATTATAGGTATGAGCCATCACACCCAACCTAAGATCAATTACTTTTTTTTTTTTTTTTGAGATGGAATCTCGCTGTATCGCCCAGGCTGGAGTGCAGTGGCGCGATCTTGGCTCCCTGCAAGCTCCGCCTCCCGGGTTCACGCCGCCATTCTCCTGCCTCAGCTGCCTAAGTAGCTGGGACTACAGGCGCCCGCCACCACGCCCGGCTAGTTTTTTGTATTTTTAGTAGAGACGGGGTTTCACCGTGTTAGCCAGGATGGTCTCGATCTCCTGACCTCGAGATCCACCCGCCTCGGCCTCCCAAAGTGCTGAGATTACAGGCATGAGCCACCGCGCCCAGCCTAGATCAATTACTTTTAAAAGTTTGTTAAACTATTAATTTAAAAGTCAACTTGACTTTTTGTTTCAAAAAAAAAAAAAAAAAAAAAAAGAAGCCGAGTATGAAGCTTTGCACTTGCTGAGAGCGTGGGAAGCGAGCTACTCATTCTTCTTCCCTCTCTAGAGCCAATGAGGCTCCAGCTCTTTGTCCCAGATGTTTGAGGGGCCCACGGAGACCCAATGACAGATACCAGAGTAGAGTAATAGATTACCTAGAGCAACGCAAAGGAGATGTGAAGCCATTTGCTTCACTGAACAACTGTGATGTGTTTCCCACAGTTACAATAACGAATTGCCTCAATAAGGCCTTTGGGGCATAAAAGAGAGAGTATGTCTACAGCTTCACCAAGCGCTGAAGGGCGCAGTTCAGGTAAATCAGAAGTTCTTCTCAAAGTGCTTTACCCCATTGTATTGCAGAAGTTTGCCGACAGGCTTATTTTCCTTTCTTTCAGTATTTTTCTCTGTGGGTCTCTACAGAGAAGTTTTCCAAAAGAAACCTCAGGGGCGAGGTGGCGGGCGCCTGTAGTCCCAGCTACTCGGGAGGCTGAGGCAGGAGAATGGCGTGAACCCGGGAGGCGGAGCTTGCAGTGAGCTGAGATCCGGCCGCTGTACTCCAGCCTGGGCGGCAGAGCAAGACTCCGTCTAAAAAAAAAAAAAAAAAAAAAAAGAAACCTCAGGATTCTTATTTCTCAGGTTCTGGTAGGGGTGGTAGATGGGTCAAAGTTGTGTCCCCACCACAAACTGAAGCTCATTTGGAATTCCTGCAGTTAATTTTACCACTGTCAGTGGTGGAACCAGGTCACTCTGATCCCAATACTGCTTCCCTTCAAATCTGAGTTATCCACATGGACGGTTTAGGGTAGGTGAGCCAGAAGTCATCAAACTTCTATGTGGTGGTATGTAAGCCTGTGTTGTATAACTCACTTACTTTGCCTTTTCTTTTGCTTATTATTTTATTTGCTTATTTGCTGTTTTTTGTTTGTTTGTTTTTTGAGATGGAGTCTCGCTCTGTCACCCAGACTGGAGTGCAGTGGTGCCCTCTTGGCTCATGGCAACCTCTGCCTCCCAGGTTCAAGTGATTCTCCTGCCTCAGTCTCCCGAGTAGCTGGGATTACAGGCATGTGTCACCATACCCAGCTAATTTTTGTATTTTTAGTAGAGATAGGGTTTCACCATGTTGGCCAGGCTGGTCCTGACCTCAGGTAATCCACCCGCCTCGGCCTCCCAAAGTGCTGGGATTACAGGCGTGAGCCACCACATCCAGTCTGCCTTTAGTTATTTTAAGAACAGTTTCTAATTTGCAGAAAAATTGAGAAGATGATGTAGAGTTCTCATATAGCCTCCCACACACAGATTCTCCTATTACTAGCATCTTACATTAGTGTGGTACAGAGACTATAATTAATGAACCAATACTGACACATTAGTATTAAGTAAAGCCCATAGTTTATTCAGGTTTTCTTAGTTTTCTACCTAATGTATTTTTCTCTGTATTAGGATGTTGCCAGGATCCTGCATTATGTTTGACTACCATATCTTTTTACACTCCTTTGGACTGCGAGTTTTTCTGACCTTCTTCGTTTTTGGTGACTTTGACAGTGCTGAGAAGTACGGGCCAGGTGTATTGTAGGAAGTCCCTCTGTTAGGATGTCTCTGATGTTTTTTTCATGATGAATTGGGATCACAGATTTTGGGGAGGAAGACCACAAGAGATAAAGTGCTTCATCACTTCATGTCAAGGGTATATATGATCAATGTGATTACGGCTGTTGGTGTTGACCTTGATCACCTGGCTAAAGTTGTAGTTCTCAGGATTCTCCACTGTACGTTACCCTTTTATTTCCCTGTCTCATGCTGTGCTCTTTGGAAGGAAGCCACCATGTGTGATCCACACTTAAGGAGCGAGAAGTTGTGCTCTACCTCCTTTTGGCTGGACTCTACATAATTTACTTGAAATTCTGCATGGAGATTTGTCTCTTCTCCCCATTAATTAATTTATGCATCATTTATTTGTGTCAGTATGGATTTGTAGATGTTTATTTTCAACTTTACCTTTGAAACTTTGACTTTATTTGATACGATTGTATTTATTTTGTTGCCCAAATTGTTCCAGATCTCGCCATTGGAAGCTCTTTAAGTTGGCTTCTGTGCTCCTTTGACATGCCCCCATCAATGTGTGTTAATTTTTTTTTATCACCGCCTTATTTTCTGGTACTGTAAGTTGTTTCAGGCTCATCTCATATATCTCCTACCCCAGTTCTAGAAAGAGACATTTTTCCAAGGAACAATGGTTTATTTCATTTTTTTGGAGACTGTTAAAGCCAAGATCTGAGTTTGTTGCTTGTGGTTACTGAGATGTCATTGATTTTAGGACCTCTCAGCTGACAGAACAAAGAAATATATAGTCACATGTTACACAATGTTTTAGTCAACAACAGACCACATATACAACAGTGGTACCATAAGATTAAAATACCATGTTTTTACTGTAACTTATTTATATTTCGATGCATTTAAATACATCTAAATATAGGTGTATTTAGATGTATCCCGTTGTGTTACAATTGCCTACAGCATTCGGGTGCTGTACAGGTGGGTAGCCTAGGAGCGACAGACTATACCATGTAGCCTAGGTGTGTAGCAGGCCACACCATCTACGTCTGTGTAAGCACACCCTATGATGTTCACACTACACAGTTGCCTAACAATGATTCATCAGGACACGTCCCGGTTGTTAAGTGATGCCTGACTGTGTGTGTATATGTGCATATTCATAAATATGCTCATATGGAATCGTCTGTATTTATATTGAGTTAAACATGAGTTGTTACTGATAGCTGCAACTCGAATCCACTACCACATGGGTCATTCGAGTCTTCTGTCCTTGCTCAGTGTAAATTCCTGCTCCAAGAGTAAAAACCCTGACTTCCATCATCACTATTCTTAACTGCTTAGTTCCAGGCACATGTATCATATCTGGTTTGTTAGCCCATCCTCTGTGAGAAACAATTTCCTCCGAATACAGTGCTTATGTGCAGTCCTTTTGCCTTCAGTCCTACACATTCCATTTATTTCCAAAGTTCTTTAGATGAACACCTATTCCCCTACCTCCTTCAGTGAAGTTATTTCATACATTTAATAATACAGGTAGATTATCTTGTCTCAGTCTTAATTTTTTCCCTGGGTTGCACTAATTTGGTTTTGATTTAAAAATTTGAAGCAATTTTTCTATGCCCAATGAGTCTCCCTGTCAGATTCTATCAAGTGGGGACCTTGAATAGCAAAATCATTTTCACTAGCAGTCTGGCTACAGAAAAAAGTTGCCATCAAGTATCTGAGGACTCAGACGGTGTAAGTTACCATGACAGTTGTAGTCTCTACCTCCCAGGGTGTGTGTGTGTGTGTGTGTGCACCTGTGTGTGGGTGTGTGTGGTTTAAGTGGGTTTGACACATTCTACATCCTCAGAACAGATCACAGCACATAGAAAATGCTTCATAAATGCTTCTGTTATTATTACCACCACCAAGTTTTCAGCAGAAGAGCACAGTGGCATAAACATTTAAAAAATCACTCCGGAAGCTGACTAGTAGTGGGGTCACTGGAGAAGCCTGGATGAGGGATGGGGACAGGATGGGGGTGGGCATAGAGAAAGGGAAAAGTTGAGTTGCCAATGGAGATGATGGGGTATGAGACGGAAGAGTCAAGGATAATACCTTGTTTTTGTCTTGAACAATCAGACACCAGGAATGGTGGGGAGGAAGGTTTTGGTTTGGTTCATCCTGAAAGCAGAGCGTGCAACAAGGACTTGGATGCAGGACGTTCATTTGGAAGGGGATCCCAGGAAGCTGGAGTGAGGGATAGAAAGATGGAAGGCAAAAAGCCAATAAAAGATGTGTCATCACTGTGGACAACTAGGCTCAGTCTCACCTGGGGCCCTCAGGGGAACTGTGTGGAACATGCCTCAGAGTTGCCCCTCTGAAAGATGGGAGACTGGGATGCTTACCCACCAGCTCCCACTCCCTTGGTGGAAGATGGCCCTGGAGCATTAACTCTCCTTCCTCCCTGCCTTTCCTGCCCTTGCTGCAGGCAGTGTGGGCTTCCCTGGCTTGGGAGAAAGTCCTGTGGCAGAAAAGTGAAGAGCTGCTGTGGTGGCAGAAGTGGGATGCCCTTGGTGTAGAACTGTCTGCCACAGCTGTGGAAAAACCAGAGCCTGGTGGAGGAGGAGTCCAAAAGATGTTTGCTACATGGAGAAAGATCAGGTTTCCAAGGGTGGGGTGGAGGACAAATTAGGCCTTTCCATTTTCAATTCAATGACTATTGAGCACAAGCAGGGTATTCTGTCTGGGTACATGGGAAATAGACTTGGAGCAGACCCAAAGGGAGTAAAGATGTGGTTCCTTCTCTCAATAATTTTACAACTAATAATATAATATAATTAATGGAATATAATACAAAGAGCACTGGCTTTGAAGTCACACACATCAGGTTTAAGTCCACCATTTTCTTCCTAGGCAAACTTAGGACATATTTTTAACCTTTTTGAGAACATTTCCTCTTTTATAAAATGAGATAACACTAGTTCCTCTTGTAGAAGTTTGTTCTGAGTAGCACATGAAGTAATGTACCGAAGGGGCTGGCACAGGGCCTGGTCTAGGAAAACACCAAGAACCATCAGTTGCTATTGTTGTTGCTGTTGTTAAAATCAGAGATAAGCTATTTGCCACAATCATTATTCAGAAAAAAAAGATTTTCTTTCATAAGAAGGCAAAAATCTTCTCTCTCACCCGCATCTTAGTTACTTTTAGATGCAGAATCTTGAGGAAGAAATACAAAAGTAGGTCTAATATCTGATTATCTAATACATTCTTTATGTCTAGAGAATGACTATTTTTACCCAAAAATCACTAAGGAATAATTCATACACATTCAGTCTTGTCCCTTTCTAACTTCAGAATTTAGTTATTATAGCTTTAGAATCTCCCGTTCATATCAAGAGGTGACTATAGAACAATCTTTTCACAAGAACTCTAAGCCATACTGCCATTGTTTAATTGCCTACTATCCTCATAGCTTATCTCTATCATTTTTAGTCTTTCTTCTGTAGACTGAAATCGGTGACTCTCAATTTGAAGAGCATGTGTTTGCATGTGTGTATGTTTGTGTGTGGAAGAGAGAGAGAAGAAGGAGGGGTTTGTATCAGTTATCTACTATCATGATAATGCTGCATAACAAACTACCATAAAACTTAGTGCCTGAAAACAAGAAGCATTTATTTAGCTCGCTTGTCTGTGGGTCAGTGATTCAGGCTCTGGTAGGCTGGGCAGCTCTGATGTCAGCGGGGCCCACAAACTTGTGGGACGCTGTTGGCTGTTGGCTGATCGAGAGGGGCATGGACTTGGCTGGGATGCCTGGGGCAGCTGGACTTGGCTTCCCAGGCCTCCTCCTACATCAGGCCAGCTCCAGCCTCCTCTTATGGTGAAGGTAGAGGAGCAGGAGAGAGAGCCAATGGATAAGTGTTGCCGCATGCCTCTGTGCACATCACATCTCTAACATCACTTGGCCAAAGCAAAATCAAAGGCTGAGGAAAGAGAGTTGCCTCTTTAGTGAAATAACTGAAAAGTCACACCACAGATGGCCTGAATACAGGGAGGGGTGGAGAATGGAAGCTACTCATGCCACCTCTCATGGGGTAGGTATCAGAGTTACCTTGGGAACATTTGCTAACTCCTCACACACATCCTCCATCTGTGATAGGGACTCTGACACACTCTGCTTCCCCCACACTGCACCTTGCTGTGGGAAAACCACTTCCTCACAGGCCCTACATGAACAAACCCTCCTTCCAAGCCCACTCAGATTCCACGCCGGGTTATGGACTTCCATTAGTGCAAAATGTTTAACTGTATTTAAGAAGGAAAACATTTATTGGACACTGTGCTAGTTCAGGGGATCCAGAAATGAGGAAGAGATAGTCACTGGCCCCAAGGGCTCCTGACTGGTTAGAGGAATAGCATAGCATGCAGTTTCAATGCAGCACAGCAAGGGAGACAACAGAGAAAAGCAAAGCACTGCCTTGGGCAGGGAGATTCAGAGGTAAAACCTTTTATTCATTCTTCTATCTGTTCTCCTACTTCAAAATGCAATTGAAAAATGAACTCCAGTTTCTTCAACAGATGTAGCAGAAGAAAATAAAAAATGGGGAGAAAACTACAGATTAAAAGAGACTTAAGCGATACATATCACAGCAACCTCATCACAGTGTAGATCTTACTGTGATTCAAACACACTGAAAAGAATTATGTTGTTTATAAAACAATTGGAAACATAAATGGCAATATTAAGAAATTACTGTTAATGTTTTCAGTCTAATAATATGATAGTGTGGCTATATTTAAAACAGTGCTGGCCAGGCACTGTAGCTGACGATCATAATCCCAGCACTTTGGGAGGCTGAGGCGGGTGGATCACTTGAGGCCAGGAGTTCGAGACCAGCCTGGCCAATATGGAGAAACCCCATCTCTACTAAAAATGCAAAAATTATCTGGGTATAGTGGCGGGCACCTGTAATCCCAGCTACTCAGGAGGCTGACACACAAGAATTGCTTGAACCCAGGAGTTGGAGGCTGCAGTGAGCTGAGGTCATGCCATGGCACCCCAGTCTGGGCAACAGAGCAAGACTATGTCTCAAAAAATAAAATAAAATAAAATAAAATAGTGCTATTTAGAGCAATATACCTAAACATTTGTGAGTGACATGATATAATGTTTAAGATTTGCATCAAAATAATACGGGAGTGGGTGTGGATGGGGCAGAACTGGCCATGGGTTGATGGTTATTGGGGCTGATGATGAGCACATGGGGACATGGGTCCTGTACACTTTTCTGTCGGCGTTCGTGTATGTTTCAAATTTTCCACAATAGAAAGTTAAATAAATAAGCTCTTCCTTAGAAAGATTGACAGGATTAGCACACCTGATTCTGATGATTTTCAGGAACCCCCCTCACCCCATCACACACACACACACACACACACACACACACACACACACACTCTCTTACAGTTCAGTCCATACGTAACCAACATCGTCCACTGGTTTGGTGCTTTGCTATTATTGTATTTTATCTCTTAATGGGCTAATAGCCAATGATTCCATCTGTACAAAAGCAATCTGTGCCCTTGAATCCCTTCTGGCCCCATAAGAACTATGAAGCTGGTTCATGCCCCTTCTCTCCAGGTCCCCTTGGGTGATCCCTGCCCTGATGCACCAACTCCTGCCATTCATGATCTTGTCAGGAATCCTGATGACTGTTCTGTATTCTCTCTTAGTGATGGAGAGCCACTGGCTCTTGCAAAAATGAGAAAACATGAAGTTAAAAAAAAAAAAAACCCCACCCATAACTCCCCAGACAGCTCCCCAGGGATAAAAGCATTCCTTTGCAAATTATTAGCTCACACTTAAATGCCTGGACCATTTCATGTTCAAAAAATGCTAATGGTTTTCTAACTTTTATCAAGAAAGTCTTGGATACTGATACAACCTAGTCTTTGGCTGCCAAGGTGGTCATCATATTCTTAGCTGGAAGTGGATGTAATAAGAATAAGCAGGAAGTTGCAGCCCAACTCCAGAATGAACGAAGTTCATTAGTTACCATGATGCTGCATGGTAACTCATGTTGACAATCTTAATGCTTCAATTCCCTTCAGGGACTTTGATATGAATATTCCAGAACATCAGTTCTGTCCAATCTGCAGATCCCACAGATGCAGGAAATGACACACCACCTTGTCCTGCAGGATGACCTCGTTGCCCACACGAGGTTTCTGACAAAAGCTTTTTCCTGACAAACATGTGAGCTCAGCTTTGCAGGGGATGAGAAATCAGAGGCTAAAAACTGAGGACGGTCTCATGTGGAGCCCAGTCTGTAAGTGGAGGATCATATCGTGTGGAGGCTGAAGGGTATGAGGAGGCACCATAGGTAGCTTTTAAGCCTATAATCTTCTTACTCTTGTCCAGATGGCTTAGCTGTGTATGTCTTCAACAATGGCTTGACATAGTTAGTAAAGTACTAGACTTAAGACTCTGGGAATACAAATACAGCTGTCTTCAGAATGCAGCCAGGTAATGCCTGGGTGCAAACTGGACAGAGCAATATATGTCAGATTAAGCTGGCATAGCCTTTGCTTCTAAAAGAAACATGCATTCGCCTATTTTTCTGGAAACACATGGGTTTCTGTATCTATCCTTTTCCCTCTTGGTGGGGCATGTGGGTGTAAACTTTATTTCCCTCTTCCCTGTAAGTGAAATAACATAGCAAGGGGGTTGAAAATTGGCAACTTATACTCAGCCCAGACACAGGAAGGAGTAGGGTGGGGTGGGGACCAGATACGCTGGGAGGGTGCAGCCACTGCTCAGCTCACTGGGGTTAGTGCCTCATGGAACCCAGCATTGCCAGGTCTTCCTGTTGCTGAAGGAAAATCAGAAATGTAGATACTTGCAAAAAATCTAAGTTTTAAAGTTTGGTAACTTATTCAAATCTATACATATTTTAAAATATATTGCAGGACAAACTAACAAAACCTGTCTGTGGGTGACTCTGATTCTTAGACCACGCGTTTGCAGCCTCTGCATAAACTAATGGGAAAAAAGTTAACCCTTGAACTTTCTTTCCTCATAAAAATGCCACTCTTTGGCAATAACACTTCCCCAAATCTTTTTTGTGTTCTGTTTGACTTATGAGGCATAAATAAAAAGTACTTCCTGCCATGTGAACTTCTACCTCCTCCACACGGTAGAAAGAAACACTTGCCTATTTCACTGTTGGATGCTATGGTTTTTGAATCCTTTTTCTTTAAGAACTTGCCTTTATCTCATTCCTTTGGGCCAGAAGCCTACTTTGCTGAGAAAACTTGGCAGGAGGTTATATTTAGAAAAGTGCGGAGCTTAGCAAATTCCCCTATCAGCTGCTCTGAAACCCATGACCCCACAGAGCGGAGCCTGCGTTCTGCTATTTCTGCCTGCCCTCGGGAGGACGTTTTATCAAAAAACACATGAGGCACTTCTGGCCTGTATGCCCAAGACAAGTGTATGAGCACTGATTTAAATGGGCATAGGGAATACCTCTTGGTAATAATTGTCTTATTTTATTGTTACCTTTATTGCCAGAACAACAACAAAAAAGGTTTTTATGACTAGTAAAAGGAAAGGGGTTAGCCACTTCTTTCCTCTCCCACTAGGCCAAGAATTCACTTCTCACCCCTTCTCCCTGCTTCCTATTTGCATTTAGGCCTTAAATGCTACAATCCAGTGGGCTTCATAATTTTACCTCCCGGGAGCAGCTACTCAGTTGGGTCATCCTCAGGTAACAGGGGTTTATGCCAAGAAAAGATGAGGAACGAGGGCAACAAGAAAATTAGGAACTCACAGACGGTTGTGCTGAGGAAGGCCTCACAGGGACTGAAATTCAGGACTCCTGTCTGGGACCAAGAGCTGTTCCTGATCCCAGGGTCTCAGTTCCCTTGAGGAGACATTCAACCCCCAGCTCGCAACAGGAGGAGTCCACCCATCTGCCACCTTTGTGGATGCTGGACTGAACTGTGAGCCCCACAAATTCATATTTTGATGTCCTAGCCCCCAGAAACTCAGAATGTGACCTTCTTAGGAATTACAGCCTTTAGACAGGTAATGAAGGTAAAACGCGGTCACACGGGCAGGTCCTACTCCAATGTGACTGGCGTCCTTAGGAGAAGAGGAGATGAGGACACAGGCACTTGCAGGAGGAAATGCCTGTGCAGACACAGGGAGCAGGTGGCCATCTGCAAGCCAATGAGAGAGGGCTGAGAGGAAGCCACCCTGCCCAACAAGAAGCCAACCCCGCCGACAACACCTTGATCTCCAGCACGGCGAGAGCTCTGTTTCGAGGCTTAGCCACTTTTGCCCCTGTTACTCCGCAGTTACCGCTGCCACCCACCATCCTAGCTCCTGAATATCTCTGTATCCCCACTTGTGCTGACTCAGAGCTTCTGCCCTGGCAGAGCACTCTGGTCAACCCTCCTTGCAAGGTGCTGGGTCAGGTGCCCCATCCTGTTGCAACCCTGTGTCCAGGAGGTCACTGGATATGCTCTGAAGCTGCCTGGGGCTGTCTGCCTTGGCATGAGCTGCAGGAAGGGACTCTCTCCCAAGAAAGGAGTACATGTATACACATGTGTGTGCATTTGTGAAACATGCTTGATTGGCACATCACCACCCTCATTTATTCAAAAGCCAGTTTATTCTTGAAAACGCGAACTAGGCTACAGGGATGATGAGGTGGGGATTTGCAGTGGGGTTTGAGAAAACTTTAGGGAGGAAAGACATGCTTTGTGATTCGATTGTGTCCATGATTTTGATTGTGGCCATGGATTTATGTTTATCTTTCCAAAACTCACGAAATCATACCCATTACAACATGGATACTGTTTATTGCATTAAATGAAACTTCAATAAAGTTGACTTTTGTAAAAGCCACTCTAGGAAGCTAGTTTCTGGATATTTGGCACTCTTGGGGTATGACAGAGAAGTCTGGAGGCTTGGGCCGAGTGCTAGAGAGGGCTCAGAAACCTCGCCTGGCTCATCCTGTAACATGAACCTGCAGTTTCTCCACCTTCTTGGCTTGGCAGACAGTGGGGTTGGTAGGCAAGGACCAGTTGTGTTGCGAAAACCTGGCAGCTAGAGTGAGCAGCAGAGTCAAATGAAGGTGTTGAGCAACCACTAAAGAGGAAGCCTCAGCTAATTATGGCGATGATTGCTGTAGTGGTGATCTGACACCTCCCTTTCGGGGAGTGTAAGAAAATACCCTCTGGTCTGAGCCCCTCTTGTTCATCCCCACTGTGTTCAAAAACTACGTTTTCTCAAAATTCGATTGCAATTGTAGCTCAGTTTCCATTTTGGAGTGCAAGCTTTGATATCCCCGTCAGTACAAGTATTTCATGAGGCAATGTTGCTTGCGACATAACCTGAAAGGAATCCTGCTAACATCTAGAAGGGATGTGCCCAGACCACGCCAAGCCCTGGCTTCACTCTTGCTGGTTTTGGTACATGCTGAGTTGAGCAAGAATAGATGGACCCATTACATTGCTATTAATTAAAAAAAATAGAGTTTAAAGACACAGCCAACTTTTTTTAATTTTTTGAAAACAGAAACAAAGATATTGATCAGATATTCCTTTTTAATAAACCTTTTATTGAGGTACAGCATAATACAGAAATGTGTGCCAATTGTAGAGGAACAGCTTTATTGCTGTATAACACAGTATTCTACTCTATGACAGCACCATAATTTATTTATGCATTCTACTCTTGCTGAGTATTTGGATCCTTCCCAGTTTGGGGTGCAGAGGTGACAACATAATGCCTTTTCCTCACTCATCACAAGGGTTGTGGTTGACACTCTTCTACTGAAAGACAGGCCAGCAAGAGAAAAAGTGTAACACATATGTTTAACCAAGTTTTACATGATATGGGAGCCGTCAGAAGTGAAGACCCAAAACCCAGGGATAACTGTTTCGTTTTGCCCTGTTTTGTATGCTAAGTCTGATTAAAGAAGTGGATAGTTGTGGAGAAGCATGATTGGACGAAAAGTCCAGTGGTAATAAATGGGGTGGAGTGGGAGAACCCAGCAAAAACCCTTTGCTTGTTCAGATTCTTTCCGTTTTTATCCTTTCCTTTCCTTTTCTTTCTTTTTTTCTTTTTTTTTTTTTTGAGATAGTCTTGCTCTGTAACCCAGGCCAGAGTACAGAGGCACGATCTAGGCTCACTGCAACCTCCACCTCCTGGGTTCTTGTGCCTCAGCCTCCCAAGAAACTGGAATCACAGGAGTGCATCACCACACCCGGTTAATTTTTGTATTTTTAGTAGAGACAGGGTTTTGCCATGTGGGTCAGGCTTGTCTCCAACTCTTGTTCTCAAGCAATTTTCTCACCTTGGCCTCCCAAAGTGCTGGGATTACAATGCAACTGGCCTTTAAATTTTTTCTTAGATTTATCATTTATTTTTTATCTTTTAATTTTTTACAGTTATTTGAGATTTTAAAAATGTTTGTTCATATTATTGGCCTCTGTGTATACAGCATTTCTTCCTCCTGGCTGCAAGCAGGATCCCTCTCGGAAGAGGGTCTTACGGCCTGCCTTCAGAGGAGGCAGATCAGAGAGTGACTTTCTAGCTTTTATGGCTTGCTTTGGGGGAAAGGAGTTCTAGTTTCTATGACCCACTTCAGGAAAAGAGGAATCCTGGTTTCTATGACATGGCTTGCGGGAGAAAAGGGAACAGGAGAACAACGGCAAGAGGAGGTCAGAGCCTTTGCTTCTGAGGCCCCTCCAGTCTCCTTCAGTTCAGAGTACTCAGCGCACCAAGGGGCTGTACTTCGGGGTATTGCGTGCTGAGCCCCAGGCAGGGGTTAATATGAACTGTGCTGCTATGAACATTTTAGTACATTTCCATAGATGAATACGTGTTCAGAATTCTGCCAAAAATGCTTGGCTCAGATGTTTAGTTTTCTAACAAATAATTTTCTAAAATGACTGTAGTAACATTTACTTATACCATTTGTGTATAAGCATTTCTGCTGTTTCTCCTCCTTGCTAACATTGGTTTTTATATCTTTTTTTATTATAGCCATTCTGGGTCAAAAATTTATTTGAGAAAAAATTGATAAGCTGGGAAGGAATCGTCATCATAAATATTTTCTATTAGGGAAATTTTGTTTCTTTTTAATTTACATTTTATTTTTATTATTTTTTTAAGAGGTAGGGTCTTGCTCTGTTGCCCAGGCTGGAATGTAGTGGTGTGATCACAGCTCACTGCAGCCTCAACCTTTTGGGTTCCAGCAATCCCACCTTACCCTGCTGAGTAGCTGGGACTACAGGCACACACCACCATGCCTGGCTAATTTTTTTTTTTTTTTTTTCTGGCCGGGCATGGTGGTATGCGCCTGTAGTCCCAGCTACTCAGGAGGTCTTGCTATGTTGCCCAGGCTAGTCTTGAACTCCGGGCCTCAAGTGATCCTCCTGTCTTGGCCTCTCAAAGCACTGGGATTGCAGGCATGAGCCACCATACCTGGCAAATTTTATTTCTTACAGTATTAAATACACAAAAAAGTTTTCCAGCCTCAGACAATCAATTGTGTACTTCATATCAGAAGACCTCCAAATGTAATTAAGCCTAAGACTCCACTGAACAATATTGAACATGGCTCGACATGATAAATATTGTGATGTGGTAGTAGGAATGAAATTGGTGCAGCCATTTGAGCAGGTAGAGTCTATGTCTCTGGAACTAACCATATTTGACTCTCAGATGTGGAGACAAATCAATGTCCTTGGTATTTTTAGCAATGTACAGTAAATTACTGAGTTTACCATCTCAGACTGTGGGCAGAGCAATGCGTTGCAATGGAAGCTATTAATTAATTGTCAGTGTGCACTGTTTGCTCCATGTTTCCTTACACAAATAAGTTAAGTCATATACATTGTATTTAAACTCAAGGTTTTGTTCTGTTCTTGGAAGCTGTATTGAGGCACCCTGAAAAGAATTGAAATAGTAACAAAAACTCCGCCAATTCAAAGGCAAAACTGCTTGTGACCTACCAATGGCCAAGTGTTAGTAAATGGTGACTAGCAAGAGGCCCACCATCCCAAAGAAGTTTTTGAACAGTTGCTCAGCTGAACAACCCAGCATTGAGCCCCTGGTTTTGTTCAGTTTACTTTTGAAGTTTGACACCTAGAATTATCTCGCCCACTACCAATACCAATTAACACGGATTTCATAAATACAGTCCATGAATAGTGTCCTCTTGACATCTTGAATTCTTTTATATGGTTACTCAAGGGTGGCATGTTACAGCTGGCCTTCTCTGTGATGGCAAGACGAGTGAACAAACTCTCAGCACATGCATGTGCTTAGTTGGGATATCCTGAGGTCTTAAGATATGAAGATCATGCTTCTTATTTAATTCCAAAGTCTTCATTAGAATGCATCCAAATATTAGACAAAATTCCTATGCTTTTTTGGCTGCTAAAGAGATATTTTTCGACACTTAGAACCAAATGCTTTCATGATAAACTCATAAATGAAGCCCATTCATAACCTTGAGTTCCACTGGACAAAAGCAACCATTGACATTCTCTTCAGAGCTTACTGCAGGAATATGGACTTGTCTATCTATCCTGCTGTGGTAAGAACCCTCAGGGGTCATAGCCTCCAGACGCTTTTCCCCAGGATCTGCCAGACAACCCTAAAGAATACTTCCTTTCCTCTAAGTTAAGAGTAGTTTATTGTAGTTCCGGAGTTCCTGAAAGAATTCAAAGATTACAGTCCTTGGGCTCTTCACTGCATGTCTGACTTTCCATATATAGGAAGCTAGCTTCCAGACACC
The DNA here is from genome assembly GCF_008728515.1 of Papio anubis. NCBI lineage: Eukaryota > Metazoa > Chordata > Mammalia > Primates > Cercopithecidae > Papio > Papio anubis. The sequence continues at coordinate 37,642,710 of NC_044991.1, forward strand.
AAATGATATGTCAGTTACCTATAAAGTATATTTTGCAAACAAACTAAAAAGCCTGGGGGCTGGGCGCAGTGGCTCCCAGCACTTTGGGAGGCCGAGGTGTGTGGATTACCTGAGGTCAGAACTTCGTGACCAGCCTGGCCAACACCGTGAAACCCTGTCTCTACTAAAAATACAAACATTAGCTGGGTGTGATGGTGGGCACCTGTAATCCCTGCTACTCAGGAGGCTGAGGCAGGAGAATTGCTTGAACCTGGGAGGTGGAGGTTGCAATGAGCCGAGATTGTGCCACTGCACTCCAGCCTGGGAGACAAGAGTGAAACTCCATCTTGGAAACAAAACAAAATAAAACAAAACATCCTGGGAATTTCCTCAACTTGACAAAAAGTGTCTATAAAAAAATCAACAGCTAACATTATACTTAATGGTAAAACACTAAAAGCTTTCCTCCTAACTTCAGAAAAAATCAAGGATACCTGCACTTGTCACCTCTATTCAACAGTATAGTGGAGATTTTAGCCATAGTAATTAGTCAAGAAAAAGAAATAAAAGGCATTCATATTGGAAAGGAAGACTAAAACTATTTCTATGTGTAGATGACAGGATTTTGACAATTGAAACTTCTAAGGAACCCACAAATAAACCCAAAAACTATTAGAACTAATAAGCAAGTTCAGCAAAATTGTAGGATAGAAGCTCATTATAGAAAAACCAACTGTATTTCTACATGCTAATAATGAACAGTCCAAAAGTGTAATTAAGAAAACAATTCCATTTACAATAGTACCAATAAGGATAAAATATTTCAATAAGGATAAAAAGGTGTAGAACTTATACACTAAAAACTATAAAACATTGTTAAAAAAATTGTTTGGATTGAAAACTTCCATATTGTTAAGATGGTAATACTCTTCAAACTGATTTACAAATTTTATGCTTTCCCTATCAAAATTCCAGCTGGCTTTTTTATAGAAATGAGTAAGCTGATCCTAAATTTCATATGAAAATGCAAAGATTCCAAAATAGCCAAAACAATGAAAAAAGAAGAAAGCTGGAGGACACACACTTCCTGGTTTCAAAATTTACTACAAAATGACAGTAATCAGGCCAGGCATGGTGGCTCACACCTGTAATCCCAGCACTTTGGGAGTCCGAGCCAGGTAGATCACTTACCTGGGGTCAAGAGGTTGAGACCAGCCTGGTCAACATGGTGAAACTCCATCTCTACCAAAAATACAAAAAAAAAAAAAAAAAAAAATAGCCAGGTGTGGTGGCAGGCACCTGTAATCCCAGCTACTCAGGAGGCTGAGGCAGGAGAATGGCTTGAACCTGGGAGGCAGAGGTTGCAGTGAGCCAAGGCTGTGCCATTGCACTCCAGCCTGGACAGCAAGAGTGAAACAGTCCCAAAAAAAAAAAAAAAAAAAAATCAGTAATACAGATTGTGTGGTTCTAGCATGTGTGTTTATTGAACATTCCAATTGAGGTGAAATTTGTTGAAAGATAATTCAATTGTGTTTTTTTAGCTTAATTGGAGTTTGTTTTGCTTTTTTTGAGATGCAGGCTGGAGTGTAGTGGTGCAATCATGGTTCACTGCAGCCTCGATCTCCCCAGGCTCAGGTGATCCTCCACCTCATTCTCTCAGGTAGCTGAGACCACAGGCACACACAATTATGCCCAGCTAATTTTTTGTGTTTTTTGTAGAGACAGAGTTTCAACATGCTGCCCAGGCTGGGAGTTATTTAAAAAAGAAAATTAAAAACAATTATGCTAATATAGTTTTTATTAAAGATACATAAGATAGGTTCCTATTTCCAGATGTTTTTAAACTATGATGTGTTAAAATCCTAATCCCCAGTACCTCAGAATGTGCATTTACTTGGAAATAGGGTCCTCACAGAGGTTAAGATGAGATCATTAAGATGAGGGTGGGCTGTAATCCAATATAACTGATGTCGTTATAAAAAGGAGACATTTGGACTCATAGATGGGCATGGAGGGAAGATGATGTGAGGAGACACAGGGAGAGCACTGTATGAAGACAGATCAAAGGGATGCATGCATACACCACGGAAAACCAGATTGCCAGGAACACGCAAGACACTAGAAAAAGGCAAGGGAGGATTCTCCCCTGCAGGTTTCAGTAGATCATGTATCTCAGTGTTACTTCTGCCACATTCTATGGTCAAAGCAAATCACAAGGCCTGCTCAGAATCAAGGAGAGAGGAAATTGACTGTAGCTCTTGATGGGAGGAACTTCAGTGGATCTGCGTCTCTATTTAATCTGTTGCATATGTTTTGGGACTTCTGTCCAGTCCTGACAGGCAGAGCTAAGGCAGCCTGCACCTGGGTGCTAGTTCTGCTATAGTTCCTGTCCTGGAGGGTGCAATGGAGGCTCTGGTGAAGACTGACACACCCAGGGAGGACATAAACACCCGGCAGTGTCAGGAGGTGAGGGAAAGGCAGCTGTGGCCGGACTTACCATGTCTCCAAGGCAGCAGGTGGGGATGAATGTCTGAGGAGATGCACGAGTTGGGTTTTTTCACAAGATTCACAGGTGCAGTATGTAGATGTTCACAGAGTCAGAGGGTGTGTTGAGGAAGACCAAGAGTATGATTATGAAATGGAGACAGGGATCTGAGAAGCGAGGAGGATTCCTGGAGGGGCATTCAGGACAATCTGACAGTTGCCAGATAGTGTGATGAGGACACTGGATGTGTGGCCTAGTGAGGGAGGCCCAGGACCCTGTACAACAAAGTTTTCCTGCTGTCTCACATTTTTGCCTGGTACTACCCCCAACGGATATACGTATCTGAGCTCAAACAGAAGTATCAGTTAAAACATTCTTTATAGCTGGGCACAGTGGCTCACACCTGTAATCTCCTCACCTTGGGAGGCCGAGACGGGTGGATCGAGCCCATCCTGGTTAACACGGTGAAACCCCATCTCTACTAAAAATACAAAAAAATTATCTGGGTGTGGTGGCAGACGCCTGTAGTTGCAGCTATTCGGGAGGCTGAGGGAGGAGAATCGCTTGAACCCGGGAGGTGGAGGTTGCAGTGAGCCGAGATGGCACCACTGCCCTCCAGCCTGGGTGACAGAGCGAGACTCCATCTCAAAAACAAACAAACAAACAAACAAACAAAAATTCTTTACAAGAAATTCATACCGTCATTAGCCTTTTCATTTTTAGATAAATTTAATGTTAAGTAGATTTCTGGATTTTGTGAGTTTCACTCTGTATTCTGCCAGAAGATCCCCTAAGTCAAGGATAAGAGTCCAAAGGTTTATGTTCGAGGTGACATTAGGAAACACTAGCAGGGGATGGGGATGAGACACAGGAGGAAAACAGCCACTAAAGGCCCTGTGACTGAGCAGGTAACTGCCAAAATCAACTGGGGTACAGTCCTACCGTGGAATGCTGGGAGACTATGTAGAGCACATCTCAGAGTGGGGAGAGAGGGGAAGGTTGCCAGAATAATTATTAATCCATTCCCACCAGCCATGGGTGGAGGGCTGCTCCCAAGGACAGAGGGGTCCCAGAGACCCCAGGAAGATTTTGGATTGGGATGCTGGGAGATGCTGGGTGCTGACGGGATGTGGGGTGTCGGGGAGGGGAAATACCAGAAATGTGTGCTCTAGTGACCAGAAACACACACCTATTGTTTCTTTTGGCTAAGATCAAGTGTAGTATCTCTTCTTATCAGAAACATACATTTTATGAAATCAGCATATGAAAGATCACATTCTCACTTTTGACTTGTGATGGTGACTTCCAATAATTTCTTTCCATATGTTTCCACCTTTCCCAATTTTGAGTCTTAGAAAATACAAATCACTGAAGAGCAGCTTTAAAAGCGTAGCCAGTATAGCGCAGTGCAGTGACACATGATGGGGATCGGTAATGTTTTGCCCTAGGCTAAAATTACCTAATTCTTGTTCAATGCAGAGTTTAATGTAGCAGTTGGCTCATAACCCCTCCTTATACTGTCAAACGTCCACAGAACATTGTAGTTTGGCAATCCTAACTTCTTAGAGGCTTCAGTGACAATGCAAATTGAAGCCCCCCGGGCAAGAATCGCCTGGGCTCATTGTCAAGTTCACCTGACAGGATAGTAAGGTGCTACATCCCAGCAGTCTTGCCCTTGGTTTATCGACTTTCTCCCTGGCTGTGCCAAGTTTCCGGAGGCTGCCCTGGCATAGATGTCAGCAAGCTGAGGCTTCTGCAGGCAAAGAGATCTCATCTTACCTTGTCTGAATCCATTAATAATGTCCCAATCCCACTAAGCCCTCCCAGTGGCCTGGGGTGCAGTTCTATGAGAATAACCGCTTGGTTTTAGTGGCGGTAAAGGGTTCGCAATCACCTGGGTACGCTGGCATTTTGAAGCATGAAAGAAAATGAAACCAGCTCAATCTCCCCATAGAGACGATATTTATAAGTTTTTTAATAAAAGAAGAAATCGACCCTCCTGGTCTTAAAATTTGAAATTTACATTTGTCTCATCTGAGTTCCTCAGGAACTCAGGAAACACTCAGGCAAGGGGCTGAAACTCACCAGATCACCACATCCAGAGGATGAGATCCCAGGCCCCTCACTCAGCAGCATTGCTTCCCTGCTGCTTCCTAACTTCTTCCTGCAGGCAGCTACATCTCTTCCCTGGCTATATAAACCTCAATTTTAGTCCATAGGCGAGACAGATTTGAGAGTTATCTCTCATCCTCCTTGACTGCAGCATCCAAAAAGCCTTCTTCCCTGCTAATACTTGTTGTCTCAGTGATTGGCTTTCTGTGCCTCTAGCAGTGGGACCTAGACAGAGACCCCTGGTATTTAGGTAACAGAAAGAGACAGAGAAGAGACAAAAGATAAGAATGTGCGGGAGAGGAAAACAGGAAAAAAGAAGGAAATAGGAGAGAATATCAGAAAGAAAGATACAAGCAACAAGAAAGAGTAATACCTGGACTGGGTACGGTGGCTCACGCCTGTAATCCCAGCACTTTGGGAGGCCAAAGCAGGTGGATCACAAGGTCAGGAGATGGAGACCATCCTGGCTAACATGGTGAAACCCTGTCTCTACTAAAAATACCAAAAAAATTAGCTGGGTGTGGTGGTGGGTGCCTGTAGTCCCAGCCAGTCGGGAGGCTGAGGCAGGAGAATGGTGTGAACCTGGGAGGCGGAGCTTGAAGTGAGCCAAGATCACGCCACTGCACTCCAGCCTGTGTGACAGAGGGAGACTCTGTCTCAAAAAAAAAAGTGTCATTTGATCAGGGGTTTGGCACATGTAGGTGCCCTTTTGAAATGGACATTGTCTCAGTCTGGAGTCTCTCAGAAAGCAATCCTAGGATACGGATTGGGTGCAGAGTTGATGTGAGGAGTGAAGCTAAGGACACAACGAATGGAAGACAGAATGGAGGGTGTGGTCCACTCAATGCCTGGATGGGCTCAGCTCCGGAGTGAGTCAACAGCCAGAGTTATCCCACAGGAGGGCAAGGGAATTGCATATTCACGCATCAACTTAGAGTAACCATTGTTTCAGGGCCACTTCAGAGAGATCTGAACTCCCCTGTGCCTCTGGCCTGTAGCAGGGAAGTGCTAATTGGGGATGCAGTGAGTGGCCATCAACAATGAGGACAGTGGGCATGAAGTAGGGAGGAGAAGTGGCAGGTAGGCAGGGCACCCAGGGCAGGCCATGGGTGTCTGCACAATTTCATTTTCAACCTTCTCCTCTTGTAAATCTCTATTATGTCATTTCAAAGGAAAACAATGATACCATCTCTGTTTGACTTGAATTTGATTCCAAAGCTTTGTTACAACATCTCAGACCAAAGTGACCTCGTAAATTTTCTCACTAGGGCGTTATACTTTTGTTGGGAGAGCAGAGCCCAGACAGACTTCTCTGGGGACAGAGTCAGGGAGTTGCTTTCTATCCTCTGGTAAACTGGCCTGAGTCATTTCTCCTAGAGAAAGAAAAAGTTGCTATATGTATTCATCTGAGGGCTTTTCAGAAAAAGGTTTTCACTGCTTGATATGACTTTTGCAGGAAGATACAGTGGTCCTAAGCAAAAAAAAGAGTAAAGAATGGGAGTTTTAAAAATTCTAACCCATAGAACAGGCTGTGAGTTACAGTGATTGTATTTTGGGTCACATTGTCAACAAAGTTCCATTACTGAAGTAAAAAGCATCTTATATGTTGGTCTTACTTAGAAGGTGGTTCAGGCCAGGCGTGGTGGCTCACACCTGTAACCCCAGCACTTTGGGAGACTGAGGTGGGCAAATTGCTTAAGCCCAGAAGTTAAAGACCAGTCTGGGCAACATGGTAAAACAAAAATTACGAAAATTAGCTGGGCATGGTGGTGTATGCCTGTAGTCCTAGCTACTTGGGAGGTTGAGATGGGAGGATCACTTGAGCCCAGGAGGTGGAGGTAGCAGTGAGCCAAGATCATGCCACTGCACTCCAGCCTGGGTGACAGAGCAGGACAAAATAAAGAAAGGGAAGGGAAAGAAAGGGAAGGGGAAAAGAAAAGGGAAGGGGAAAAGAGAAGGGAAGGGAAGGGAAGGGAAGATCGTTCAATGACATGGATTTCAAGGGCAAGTTTAATATGTCTCCAAAAGGATATGACCCAATGGCAGTCTCAAAGCAATTACTAAATCACTGGTTTTAAAACATTCATTTAATGAATCCTTGTTGAGTATCTATAATAGGTGGATTCTATTCTCAATGCTGGGAATACAGCAGCAAGTCACATCCACAACGACCCCTGCCTTAGCAAGCTGGTTATCTGGTTGTGTATGACAGACCAGAAGCAAATAAGCAAAATACAGAGGATGTCAGATGATGGTAAGTACCATGCAGAAGGACAAAGCAGGGCCAAGAACAGGGCAGAATAAGTTTGGGGGCTGCACTTTCAACAATGTGGACAGGGCAGGTACCACTTGAGCAGGATGTGGAAGGAGGTTGGAGAGGACACTATTAACACCTGTGGAAGAGCCTTCCAGGCAGAGGGAACAGACAGTGTGTAAGCCTGAGGTGGGAGTGTGCCTGTTTGTTAGAGCAAGAGGCTGGGTGGGGCTTTGAAGAAGGTAGGGTGCAATCTGAATTCAGGGCAGTTTCAACGTGAATGTAAACAAAAAATAAAATTCTAAGCCCCCCACCCCACCATCATCTGAATGGACCCCTCCTCTTGGCCAAGGGAATTCCAGAGTTAACCCGAAAAACTAGTTGAGGCCATGATGGAAGTGGGACATGGGCATGTCTCATTATACTCTCCTCCCTTTTTAAATTCAGAAAAAGCCAACCATGTCAGGCACAGTGGCTCATGCCTGTAATCCTAGCACTTTGGGAGGCCGAGGTGGGCAGATCACTTGAGGCCAGGAGTTCAAGACCAGCCTGGTCAACATGGCAAAACCCCGTCTCTACTAAAAATACAAAAATTAGCCGGGCGTGGTGGCACATGCCTGTAATCCCAGCTACTCGGGAGGCTGAGGCAGGAGAATTGCTTGAACCCAGGAGTTGGAAGTTGCAGTGAGCCGAGATCACGCCACTGCACTCCAGCCTGGGCAACAGAGAGGAACTCCGTCTCAAAAAAAAAAAAAAAGAAAGAAAGAAAAAAGAGAAACACCAACCAGCATTAACATCAACACAGATCTTAAATCTGATAAGAAACATTTATAATCTATTCTCTCTGAAGCCTGCTACCTGGAGGCTTAATCAGTGTGATAAAACTTGGTCTCCACAACCCATCATCATAACCCAGACATTCCTTTCTATCGATAATAATTCTTTCAACCAATTGCCAATCAGAAAATTTTAAAATCTACCTGTGAGCTGGAAGCCTCCTCCACTCACTTCAAGATGTCCTACTCTTACATTGGTTACAGATAGAACCAATGTAAATCTTACATGTACTGACTGATGTCTCATGTCTCCCTAAAGTGTATGGAAGCAAGTTGTACCCTGACCACCTGGGGCACATGTCTTCCGGATCTCCTGAGGCTGTGTCACAGGTGCATTCTTCACCTTGGCAAAATAAACTTTCTAAGTTGGTTAAGAACTGTCTCAGATACGTTTGGGTTCACATAATCAATTGGGCAGCTGAGTTGAGGCTAGGCTGTGGGGGTCCAGGGAAAGGGGAGGCAGAGGAAAGGCAGGAATTACTTAATCTCCATCCTTGGTATGAATATCTGAGTGTGTTCATTTTAAGAGTAGTAATAATGGAAGGAACTTCTGACATCTGGCCAGAGGAGCAATTTGCAGAGTCAAGGATGCTTTTACACAGGAATGCCTTTTTGCATTTAGTGATTCTAGTCTAGGGGCATTCCCCAAGAAAGTGAGATGCTAACGTTAAAAGGTAGGCTGATTTGCATATAAAAAATTCTCATTAGTTAACCTGAGAGGGGAAATTGGCATTTGATTGACTGCTCTGGGCTGGGCTGTTATGTTGTTTCATTGTCACCAAAGCCCTTCAGGGTTGGAGATTAAGTTAGGGACACTGTGACTCCTTTTCCAGCCACCCACCCAGTGCTCACCAGTCCTTGGCTGGCAGGAAAGGGGGCAGATTTGGTTGGTCCCAATGGGAACTTTTTTTGGACTTTATTTCCCTGAGCTTGGCTCTTCCTGGCCAACAACTACAGTGATGTTTTCTGATGGAGGCCTGCGCAGATAGAAAAAAAATGTCCTAAATGCCCCTAAATGGAGCACTTGTTCAATAAATTCTGGTAATCCACTTGATGGAATTTTCTGCAGCCAGTTAAAATATGGCTGTGATGATGAGACAGCAACACAAGAAATGCTTTTGTAAAAAATAAAACAAAATTTAGAAAAATTGAATACCTCCCATGGTTACAAATATACACTTTAAAAAAAAATAGCCAAGAAAAAGAACAGCAGGAAGAGCATGAAAAGGGTCAAAGTGTAACAGTGATAATATTAAGCTGTCATCATTGAGTATACATTTTTTTTTCTAAATTGTTTTGAACTTCTAGCTTTCTGATGTCTACTTTGCTACAAAGGGAAGGCTAGTTTCCGAGAATCGACGGTCAGCGAACCTGACTGGCAGAGACTGGAAGGTTCTGAGTGGGTCCTGCCTTCTCCTCCAGTTTCTGGAAGCTGGGACTTGAGTCCTATTTCAAAGCTCCCCAGCCCCATGTGGGAGGCCAGTGTTTGAGACAGTCTATCCCTTTCAACTTTCCTGCAAACAACAACAATTTCCTGGCAGTAATCACTAGTCATCAGCGAATTAAACTAACAAAGATATATGATATTGTCTTTCCTCCTTCCTTTTCCTTTCTCCAGAAATTTAGTCAAACAGGAATTTCAAAGGTCACTTTCTTGCCATGTGATTTTAATACCCTTCTATCAACCTGACACTTTCCTGCAAATTTGATAGATGAACAATCCCTGTTAGACAAATGTTAGGGGAGAAAATTAAAGTTTCGTGTTTCAGCTAGAAAAGGTGGTACAAAATACGATTTGTAAAGAGGTCTGAATTAATATTCAGAGTAAAAGGTTTAAGATACTTAAGTCCACATGTTTATGCCTATGAAAAAGCCGCTGTTTACTTCCAAACAATTCAATATATATTCTTTGGTGAAGCAATTTATGTAATCACTCAGGATCTTAATTTTTCCTTCTAATATAATTTTTTTAAACTTGCTGTCCAAAAGGCTGCAATGATAGCTGGTGAGCATTTTATAAATCCAATTTATTTTTTATCTATTAGACAAGTTGCCACCGTGCCTCAAAAGAAAGATTGGATATATGAAATTTTGATTTTCTACATGTACATCTTGTATAACAATTGTAGATCATTGTGGTTATTTCTCTTTCCTCTTTCCTCCTTTTTTCCTGACTACCAATTAAAACGGTCATTAGTCACCTGTGCTCATACTACTATATTTCCCATAATACTTATTGAGAGTCTTTTACAGGAAAACTTTTTTCTTAATTTTCAGTAGGTAAAAATGCAGCTGGTTACGCTCACCAATGCATTTCCTCTTGTCTTCCCTGTCCTGCCTTGTCTTTCTTACTTTGCCTTTGTTCTCTTGCAATTGGAAATGTGGGAAAGCTACACTAAGATTTTGGGGAACTCTAATGAGGCTCCATCGCTAATTAATGCTCTAATTAAAGTAGTTCTTGGAAGTGTTCTCCTAACGAACTGTTGCGTCCCAGTCCCACAGCTTCCACTACACTCTTTGATGTTGCTGTTGTATGACTCTGCTCCCAACCTTACTTACAAAAAGTAGACCCCAACATAAGTTGGCATATGTGTGTGGTCACAATAGCCTCTTGGCCTTACTACAGAGGCTGTGTGGTTTCTGCCAGTACTGTGCCAAGCTGTCTTTTCTTTCGTTCCTTTCCTGGTTCTGAGGTTGGACATGGCTGGCATATAGATGACTGTGATCCAGGTTAAATGTTTCTAAGAGTTTTCTTTGACACGATTAGCTGTCTCAGTGGCTACCCGCACCCCTTGACTTCCCTGCCACTGGGGGGCCCTAACCATTGCACTATAGTACCTTCTGTCTGACTGCCCACCCTCATGCTAAGACCTAACACAACCTCTGCCAGACTTTCTTCTGCCCCAGCAATGACCCAAGTGTGTGGCAGAAATATTTTAGATATTTCTAAATATAAGACGGTAGATATTTTACACATAAGACAAAAATCTCTTAACACTTCTTCTAAAAATAGACATCTAGGCCCACATCTTTATCACTATGTGTATGATAAACACAGTGGAAATTGTACAGGCATATCCAATGTGAGAATGATTTCATTTATTCTGGGAATAGACATCTAGAATTTATAAGAGGGGCAAACATGCTGTAAGTGGATTGGTTCCCAATAACGCACTGGTCCTAGTCTAGCCATTTGCTTGCAACACTTGCTACAAGATTTGAAAATATCTAGATGTTGGTGAGAGAAACAATTTGGTGTCTCTGTTTTTGAGTAATTTGCCAATTAGAACTAATGTGTTATATTGATTCAGGTGGTTGCTGGAGTATAAATTTGAATGTGGAAAGAAGGTTTTATTAGTGTATAATAAACATACAGAAGAGTACACATATCGAGACTATGTAGTTTTGGGACAGGATCACTTGAGGCCAGGAGTTTGAGAGCAACCTGGTCAACATGGAGGGACCCTATCTCCACAAATAATAAAAATAAAAAATTGGCCAGGCATGATGGTGTACGTAAGTAGTCCCAGCTACTTGGGTGGCTGAGGCAGAGCCCAGGTCTCCCAAGGAGCCCAGGAATTTGAGGCTGCAGTGAGCTGTGATCCCACCACTGCATTCCAGCCTGGGTGACAGAGTGAGGCCCTGCCTCAAAAAACAAAACAAAACAAAAACTATATACTTTAATGAATTTCTCAAAAAACTGAGTACACTCTTGTAACCAGCACTCAGACCCACAAAACCCCTGAGACTCCCACCTGGACACTTCCCTTCAGCCAAGGGAACTATATATGACTTCTAACAGTATAGAGTAATTTTTCTATATTTATAGTTTTTGAGTATGGCTTCCTTCACTCAACATTATATTTGTGATATTTATTTACATGATTGCACATAGTTGTAAATCATTCATTTATATTGCTGTAGAGACTTGCATTTCTATGATGTGAACAAACCACGATTCATTCTACTATTGCTGGGAATTTGGCTGTTTTCTGTTTTGGCTGTTGCAAATAGTTCTACTATGAACATTCTGGCCCATGTCTTTTGGTATACGTATGTGGGCACTTCTAATAGGTATACCTGGAATGGGATTTCTGGACTATAGAGTCATGTTTGATACTGTCAAGCTGTTTTCCAAAGTGATGTGTCAATTTACACTTTTGCCAGCAGCGCTTGAGAGTTTCAGTTGCTCTACCTCCTCTCCAGCAGTCAGTATTATCTGTCTGTTTCATTTTAGCCATTCTGATAACAGCTATAATTTGCATGTGCCTCATGACTAATTAAATTGAGCACACTTCATATGTTCATTGGCCATTTGGATGTACCTTAGGATATAGAGTTTTAATACTTACAAGGAATTTTTTTGTGTGATGTAAAACGAAGTAGAAGAAACATTTTTCATTATAAAAATAAAAGTATAAAACTAACTTTTCACTCTCAGTTCACTTTTCATCCAGCGTACAAACAGGCATACATCAGTTTCCCGGTGGGAAGCAATTGAACTTAGACGTTTCCAGAGAGTTTAATGGAGGGACTTTGCCAGTGGGGCAGCTAGGGTTAACAGGAGATGGAGAAGCACCCAGTGGCCAAGAGAAATGGGCTGTTGTCACCCCAGACCTAAAGAGGCAGAGGGTAGGAGTAGTGTCCCAGGAGCCCAGTGATAACAGCTCCTGATAGAGAGACCTTCCTATAAGTTGAAGTGATGGATGGATAGAGCCACTGCTGGAAAACATTGCCCAGGGCACAGAGGAAATGAGGAAGAAGTACCCCAGCCTCTTTCTTCCCTGGTCCTCACTCTCCTGCTAGTGCCTGCCATTGGCCAAATCCATCCCGAGTCCAGGGAATAAGGGAGTCCCAATAAGGCAACCCAGGGCACAGAGCAAGAGAGCGGGAAGCAGAATTGACCCACGGGGGGATGGATGGAGGGAAATAGAGATTCACCAGCACAAGCAAGTACTGCAGTATGGTGGGAAGGATGCAGCTCCAGAAGTCCGGGGCTCTGTCAGTCACTAGCTCTGTCTTAGAACATGAAAAATAACCGTTTTGAGGCTCATTATCCTTATCTATAAAGGGGAGGCTTTGCCTGAACAGTCTGGTAGGTTTCTGTTGGTTCTTAGGTAGTGTTTTGGTCATGCGTTGTTTCTGAGAATTATATAGTGACTCACTGAGTAGCTGCTGCCATCTTCATGAGGATGGGCTTGGCAGGTCCCCAGAGGTCCCCACCACTTTCTATTGTGCTGTACAGCCCCCCATAGGCATTTGGGTTTACAAACCATGGCATAAGGTTTCTAGGTAGGATAAGATCTCAATGTAAAACTTCCTGGGTAAATATTAGATTGCTACCTGTAAATATTTCCCACTTCATTGAAGATGCATCTCCATCTGAAATAAATGATGCAGCTACTCTGGATTTCAGAAGTTTCATCCTTTTGCAGCAGAAGGCAGACCAAATACAGGGCAGGCTCCTTGGGCAAGATCAACTTGCATAAAGCACAAGGTGGCACTGAAGACACAGAAGACAGGACAAAGCAGTGGCCCTATGTGCTAACCAAATACGGAGGCAGGGGAGCCGGAGTATCAGCAAAATATGACTGTAGCTGTTAAAGCCTAATGCACACACACCCTATAATCCAGCAATTTCACTTCCAGATGCTTCCCTAAGGAAGCCCTCATGCGGGTACGTATGTTTTATTTAAGAAAACTTGAGCTGGGATTCTACCACTTATTACCCATTCTGTCTGATCAGAGAATATTCTTTGATTGATTATTTATTTTGACACTATATTAGCAGAAGTTGTTCTCTAAGCTTCAGTGACAGCCTTGAGTTTTGCAGCTTGTTGGAGTGTTTTTGTTAAGCATCATGCCACCCAGAGAAATTCAATGCCAGGAAGTGTTGCCTAATAGATAGAGGGCCAAAAGGAAACCCAGAGGGCCAATCACACCAGCCAGCCCCTCTGCAGATTGCTGACTGCCCTGGGGTAACCTTGCTCACAGCCCTGTTTCTCTTATCTGTGCATGTAGCTCTTTGCCCCAGATCTTGAGGTCACTTTCACTTATAAAGAACCTCAGGAGGACCTTAAATCTTTCTCTATCTCACAACGGATGAATACCTTTGCAACCATCTAAGGTGAATGTCTCATCCCTTTACCAAATGCATTTTAGTTTTTAGTGTGAGAGAAATAGCTGTTCAGACATCAGCCCATGGAGGCTTTTAAATGAGGCTGAAGTTAAATTGCACTTACAGCCTCAGGCAAGTCAATGAATTTATGCGATGAAAATTTTATTTAGCCGTATAGCTTTTCATCTGTCTTCTAGTTTGGAAGTGGAAATGCAACCTGATTTAATAATCAATAAATATAGAACGCTACTGAAATTGCAAGTAGAATTGTTCAAAATTATTATGGTGTTACAGAACATTACGTTTCCTTTGACAATTTGAGATGGTGGGATTTTTTAGAGCAAGTTAATCAAGGCAAAGAATTTTAGCTTAGTTTCAATCCTCCAAACATGTCCAATACAAAAGATAAGCCTTAACTATCAAGGTTTTTTAAGTTCTTTAGGGAAAATTATGTAGTTAAAGAAGTAAGAAACGCAGCAACAAGGATGAATTTCAGACATAATGTTGGGCAAAATAAGTGACACACAAAAGGCTCTATAAACTGTAGGATTCCACATGTATGAAATTCAAAAACAAACAAAACATCTATGCTGATGTGGCTACTTCTGGGGGGTCCTGGAGAGGGCAGAAGACAGCCTTTCAGGAACTTGAAACACTCTATGTCTTGTTGGTTTCATGGCTGTAGACATGTCTAAAATTTATCAAGCTGTGTATTTGCAATTTTTACCCTTTGCTATATATAAGTTATAACTTAAAAAAAAAAAAAGAATTCAGGAAAAAAACACCTGGTACAAGTGGTAGCTTAAGACTACTATTTTGTAAATAATTTATCTATAATTTGGAATTATTCTTTAATATTTTAAGGGTCTCTGAAAACACAAAAAAGATAATCCATAAATAGTTTGATCTATACTTAGAGGATAAATGATTTGGGTGGCTAATGAATCAATTTGCTTTATTATTTATTTATTTATTTATTGTTTTTGAGGCAGAGTCTCACTCTGTTGCCAAGGCTGGAGTGCAGTGGTGCAATCTCGGCTCATGTCAACCTCTGTTTCCCAGGTTCAAGCGATTCTCATGCCTCAACTACCCGAGTAGCTGGGATTACAGGTGTGCACCACCACACCTGGCTAATTTTTGTATTTTTAGTTGAGATGGGATTTCGGCATGTTACCTGGTCTGGTCTCAAACTCCTGGTCTCAAGAGATCTGCCCACCTCGGCTTCCCAAAGTGCTGGGATTACAGGCGTGAATCACCATGCTCGACCAAATCAATTTGTTTGAAATGAATCTCTCAGAATGAACAATGATGAAGAGGCATGATCTTTGCTGAACCTGATTTATTTCTCAGGTATGTGGATAGTAATCTCACTGTTGAAGTTATTTGATATCAATGATTTGGGTCATAGAGAATGTTCCATGGCACTATATGTTTAATTACCTTTATTGTTCATATGCCCATATCTAATTATAAATAATCATCCTGTAATATTTTCTTGTACATATTTGCTCAGATATTATCTTGTGAGGAACAGGTTGATGAACATTTTTCTTTCAATACGTTTTCATAGTTTTCTTCATGGTTTTCTGCAAACTTCAGCTGCATTTCTAAATATACATCTATTTGTGGTTGTGTTCTGGTTGTTGGATGGAAAAAAATGTTGACAAATTATTAAATTATTCTTGAAGCTATAATTATTGTAATTTCTTTTGCAGCAATCCATTTGAAAGAAAAGAAGTGTCACAGCCCCTGATTTACCAGTGAACCAAAAACACTTGTTAATAAATCCTCTGCCCAACGAGCACTGGAAAGTTTTGTTTATTTTCAATTGCCTGCACAATGACTGTTTCCAGTTTATTTTTTTTAACGTCTGCCCTAGAGTCCTGGCACTGACTAAAGCTCAGATACACAAGAAAACAAGGAAGTGACTGATAAAATCATGTCACAAAGTCCAGAGCTAGGTAGTTTATTCTGTCCGTAAAGACTACAAAAACTTGGCCGGGTGCAGTGGCTTAGGCCTGTAATTCCAGTATTTTGAAAGGCTGAGGCAGGCGGATCACTTGAGGCCAGGAGTTCAAGAGCAGCCCAGGCAACATGGCAAAACCCCGTCTCTACTAAAAATACAAAAATTAGCCAAGCGGTGGTGGTTCATGCCTGTAATCCCAGCTACTCAGGTGGCTGAGGCACAAGAATTGCTTGAACCTGGGAGGAAGAGGGTCCAGTGAGCTGAGACTGGGCTACTGCAGTGCAGCCTGAGCAACAGAGTGAGACTCTGTCTCAAAAAAACAAACAAACAAAAAACAAAACAAAACAAATGAACAAACAAAAATCAAAAAGTCTTGTTTGTGGTCATGTTTGGTGGGATTCCACCACCTGGATTGGACAAATCCCCACCGTCCTAAACCACAGCTTAGGCTCACAGAGCTTGAGTGATCTATAGCAGGTACTGTCAGTGCTCTGTCTAGATTTTCTTTTTTTTTTTTTCCTTTTTTTTTTTTTCCGAGACAGTCATGCTCTGTAGCCCAGGCTGGAGTGCAATAGTGCAATCTCGACTCACTGCAACCTCTGCCTCCCAGGTTCAAGCAATTCTCCTGCCTCAGCCTCCTGAGTAGCTGGGATTACAGGCACACGCCACCACGCCTGACTAATTTTTGTATTTTTAGTAGATACATGGTTTCACCCTGTTGGCCAGGCTGGTCTCAAACTCCTGACCTCGTGATCCACCCACCTCAGCCTCCCAAAGTGCTGGGATTACAGGTGTGAGCCACCGCGCCTGGCCCACTCTGTCTAGATTTTCTTGAATGCCTTTTCACTGTGTTTATGTGCTACTCCCCTTACTCCCCACAAACAAACTTGGGTGTGCTTTCCTTCCAACAGCCTGAGCTACAGCTCTTTGGAGGCATGTTCTTCCACTACTGGAACAATTTTGTGCAAATGTGAACATTTTGTGCAAATGTGCAAATAACTTGGAGTGCTGGGAAGTTACTCCTCCAGTGATTATTGGGTGCTGGGAGCTCAGCTCCCTGTCTAAGGGCACAATTCCGAGGTGTAACTTACATCCCAGAATCCTTTGCAGGATCAGGCTGAAGTCACACTTTGCAGGACTTTGCTAGACCCTGCATCCTTGCTTAGCTTCCTCCCTGTCCCTTTCTGCTTTCCTATTTCTTTAGTGTGTCCCTGGGGGGCACTCCCTTATCAATCACTTTCACATAAATATTAATCTTAGGAACTGGGCATGGTGCCTCATGCCTGTAACCCCAGTACTTTGTGAGGCCAAGGCAGGAGAATCACTTGAGGTCAAGAGTTTGAGACCAGCTTGGGCAGCATAGTGACACCCTGTCTCTACAAAAAAACAAAACAACAACAACAGAAATACAAACAAAAATACAAAAATTAGCTGGGCATGGTGATGCACACCTGTAGTTCTAGCTACTCAGGGGGCTAGAGTAGGAGGATCACTTGAGTCCAGGAGGTCAAGGCTGCAATAAGCCAAGCTTGCATCACTGCACTTTGGCCTAGGTGATAGAGAGAGATCTTGTCTCCAAAAATAATAATAATAATAATAATAATAATAATAATAATAATAATAATGTTAGAATTTGCTTCTGGGGAACCTGAATTAAGATTTGACCCTGAATCCTAATCTGTAATCTCCATCCTGGGTTTCATGAATGCTATTTCATTATCAATATTTGAAGGGGACCGGGAGCTGGTCTGCTCACTGTTAACCTATTTTCTCCACCCTCTTTTGACTCTTGCAAGAATTCACTACTGCTCTAACTCCTTACACTCCCTTTTACACATTCAGCACCTTCAGGCTGTCAACAATTACATGGCAGATTGTGCATAACTTCAAAATCGCCTTTAGTGCAAAAAAATTGGAACCACAAGTTGCCTACCTAATTTAGCTCTGGTGGGTGGGGGACATAAACATAAATCCTTCCGATCAAGTTGGTACAAATCCAGTGTATTAATTATTCCAGTTATTGTTACTACAAAGCAGCATAGCTAGCTGAAATATAAGGCAATTTCTTACTGCTCACACATTTAAAATATATGCAATAAAGAAATAAACCAGATTTCTTGCCCACTTTTCACTCCATGTGCACAATTGCAAATGTAATAGTGAAAACTATTTTAGCCCTTTTGGAAAACCACAGTCAAACATTCTCTCATATGGAGTGTTCCTGAATTTACGATATTCCTTAATATAGGTGATCCATTACCAATTCAAGTTTGATGAAGCCTAGTAGGCCCCGTTTTACAATCTTGTTTGCAATGTCTTAAACAAAGAGAATTCTTACTTTTGTAGTTACTTCTACAATCTCCTTGGAATAATAAAGAGGAATAATTAGATGTTAGTGTAAATCATTCAGCTTCTATTTTTGTAAATACATTTAAAAATAATTGACCAATCAAGTAACTAAGGGGGCTAGGGCAGGAGGATCACTTGAGCCCAGGAGGTCGAGGCTGCAGTAAGCCAAGCTTGCATCACTGCACTTCGGCCTAGGTGAGATTACAGCAGATGTTGCTTGCCTAAAAGTAGGACACAAAAACAGGGCCATTCCTCCAAACATAGTAGTTTTTTCTCACAACTCAAGGATTAAAACAGAACTAAGCAGTTGCGTTATTAATCACTGTTACAAACTATTTTTTTGTAGGTAGCGTTCTTGATAATTCAGGAGGCAGTTCTTATCCTTGACCCCTCACCCGTGGCCATGAGGATGGGATAAAAGTGATGTCAAAGCATGGAGACAATCAGCTATTAATAGCGTCTGCTCTTTGGTCTTTAAGGAACCAGCTCTTTACCCAAAGACATGGAACATAAGAATTCGGGAATGGATGGCAGTGTTCCACCATGGACCTCCTCAAGTTATTTTTCTATGTTATACTTGCCTTTTTTGGGAAAGGTGTCTATGACTTCTACTAAATTCTCGGATGGGTTCATGCTTAGAATTTTGTTTTTAAAAATCCTTGCAATAGGCCAGGCACGTGGCTCATGCCTATAATCCCAGCACTTTGGGAGGCCAAGGCAGGCGGATCATGAGGTCAGGAGTTTGAGACCAGAATGGCCAACATGGTGAAACCCCATCTCTACTAAAAATACAAAATAATTAGCCAGGCACGGTGGTGCACGCCTGTAGTCCCAGTTACTTGGGAAGCTGAGGCAGGAGCATCACTTGAACTATGGAGGCAGAGGTTGCACTGAGCTGAGATCATACCACAGCACTCCAGCTTGTGCGACAGAGTGAGACTTCGTCTCAAAAACAAAACAAAACAAAACAAAACAAAACAAAAACCCTGCAATAGAATGTCCCATTCTGCTCACCCAGAATATGACCTTTGCACCCTACCCTGATTTGACCTAATGCCATATCAGCCTCAAGACACCAGGTGAGGGATACTGTTGTTCACCCTGCTACAAGCCATCAGATGCAGCTTAGGGCTGGAAAGAAGACACACATCAAGGTGGTTGGGACACTTCTTAAATGTGTACACTTTGCAGCTGTGTTTTCCAAGTTGATCTCAACTTGACTGTGAAACTATGGCAGAATGCACAGCAGCAACAAAAAGACAATTCTAGCTTTGAGTCAAAGAAAGTGAGTAATTGCTGGAGATAATGTAGGTGGCTTGGATCAAGAAGGTAGAAGTTAAGACATAAAAAGTGATTAGATCTTGGATGTGTTTTGAAGACAAAGCCAACAGAGTTTGCTGATCCATGAGTAGAGGGTGTGACAGAAAGAGGAAAGCAAAGATGAGGTTTATACCTGACCAACTGGCAGGGTAGAGTTGCCATCACTGCAGGGGGAAGGTATGGATGGGGCACACTGGATGGGAAGATCTGGAGTTCTATCTCTGCTAAATTATGTTGGAGATCCCCATTAGACATCCAAGAAGAGATACTTAGGAGACATTCATGGGAGAGGTCTGATCTAAACATACGAATGTGAGAATCATTAGAATGTAGGTGATGCTGAAAGTCACGAGACTCTTTGAGATTACCAAGAAAAAGAAGGAAGTGAAAAAGAGAAGTACAAAGACACAGCCATGGGGACTCCAAATTTAAGGGATAGAAAAGATTGAGAGGAATTCCTAAAGTCAGATGAGAAGAAACTCCTACTGAGTCAGGAGACTGTAGTACCCCAGAGGCCATAGGTGATGGGTCCCGATTCCCCTTCCCTCCCTCCCCTCCCTCCCTCCCTCCCTCCCTCCCTCCTCCTTTCTTTCTTTCTTTCTTTTCTTTCTTTCTTTCTTTCTTTCTTTCTTTCTTTCTTTCTTTCTTTCTTTCTTTCTTTCTTTCTTTCTTTCTTTCTTTTCTTTCTTTCTTTCTTTCTTTTTTTTTTTTCTTTCTTTCTTTCTTTCTTTTTCTTTCTCAGACTTTCGCTCTTGTTGCCCAGGCTGGAGTGCAATGGTCGTGATCTTGCCTCACTGCAACCTCCGCCTCCCAGGTTCCAATGATTCATGCCTCAGCCTCCCTAGTAGCTGGGATTACAGGTGCCTGCCTGCAGCCCAGCCAGTGCACGGCAATATTTTAGTGAACGGGGTTTCACTATCTTGGCCAGGCTGGTCTCAAACTCCTGACCTCAGACGATCCACCCCTCTCAGCCTCCTAAAGTGCTGGGATTACAGGCGTGATGAGTCGATTTTCTAAAGATACCCTCACCACTATGTCCCTTGCCGGGTGAGGTTAACACTGCTCCTTCAAGAGGTAGGGGACGATGTTTCCCCCCCTGGGAATCTGACAGGCCTGTGACTATGGTAAAAGTGAAACTGGATGATTTCCAAAGCTAGATGACAAAAGCACCGCAAAATAGCTTTTGTCTGGCCTCTTTCTGTTGGAACACATGCCCTGGGAGGCCCAAGCCTACATGTGAGAAGTCTGGCCACAATGCTATGGTTGCTGCCATGCTGGGGAGACCACGGAGAGAGACAGAGACAGACAGGCACAAGGATCCTAAGTGTCCCAGCCTCTAGGTGTTCGAGTCTTCCTAGCCCAGGCACCAGGCATATGAGTGAAAGAACTTCAGCTCATTCCAGACCCCGACCTTCGAACCATCCCAGCTGGCATGGAGTGGGGCAGAAATGAGTAGTGCCCATGAAGCCCTGTCCCTATGGCAGATTCACAAGCAAAATGAATGAGTTGGTTATTTTAAACCATTAAGTTTTGGGGTAATTTATTATGCAGTCCTAGGAACTGGTACACCAAATAAAGATGACATTTCTCATAGAAGCACTTTCTCAATTCTGTCAAAGGCTGTTGTAGGTAAATGGAGATGATGACTGAGAACCAACCGACTGCTGAATCAACAATGTAGAAGGCACTGGAAATGGTAAGGCAGAACTGAAAGAACATGGGATTAAGAAAGAATGGGAATTGAATTGGAAACAGCCAGTAATGACTACTCTTTCCAGGAGTTTTGCTAAAAAACAGATTTGAGAAATGAAGCAGTAGCTGGAGAGGAGAGTGGGCCCAGGAGAAAGGCTTTGGTTGAGGTTGAAGACAGACAGTATGTATATCGATGGTAATGATGCAGTAAAGGGTGGGAAATGGATGACGCAAAAGAGAGAGGAGTGAATTGCTGGGGCCAATTCTGTGAGAGATAAGAGGATACAGGGTCCATAACTTTATAACACTGGTGAAGGGAATGGCCTTAGCTGGAGCTCAGCAAGTTTATTCATGGTTACAGAAGTAAAGGCAGAGTATATGAGCACAGAAGCAGGTGAGTGGTAAACATTGTGGTGGAAGGAAGTTTAAGTTCTAATTTGCTTGTTTCTGTTATTTCAGTGGAAAGTAAGTGATCTAGGACTTTACCAACCAGCATTAGGGTCCCACTTGAAGTCCATAATCATGAACTTAAAGGGAGAGCTGTTAGTGTGGCAATGCTGTTGTCCAGCCACATTCAGTGGCCCAGGTGCAAGCACAAAGTAGGCGGTGCTTTGGACTTCACCAGGGTCAGGGAATCGTCAAGAGAAAACTGATAAGAGAAAGGGGTAAGGGAGATGAGAGCTTAGGCAAAGGAGTGGCTGTGGAATTTAAGCTGGGCTAAGAGAAAACGGAAGATGTCGGGGGTTGAGGGACAGCAAAGATGCAGTGGGATGTATGGATTGTAGCTCCCCGCAGAGGTGAAGGATTGGTCGAGCTCATGTACTTTAAATAGCTCCAATCTGAGGATGAAGAACTCCAGCTCAGAGATGGTAAGGTAGCTTTCAAGTAAAGTCACCAGGGATTCAAAGCTAGGCTGCCCAGCTCCTGTAACAGTGAGAACATCTCTTCACAGCTCAACATTTGATCAGAAAGAAAGAGAAAAAAGAACAATTGGTATTGATAGTCACCAAGAGCTCTGAAAACCAGATCTGGAGAAATATCCGCGGGAGGTCCCTCATGTTGTGAGATCTTGGTTTTACCTCCTGAGTGACATTATCACATGCACTTTTCAGAAGACTCTTGGTTATTTTTCTTATAATCCAATTTTTAATTCTTTGAGTTCTCCCTAGAAGAGGAACATAGCAAAAGAGTCGGCCTATGGGTAGGAAAATGAAAACTAAAGTTTCCATGGATCTTGTGCACCTGGTGCATGTATACTTCCTTACTGACCCATTTCCTGCAGCCCATGGAAGATTTCATCAAAGGAAGTACATGTCACAATTACATCATGAACCCAATTGTTTAAAGTTTCTATTACAGCCAATTAATTATAATGAGTACCAGGAGGCTCTCTATTTCTGCCCTGATACCTTGGCCAATGGCATCACACAGCAATTATGGGAAGATGTCTGTAAGAGGAAGTTTTGTAAGAGAAATTTTATAAGGCTGTTTGTGTATTGTGCCCTCAATTGTATTTGCAATATCATTTCCTACTGTTGATTGTCCCGTAATTCTGGTCATGCAGCAACTCCAGCATTGGTAATGTGTTTATTTCCAGAGGAGGTGGTTTGGGTGGGGAAGGAGGGGAGAGCTAAGAGGTTGTTATTTGTGTGTTTAAAAAGGCAGGTTAGCCTGAATATAATTACCTTCTTTTTTTCTTCTTGCTAAAGAGAGAAGGAAAAAAACATGTGTAAGCTTGATTATTTAGGAGATGAGCATACTAAAATAATTTGATGAAATTGGGTCATTTGAAACCAAAATAAAGTTGTGAAGAAGGAGAAATTTTCTCTACCCAGTGTTCTCTACTCATTTCCATATTATTCCCACCCCACCCCACCATTCCACCCTGGTTGAGCTTTCTGGGATCTCTCATTACCTTGTAAATCCTGACCTCTGACGTACAAGAAAGAACAGAAGCTTGGACTTCAGAAAGATCTGAGTTTTTATATAAGTTCCATCTACTAATGTATATCCTTAAGCCAGATAAGGCTCTCTGAGCCTGTTTCCTCCCCCGCATTCTATAAAGTGGGGATTATAATACCTACCTCATGGGGTGGTTTGTAAGACTTAAATAAGTAGGAACAGCACCTGGTTGCTTACAATTGACTCAGTGTCCTGTTGCCTTCTGTTCCTCAGCCTATCCCTTGATTCTTCCAACCGTCTCTTCCTAATCTTTGTATATACTGCCTGCAATGTCTCCTGCACTCTAGCTAATTTGATGTGACTTCCCTCTCTCCTTTTCATCCATTCATCCTCCTTTCTTTCTTTCCAGTCTCCAAAATCCCAATTGCCCAATAAAGCTTATCCATGTATTCTGAAGACATAACTTACATATCAAGTTTACCTTGAAATTGTTTGTAAATTTCCATGACTCACTTTAATATATATGCACCATGACATCAATCATATATTCATTTATTCATTCAATTATTTGATTTGCACATTGGTCCAACATCTCTCTTCCTGCTTATGTTTCTCCAGGTTGATATTGTAGCTGAAATCTTATATTTTTGTAGTGCTTCATACTTTGTTTCTGACATGTTTTATCATAGACTATCTCAGTGGAGCCTTACAACATCATGTGAGGTAAGCAGGTCAGATATTGTTATCATTTTCTAGCTTTATAAATGTAAAAACAGACTCAGTAGAGTAGGTCGTT
This sequence comes from Papio anubis, assembly GCF_008728515.1. NCBI lineage: Eukaryota > Metazoa > Chordata > Mammalia > Primates > Cercopithecidae > Papio > Papio anubis. Next base: position 37,666,519 of record NC_044991.1, read on the forward strand.
TACCCACCCATGATCACAACCCTGGTTTGTGGAAACCAGGCCATCTTGACCCAAAGCACACTCCTCACCTCCACGAGCCACCTCCCACCCTTATTCATTCCCTCTTATGCTGTATGTGATCCTAATTCTAACAGTGAAATTCCCTGGCTGCAGAGTCTCAGAAATATAAGTCTCTTTGTACTCTAGTCACTTTTTCCAGACCACACCACAGGGCCTATTTTAAATAGCTCTAATACTACATAAACCCTATTTTTCTTTAATCTGAGATTTCCTTTAATGCTGAGGAACCAGAGATACTGATTTTGACTTTCCAGTAGTTTACAGCCATCAGGAGCAATACCGTGATCCTCAAGGCAAGGAGATCTCTTCAGCAAAGCATTAGGTTTGGGCTTAAAGAATGGCATATTCTTTGACCAAACAGGTTCAGTCATCCCTAATTCTGATTCGTTAAGTTCAAGAGCATGCTGACTTTTATTGTAACAGAACCTGCTGGTCTCTTATCTCATGCATGGTTGCAGTGCATTTAGATTCAGTTGATCATCACTTCTTATGTATCAATCCTTATCCTGCCCAGCTTCCATATTAAGTCTCCATAAGCCAACAATTCTAACACATGGCAACATAATAAACTTCTGACTATATTTTGATTCCAGAAAGACAACATTTGAAGGCAGTTAAATGCCCTCAGGAAAATCTGTGGTATTTCGATGATCTCATTTGTGTTGCATGTGGCTCCATTTCAAAGTTGAACCCCTTCTTGGGCACATGAGCACAGGAAACAAATACAACACTGAAAAACACGTTTGATGTTTGAAGGTTTTATTAATATATATGTTGTCGTTAGAAATAAATCAAGGTTCCTTTCCTTCCTGGACCAGATTTTGACTCATAGTTACTTGCTGTTATTCATTTTCACTCCTCTGAATCTTCTAAATAAAAATAACCTAGCCCGGACAGGTGAGGTAGCTCATGCCTATAATCCCAGTGCTTTGGGAGATGGAGGCGGGAGGATCCCTTGAGGCCATGAGTTTGAGACCAGCCTGAGCAACATAGTGCCCATCTCTACAAAACTAAAAAAAAATTTTTTTTTTTGAGACAGAGTCTCACTCTGTCACCTGGGCTGGAGTGCAGTGGTGCGATCTCAGCTCACTGCAACCTTCGCCTCCCAGGTTCAAGTGATTCTCGTGCCTCAGCCTCCCAAGTAGCTGGGACTAGAAGAGGGTGCCACCATGCCCGGCTGTTTTTTTGTATTCTTGGTAGAGACAGGGTTTTACCTTGTTGGCCAGGCTGGTCTCAAACTCCTGGCCTCAAGTGATCCGCCCCCCTCAGCCTCCCAAAGTGCTGGGATCACAGGTGTGAGCCACCGCACCTGGCCAAAATTAATTTTTTTAAGTAAATAAAAAAGAAAAAGAAAATCTTAAAAAGATCTTGTTTTCTTTCAAATTTATCTTAGCACATTTTTAACACTTTGAGTGTGTGTTTGTGGGTTTTTGTTTATTTTCCAAGGAAGTTTTAAATACTTAACATATTACACATAAGGCTGAATGACAATGGATATTATCATTTGGTCACATGAGCTATATTTAAGACAGTCCCACATGCATGCGGGAATATTTGGAAATGAATATTCGATTCAGCAATGTGTGTTGCACTTCTACTTTGCATTAAGTGATAGGAGAGAAAAACATATAAATGTGGGCTTATTATGAGATTTGCCCATAAAATAGGGAATTTTGGTAATTTAAAATAAACTGCTAAATGGAATATAACCAAAACCAACAGACAGGTGAGCTCATCTGTGTTGCACCTAGCAGAAAAGAGAATTATCAGTATCAACCCAAATCCTTGAGAAATGAGTGCCCCATGACAGCATATCAGTTATCTTGCCTTCTGGATTCCTAACATATTAGGTCATAAATGATGACAAAAGAAAGTCTTCACTAGAAGCCAAGACATTTATTGAAGGTCTGTTTCAATCATATATTGTACAAAAACAAACCACCCCAAAACTTAGCAGCTTAGAAACAACAATCATTTTATTTTCTTTCTAACTCTATAGGCTGACTTGGTTCACCTGAGTGGCTCTTTGCATGTGATGTCAGCTGGGACTCTAGTCGACTAGGTGGGGCCTTGGCTGAGCTGAATGTCCACAGTGGAGAACTTACATGGCTGGTGGCTGATGCTGGCTGTTAGCTGGGAGTTAACCTGGGACCATAGACTGAGTGTCTCCACTCTCTTCCACCTAGCCTCTCCATGTGGGTTGGACTCCTTACGACATGGGACTGTGTTCCAAGAAGGAAATGTTGCTGAAATACCATGGATTTGGCCTATGTCCTGCTGCTCACCATGCAGAAAGGCAATCACTGAGACAATGAGTACTGCCAGGAAAGAAGGCTTTAATCAGGTGTTGCAGCCAAGGAGATGGGAGATCAGTCCCACATCCATCTCCCCAACTGACTACAATAAGAGGTTTATAGAGCAAGGAAGAAATGTAACGATGTGTGGGAAAACAAGAACTAAGGAGGGTAGGGAAGAGGAGCTGGTCAACAGGAAGCAGGTGGTAAGTTAGGCAATCATGACAGGTGAGGGATCTGACATCTCATGGTCCAGAGGCAGTGATCAGGTGAGTTTCAGTTTCTTGATACTATCTGGTAGTCCTGGTGGTTGGTTTTCTGGAAAAGGAACTCAGATAAGACAAATGTAACTTTCTTAGGTTTTAAGACTGGGAGGGCTAATTTCTGTTTATTCAAGAGAAACCATAAACATCAGTTCTATGGAGCAAGTGGGTCAGTTTCAGAAGCAGAAGCTTCCAGGCCTTTTAAGGTTTGGGCTCAGAAGTTCCATATTGTCATTTTCCATCATATTCCATTGGACAATACAGTCACATTACTAGCCCAGATGCTAGGAGAGGATAAAAAAATGCCACCTTTCTATGGCAGAGTAACAGACATAAAGGTGAAAGCAGGAACTTAGGATGGCTGTGTTTGGAGACTATCTACCCATAGAGCTCGAGTAAACACACAAAACATGCATGGCAAAGGCAAGATCTTTGCATTGGTCAGCCCGCCCAGGTCACTGGTCAGCCTGCCAAGTCATTCTCCTGGTTCTGTTACAGTCTCCTGCCTTTGTCTTCTTTCTATCTGGCCTTCCTTTGTATAAACTGAACTTCTAACTTCTGAACATCTTTCAAACCCAAGATGCCTGCATCTCTCCTAGAACTGAAAGCCTTTTGCCATGGTCTTGCTTCCCAGGCTTGACTCTTATCTCCCGCACTCTGAGCCCCACAGGACATCCTTGGTATACTGGACTCTCTCTCAGGCCTGTGTTTTGGATCCTGATGTTCAATTTCCTCTGTGGAGCTTCATGGACTCCTAGTCCCAGCCTGCCCACATGGAATCTGACCTGTTTCTCCCAACACCCTAGTTTTAACCTTGATAGAGCATGGATGGGAGTGGACAGATAGTCATAAAAGATCCCATAGATCTTAAGAAGTTAAACGTCTTTGATTGAGCAGAGGGCTAAGCAATGCCATACAACTAGGACTCAGAACAGGATGCTTGCAGAACAGAGAGGGTTGAGGGAAACTCAGCTTGGACGAGGGAAAAGGTGAGGATGGCTGGGAAAATTAGGGTTCAGGGCCAGGTGATAACAATCAAGCAGTTTAGACTTGATGTGATATGAAACTGTAAACCACTGTGCACTCTTGAGCTGAGGTGTGGCTTGGTGAAATGATGTTTAAGCAAGATTTGTGCAGGAGTGGAATGTAAGGTAAAGTGGAGAAATTGAAACAAAGGAGGCCAATGGTAACTGGGTGCACAGGTGATGAGTGCTAGGATTAAAGGGGACTACAGTGGAAAAGATGAATATGAGACCATTTGAAGGGCAAAAATCTATAGGGCAGTGATTTCTCCAAGATGGGAAATTCAACTAAAGATGGCCAGTGGGAAGTTGCTGTAGGCTCTGGGGAAGGGAGGGGCTGAAGACAGTAGAGGGCAGAAAGCAATGGACAGGTTAAGACTGGAGGGGAGGAAAGGTCTGTTATACAGTACGGGCTTCCTCATCTAAGCTGGTGGATGCTGACATGAAGAAAGAATGACTCAGAGAAAAATTCAAAGGCAGAAGAGACAGGCTTTAATGAAAGTTTCAATTGAGAAGAAAAAGAGAAAGGCTAGAGTAGAAGTGACTCGTCTGAATTTTGACAAATGGTGGGGCCAACAACAGAAAGATTGATATGGTGAGGAAAGGCTGGCTTCGGAAAGAAGCTGAATATCACATAGACTGAGTCTAAGGTGACACAGAGCACTCTGGTAGGAACATCAGAAAGGGCCTAGAGGTGGGATGACAAGTTCGGCAAGGCAACATCAAAGTGTAAGTCCCTCGTTAAGAGTTGAAGTCCTGTGCCAGTGCAGATGTGGTGCCTGTCTCTGTCCCCAGACCACCTTGTGTTCGCTCTTTGCCACCTGAAGAGTAAAATGGCAGGATAGGAAGGAATGTCATATAGGAATGGTACAGGGAGCCCTGAGATCCACCTGTTGCCCTTATTCTTCTGAGTTCTCTAGTGAGCTTCCTAATGCACACCTGATCTCCACCACTCTGCATGAACAGTGCTGGTTGCTAGGTCTGAGGAAGCATGGTTACATTACCCAGGTATCTCCCCAATATGATTCATATCACTCAGCTTCAAATGAATTTGAAGCTGTGGCTCCCAGACATCTGACCTAGGTGGAGAGATAGCTGAAATCCTCAACAATCCCTTATGCACACCTCTTATGGAAACCTGCTAGACCCTGAGCCCTGAAGTGGCCGTTCAGACTGGGTCATGCTCCTGCTCCTTTCCCATTCCCACAAGGTTGTCTCAGGAGGAATGAGGCCCTCCTCTCCTCCTCTTTCCTCTTTTTCTGACTTGGACATAGATACTGCTCCCAGTTTATCTTTTTTCCTGTGTAGTGGAATTTGGGGTCACCTCTCTCAGTTCCGCTTCTCTCAATTAGCAGCTAGCATCTAAAAAACCTCCATCAACCTCAAGCTTTTAATCAAGTAGAAAGTTCCCTGCTTTTCTCCTTAGCTGGTATCAGCATTTTTCTATCTGTTTTCTCTCCTCTCTGTCTTGACAGTTCTTGCTATGTTGCTCAGGCTGACAGTGGCACGATCACGGCTCACCGCATCCTCAAACTCCTGGTCTTAAGCAGTCCTCTGACCTCAGCCTCCCGAGTAACTGGGACTACAGGCACATACCACTGAAATGGTATGAGACTACCCACCAACCCCAGTGCCTACAACCTTTCATGTTACCAAACTTATAAATGTTCACCCATCTGTTTCTACTACCCTTTCTAAAACGTTTCATATGACAAAGTTTTATTTTAACATGGACAGTGTCTGTCCCCTGCCTGGGGGTGGGATGGAACATATATCCCAAGGGTAATTCTATGGATTTGCATTCAAAGAGTCTTGAGTATTTTTTTTTTTTTCCTATTAACTCTGTGTGTGGAAGAATTCACTTAGCAGGGAAAAAGTCAAAAGCTTAAGACTGGACCTTGGGGGATACCTGCCTTCAGTTCAGAGAGTAAAAATAAAAATGGGTGAAGGACAGAAAGAAGTGGTCAAAGCCTAAGAGAAAATCTAAGAAAAATTAAGAACCAAAGGAGCAATCAAAAAAACTGGCAAGAAGGAGTTTGGGGGGCAGGAAGCTCTGTGGGGGAGCAAGGAACAGCACATGATTCCTGAGCCCTTATGTGCTAGGTTCTGTGCTAATTGCTTTGCATGCAAATTCCATTTAACATTCATAGCTAACTTTATGAGTTATTAACATGCCCACAAATCTGAGGCATGTTCTGTATGGTTTCCCAGAGTCCTCCCAGGAGGAGTGGGGATGGAATTAAGTTCCAGGTGCTCACAGTAGCAATTTGCTTGATAATGTAAGCTCTAATGGCGTCTCCTTTCCCTGTTCACTTCCTCATTCCCTACCACATTTTCCAGCATCACCTCCCAAATAAACTACTTGCACTCACATACTTGTGCCAGGGTCTCAGCTGCATCACTGTGGCTAGGGAGGGGAAACCCTGAGGTATAGTTTTCTCAGGCTCCTCATGGGTCCTCTGCCTCTCCAGCTCTGAGTCAAGAACTGCCTCAGGGCCTGCTAAGTGGGAAGGGGTGATACCTTAGCAGAGGCAGGAGTGGGTGCTCAGGCCAATGGGCTGCTGGGGGACTTGTCAGGGCTGGAGGGTCTGCAGTCAGGCAGAGCTAATGGGAGGCTGGTCAGTCACAGGAGGTTGGCTACCAATCCCTGTGGGCATGAAATGGACCATGAGTTCTCTAGCCACAGACTGTTGGCCAAAAGGCCAGCAAGGTAGCTAGCTAGGAATCAGAGGCATAAGGGCCATCGCCCCAGGAGGGAGCTGAAGGACACCATCCCTAAGGATCCTGTTTTAGTTCATTTGTGTTGTTATAAAGGAATATCTGAGCCTGGGTAATTTATAAAGAAAAAGAGGTTTATTTGGCTCACAGTTCTACAGGCTGGAAAAGAAGCATGGTGCTGGCATCAGCATCTGGTAAGGGCTTCAGAAGGCTTCCAATCGTGGAGGAAGGGGAAGAGGAGCCAGTGTGTGTGGAGATCACATGGGGAGAGAGGGAGCAAGAGAGAGGGGTGGTGCCAGGTTCTTGTTAACAACCAGCTCTTATGGGAACTAAAAGAGCAAAACTTTACTCATTACCTCAAAGACGACACCAAGCTGCTCATGAGAGATCCACTCCCATGACCCAGACTTCTCCCATTAGGCCCCACATCCAATGCTGGGGATCAAATTTCAACATGAGATTTGGAGGGGTCAAATGTCCAAGCCATGGCAGACCCCATATCTTCTTCTCTGCCAATTAAGCCATTGATTTCCTCCCATCCAGCCAAAAGTCATCTTGCAAAACATTCTGGGAAAGATACAGAAGATGCAAAAATCTTAAAGACCAAGCATTGCCTCATAGGATTATTAAATGATTGGATGGCAGATTTAGAAGTTAATTGTTTCCTCTTGCTCACAGGTGAGAGGAGGCTCAGGATCAAGGTCAAACAATAAAAGGGGCCTTCTTTTCTCTGTGCAGTTGAGCTATGTTGTGTGTCATTCCACTTGAACAGCCTATGAGGCTGAGCTTTGGGAATCTACGCTGAGAATCAGTCATCCTAGGATTCAAAAATCCTGGAGAAATAGTCTATGGCACCGCTGATGGGTAGAGACAGGAAACACACTTAATGTCTTCTGAACATGCTGGGATTTGACTTGGCCTCTGTTCAATCCTAGCACACTTTCAGGAGTGGCTCTTTTGTTTGTTTTAAAGTACCTCTCCACCCATGAATTCTGGCCCTCCAGTAACAGGATGTTATACAAATAGGCCAAGTTTTCCACAGGACTGTGGCTCTCCTTCCCTCCTTCCATGAGGGTATCAATATGCAGAAAAGGCCCTTGCTGTCTCCTCTGTTTTGTGTTCTGCTGGAGTGGCTCTTCCTGCAATCTGCTAAGACAGGAACTGGCTGCACTTAGCTCGAGTGGGCCCCCATCCAGCCCCTCTCAGCCGGGTCTGTGGTGGCCAGGGCCTCCCTGGCAAAGCTAACACACAACTACTATTGAGAAACAGCCGACAAGGGAAAGAGTGGCGTTTGAGCCTTGAAACTCAGGCTTCTGGCTACATAACAACACATCGGATGAGGAGGGTGAGCCAGGAGCCTGATAGAGAAAACAGGAGGCCGCTTTAAGGAATTTACACAGTACCTTTGCATTGGCAGGAGTTTAATTATTCATTCACAGCCAGCCGGATCTCAAAGGCTCAGCTGACAAAGCTTCAGCCCTTCTCTGCAACCATTAGAGGAAGCAGTCTGAGCCCTTTCGCTTGAGTAAACAGGCAGTGAGTACAGGCTACTATGTCCTGAACAATATCGGAGAACAGGGTTTCAGGCCATTTCCTTTACTGGCAGCGTGGTGACTTTTCATAAGGATAAGCTCAAAATGTAAGGGCCAGAGGGTCTGCAGTTAACATGGGGGGAGGAGACTGTAACCATAGCAGCAACAAGAACACTGATAGTAGGGATTATGCATTGAGCCCTTTCTATATGCCTGCCAAGCCACATTAGGCATTCTTCCTGCACCCAGAGCAAGCCTTTATCATTGTCCCCACTGTGCATTTCAGGAAACTTGGGCGAAGAGAATTTGCCCCAAATCCTAATCCTGTAACTGCTAAGAGATTGAGCCAGGAAGCCAAAATTAAAATGCACATCTACTCAGGAAACTGTTTTCTATCTATATTTTCTCTCTTTCTCTCTCTCTGAAACTTTCTTCAAAACCTTTGATGTTACAATTTTTAAAACTCAGACATATGGTTGACTTTCCCCCCCCCCAAAGGCCTAAAATCAAGTCCCTTCATTCATGACTATTCATGATTTTAATTTAAAAATAAAAGAATACTACAGAATACTGACTCAGAAAACTGGGTGTTTGTCATCTGCCATGAACCTGGTTTCCTGCTTGACACAAGGTAAGCAGAGTGAGTGAGTGGCAATTTTTCACCTTTATTTAAATATTTTTTCTCAGTAGAAACTTTGTACAGTCCTACTTTCCCTCCTACCTTGGCAAACAAGCAGGTGACCTTCCTTTGAAATCTCTGAGATGCTGAATCTGTCTTTACGGAACTTCTCTCCTTACCTCTCAACACTGACTCTTGCTCCAGTTCCGGAAATACAGCTGAGAAACAAGGACAAGGCAGAAAAGACACTATCGGTCATCACGCCCCCACTCCCAACCAAGTCAACCAAGTCTTCAGAGAGGGTCCTTTGAGTGCATTTTCCCTTGCAACATCCAAGACAAGGTTAATGAATGCTGAACTGTCTCCTTTTTTTTTTTTTTTTTTTTTTTTTTTGAGACGTAGTCTCGCCCTGTCACCCAAGCTGGAGTGCAATGGTGCAATCTCAGCTCACTGCAACCTCCACCTCCCGGATTCAGGCGATTCTCCTGCCTCAGTCTCCGGAGTAGCTGGGATTACTGGTGTCCACCACCATGCCCAGCTAATTTTGTATTTTCAGTAGAGAAGGGGTTTCGCCATGTTGCCCAGGCTGGTCTCAAACTCCTGGTGTCAAGTGATCCACCCACCTCGGCCTCCCAAAGTGCTGGGATTACAGACATGAACCACTGTGCCCAGCCTCCTTTTAAAACTAGTGAATTTGAATGATACTTCAGACCCTACAAGTTGTACCAGTGATTTGGTTTCAATCCTATCATATCTTACATGGCAATAATACTGCAAATATATGCACATTCCATACCAAGTGCTGAAAAAATATGGTAGCAGGTGAGTGATGTGGATTTGTTTTCTGTTGCCCAGTATCCACGAAGGCTTTCTAAGGGGTGACCATTTCACACATCTTATTTCTATGTGCCCATTATTACCACAGTCATAAGATCATCTCCCAAAAGGTGGTTCTGGAAAACTAAGTTGATCTAGCAAGGGATTACTAAAATCCCTTTGTATTTTAGAGAGCAGAAGCCTCTACTTGGTGATTTCTGCTGGATTTTCCACTGTCCCAGGGTAAGAATAAAGACAAAATGACCCTAAGGTATGCATTAGAAGATGAATTTTTAATTTTTAACATCTTGGTTGGGTTTTCCTTCATAAATCAAGTTCTGCATTGTGCCCTGTCACCTTTAAGTCTCCCCGGTCCGTGCCAAACTGTATTTGCACTAATTGTTTTGACACCGTGTCCGGAGTGCCGGGCTTGAGCTCCTACAGCGTTGCCTCTACTCCCACAGGCTTTTGAGATCCTGTGCTTTGGTCCCATTTATATGAGGACGCTCCAAGATCATCACCCTCCCTCACTTCCTTCTATATCCACCCTGCATTTGTCACCCACCAGTGAGCCTTCCAAGGACAATGGGAGATGCTTTGATAACAGCACCCACAACTCACATTTCCAAAGCACCTCTGAAGTTCTGGGTCACATACCAAGTGCTTCAGAGGAACATTGTTTTAATTTTCCCAGCAGCTCTGTGCTGCGTATGTCAGCCTCCACAGCAGGTAACAAGTGGCACTCGAAGAGGCCAGTGAAGGACATTCACAGACATGAGGGTAGGGCTAAGGGACTGATATGGGATGGTGAAGCTCCCAGGAAATAGCAACAGCCTGAAGGAGCAAGGGAAGAGATCGTCTAGTGAGAGCTGGAGTCAGAGAAGAGGAGTCATTTGCCAAGAACACGGCTGTAAAGTAACGCAGCTACATGCAGAGCCTGGGCCAGAAGGCGGTGTGCACGTATAGGGTTGGCGGGGAGAAAGGCATCCATGTCCCTGACCTCGCTCTTGTGCCACCTTCCAATCTCAATGGAACAGCTCCTATTGGCCACACCCAGCTGGCAGGCAGGGGAGTCTGGGGGATTCTGACTGGAGAGGTCAGTCTCCTGGGCACAGAACAGGACAGAGAAAGGCAGAAAGTGGATTCAGGGAAAGCAAGTGGAGAAATAACAGCATAATATAGCTTCTCTTTTTTCCTCACCATGTAAAATGCCCATGTAAAAGATGGGGCGGATGAACTCAGAGGGTTTCAGTATCTGCCCAAGTTCGTAAGTGGCAAAGCTGGAGATTCAGATCCAGGCTTTGTGACTCCGGAGTCCGTTGTCTAAGGCACTCTCAATGTGATCTTCCGGGTCCTGCCCCGTCCTCTACATCAGACCCAGGTGATTTGGACTTTGCATGTTGTCCAAATGTATTATTTTCCTGTGACAAGCAGTTTGGAGACCAGAGTCTCTTTCTCAGGCCAGCTTTCTGTCCTAAGAAAGTAATTTCAGTCTTGGCGCGGGGGCTCACGCCTGTAATTCCAGCACTTTGGGAGGCCGAGGCGGGTGGATCAGGAGGTCAGGAGATTGAGACCATCCTGGGTAACACAGTGAAACCCCGTCTCCACTAAAAATACAAAATATTAGCTGGGCGTGGTGGCAGGCACCTGTAGTCCCAGCTACTCGGGAGACTGAGGCAGGAGAATGACGTGAACCCGGGAGGCGGAGCTTGCAGTGAGCTGAGATCAGGCGACTGCACTCCAGCCTGGGCAACAGAGTGAGACTCCGTCTCAAAAAAAAAAAAAAAAGAAAGTAATTTCAGCATATTGCCACACATTTTAGGTTACTGTGAAACTGTCAAACCACAGACTGGATTTGGGTTTCATCGGACACAGTGTAACATGGCTACAGTTAACTGTTGTCTTCCCGGGAGGACACTGCACATAAAATTCCCTCTCCCAATCCAGGCCACACTAGGTTCAGTACCCCAACCTAGTGTGTATAGGTTCAACGTACAGGTTCAGCCCTGTACATTGAGGATTAGCTTGGGAACTGTTTTGACTTCTGCTAAGCCAATGTTCTGACTGGGCTGAAACTTCACTGTTAAAGGCAGGAGAAACACAGAGGGAATTATGCAAACAAAAAAGAGTTCATATATAACTTTTAACTTATTCCTGCCAAATCTTGCTCTTGGATTTAAAAGCATATAGTTGTTCTGTCTGATAACTTACACTGCCAGGACAATCCTAGTGCCTCTTTATGTCAATGTTTCAAGAGACTTGCTTCTTTGTGTAAACCACAGGAAACCTGGAAATATGTCACACAGCTTTTTTTGTGGCAAATATACTTTAAAAAAAAATCAATAGGTTTTTGGGGAACAGGTGGTGTTTGGTTACATGATTAAGTTCTTTAGAGGTGATTTCTAAGATTTTGGTGCACCAGTCACCCGAGCAGTATACACTGTACCCAATGTGTAGTCTTTTATCCCTCACCCCCCTCCCACCCTGTACCCTGCATCTCCAAAGTCCATTGTATCACTCTTACGCCTTTGCGTCCTCATAGCTTAGCTCCCACTTATAAGTGAGAACATACGATGTTTGGTTTCTCCATTCCTGAGTTACTTCACTTAGAATAATAGTCTCCAATTCCATCCAGGTTGCTGTAAATGCCATTATTTCCTTTGTTTTTATGGCTGAGTAGTATTTTCTTTATCCACTTGTTGATTGATGGGCATTTGGGCTGGCTCCATATTTTTGCAATTGCAAATTGTGCTGCTATAAACATGAGTGTGCAAGTATCTTTTTCATATAATGACTTCTTTTCCTCTTGGTAGATACCCAGGAGTGGAATTGCTGGATCAAATGGTAGTTCTAATCGTAGTTCTTCAAGGAATCTCCACAATGTTTTTCACAGTGGTCGTACTAGTTTATTACATTCCCACCAACAGTGTAAAAGTGTGCCTTTTTCACCACGTCTACACCAACATCTATTTTTTTTAAATTTTTTGATTACGGCCATTCTTGCAGGAGTAATGTGGTATCACATTGTGGTTTGGATTTGCATTTTCCTTATCATTAGTGATGTTGAGCTTTTTTCCATATGCTTGTTGGCCATTTGTATCTTCTTTTGAGGATTGTCTATTCATATCCTTAGCCCACATTTGGATGGGATTGTTTGTTTTTTTCTGGCTGATTTGTTTGAGTTCTTTGTAGATTCTAGGTATTAGTCCTTTGTTGGATGTATAGACTGTGAAGATTTCCTCCCACTCTGAGGGTTGTCTGTTAACTCTGATGATTATTTCTTTTGCTGTGCAGAAGCTTTTTAGTTTAATTAAGTCCCTTCTATTTATCTTGTTTTTGTTGCATTTGCTTCTGGGTTCTTGTCATGAAGTCTTTGCCTAAGCCAATGTCTAGAAGGGTTTCTCTAATGTTATCTTCTAGAATTTTTATGGTTTTAGGTCTTAGATTTAAGTCTTTGCTCCATCTTGAGTTGATTTTTGTATAAGGTGAGAGATCAGGCAAATCTGATATTTGACTTTAATTTAGATCAAATGTCTACACTTTAAAGACATTTTAATTTTACCAATAATCTTTAAAATTGTCTTTATTTCCAGATTACTAAAGTCATGCAAATAAAAGGCATTAAAGTTTCTGTTTTTCTGACAAAATATGATTTTTAAGCGCTTATTTTTTTCTAAGCCAATTAGTCAGAGCTCTTTTATATATAAACATCACACACACAACACATAAATACATAGACAGACAGACAGAAGATCCAGTAGTTGTAAGGTTTTTCATTTGCCAGTGTCTTACTTGGATTACTGGCTTCAGGGTGGAGCCTTTGTAGGAACAGGGCCAGGAAAGCATGCAGCTTCTAGGGCCTAATAAGAAGGCTTTGTGGCAAATACACTTTTAAAACCTAACTCTGCCAAGTGCACTGGTGCATGCCTATAGTCCCAGCTACTCAAGAGGCTGAGACAGGAGGATTGCTTGAGCCCAGGAATTCTGGGCTATAGTGCAATATGCCGATCGGGTGTTCTCACTAAGTGCGGCATCGATACGGTGACCTCCTGGGGGTGTGGGAGCATCAGGTTGCCTAAGGAGGGGTGAATATATGGAACAGGTAAGAACTCACGTGCTGATCAGGAGTGAGATTGCATCTGTGAATAGCCATTGCACTCCAGCCTGGGCAACATAGACAGATCTTGCCTCTTAAAAAAAAAAAAAAAAAAAAAGACAAAACCTGGCTCTTTGGTGTGAAACATTTTGAGTGACAACATAAATAATGATGACAATGGATCAAAACCCATAAAATACAATAAATTTCTATAAGCCCATACTGATACAAATAAATAATTGAATAAATAAATAAACAGGGGAGAGGGAAAGCAACAGAATCCCAATTAATAAATGTAGAAGGAATGATGCAATTGGAAAACTATCATTTGGCAAGACACGCAGTAATAATTGTTCTAGACCAGAAACATCCATGGGAAAGCCGGGTGCAGTGGCTCACACCTGGAATCCCAGCACTTTGGGAGGCTGAAGTAGGGGGTAATGCTTTAGCCCAGGAATTCAAGACCAGCCTGGGCAACACAGCAAGACTCCATCTCTACAAAAAATAAAAATAAAAAATTAACCAGGCATAGTGGCACACGCCTGTGGTCCTAGCTACTTGGGAGGCTGAGATAGGAGGATCACTTGAGCCTGGGAGGTTGAGGCTACAGCGAGCCATGATTACGTCACTACACTCCTGCCTGGGTGACAGAGTGAGACCCTGTCTCAAAAACAATAAAAATAGAAATAAATAAGCTGACTCTTTTACTAAATACCATCTCCCTATACATTTAAGACATGATTTGATATAAGTGGATTTGCATAACTTAAATTCTGTTGCATTTCTGATACATTTCTGTTGTATTTCTGATATATTTCTGTTGCATTTCTGATACATTTCTGCTTGTCCATTCTGTACATGATCAGTCTCTTCATTTCACTTTGCTATATGAAAGCCGATTTTCAAACTATTCACATGGTAACATCTTGAAGTCTCTCTCCCTTTCTCATTCTCTAACATTTTCAGATAGGACCCTGCATTATTTTTTCCCTCTCATACCTCTCTCATTCTTCTCAATCAAAATAGTTGAATGGGTTAGTCAATGGGTGGATTAATAAAGCTACAGAATCACTCTCCAAGATTACATAATACATGATGTGCCCAAGAAAGAAAACCAGGGGGGCAGGTCGCAGGGGAAGCACTCTCAAGTAGCCTGAAGTAACAGATGCTACACGTCTCCCCCAGCATCCACTGCAGACAGTCCCCTACAGTAATACCCACAGCTTCCTGAAATAGCTTCCTGCATCTTTGTGCCCAAGGGCATTTTCTGGCATGGAAGGTGATTACCCAGCATGGGGCAGTTTATAAATGCTAGGAAGTTGGATTTAATGCACAAGGCACAAACTTCAGCCACTGAGGGAAAGAATTGGTGGATAAATATCCCAGCTTCCCTGCCCCTCAGGAGGGCAACAATGAGTTGTGTTCCACACAGTTCCTTGAGGGTCTCCAGTGGGATAGAGCTCCTGTTGCCCACGGGACAACCTGCTCATTGACACATCTTACATAGGGCTTCCCTGGTCACTTTCCCATTCCTCACTGTACTTCCTGCAATCTTCTTCCAAATCAATTACTTGCACCTGAATCTGTAAGGCATACTGGGAAAAGGGGGGTCGTCCAATTGCACATAAACAAACAACTTAGGCTCTCTCTGTCTCCGATGGAATGGACCACTTCTAATCCCACGTTTTCTCTCACACTTCATAGCCCTTTGGGGACAGGCCACGGCATTTGATCTTGCCTACCTCCCCACTCCCTAAATTTTAGAAATAATAATTTGATTCTCTCTATGACCCAGGTCCAGCCTAGCTAAGCTGTCATAGGGATACACAGCTTAGATCCTTGATAAGTGCTCATGCTAGTAAACCCACTTGAGGGGGAACTAAAGAGCCACCCTGGACAGCCTTAGTGCCGGTGAACTCCTTAACTCCCCTAGAAAAAGAGTGAATACGGCATAACCATACAGTGCTCCTGTAGTTTAGCATGATCTGGTTATGCTTGATCAGCGTAAACTACAGGGGCACTTATCAAGGAGGTGGAGACACTAACTACCCTGTTGGAAGTTAGTCATGACACCTCCTGTCAGCAGGTATTAATATGAATCTTAGTGTCCACCTAACTTCTCTATTAAGCTGGTTGAAAGTTTCAATTTTTTTATGGACCTGTACAGGCTTGAAAAGGAAGATATTTTAACAAAGAAACTCAAAGATCTAGGACGGTAGTAAGTTATCAAGCTTTACCCTTATACTTACTTTGTTTTTTAAAAGAGAATTCTATTTAAGTTCTCATATGTTTTATTTTAAATGATTTTTTTCCGAGTTATCAAAAGTAATACATGCTCATATAATGAATCCACAGCCTTGAAAATAAATAAAAATCATTGCCTGCATAAAATCCAGGTACACATTTTGGGGTTGTGTTTTCTTTCCTCTGCATTATGTAGAATTATAGATGCATTCATGTGCTGATAAAGTTATAAAATCTGTATCATATTGTACATACAATTTTCTCTTCTTTCTTCTTAAATCTAACATTATAATACTAACATTTCCCTTGTCTTGATAGAGTTATAAATAATTTCAGTGGCTGCATGCATGATATTCCAAACAATGAATATTCTATAATCTTATTTTATTATTGCACACTTTAGTTATAATTTGTGATATCATTAAGTGGTGCTGTGATATCTGCATATAAATAATGTGATGATATCTATGCATGTATTACAATTTTTTCAACTTTCAAAAAATTTAAAAATACTTCCTTAGGATAGTTCCTACATAGAAAATTATAGGGACAAAGGATACAGATTTATTTGAATTTCTTATTAGAAATGCTGTTCCAATTTATATTTGGATTAGTATTATATCAGCATCTCATTCAACTATTAATTTTAAAGACCTTTGCTAATTTAATGGGAAAAAATAGTATCCCAACTTTGTTTAATTTGTAATTCATTGCTGGTGAGATTTATTCTGTATTTCTTCCGTCAATTTTTTTGTTTATATCCTTTGCCTATTTTAAACTTATTTATCTATTTTTTTTTTTTTTTTTGAGATGGAGTCTCGCTCTGTCACCCAGGCTGGAGTGCAGTGGCTGGATCTCAGCTCACTGCAAGCTCCGCCTCCCGGGTTTACGCCATCCTCCTGCCTCAGCCTCCCGAGTAGCTGGGACTACAGGCGCCTGCCACCTCGCCCGGCTAAGTTTTTGTATTTTTAGTAGAGACAGGGTTTCACTGTGTTAGCCAGGATGGTCTCGATCTCCTGACCTCGTGATCCGCCTGTCTCGGCCTCCCAAAGTGCTGGGATTACAGGCTTGAGCCACCGCGCCTGGCCTTATTTATCTATTTTTAATTAAACAAATAATTGTGTCTATTTTGGGGTACGTGTGATGTTTTGATCTGTGTGTACCTTGTTGAAAAGATTCACTCAAGCTAATTAATATATCCATTATCTCAACAACTTAGCATTTTTTTGTGCATGATCATTAAAAATCTATTATTTTAGCAATTTTAAACTATATATTTTTATTAATTGGTGTCACCAGGTAGTAAAATAGATCACTAAAACCTTTGCCCATTTTTCCATTGGAAATTTGGTGATTTTCTTATCAAGATGTTTAAGGTCAAGATACACTAGAAATAGACACATGTGGCCTATCACATCCATTGCAAATATTTTTCTGGTTTGTCATCAGACTTTAACTTACTGTGCTTTCAAACAAAGTTGCCCACATGTATTTCTAGTTTTAAAAAATGATTTGTTTTTACATTTAATTCCTTACCATCTGCAGAATTTATTCTGCTATAAATGGTTTACTTCTATTTTTCTAATAAATTACTGTAGGTTTAACAACCATTTAGTTACATATTTCAGGCAAAAAGCACTAGAACTTTTCTTTTTGAAACTAGTAGCTGAAGTTGCATTTTGTCCAAAGCCAAAAAGAACTTGCAGATGCCCTTTGCTTCCTTAGAAGTGTTGATTCAGATTTTGGAAAGTGAATGATCAAAAACTGTTTTGGAAGCTTCAGTGCTTCCAAAGCACTAGCATTAAGGAGAGTGGAAAGGCCTGTTTGTGTCTCTGGGTAAGTAGAGATGACTTAGGGCTTTGGTCTGGGGATTTTCTGTGAGTGCATGAAAACCCCTAAGCAGGGTGGCATTCAAACGCCACTTCCTCTGCATCCTTTCCATAGGTCTGCGGTCACAATTCTGCCGAGAGGTTAGTGAATGGAGGAAGCCCTTTTATCAGGCAATTTTCTAACACAGAAGTGTTTGCCCTTCCTGAAATGAAGTGATGATATATTTGTGTAAAAGAGGAAGCAGCAGGCAGGATAACTGAATGTCTGTCACTCCTCTCTGGCAGGTTTTAGATGCTTCAGCAAGAAGATACAATTAAAAACATTTCTCACACAAAAATCTCCCTAGCCCACCAACTTGGAGGTAGCCGGTATCAGAAAATGTGTTTTCTTGGCATTCAGTGTAGCCAATGGTGGCATTTAAGTAGTTTGTGAAGAGCCGGATTTGACCGGTCATTTGTTCGCCTATTGCAGAGGCCTTTCGTGGCTTTTTGCTCCCCATTACAGTCATTCACTGTATTTTGTGACAGTCCCCGATTCTCCTTTAGGGACTTCTTATCCCCTACTCACTCACATGTGTCTTGGTCTTTCTCCATCACCTGCCACAGTGACTGGCAGGGGTCCGGTGAAGGTCAACCCAGTTTTCTTGTTTGAGCCCCTAAACTGCCTGGCCATCCTGCCATATGAAAAGCCCAGGGGTGAGTCAGCTACAGAAAGGCCCAGTAGGAGCTCAGCATTGAACCCTAAAGCCAAGTTCATTCCTGGACATCTCAGTTGCATGAATTAATACATTCCCTTTTCTTTCTTACAGCAGCTTAAGTTGGCCTTCCTCTGGGTTACATTTTTTTTAAAGTCCTTTTTTTTTTCTCTGAGATGGAGTCTCGCTCTGTCACCCAGGCTGGAGTACAGTGGCATGATCTCGGCTCACTGCAACCTCTGCCTCTTGGGTTCAAGTGGTTCTCCTGCCTCAGCCTCCCGAGCAGCTGGGATTACAGGTGCGCACCACCATGCCCAGATAATTTTTTGTATGTTTTTTAGTAGAGATGGGGTTTTGCCATGTTGGCCAGACTGGTCTTGAACTCCTGACCACAGGTGATCTGCCTGCCTCAGCCTCGCAAAGCACTGGGATTACAGGCATGAGCCACTGTGCCAGACCTATAAAATCTTAACTGATAGAGTTACTCTGTTTTACTCCACATACACACTAGCAATTTTACTTCCTCCTTGCAATGAAAGGTATTGCTTTATAAAGGTTTTGCTTTATCTCATTGTTTTACCCTTGGATTATTGAGAATAGGCTTTTTTTGTTTGTTTGTTTTGAGACAGGGTCTTGCTCTGTTGTCCAGGCTGGAGTGCAGTGGTGCAACACAGCTCACTGCAGCCTTGACCTCCCGGGTTCAAGCAATCCTATGACCTCAGCCTCCTGAGGAGCTGGGACTACAGGCGTGCATCACCACATCTGGCTACTTTTTTTACTTTTTGTAGAGATGAGGTCTCATTATGTTGCCCAGGCTGGTCTCAAACTCCTGGGCTCGAGCAATCCTCCTGCCTTGGCAGGAGGCTTCCAAAGTACTGGAATTACAGGTATCAGCCACCATACCTGGCCGAGAATGGATTTTGTAATAACTTTCCCTATGCAGGCCCATTTGACATGAACGGGTGATGCCAGAAGTGCCCTTGTACTGATGCCCCCACCACCAAGCACTCTCCCGACCCAGGCTCAGCTTTGTCTCCACCCCTGTTCAGTCTACCCCTGGGATCTCCAGGTTTAATACTTCAGGGAAACTTCCCTTTGCCTGCACTCAGAGTCGGACTTGGGAAAATTCTGCAGGTCAACCCTTGCACAGACATAAGAGTGAGTCTCCTACTTCCCTTCAAATCTTGCACCGTAGGTGCCTAGCTTGCCTTGCTCAAAGCCAGACCCTGGCCGTCTCGGAGGGGAACCAATTTTCGTTTTGTAGCCTCACACTGGGGTTTTGCCCTGGGATTTCACCTGTCAATGGGGTTTCATAGCAGAGGGTTTGATCCTCTGCTAAGAATCACACTCAGTCATGTCAGAACCTAGTGCTTTTGCTAGAGAAAAAGTATCATTTGAATTTAGGTTCTGAAAGCATCCACGCTGGCAGCTCCTCACCTATCTTTTCTTATTGTTTTGCTCTGAAGCAGAAGAACCAGGATCGTTTCTAATTCCAAGCCACCCAAAAACAACTGAAAATTTTTGTCTTTTCTCTTTTCTGGAAGAATATGGATGTATTTTGCCTCCTTCCTCTAACTTATTTGATCTTCTGATGGCCTTTATCTCTGCATGGGGGAACAAAGCCTTTCTGTATATAAATCCATGAAAGTAGTAACAGTAACTCACACATGATGGGCTTTATGAATTTTAGCTCTTAGTATTTTTTACATATTATTTCTATTGAGTAGTTAAGACAGACTGTTGATTACTATTGATAGAAGTACCTGAGGTTCTCATATATATTTTAAAACACTGTGAGATTTTTAAAGTAGAGGGAACATCAAAAAGAGAAAATCTTTTATTATTCAGGGTATCACCTCTAAACAGCAGCAGTTGTTATGGCCTTGATTAGGTAATCAGAGCCTGCACAACCGCTGAATCATAGCCCTCATTCCTCTTAATGGAAACTCACATGGTCATTGTGTTCACTTTCTATTTTTGAAATATACCTTCATGGGTGGAATTTTTGGTGAGGAAGTGAGGGAAAACTAGGGCTATCTGATTCAGAAATCTTGTGTGCAATCATATCAATCTGGTGAAAATAATTTTTTTTGCTCTAAGTCAACTGATTGGAGGTGAGAAAGGAATAATAGTCATTTTGTCTAATTTCCAGCAAGAATAATAAAGAGATAAAAAGGAATCAAATAAGCCAAATTAATCTGCCATTATTTTAATCAAGAAGACAGAGCAAGCCAGATCCTGAGTCACCTTCCTCCCAACTATTTTTATTGACTTGAAATAACAAAGGATGGAAGCCTGAAATGACCCAGATCACTTTTCTCGGTTTTAGTGCCCAGTGGATAAAGCATATCCTGGAATTCTCCGAGGTGGGGACTGTTTATGTAAGTCACTATTCTGAAAATGGATTTTTTTTTTTTAAAGTTGGGGAGAAAGAAAAAAAACCTAAAGTTAGAGAAACACTTTCTGTTGCCCACAGATTAAACAACACTTTTTAAAAATTGATGGTTTTGATAACTTTGCAGGAAACAAATTCTATGTTTCTTTAGTGTGTGCTTCTTGGAGGCATCAGTCACTCCAGCATGCCTGACAGAAACTTTTAACAAGTGAAAACAATAAAGCAGAGCCAGAAAAGGGTTGTATCTGGGGCGATTCAAAGCCAGAGTGTATTCAGGCATTTTAAAATTATGAACAATGCATTTTGGACATACAAAGAAGTACAGACATGATGAAATCAACACCCACCAAACAATTACATTCCCCAGGTTCAAGCAATTCTCATGCCTCAGCCTCCTGAGTAGCTGGGATTACAGGTGTGTGCCACCACAACTGGCTAGTGTTTTTTGTATTTTTAGTAGAGACACAGTTGAGCTTTTATACAGATTGATTGTACTGAAAAATCAGAGGTTTAATCCAATATAGTAAAATCATATGCCCCCACTTTTTTTTAAAGCTTCATCTAGGAATTGAAGACCAACTGATACCTAGGACACTGCATTTAGAGCTAGAAGCTACATGAAAATTCATCCAGGCCAGAAGACTTACGGTTTAGATGACTTCAAGTCTCTAAAGCTAATTAATAACCAGGCTAGGTCAGAAGCTCAGGCGCCTCCTAGGACAATGTTCAACTAACCATATCATTTGCTGGCCTGAAAATTTCAGTGGAAGCTCAATATTTGCCGAAAGCGGGAAGGATAGTGAACTAATTTTTTATAATGATGGTTCTCAAGGAACCATACTTACCAATATTCATGTCCTTGGATTGTTTCCCGCTTCTTGAATCTGGGATGATTCTGTGACCTTCTTTAACCAATAGATCATGGAGGAAGTGACAGGGTGCCATTTCCAATTTGAAGCCTTAAAAAGACCTGGCAGCTTTTATTTTTGTATTTTAGAAGAAGCCAGTCACCATATAAGAAGTTTGAGTATCCAGAGACTGCCTCCCTCTGAGAAGTCTAATCTAGCCATGTGGAGAGGCCAACCAGAAAGAAAGTGAGGCCACTGGCTAACAGCCCCAGCTGAGCTTCAAGCCAACAGTCAACACCAGCTTGCCAGCCATGTTAGTGAGGCCATCTTTCAAACTGATTCTTCAGCCTCAGTCAAACATCAGCCATGTAAAGCTGAGATGAACTGTCCCAGCCAAGCCTTGCAAATTGTAGGATTGTGAGCAAATAAACAAAACTTTTTTTTCAGCCACTAAGATTGGAGATAGTTTGTTATATAGCAATAAGTAGGTGAAACACAGAGGGTATCAGCTTGTGGCCTCAGGCATCTGAAATGAAAAAAAAAAAAAACCCACCAAAACACTAATCTCCTTAGACTCATCTCCTGTATCCAGTAACTTATCTCTAACATCCTTCCAATTCTAAAATTCTTTAAGCCTGTGACTCCTTGGCTCATTCCTTTTAATATCAGACTAGCCTTGTGTCTACAAGATCAAATGATTTTAGTTTACAGAAGTTGACTGGCCTGACAGGGATTGCTTTTCACACCAATAAGCAGAAAGGCAACTGGCAAGGGGGAGGAAGAATGGTCTTCCAAAGGTAGAGGCAGACAGTAGAAGAAGCCCCAATAGTTCAGGTGCTGGCAGCAAGGAAAGAAAACCCAAAGTTTGTCTCCAGGGAGGATAGTGAGGGTATGTATAGAGTAATAAACAGAATATCCATAGGAAAAGCACCAGGCATGCTTGAAACAGGCAGGCCAGAAATTAACTTGAGAAATAGACTTCTGATTCATCTAATCGAACAAAAAGCACTTAAAAATATACTGGGCCAACCTCGTTAACATAGTGGGACCCCATCTCTACAAAAAAGAAAAATGAAAAAGGTAGCCAGGTATAGTGGCGTACCTGTAGTCCCAGCTAGGAGGGAGATTGAGGTGGGAGGATCCCTTGAACTCAGAAATTCAAAGTTGCGGTGAGCTATGACCATACCACTAAACTCCATCCTGGGTGACAGAGCGAGACCCCATCTCTAAAAACAAACAAAAAACCCCTTTGTTAAAGTTCAACTGATTGAAGCATGAAAAAAGGGTAATGGGACATCAGATCATGTCAAGTCTTGTTGGTCATTGTAAGGACTTTGGCTTTTTATTTTTTTTTAATTGACACAAAATAATTGTGCATGTTTATGGGGTACATAGAGATGTTTCAATACACATATTTATGGTTATCAGATCAGAGTAATTAGCATATCCATCATTTTAAACATTTATTATTTCTTTGTGTTGGGGACATTCAATATCCTCCTTCTAGCTATTTGGAACTATCTAATATATTATTGTTAACTATAGTCATCCTACAGCACTATAGAACACGAGAATTTATCCCTGCTATCTAGCTGTAATTTTGTATGCTTCAGCAAATCTCTCCCTATCCCCCTCTTCCCTCTGTCCTTCCAGCCTCCAATATCCTCTTTTCTACTTTTTACTTCCATGAGATCTTTTTTTTTAGCTTCCACATATGAGTGAGAACATACGATGTTTAACTTTCTGTGCCCGACTTATTTCACTTAACATCAGGTTCCCCAGTTCCATCCCTGTGGCCATGAATGCCTGGAGTTCATTCTTTCTATGGCTAAAAATATTCTATTCTTTATCTAGTCGCCTTCTTCAAGAGCCTTTCCTACTCTCTCTGAACTGGTCTGTCTTGACTTCCAGCTTCCAGAGGACAAACTGAGGCATATATTTACTTCCTTCCTGCTTTTCCAAGTGCCTGTTCTGGTTTGTCTTTTTACCTGCCTTGTGTGAGCTGGATGACCTTGTGCCAACCATACAGCTTTTCTGAGTGTAGGTGAAATAAGTGCATGGAACTGCTTTAAAAAAATGGTATTCAGATGTGATGGCATTTTCCAGCCATCCTAATGAGGCCAGAAGCATCATTGCAGAGCCAGGCAAGTGGTTTCCTCCCTAGTTCTGGGAACAGCCAGTCACTAACCAGCTTTGATTACCTTTTCTCTTTACAATGAAGGACTACATCTGTCAGTTGCATTCCACTCTCGAAACCTTTTATGATTCCAGAATGTTCTTCCTAATACTCTTGACAATTATGTAAAATCATTTAACCTAAGCAATATCATGACCAGTGTTGGCATGGGGTAGGGTAGAATTACACAGGCAAAGCAAATGAGGGGCTTTCCTTTTTTCTTTTTTTAAGAGACAGGGTCTCACTTTGTTGTCCAGGCTGGAGTAAAGTGGCATGATGATAGCTCACTGAAGCTTTGAATTCCTGGGCTCAAGTGATCCTCCTGCCTCAGCCTCCCAAAGTGTTGGGATTACAGGTGAGAGCCACCAGGCCCGGCCTTGGCCAGCTTTCTTCTCATTTATGGTCCAGAAAGAGGGGATATTTCACTTCATATAATGGGGCATCAGTGAAAGTGCCCCTCCTTGCCAAAGAGTGCACATAACAAAAGTGGAGAATCAAGGGTTCTGGGTCGTTGTTTTGACTTGTTCTGGTGGTATCCAGTGTGAGCTATGCAGAACCATGGGAAACCACAGCTGTGTAAATCCTTCCCATTCAACACATTTAAAAATCAAGTGAGCACACAAATGAGTAATCTTAGCAAACAGAAATGGTCTTGTTCTAAGTTTCTGGAGAGTGGAGAAAAAAACCTATGTATTGAACATTTTTGTGCCACATATTGTGTTCAATTCTTTTTATGCTCATTTACTTCTTAGATAGAATACATAACCCAATGCAGGTTTATCTCCATTTTATAGATGAGGAAAACTGAGCCTTTGAGAGTCTTGGAGAATTCAGTCACCCATTGAAGACTGCAAAGGTAGTAATGGGGAAAGACTGGGAATTGGAGCCTTTGGGTCTGCTGTCATCCTATCCTGCCTTCCACACATTCCAGGGAAGTTCACTTGTCTCTTCCCATTTTGGCATTATCGCCTTTTATGATCGTTTGGCCCTGCTGTTCTTTCTGTTTTCACAGGGCTTCAAGAACACATACACATTTCCGTAACCCATAGTATGCGAAATACAGCCACAAGCACAAACCTGGGTGATAACCACACAAACCAATCTGCTTCTGGTGAGCCTCACACAGCCCATTGCATCTCACCTCCTTGCTTTGATCTTGGGTGCATTCAGCTCCTTTCCCCAATTCAGGTGTCACCTCCAGGAAGCTTTCTCTGAGCTCCCCGCTTATTCCCACTGCCCAGTTCTCTCTGGTCTCTCCTATACTGCCCAGTACATGCTGCTATTTTTTTTTTTTTTTTTTTTGTGAGACGGAGTCTCGCTCTGTCGCCCAGGCTGGAGTGCAGTGGCCGGATCTCAGCTCACTGCAAGCTCCGCCTCCCGGGTTCACGCCATTCTCCTGCCTCAGCCTCCAGAGTAGCTGGGACTACAGGCGCCCGCCACCTCGCCCGGCTAGTTTTTTGTATTTTTTAGTAGAGACGGGGTTTCACCGGGTTAGCCAGGATGGTCTCGATCTCCTGACCTTGTGATCCGCCCGTCTCGGCCTCCCAAAGTGCTGGGATTACAGGCTTGAGCCACCGCGCCCGGCCCATGCTGCTATTTTTAATTACTATTATCTAGTTAGGTGTCTGTCTCCTACACCGGCCTGTGAGTTCTCTGAGGTAAGGGCTGTGACTGTCTCCTCTATTAGACTGTGGTGTCTCTGGGGCTTGGGGCCATATTCTTATGATCTTTATAACTTCATTGCCATGCATGAAACTAGCACAGGGTAGGGACTCAAGACTATTGACTGGATCAAAAAGATTGCCAAGAAGGACAATAAAAAGTGATAAATATTCGGGTGGTTTACAAAGGGAAAGCTCAATTCAGAGAAAAGAAGAAAAATAAGAACAGACAAAGAATAATATAAAGAGAAAGGTTCCTGAAGGCCAGTGTTTTGAAGACGTCAAGGGAATGTCTTAGTGATGCTCTGTGACATACGAATTCTTAAATTCTTAAAAATATGATCCAAGTCTTTCCAATTATTTACTATGATGAGTCTAATATTTGCATAATTCATATACACCCTATACACCCAAAATATAAGTAACATCAGGGATTTCGCAGTTAAAATTCAGGAAAAAACTATCAAATATAATTCTTGCTCAAGGATTTACTGAAAGGAGTAAACTATGTATTTCAATCATCTTACTAAAGTACAAGATCTTAATTATAAATCAGCCCGATTAAGTGGACAATTCCCATATTCCAGGACAGATATTAATTTATACCAAGTGAATGGTAAATAATGAGGATTCTATTCTCTTTATTCCTTTGTGGAAGATGTATTGATTTGCAATTGTTGTTATTTTAGCATCCAAAAGCCCTTCCTCCAACAAAACTCCCCATTTTGGGGGGTGGGGGATTTCCTATCCTGTATAGTTCTGCTTGGAGGTGATGCCCACCTCCTACTACAAAGGGGTCTAGCACCTCAGATTTTCTGTCCCATGGCAGCCAACAGGGTGAACGTATAAACTGGGCATCTGACCAAGGTTTAGCCAACTGGTCATTCTCTGTTGAAACTTTGAATTTGAGGATGTGAGGGATGGTTAGGGGTCCTTTGTTGTTATGAAAGCTATTGTATGCTGATACTACACAGCATATTCTGTGACCTGTCTGGGCCACCTGGAGCTTGCTGAGTTTCTACTTTTCTAATTATTGGTTCTCCGATCTCCCATTGATTTTGTGAGCCTGATATTCTTCCAATGAATTGTCTTTCACTTAAAAAGTCAATTTATGTTGCTTACAACTAAGGATTCTGTCTGAAACACCAGGTAAAAAGAGTCTCAGTTTAAGACATATATGTGGATTCATATTTGGATTAGTAAAAAATTTGTATTATTGTATTATGTTTCCCAACAATTACTATGTTTCCCAAGAATTACTTCGAGATTTTTTTCTAGAAAGTTATAGGAATTACCAAATAAAACAAACTGTGCGATGAATGTCTCTGTTTTGAATGAATAGTTTTTGTTGACATTCCATTATCTGTTTTTGTTTTTAGAAAATCTAACACCCAGTTCTAAATCAAGGAGAACATCTTATCTAATATTAAACCTAATGGTGGCACCTTGTCTACCAGGGACGGTGTGAGGTAATGAACAAACTTTCGCAGGCTCCTCACCTTGTGTAACTTCATCTCTCTCTAGACTTTGTGAATCGTCTTCTATTCAGTCTTATTTACTGCTTAGACAGTTTCCACGATTCCTGATTTTCCCAACATTATCATTCAAAGATATTTTTTTTTTTTTTTTTTTACTTATAAATGTTCTTATGGTATGTACCCTTGGGGTTATATTTTTCTAATGTTGATGTATATCCATGATTCAATGCTGATATATTGATACTGCTCTGATGATTAAAAAAGGAAAATATATCCAAAGCAGATGACATTGTGGTTGAAATGTACAGCTGTGAATACATCTGCTTGAATAAATTTAGAAAAATGATTGGTTTTCTTTTCCCTCAGGCATTACTCTGTTACCAGGCATCCATCAGACATGTCAAAATGGCTAGTACATTTTCAAAAACTTTTAAAAGTCTGCCTTAAGCGATATTCTCATATAAAATGATTTATAGTCAAGTTTAAAGTATTAAATTTTCTTGCTTGACAGATATTTGGAAAGAAAAAAACTAGTAGTTTCCTGTTATAAAGTAAACTAATAGGAGATATTTTTGGAGATAAAATATATTTTAAGTGTATACAGATACAGTACCATCTGGAAAACAGAGACAGTAGGGTCTCATTCTTTTTTTTTTTTTTTTTTTTTTTTTTGAGATGGAGTTTCCCTGTTGTTGCCTAGGCTGGAGTGCAATGGTGCTATCTTGGCTCACTGCAACCTCCACCTCCTGGGTTCAAGTGATTCTCCTGCCTCAGCCTCTCGAGTAGCTGGGATTACAGGCATGCGCCACCACACCCGGCTAATTTTGTATTTTTATTCGAGATAGAGTTTCTCCGTGTTGATCAGGCTGGTCTCTAACTCCTGACCGCAGGTGATTCGCCCACCTCAGCCTCCAAAAGGGCTGGGATTACAGGCGTGAGTGACGGTGCCCAGTCAAGGGTATCATTCTTATAAAGTGTTATTGTCCTTTCTTTCTTAGGAATTTTAGGTAGGTATATACTCTCAGACACAACGTAGATATTGAGGAGATGTTAGGTCAAAATTTCAGGGTGAAGCTGATACAAGAAAAAACCTTGAATTTATTGGACTATAGTTTCTGTTTTATAGAAAACAAGGACCAAATACTCACATCTCTAGTTCCAGTGCTTTGGGAGGCTGAGGTGGGAGGCTCACTGGAGCCCAGGATTTTGAGGCTGCAGTGAGCTACAATCATGCCACTACACTCTAGCGTGGGTGACAGAGGGAGGCCTTGTTTAAAATAGAAAAGAAAAAGCAAAAAGAAAATCAGATTGCAAAGTGGCATCCAGATGAGGACACAGCATGCATGACATCCTAAAAGATCTTGCTCCTAAGGACAGACACAATGAGCTTACCCAATAGGAAAATTTGTGGCTAAAAATGGAATTTTCCCACACACTCAAATTAACATAATATTCATGATAATTGGGATTAACATGCAAGCACAAGATATTTTTGTCAGTCTGAAAAAGTAAATCCTCCCAAGCTAAAAAAAACTCTCTGATGAAAGAAAAATCAAAAAATAAAACGCAGCAACTTTTAATGTATTTTTTAAATTTATTTTTTATTCTGAATTATACAGAATCAAAACTCCACACAAGCATTGTTTATAAGATCCACTAATGTTATGTTGTTGTTGTTGTTGTTATTATTATTATTATTATTATTATTATTATTTTTGAGACAGAGTTTCGTCCCATCCCCCAGACTGGATTGCAGTGGCGCTATCTCAGCTCACTGCAACCTCCACCTCCTGGGTTCAAGCGATTCTCCTGCCTCAGTCTCCTGAGTAGCTGGGATTATAGGCATGCACCACCATGCCCGGCTACTTTTTGTATTTTTAGTAGAGACAGGGTTTCATCATGTTGGGCAGGTTGGTCTTGAACTCCTAACCTCAAGTTATCCGTCTGCCTTGGCCTCCCAAAAGGTTACATTTTTATAACTTTTATGCTTTTTAAAAATTACTGATATGCTTACATAACAGCTTTCTTTAAATCTGAGTTAAGAAAATTTGTCAGTACATCATTGTTTTATTTTTCCTGACTATAATTACTTAGTTATAAGGACAATTACAACAATTAATACTTGACAGAATTTTGATGCTTGATACCTGAATATTGAGTAGCATCCAATTAAAATATCAGTGTGGTTTTCATGCACCAAAGAAAATATTTTGTTCAAGTTCCCAAAACAAACCTGAGGAGTTACATTGGGTTTGAATTCAATAAAAAAGGCCAAGTTAAAATATGAAAAGAAATAGTTTTCATTTGGTAGGAGCTGAAATCAAAGTATGCATTTGTATACATTCTACTCAATCATCTGTCTCGTGGCATTTTCCAAATTTTTGTTTATTTGTTTTAGAATAGGATCTTGCTCTGTCACCCAGGCTGGAGTGTAGTGGCACGATCTCAACTCACTGCAACCTCCTGGGTTCAATCGATTCTTCTGCCTCAGCCTCCCAACTAGCTGGGACTACAGGTGCGCATCACCAAGACTGGCTAATTTCTTTTGTAATTTTTTGTAGAGATGGGATTTCACCATGTTGCCCAGGCTGGTGTCTAACTCCTGAGCTCAAAGCAATCTGCCTGTCTAGGCCTCCCAAAATGTTGTGATTACAGGCAAGAGCTATGGCGCCCGGCCCCAGCCCCCAATTTTTAAGGGTCTACCAGACCAAACCCTTCTCTGCCTTCGCTGCATTTGGTTTGCTTTTCCCCTTTCTTTTATCTTGCTTTGCCTTTGGTTAATCCATATTGGGTACTATCCATTCTGGTCTAGAAGTCTTTTTGTTTCTCTTAATCTCAGTTTCCATTTTCATGTCATCTTTTTCATCTTTTATCTGACATTGCATTTTCTTTCTTTCTTTTCTTTTCTCCTCTCTCTTTCTTTCTTTCTGAGACAGGATCACTCAGGCTGGAGTGCAGTGGCGCCATCATTGTTCACTGCAGCCTTGAACTCCTGGGCTCAGGTGATCCTCCTTCTTCAGACTTCTGGTAACTGGGACTACAGGAGCGCACCACCACACCCCGTTAATTCTCTTAACTTTTTGTAGAGACAGGGTCTTGCCATGTTGCCCAGGCTGGTCTCCAACTCCCGGTCTCAAGTAATCCTCCCACCTTGGCCTCCTAAACTGCTGGGATTACGGGCCTGAACCACTGCACCCAGCCCATGTCAATGTTTGGGCACCACCACAGTTGCTATCTTGAATGTCTTTCATTAAGACATCATTGTCTACTTGGAGAATATTTTTAAGCCTGCTAAGCTCCTCTGGGACATTCTTTTTTCTCTTTTCAGCCTGCATCTTTCTTCTCCACTTACTCCGTATGCTTTTAGCCAATCTTTTACCTGAGAAACTCACAAACACACATGCCACAAGACCTTTTATTTTTATATATATTTTTTATTTTTTTAGAGACAAGATTTTTGCTCTGTCACCCAGGCTGGAGTGCAGTGGCACGATCATACCTCAATGCACCATCAAAGTCCTGGACTCACGTGATCCTCCCACCTCAGCCTCTCAAGTAACTAGGGCTACAGGTGCATGCTACCTTGCCCAACTAATTTTTCATTTTTTTTGTACAGATGGAGCCTTGCTAAGTTGTCCAGGCTGGTCTTGAATTCCTGTTTTCAAGTGATCTCCTGCCTCAGGCTCCCAAAGGGCTGGGATTACAGACATGAGCCACTGTGCCTCATCCAGTAACTTTTAGGTTATCTGGAAACTACAGCGCTTAAAGTTCTATGCATCTAGAGTGATTGCAATTATTGAAGTTAAAAAGGCAAACAAATTGTCTGCAATAGCAGTGATTGAGTGTTTGGGAAAGAGATGGTTGACATTAGATGGGGAGGGCCTACCAGGCATTTCTCCCTTGTTGCAAGTAGTAGCAACAATTTAGAAAAAGATAGAGGGGGTTGGAGTGGGGAGGGGAAGGATAAATTATGGTTTCATAAATGATGAGTAATTTGCTTAAGCAGACAGGAAGCCCAAGGCATCTTTCAGAAAAAGTTCTAGGAAAAGAAGAGTAGAATTTTCAAATTTAGGTGCATAAAAATTTAATTAATTTGAAAACATGGTACTGAACACATTCCCTAATTACAATACTGAGATATTAATGAGCAAGTAAGTGAATGAATTTATTCATTCAACAATTATTGATTGAGTGTTGACTCTGGCGCTGTGATGGGCACAAGCCTGGCAACAAAGAATTGTAGAGTTGTTTGACAAATATTTCATCTCAAAGATTATCCAGGTTGCAGTTGTCACATAGGGCCTTGAAAGACCAATTTTCAGTACAATAGAAAAGAATGGGAAATTGCAAAACTATGGTCATCACAATTCAGCCATAGCAATAACTCTTCGTTGGTTTGAATTTATACGCAAAAACAAAAAATCTGAAATTTTACTCCAGACAATATCAGGTATTGATGAGTTTAGTGATGAATAAATTGAAGATTTGATGAATGAATTGAGGCCTTCTTGAGCTCTCATCCCATTTTGCTTACTTTGTCATGTTTACTGTTTTCCTGAACAATCAAATCCAATTTGGTGTTATCAGGAAAGCATGATGCTTCTCTGGTATGTGACGAAGACAGAGGATGACAAATCTTTGCACTGTCCTGTGGTTAGGAACTTTTTTCTTTTTCTTTGTTACTTGTTTTTTTATTTTGAGGCAGGGTCTTGCTCTGTGCCACAGGCTGGTGTGCAGTGGTGGGATCATGGCTCATTGCACCTCAGGCTCAAGCAAGCCACCTGCCTCAGCCTCCCGAGTAGCTAATTTTTTAAATTTTTAAATATTTTTTGTAGAGATAGGGGTCTCATTATATTACCCAGTCTGGTCTTGAACTCCTGAGCTCAAATGATCCTCCTACCTCAGTCTCTCAAAGTGTTGGTGTGAGTCACTGTGCCTGGCTGATTAGGATCTTCAAGTACACAACCAGTTCAGGTCAAGTTTCCAACTTGTTACTGAGAAGAGATTTTAGCCAGATGAAAGTCTGTTGAAATCAGCAAAGGTATAAGAAATGTCCTCTGCTTGAAATATTTACCTAGTAAATTAAGAAAGTCTTTTGAGGCCAGGTGAGGTGGCTCACACCTGTAATCCCAGCACTCTGGGAGGCCGAGGTGGGTGGATCATGAGGTCAGGAGATTGAGACCATCCTGGCTAACACGGTGAAACCCTGTCTCTACTAAAAATACAAAAAAAAAAATTAGCTGGGCGTGGTGGCAGCTGCCTGTAGTCCCAGCTACCCGGGAGGCTGAGGCAGGAGAATGGCGTGAACCCAGGAAGTGGAGCTTGCAGTGAGCCGAGATCATGCCACTGCACTCCAGCCTGGGCCACAGAACAAGACTACGTCTCAAAAAAAAAAAAAAAAAAAAAGTCTTTTGAATATAATTATAAATTCCCAAATTTTTATTTATGTATGTATTACATTTAAAAATTTTATTTTATGGAGAGACAGGGTCTTCCTATGTTGTCCAGTTCAGTCTCAAACTCCTGGGCTCAAGTGATCTTCTTGCCTCAGCCTCCCAAAGTGTTGGGTTTACTGATGTGAGCCATCATGCCAGGACTGAATTTTTATTTATGATAAATCACAGTCATTATTCTTTTTGACGATCAAATTATCCCACATTTGGCTATAGACTCCTTTGTTTTGAATCTTTCCCGTTGACCTTTGAGTACAGTTTTATGTATTCCCTATATTTTCCTTGCCCCAGACCTGGAATCAGCCATTTTTCTAAAGAACTCTGATTATGGCTGTGTGTGGTGGCTCACGCCTGTAATCCTAGCATTTTGGGAGGCCGAGGTGTGCAGATTGCTTGAGTCAAGGAGTTTGAGACCAGTCTGGGCAACATGACAAAACCCTCTCTATTTTTTTAAAAAATTAATTCATTAAAAAAAAAAAAAAAAAGAACCGTGATTACTTAGGATGGAGAATGGTATTTGGAAACCAATATCTCATTACCACTGGGGATGATTGCTTCTAGGCACTTACAGAGATTAGAAGAACTAGAACACACAGCAGATTTTTTTTTTTTTAAGGAAATAGGCAAACTGATTCTAAACTTTATATGAAACTGCAGAGAACCTAGATAACCAAAATAATCTTGAACAAAGATAATATACATTACCTGAAATCAAGACTTTCAATAAAGCTTGAGACAGAGGGGTAATGGTCTAGGGTTAAACAACTGTATCAGTGAAACAGAACCCCTGGGAATCCAGAAATAGATACTACACGGTTGATTGATAACTGATCAACGCTCCAAGTTAATTCAATATGGGAAAGAAAGTTTTTTTATAGGCCAGGCGCAATGACTCACGCCTATAATCCCAGCACTTCAGGAGGCCTAGGTGGGCGGATCACGAAGTCAGGAGATCGAGACCATCCTGGCTAACACGGTGAAACTCCATCTCTACTAAAACTACAAAAATTAGCTGGGCGTGGTGATGGGCGCCTGTAGTCCCAGCTACTCGGGAGGCTGAGGCAGGAGAATGGTGTGAACCCAGGAGGTGCAGCTTGTAGTGAGCCAAGATTGCGCCACTGCACTCCAGCCTGGGCAACGGAGCAAGACACCATCTCAAAAAAAAAAAAAGAAAGTCTTTTTATAAATATTGTTGGACAACTGCATATCTGCTTTTTTTTTCTTTCTTTCTTTCTTTTTTTTGAGATGAAGTATCACTCTGTGGACCAGGCTGGAGTGCAGTAGCATGTTCTTGGCTCACTGCAACCTCTGCCTCCCAGTTCAAGCAATCCAGCCTCAGCCTCCCAAGTAGCTGGGATTACAGGTGCGTGCCACCATGCCCGGCTAATTTTTGTATTTTCAGGAGAGACGGGGTTTCACTATGTTGACCAGGTTGATCTCGAACTCGTGACCTCAAGTGATCCATCTGCCTCGACCTGCCAAAGTGCTGGGGTTACAGGCATGGGCCACTGCATCCAGCCAATATCTGTATAGAAAAGAACGTATACCTTCTTTTTATTCATTCATTTCATTCATGTATGACCTTGACACATGTGTTTTTTGTTTTTTGTTTTTTGGGTTTTTTTTTAGACGAAGTCTCGCTTCATTGCCAGACTAGAGTGCAGTGGTGCCATCTTGGTTCACTGCAACCTCTGACTTCCTGGTTCAAATGATTCTCCTGCCTCAGCCTCCCCAGTAGCTGGGATTACAGGCATGCACCACCACACCCAGCTAATTTTTGTATTTGTAGTAGAGACAGGGTTTCACCATGTTGCCCAGCATAGTCTCAATCTCCTGACATTGTGATCTACCTGCCTTGGCCTCCCAAAGTGCTGGGATTACAGGTGTGAGCTACCACGCCCGGCCAACACGTGTGTATTTTTAAATTGTGAGTTCAAATAGATATTTGAAGTAAAATCTAGTATTACAGCGTTTTTCACATTTTCTTTGATGTGATATTTTTGTATCTCCTTTCTCTTACTCTGAAAATCTTGGTTCTTAATGGTAATTATTAATTCTTTGCAGATTTTTTTGCCCTTAGAATATATCCCTCTAAGGAGGCACAATCAGAATACTGTTTTCAAAAATCTCTTGAAATAATTATTTTCTCTATATAGTTATGCTACCAATTACATATATGGTTGAGTTTATTTTTTCATTTATTTTTGATTTTCAGGTTTGTCTTTTTCTATTTTAATTTTTGAATATGTAAAACATGTATATGGTTCAAAAGTGAAAAAAATATATAAAAAGGTATACTCAGAGAGGACCCTGTTTCATTCCTTTCCACCTCATCCTCCATCCCATTTAGGTAGGAATTAATGTTAGCTTTTTATTTATCCTTCCAGTGTTTCTTTTTGAAAAAAATAGTTTTAATATTCTGCTCCTTTTATATTTAACAATGTATCTGGAAAATTGTGTCAAATCGGTACACAGGAAATGTTCTCATTATTTTTAAACAGCTGCATAGTACTCCATAGTGCTACACTGTGTGGATGAACTGGATTAAATTAGCCACTTATAGAAGTATGTGTATATAAGCACCTTGTTAGACAATCACAGGGTTCTCTCTGGTATCTGGTAGTTCTTGTTTTCTAGGGTGGCTGCAACAGATTACCAAAAATTGGGTGGCTTAAAAACAACAGAAATTTATTTTCTCACAGTTCTGGAATCCTGAAGTCTGAAATCAAGGTGTTGGGCTTCCTCTGGAAGACTCCGGGGGGAATCCTTTCTTGCCTCTTTCAGTTTCTCTTGGCTATAGGGGTCTTTTTGTTTGTGGCTCCATAACCTCAATCTCTACCTTGGTCTTCATGTGGCCTTCTCCTTTGTGTCTATGTTTTCACTTCTTTTGTTTCTTATAAGGACATTTGTCATTGGGTTTAGGGCCTACCCAGATAACCGAGGATCTTATTATATCTGCAAAGATCCTTTTACCAATTAAAGTCTCAGTCACAGTTTTCAGGGATTAGGACATAGACATATCTTTTTTGGGGGAAGGGTGGGCACTGTTCCGCCCACTACATTGGCTATTATAAATAGTACTGAAAGGAATACACTTCCACGCATGGTTTTATATTTATTTCTCCATAGAGTTATGCTACCAATTACATATATTGTTAAGTTTATTTTTTCTGTTTATTTTTTATTTTCAGGCCTGTCTTTTTCTGTTTCAATTTTTGAATATGTAAAACATTTATATGGCTCAAAAGTGAAAAAAATATAAAAAGGTATACTCAGAGAGGATACTGAGTCCTTTCCACCTCTTCCTCCATCCCACTTAGGTAGGCATTAATGTTAGGGTTTTTTTTAAAATCCTTCCAGTGTTATATATTATAATATCTGCAGGGTAGATTCTTAGAAGTCAAAATTCTGGCTGGGTATGGTGGTTCATACTTGTAATCCCAGCATTTTGGGAGGCTGAGGCCCGTGGATCACTTGAGGTCAGGCGTTCAAGAACAGCCTGGCCAACATGGTGAAACCCTGTCTCTACTAAAAGTACAAAAATTAGCCAGGCATGGTGGCGCGTGCCTGCAATCCCAGCTACTCAGGAGGCTGAGGCAGGAGAATCACTTGAACCTGGGAGGCAGAAGTTGCAGAGAGCTAAAATCACACCACTGCACTCCAGCCTGGGGGACAGAGCAAGACTGTCAAAAGGAAAAGGAAAAAAAAAAAAAAAAAACCTTGGGAGGCCAAAGCCTACAGATCACCTGAGGTCAGGTGTTCAAGACCAGCCTGGCCAATATGACAAAACCCCGTCTCCACTAAAAATACAAAAAAATTAGCCAGTTGTGTTTGTGCATGCCTGTAATCCCAGTTACTTGGGAGACCGAGGCAGGAGAATTGCTTGAACCTGGCAAGATAGCGCCACTGCACTCCAGCCTGGGCGACAGAACCAGACTTCATCTCAAAAAAAAAAAAAAAAACAAAAACAAAAACAAAACCAAATTGAAATTCTGGATCAAAAGGCAAATATTTATTTTTGCCAAATTTCCTTCCACAGGAGTTGTAGCATCTAACATTTCTACCAGCTATGTTTTCTATAGCTTTACCAGCAGACCAGAGTGTGTTATCACACCTTGTCTCTGTGGACGTTTTTTGTTTGTTTGTTTGTTCTAATTCAAATGGTATTTCAGAGCAGTTTTAATTTGCATTACAAGTTTTGAACTTTTGATCTCATTATTCTTATTTGCTGATTACTGTAGGACATTTATTCAACAACACTTAATGTCTGCATAACACTTGGCACTCTATAACTCCAGGGATAAAGAATTCAGTACAAAGCAAGTGAAGCCTTCAAAGGGTTCACAGCCCAGCAGGAATGAATTTAGAAAGAACAACAGAAAGTAAGAAGAGCCATATGGTATGTGCATGTGGATGAAAAAGTACCAAGATAATAATACTATATGTTTCTTCCTTTTTAAGAGAAGATTTGGAGTTCTACATTTTCATTACTGGGTAAAGGCTAGATATGATGGGTGAGATGAATCTATATGCACAGATGCCTGTTTCTGGCATTACCAAGCTGGACAGTATCACATGTTCACTGTACACTGTCATTTATTCCCACAGGTATCTAATCACTCAGCCTCCTCAACTGGATTGGAAGCATTGGAGGTCAGGAAGATGCACCTTATACATCTTTTATCTCCAAGGTTTAGAATTATGCCTTACACATTGGAGGTGCTGAATAAACGTTTGATGATGATGGCAGCTTGCTTTGCAATAAAAAAAAAATAGAATTTCCTAAGACAAGCATATTCTATTTTTTCAGTCAGTGTAAGGAAAGGTATCTTCTCCTAAAGGAATTGGGCAATGAACATTGTGATTTACTATGCATAATCAGATACAAGCTCAACTGCTGTAACAAAGATTCTCAAAATGCCTTGACTTAAGACAAGACATTATTTTGCTCTCTTGTAGCACTTTTGGAGGTTTGTGGTCCTGATGTGTGTTGTCATCTGGGGACCCAGGCTGGTAGGGCCACTCTGCCATCATCTTGAATGTAGGGCTTTCATCTCTGGGTCTGAGAGTGATCCATGCTATTGGGTTTATCAGTAGCCTGTTCTTTTTTATTGCTGAATGTGTTCATACAAAGGAATCTTACATAAGTCTAAAAATAGAGAGAGGCTCTAAAACTGAGTTTTTTTTTTTTTTTTTTCTTTTTGCCTGCCTGGTTGAAATATGTAGGACTATTTTAGCTTTTTATTATATTTCATTTAATGAACTTTTATTGAGTGACCCTACAGGCCAAATACTGTGCTCAGCAATGGGGATACAAAGGTGTGTAAATCCTTGTCTCTTCCCTTAAGTTATAGTTCAGCTAGAGGAGGAAAATACAGTTGTGTTGTCCCAATTTGGATGGAAACTACGTGATTCTACCTTAAGTACTTGCTGAAAAAGCTGAAAGGATATCAAAACTTGCAGGATCCGGATGCCACTATACAATCCTACAGTGTAAGAAATCTCCTGACCATCTTCCAGCTCAAAGTCTTGCCCCAGGGAATAGGCGCCTGGCTTTAAAAAGTATACAGGCCTGAGTCAGATCCCTCAGGGTCTATTTCTGGTTCTGCTACTGGATCGCCATGTGGCTTGCACAACACAGAGAACACACCCTTCCTACAAACAGGCAAGATCCCAAGGAGCCCCCTGAGCGAGCGACCTCCATACCCCAAGTGAGGCTGGGTTCCAGGAACCAAGGGGCCGGCTGAACTCCTCACCGGGGCACGCTCTTCCTTAGCGCCAAAGCCACTCATCTTAGTGTGAAATTAGAGCTGCGATTTCGGCACGGTCAGAGGGGCTTCGACTCGTTCCCTGGTGTGAATCCAGAAGCTAAACCTAAAAATAGTTTGCATTTGAAAAGCCTTGACACTTTTCTCACTGAGATGTGTGTGTGTGTGTGTGTAGTTCACGTTGCACTAGAGGAAAATGGGGTGCGCGCGCGCAGGAGATAGAGTGACGCTACGGACGATCTAGGCTGCCGGGGCAGAGGGCGGGCAGGGGCCGCCCTGCCCTTCTGCGACCCTGGAAAGGAGGTCGAAGCGCATCGCCTGCTGGAGAACTTCATTTCCCAGGAGCAATTGCGGCCCGCGGCAGGGCGGGGCGACGTGCCCAATGCCAGCCCATTGACTCCCATCGTGCCGAAGGCGGCCAGCCTGATTGGAGGACTGTCTCGCGGTGCATCTCGGGATTTGTAGTACAACGTGTGCGTGAGAGACGCGCCTTTGTGATTCGAAGCGCCTCCTCCGCGCTCTGAGCGCGTCCCCTCTAAGTTTTGGCGCCGACGGGCTAGTGTCCCGCGAGGAGAGTTCGGGCTGTGTGCGCGTGCGTAGCGCCCAAGGGGCCGGGAGGCACCTCCCGCGGGGCGGGGCCTTCGGTCCCGCGTCGACACCGCCTTCCTGCCCCGCCCCTCGCCGTGACCGGCCCGCCCCTCCTTCCTGGAGCCACAGCTGAGGCAGCGGCGGCGGCAGCAGCGGCGGCAGCAGCCGGGCTGGGGGCGGCGAGTGGCCCGCGCGACACGCGCCGGCCTCGACCCTATGCTTTGATTCGCGTGGCGCAGGCGCCTACTGCCCCGCCGGCGGGGCCCGGGCTTCCTGCCGCGGGATGTTCTCCCGAAGGAGCCACGGGGATGTGAAGAAGTCCACCCAGAAGGTGCTGGACCCGAAGAAGGACGTTCTGACCCGCCTGAAGCACCTGCGGGCGCTGCTGGGTGAGGCGCGCGCCGGGCGCGGGGGTCGGGGCACCGGGGTAGGGGCACCTGCCGGGAGGGCGCCCCTCTGGGCAGGGGTCGGTGGCTGGGAGGCTGGGGAGGGGGATAGATGGGCGTCCGACCCCTTTCCCTGGATCTGGGCTTGGACCCCCGGGGCTTTGTTTCCGGAAAGCCGCAGCCTGGCCCTCGGGCGCTGCTCCAGTCGCCCTCGAGTTAAACTTAGCCCAGATTCTCGCCGGGCGCCTGCGCTCCCGGAGAACCTGGAGACCGGGCACAGAGGTACCTGTCCCCTCTCCTCCCAGCAAGTGAACTGGATCCCAAGTGGTCATCACGCGCACACATTGAACTGTCACCTCCCCCTTTCATTTTTAAAATTTTATTTTTGAGTCTGAGACTCTAAGTAGACCGAGACCCCAAGTGAACCCAGCACAGACCTAATTGGGCTCTCATCTCTGTCATCCTCCTTTTAAATTTTATTTTTACTTTTGAGTGTGAGACCCCAAATAGACTGAGATTCCAAGTGATCCCAGCGCAGATTTATCATCTGTTTTCCCATGCTGCTTTTTAAATTTAATTTTTATTTTGGGTTTGGCTGCTTCAGTTTCTTTGTGTCGTTGGAGTGAAGGGGCCTTCTCTTCCTGCTTGGAGAGAGGGGTGGTTTTCTTGGGTTCAGGGAGGCTGCTTCGCCTTTATTATCAGCATGACAGTGATGGTGTCTGCCACCTTCTGGTTTATGGCCTGCCGGGTGGAGGTTCTGAGGAGCTCAGGTGGGCTTGGAGTTGACCTGTAATGAAGCTCACCCCTGTGGGTGTGAGGTGTCCACAAGGCCTCCTGTCACCTGCTGCATGTGATCTGTAGCTGGTTCGCCTAGGCTATGTTTTGTTTTCTGTATTTTTTGCCTCCTAAGTCTTTTCTTTAGGATGAAAACACCTTTGCTGTCTCTAGACACACTTACTTGCCTGTGTATTTGGTGGCGAAGGAAAGAACACCTTATGTTTCTTCTAGGTGTCTTTTAGTCCTAAAATTCACAAAACTTGCCTAGTGCTAATGTGTCTGTCACTTGAAAGAATATTGCATAAAATGATTTAACATGTGAGGATTTTAAATAAAGATCTTATTCATGAGATCAGAAGTTGCTGATTATTTCTATTTATATTCTACCTCTGAGGGGGAAAAGAACCCAAGCCAAACCAAACCACACCTGATTTGGCCAAGTGAAGTTATTCACAGCCTCACATTCCTTGAGGTTACACTGACTTGTTTAGTTTGAAATGAAATGTAAATTAGTTACTGTTACAGGGATTCGTTTTCAAGACTTTTGAGAGTGAAGTGTGGTGTTCTTGATAAACTGAATTTTCTACTTCCTGTAGATACCATGCACTCACAGGTTGCACAATACACAGGTTGCATTGTGTGGAGTTCCTAGTAGTGACTGATTAACACCTACTGCAGGGACATTTTTGATAAAGGAGAGTTGAGCTGTGTTTTAAAGCACTTGATACTTCGAGCCTTTTTCTGTGCTTTAGCATTTACACTTTTGTTCTGTCCAGGTCTGCAAGATTAAGTTGGCTACATTTTATAAAGGCAGAATCAAGTAAACCTAGATCAGGTTATTTCTTAGCACACAGTACATTGTTCCTATTCTGAGAAAGTTGTTTCTTTTCAAGTTTGTGGAATTGTAGTTTCACTCTAAGGTGTAGTTTCTTATTTTAGGGAACTTTCTTTTATCATTTCACGAAACTCATCATGACCTCAGTTTTGTAACATGGAGAAGTTCTTTTATATTTCCTTAGGTGTATGATTTTTGTTGATATACTTACAGGAGGAGTGGCCCAGTTTGCTTTGTTTATTACTGTGATCTTTGTAGGGACTAGATTTTTGTAAAATGTATCTGAGGAGTTCTAGTCATAATATTTAATGTAAACTTTCACATGCTCCTGTGATTTATTCAAGACTTCAGAAATAGTACATTAATGCACTAGTTCCCACCTAATCCCATATTCTATTTGGTTGCTACTCAAAAAAAAGTCTGCTTAGAAAACAAAGGCCTCTTGAACTAAAAGTTAGGAATTAAGCCAAGATCAAGGAAACTATTTGAAGGAAATGAATAGTAATTACTATTGTATTTTTATGTGTGTATTTATATAACACTTTTGCTTTTCATATATTTTATCTTGAAGTGATAATAGTGATTTTTTTTTTAAGTATACAAAGATTATGCCACTGACTTGGGTATTTGCAGCCTGTCCCCTGCTGCCTGCAGCTTCATGACTCGAGCTAGTTACGTAGCCTGTCTTTGAACCTTGGTTTCTTTGCTCTGTAAAATGGGCATGGTAATATTTGCCTTTTCAAGGATGATTGTGAATATGATGAATACATGACTTCAGCTTGAAGCAGGCCTTTAACAGTTTCCTTTCCCAATATATCTCCCACCATTAATAGGATTGGACAAGTATTTTGATAGGTAATTTTTCTCGGTCTTTCTTATTTTTGATACTAGTGATGGATTTGTTCTCTTTCCTAAAAAGTAGTCTGTATTTAAAACAACCGGGTGAGAAACATAAAATTAGTTGTGGAAGTAGAGTATTTCTTAGTGTCATGGTAATAACTCCAATTTGGATGTAGATACTTTGGCTTGGC
This sequence comes from Papio anubis, assembly GCF_008728515.1. NCBI lineage: Eukaryota > Metazoa > Chordata > Mammalia > Primates > Cercopithecidae > Papio > Papio anubis. The sequence continues at coordinate 37,708,103 of NC_044991.1, forward strand.
TATGTATTATAGACTGGTCTGGTATGATTAACTTTATTTTACAGAGGGGTAAACTGAGGCACAGGCCGGTTTGACACATGGTGTCAAGACATGGAGCAGATTTTACTTATGTTAGAGGAAGAACAAAGAGCAGTTAGGTCCTGTGACTTCCAGTTCTCCCTACACTGTTGACAAAACAAAAACCACAAAACCCTCTGTATTACCATATTGCTCCAGCAAAGATTCCCTGTCTTTTTTTTTTTTTTAACAGGGTCTTGCTCTGTTGTCCAGCCTGGGGTGCAGTAGTTTGACCTTGGCTCAACTACTACAGCCTCGGCCTCCCTGGCTCAAGTAATCTCCCACCTCAGCCCCCAGAGCGGAGTAGCTGGGACTACAGGCATGCACCGCTACACTAGGCTCGTTTTTTTTTTTTTTTGAAATGGAGTCTCACTCTGTCACCCAGGCTGGAGTGCAGTGGTGCCATCTTGGCTCACTGTAACCTCCGCCTCCTGGGTTCAAGTGATTCTCATGCCTCAGCCTCCTGAGTAGCTGGGATTACAGGTGTGTACCACTGAGCCTGGCTAATTTTTGTGTTTTTAGTAGAGAGAGGGTTTCACCGTGTTGGCCAGGCTGGTCTTGAACTCCTGGCTTCAGGTGATCTGCCCAACTCGGCCTCCCAAAGTGCTGGGATTACAGGTGTGAGCCGCCACGCTTGGCCAGATTTTTATATTTTTTGTAGAGACGGGGTTTTGCCATGTTGCTCAGGCTGGTCTTGAACTCACAGACTCAAACAATCCTCCCACTTCAGCCTCCCAAAGTGCTGGGCTTACAGGCATGAGCCACCATGCCTGGCCAGATAGTGTGTCTAATTAAAAGTTGAGTGTTTACTATGAGTCCCAAATTAGGAAATAGAAATGGCATTGATATAGTGAGAAGAACAGATACAAAATAATAGTAAATTTATGGTGTGTTATGTAATTAGATGGTCGGGTATATGGTAGAATCCATTATAGGATTTCAAAGAACAAAAGAGATAATTAAGAATGTCACAAAAATAAGGGCATCTTTAAGGAGGTTTGTAGTCATCTGTTCTCACGCTGCTAATAAAGACATACCCGAGACTGGGTAATTTATAAAGAAAAGAGGTTTAACTGACTCACAGTTCCATATGCCCCAGGAGGCCTCACAATCATGGCAGAAGGTGAATGAGAAGCAAAATCATGTCTTCCTTGGTGGCAGGCAAGAGAGCTTGTGCAGGGGAGCTCCCATTTATCAAACCATCACATCTTGTGAGATTTATTCACTACCCTGAGAACAGCATGGGGAAAGTCACCCACATGACTGAGTTATCTCCAGCTGGCCCAGCCCTCGACATATGGGGATTATTACAATTCCAGGTGAGATTTGGATGAGGACACAGCCAAATCATATCAACGTTTTACTCATGCTGGGATCCAAAGAATGGTTAGACTAGTTCTGTCCAATAGAAATATAATGTGAGCCATATGTGCAATTTTAATCTTTTTTAGTGACCACATGTTAAAAAGTAAAAAGAATCAGATGAAATTAATTTTAATAGTGCATTTTATTTAAGTCCATGTTTCTAACATATATTATATCTGCAGGTAATCAATATAAAATGCTGTCAGTATTTTTTTACATCTTTTTTTCGTACGAAGTTTTTGGAATTCATTGTATATTGTATATTTACAGCACATATCGGTTCACACTAGCTGTGTTTCAGGTGCTCATTAGTCATATGTCACTAGTGGCTGCACACTGGACAGAGCAAGGTTAGAATTTGGGAAAGCAAGGTTAGAATTTAGCAATTCCAACCAAGGGAAGATGGAAGAGCTGGTGGCGGAAGTAATGTGGCAGTGATATAGGAGGGTAAGGAAACCAGCCTGACTTTCGCTGTGTCCAGTGGGGCAGTAGCGAGGTGTGGTGTTGGGCACTGAGGACCTTTGCCCGGAGGATATCCACAGTGTCCTGCATAGGCCAGGGGGAGGGTAGGGTCCTGGCGAATGAGTGGAACAGTAGCCTGACAAGCAGAAGCTGAGGCTGGCTTGGGGATCATAAGCCAGACTCAGGTCAAATTGTGACCTAGGTTTGGACCGGAGTAGAGAATCATCTCTCACAAATGCTGTATATACAAACAGAGCAAAACACAGCATTGTCATATAGTTCGTTTTGTGCATATGTCGCTCTAGGTAGGAACAAATTGACATACAGTTTTAAATGTCTTTTATTTTATCATTAGCATTTTTCATGTTTTGTTCCTCTCATTTTTAAGTACAACTGTTTGTTAAGACCATGTCCCATAATTTAGCCTACCATTTCCTGGATTGTTAAATTGTGTTCTTTTCTCTCCTTCCTTCTTTCCTTTTTTTCTTCCTTCCCTTTTCCTGATATAAACAATACTTCAGTAAACATCTTGAGGAGCAGCTTTTTCTATATTTCATTAGAATAGATTTTATTGAAGTAAGATTGCTGGGTTTGAACATTTGATGACGATTCACAGTGCTTTACTAAGTGTTGCTCCATTGGCCCTGCTAGCAGCAAGGATTGAGGCTGCCATTTTCACCGTAGTCTGACCACCAATAAATACCTTTCTATAATTTGATAATTGGTGGTAGGTATTTGGGATAATAGGAGTGTCATCTACAGAGTGAGAACAATTGGGAAGGGATCCTGGGCAAGGATGGGAAAGATGAGTTTGGTGTTCTACATTTTGAGTTTAAGAAAAGGCAAGATCCAAGTGGCGTGTCTGAGGGGTGTGGGACATGGGATCTGGACCTTAATGAAATGATAGAATGCTATCATATGTTTATTTTTATTGGTTATTATCATCATGACCTCATTGAATCTTTTTGCAACTGTAACAAAGGAAGTGTTCCTCTCCCCAGCTGAGGAAACTGAAGCTCAGTGAGAATAGCTACTTGTCTGCTAGCAAGCGGGAAAGCTGAGACTCATCTGATTATGAAGGTCATGTTATGCTTCTGCTAGTTATCTGATTCAAAAGGAAATTTACATATCAGAAAATATATTTATCCAGTAGAATGAATGATAACATAGAAACAAAACCCCAGCAATTTTTGCATGCCTCCCAAAAATGTTGCTGTGATGTTGGCTTCTCTCTTTCTGGTCCATTTTTCTGCATTTTTCTAGGGAGACTTAGGATTATCATATTTGATTGGAGCATGGACAGACGATAAACAGTCTCCTCCAGTGTTTTAGTGTTCATTGCCTTCCCTGTAACCTTGGCAGGCCTAGCAGGTGATAAATATTTGCCTGGACATTAATGCCACGTGGACATTCTACAACTAGAACAAAGCTGGGAGGTGTAATTTCAGACTCTTCAGGCAGTCTTAATATGGTCTATCTCAGTTGACCTTGTTTGGTACAAAGTGATTTTGTCATAATGCTTCCTTTGCTATTTTTTCATCAATTACATTTATAACCTCTGGAATGTAAATGGAACTTTGGACACATATATGTAGCACAAATACGCCATCCCTCCCTCTAAGGCTTGAGGTTGTCTAGACTTCTGATGTGAGAAAAGTGAACATAGGGTAAATGTCCGAGCTCAGATGTTTTGTTTAAGATACTAAAAAAGTTTGGCTTCCATCTTTTACTCTGAGAAGGGAGATAATTGGTAGGTCTAGAATATTTTGCTGTAAACTTTTATAATTTGGATTTTTATTTTGGAAGTACTTTATTTGTGGACAGGCATAATACTTTTACTAGGTGTTTAGAGTACTGATCTTTGGTTACCAAACTGAGTATCAAGATAGAACTACAAAGAATTTTTTTATTTAGAAAAAAACTTGGCCGGGCGCGGTGGCTCACGCCTATAATCTCAACACTTTAGGAGGCTGAGGTGGGCAGATCACGAGGTCAGGAGTTCAAGACCAGCCTGGCCAGCATGGTGAAACACCGTCTCTACTAAAAATACAAAAATTAGCCAGGCGTGGCTGCTTGGGAGACTGAGGCAGGAGAATTGCTTGAACCTGGGAGGTGGAGGTTGCGGTGAGCAGAGATCACACCACTGCACTGCAGCCTGGGCAACAGAGTAAGACTCTCAAAAAGAAACGCAAAATCACAACAAAAAAAATCTTGACTTTCAAAATAGCAAATTGTTTCAATTTGAATTTTTAAAAATTTTAAAAAGAAGGCATATAAATTATTGTTCTGTAAAATTAAGAATAACTAATATAATGTGTTAAACAATTATCTTGTCCTTGAATTTAAAAAAAATCAAGCTGGGTGCTATTGCTCATGCCTGTAATACCAACACCTTGCGAGGGTTAAGTGAGAAGATCAGCCCAGAAGTTCAGTACCAGCCTGGGCAATATAGTGAGACCCCTTCTCTACAAACCGATGAAGAAATTAGCTGGGTATGCTTGCATGTGCTGTGGCCCCAGCTCCTTGGGAGGCTGAGGCTGGAGGATCACTTGGGCCCAGGAGGTCAAGGCTACAGTGAACCTTGATTGTGCCACTGCACTCCAGCTTAGGTGACAGAGCAAGACCCTGTATCAACAACAACAAAAATCAAGTCACAAGCATTGTTTTAAAGAGGGTGTGAGTGCGTATGTGTTTGCCTGCATGTCTGACATAAGTCTGTGTTTAGATGTTAATAAGGCACAAGCCCAGGATTTATGGTTTGGTAGGAGAAATAGCCATGTAAACAATGAAATTTACCACAAGGGTTCTGAGTGGCACTGAGGAGTGTAGTGGAACCATAGAGGTGGGCACAGGTGCAGAAGAGGACAGCAGCAAGACCTCCTGGAGACACCAGCCAGTGCTTCTTTAGGGAGGTTAGGTCTGAAGTAGGTTTTGAATAATGGATAAAGGATTTTACCAGGGGGACAAGTTGGGGATGAGGGTACTATAGAGAGAGGAACATGTGCAAAGGTAATGGTGTGTAGCACCATGGAGTTAAGTGCACAGTGTTTTAACTTATGGTGTAGGTAGATGTTGGGACTCCAGTGAAGAGTTTTAAGCAGAAGAGGAGCCAAATCCTGTCTCTTCCCATTTAGTGTCTGAGAATCCCATTCTCCTCTGAGATTTGAAACATAGATGCTGGGAGAGAGAGAGCTCCCTTCCTTTGGATTGCAAGCCCTGAAGATATAGTCTGGGCTGCTGGCATTTGTTTTTCCCACCATGTGGGGAGCACGTGCCTTAAATTGAATTCCACACTCACAGGGAATGACAATAGAGAGGTGGAGAGTGAGAGGAAGCCCATGAGTCCTGAGTTTGGCCGTGTCTTTGCCAGGTCCATCCTGAGCTGCTCAGTTGCAGGAACTGGTAACATGTTAACTAGCTTGAGTCATGTTTCTGGGTCTTGCATTTGAAAGAACACCTAACATGGAGGTGTTTGTGTGTGTGGAGATTTGACTTTTATATTTTTTTAGAACTGGAGGAATTTGAGTTTATATAGAAGTAACTAATAAAGAGCGAAATTGAAGAAACGGGGGATAATAATGCAGAATGGTGTCATCTGCAGTGAGATTGAGAGCCTGGGGTGAGAGATCAGGCTTAACAAGAGGGACACCTCTTCTTCTAAGGCCACTTGAAGGAAGTAGGAATGGGGTGCTGGGTGATGGGGACAGGGTGGGAGTTCTCACATCATGGCTTCTGTCCCCTCTGTGAAGGTAACAGGTGAAGTCATTTGCTGAGCCAGTTTTCTCACTCATGTGGTGATAGGAACTTAAATATGTCTTGCTCCCTCTTCTGTGCCACATAACCTCTTAAAAAAAGGACATCTGTTATCTGGAAGGCTTTGTTTTTTTTCCTTAGGGAGTGACTGAAAAATGCATTTAACGTTTATGTTAAATATTCACTAAGAAGGCGGAAAATCTATGTAGAATGAGGCCAGTTTAAGTAGCACAGATGTGGTATGCCCTTCCACTCAATGACCATGTGCCCCAGAGTGGACCTAAGGTGGGACATGGGCACCCGCCGTGTCGCCGATAGTCTTCTTGCCTTTGTGCCTTTCACTGTGAGAGCATCCCCCTGCTGGGTATGACTCCGGAGTTAAAGGATCATTTTAATTTTTTCTACTTTTGCCTTTCTTATGACTTAACCGCATGTAAAATGTAACTCTGTTGATATCTCAAATTCATGTACCAGTTTACACTTTTGCAAAATGTCTTCTCATATTCTTATTTAATCAAATTACTACCTTAAGCAATCAGTTCATATTAATTATAAAAGAAATTTATTAAATATCTATTTGTGAATGTATTTTAGGTGGTCTTCAATACAGGTTATTTTACATAGTTAAAGCCTCCTGAATGTGTCAATACAAATAGCATTTTCCGGTGAGAGGATCCAGAATCCACTAACAAAATCTAGCAATTGAGAATTTGATAAAGTTAAAATAGGAATTTTAGAGAGATTATGTCATTTAAAGGATTTACCATATAGATTCTTAGTAGATTGTTTCTGAGTTCATTCTGAATCCTCAATTCAGGGTTTTAGCCTTAATTTTCAGAAAAGTGATGTTTCATAACCATTTTATGTCTTTTATATTGTTTTAGAACTGAAACCACAGCTATTTTAAAAGTAGTTGTAATCTTTTTTTTTTTTTTTGGGGGGGACGGAGTCTCCCTTTGTCATACAGGCTGGAGTTCAGTGGTGCAATCTTGGCTCACTGCAACCTCTGCCTCCTGGGTTGAAGCGATTCTCATGCCTCAGCCACCTGAGTAGCTGGGATCACAGGCTTGCTCTACCATGCCCGGCTAATTTTTGTGTTTTTAGTAGCAACAAGGTTTTGCCATGTTGGCTAAGCTGGTCTTGAAATCCTCGCCTCCAGTGATTAGTCCACCTTGGCCTCCCAAAGTGCTGGGATTACAGGCGTGAGCCACTGCCCCTGGACAAAGTAGTAATCAAATTTTGGTATTATAATTATGGTTAAGTTAAAAAAATCCCTTTTGATAAAGTTCAGGAGCCCATGGATATTGTGTTTGATTTCAAGTGATGACACATATTCATTGAACCTTAGCCATGCCTGAAAGTACAAGCATGGTACTTGTGACATTGCTTGTGCCTGACTATGACAGCCATAAGAATGTGCTGCTTCTCCTGCTGTGGGGAGCATGATTGACTGATGGCCCCAGCTGCTGCTCCCTGACTCTACCAATTTTGAGCCAAAGCTTAGTTTCCCTTGGGAAGCTCTTAGCCCATTACTGAGCACTGCAGGAGTATTAATGCTACCTATTCCTGCACACTTCAGATGCCTCTGAAGGGCCCCTTTGGCTTGAGGACTTCCTGTTGGCCTAAGACCTTCTCAGAACTGTGTTGACGTCTGACACTCTTCCTACTCAACCTTCCTTCATTCCCCACTCCCCTTCCCAGGGGTCAGACCTGCATCATGGTCTAAATCCTCTCCCTGCCTTCACCAGCTCCTTCTCATTTATCCTCCATGGGCATTTTCCCCAATAAATCTCTCGCATGTCTAACCCCTTCTTGGCCTCTACTTCTCAGAGAACCCAAACTAATCTACCATCCATTTCCTGGAAGCTGTTGTCCATCCTGCCATCTACAGTTTTTCCAGGAGACAGTGCCAACACTTTATATTTTCCATGTGGGCTTTCTTCATCCTCTTGCCCTGAATGTATCTCTTCTCAGAATTCCCACAGCACTTTGTACCTTTTGTTTGGTATTAATGGCCTTTGACTTTGCACCATGCTTATTTTCTTATTTATTTATTAATTTTTTTGAGATGGAGTCTTGCAGCCCAGGCTAGAGTGCAGTGGTGTGATCTTGGCTCACTGCAACCTCCGCCTCCTGGGTTCAAGTGATTCTCCTGCCTCAGCCTCCTGAGTAGCTGGGATTACAGGCACCTGCCACCGTGCCTGGCTAATTTTTGTATTTTTAGTAGAGACGGGGTTTCACCATCTTGGCCAAGCTGGTCTTGAACTCCTAACCCTGTGATCCATCCACCTCAGCCTCCCAAAGTGCTGGGATTATAGGCGTGAGCCACTGCGCCTGGCCGCACCATGCTTATTTATATATTTATTTATTTATTTATTGAGACAAAGTCTTGCTCTGTTGCCCAGGCTGGAGTGCAGTGGCACGGTCTCCACTCACTGCAACCTTCACCTCCCCTGGTCAAGCAAGTCTTCTGCTGCACCCTCCCTAGTAGCTGGGATTACAGGCACGTGCCACCACGCCCAGCTAATTTTTTTGTATTACTAGTAGGGATGGGGTTTCACCATGTTGGCCAGGCTGTTCTTGAACTCTGGACCTCGCGATCTGCCTGCCTTGGCCTCCCAGAGGGCTGGGATTACAGGCGTGAGCCACTGTGCCTGGCCCATACCATGTTTATTTGTGTTCACGCCTTATACGTGTTCTTTCTCACTAAATTATAAGTACATAGAGAACCTGAGCAGCTTCTTTTTCATCTTGATTTCTCTTGATAACTTACTCCCCTATTTGGAATAACAATAATTAATATTTATTTAGTACTTTTTATGTGCTGAACAGTGCCATAAATATTTCTACATTTATTAATGCATTTAATCTGCCCAAATGAGATAGGGAATATCATTATCCCTGTGTTTCAGTTGAGATACAGACAGGTTAAGAACCTTGTTCAAGGTTACACATCCAGTTAGTGGCAGAATCAGGATTTGAACCCAGGGAGCTGGCTCAAGTTCCTTTATTCACTTAGCAGTTATATGTCCAACACAAACTATGTGCCAGACATTGTGCATAGCACTAGGCATACCAGAGCTTGCAATCTTAGTTTAGAATAAGTAACTTTAAAAAAAAAAAAACCACCAACCAAAAATGTGATTTCTGAATAGCTGGATCTAAGTCTACTGGGGAGCAGAGCTGGTCCATCATGGCTTAAATAATTCCTGAAAGCCTTCCTGCCCCAAAGATTGTTTTCATCAGTCAGAAGTTTCCAACATTAAATTAATGATTCAAGATCATGAATTAAGAGTGGTGGTTTCTCCCAAATGAATTCTCTAATCTCCTTTGTTTACACACATTCATTATCAGACCAATCTCTTGGATTCTAAGGGGAATAGATGTAAGAAAGGACTATTTCTGTGGACCAAAGGGAGAGAGATTGGTGTTCGTAAACCTTGATGAGGGTTAGGGGAAAGAGGGGCAGCAATGCTAGAGAGCTGTTGGCAAGGGCAGCCTTAGGCAAATTCCCCAGATATTCCTTCATGGGAACAAAATTGGAGAGATATTATTGTAAAGTTTTAAATTTATAAAAACCAAAACTGAGTCACATTCCCCCCAGTCAAAGACCTGTTACAGCTAGTGAGGAAATTGTTTTTTTACATTTCAACTTTTATTTTTGGTACAGGGGGTACATGTGCAAGTTTGTTACATGGGTATGTTGTATGATGCTGAGGTTTGGGGTGTGGATCCCGTCATCCACATAGTGAGCATAGTGCCAAATAGGTTTTTTTTAAACTCATACCCCACTCCCTCTGTCCCCACTCTAGGTAGTGTTCAGTGTATCTTGTTGCCATGTTTATGTCCCCTTGTGCTCAGTGTTTAGCTCTCACTTACAAGTGAGAACATGTGATATTTGGTTTTCAGTTCCTGTATTAATTCGCTTAGGTTTATGGCCTCCAGCTGCATTCATGTTGCTGTAGAAGACATGATTTCATTCTTTTTTATGGCTGTGTAGTATTCCATGGTGTATATGTACCACATTTTCTTTATCCAGTCCACCACTAATGGGCATTTGGGTTGATTCCATGTTTTTCTGTTGTGAATAGCATGGCGATGAACATATGAGTGCATGTGTTTTTTTGGTAGAATGATTTATTTTTTCCTTTGGGTATATACCCAGTAATGGAATTGCTGGGTCAAATGGTAACTCTCTTTTAAGTTCTTTGGGAAACTCAAAACTGCTTTCCACAGTGGCTGAGCTAATTTACATTCCCACCAACAGTGTGTAAATGTTCCCTTTTCTCCACAGCCTCAGCAGCGTCGGTCATTTTTTTTTAACTATTTAATAACCATTCTGACTGGTATGAGATGGTATCTCATTGTGGTTTTGATTTGCATTTCTTTGATGATTCGTGATGATGAGCATTTTTTTATATGTTTGTTGGCTGCTTGTATGTCTTCTTTTGTGACATATCTGTTCATGTCTTTGCCCATTTTTTAAATGGGGTTATTTGGGAAAAATTTTTAAATGAAATCTTTGATAGTATTTTCAAAACTGCATGGAAGAGAGGGGAACTGAAGACATACGCTGCTTCTTTACAACTTCTGTTAGGGATCACCGTGTTTTATTTCTGTCTGGTCATATTCCTGGTGTAAACAGTGCAGACTCTCTCTATTCCATGGACTCTATAGTATCTAATAAGATGAGGATGCATTTGGCCAGTTAGGCTTGATGTGGTATAGCTTATGCTGAACTCCTGGAGTGGAAGTAAAATATCCTCTAGTCTTCCTCAACATGTGTCTGTGTCTTTGTCTGTGTGTGTCATATTGCAGATATTTGTCTTGGAAAGAATTGTTCCTTTTCTCTTTTCCTGCTCCTAAAATAAATAAATATAGAAACAGACACATCACCTTTAACTGAAGTAAAAAGTAAATAATGAACTGGAAAAATATTTGAAATTTATAAGAGGAGAAATAGTTACGTACATAATACATTAAAAAACTACGTGTAATTAACAAGAAAAATTGTAGTAAATAAATGTTCAAAATATATGTATATGTAAATTGCAAATGGACAAATGCTAAGACCCATAAGAACGTTTTCAGTGTTTGTTCCTCACTAGTAATCTAAATATATAAACTTAGAGATTAAAATATATTTATCCATTATATTAGCAAATTTGCTGTTGTCTTTTTTCTCTGATGATAGTATACGGTGTGAGCTCTCTCCACTTTTGATAGGACTGTAACTTGGAACAATCTTTCGGAAAGGTTGTTTGTTAATACAGATCAATGATCTTTAAAATGTATATCCCATTTAACCCAATTTCCTCTTTTGCAAAAGCCTATTCTACCATCAAGAAGTACTTTGCAGCATTGTTTGAATGTTAATTTTTTTTATTGAGGTGAAATTCACATAACATAAAATTAATCATTTTAGACCAGGCATGGTGGCTCACACCTGTAATCCCAGCACTTTGGGAGGCCGAGGTGGGCAGATCACCTGAGGTCAGGAGTTCGAGGCCAGCCTGACCAACATGGTGAAACTAAAAATACAAAATACTCTACTAAGAATACAAAAATATGCCGGGTGTGGTGGTGGGTGCCTGTAATCCCAGCTACTTTGGAGGCTGAGGCAGGAGAATCACTTGAACCCAGGATATAGAGGTTGCAGTGAGCTGAGGTCGTGCCACTGCACTCCAGTCTGGGCGACAGAGCGAGACTCCATCTCAGAAAAAAAAAAAAAACGAAACCAAAAACCAAAAACCTTGAACCCATGAGGTGGAGGATGTAGTGAGCCGAGATTGAGCCGCTGCACTCCGGCCTGGGCAACAGAGTGAGACTCTGTCTCAAAAAAAAAACTCTTTTAAAAGTAAACAATTCAGTGGTGCTTAGTACATTAACAGCATTTTGCAAATGCTACCTCTATCTTCTTCCAAAACATTTTCATCACCCCTGGAAAACTAACCATTAAGCATTCGCTCCTTATTCCCTCCTCTCCCCAGCTCTTGACAGCCACCTGTATATATATGTTTAACCAGACTAGGCATTTTTTTTTTCTTTTCTTAATTATTCTACTCCACTAGAAGGGTAGTATATGTTGAGTATATTTGTATTTGTAATACTTAGGACTTTAGGTTGCAAGTGGCAGAAACCCATCTTGAACTAACTTAAGCCAAAGAGGGATTTAATGACATACGTAACTAAACAGTCTAAGGGAACGTTTGGCATTCGAGATGACTGTCCACAGGGATGTGGTCGGGATACTTAGTCTCATATTCACTCTCTCTTTTCCCACCTCCCCACTTGGTGGAAAGTAGTCTCTACCTTTGGTTCTGTGTTTTTGTTTTCTGTGCTTCTGCTTCATTCTCAGGCCAACTCTGCTAGGTATAGGTGTGATGGTCCCTATAGCATTGCCAGCCTGACATGTCCTGGCAGCTAGTGACCCTTGAGAGGAGTGTGGCCACTCCCCTAGAGCCCGTACCCATTCCTGTACCAATCACTGGGTGAGGGAGATGGGGTACGGTGATTGGCCAGCCTGGATCCCGTGTCCTGTTCCTAGAGATGGAGTACTGTGATTGGCCAGCCTGGATCACTTGTCCTGTTCCTAGAGATGGAATCTCATTCTGGCTCCTGTATTTCCGAGAAAGTAGAGGAATAGAGGAAAGGCATTCTGGCACATTCCCTCCCAGAACAGAACTGCTTGTAGCTCTGCCCATGCCCATTTGTACCACAAGACGTTCATTGACTTTTGTGCTAATAATCATAAATCATTGAGCAAACCTTAGATGACATTCTGTAAATTCTATTTAAGATTATGGGAGTCATATTTGAGGATTATTTTTCTGTTTTTTAATTAAAAAAATTTTGTTGAGATAGGGGTCTCTCTCTGTCACAAAAAATTTTTTTTTGAGATAGGGGTTTCTCTCTGTCACCCAGGCTGGCGTGCAGTGGTATGATCACAGCTCACTGCAGCCTTGATCTCCCAGGCTTAAGTGAGAGGATTATTTTTCTAGTTTGATGGGAGTAAAGGGTTGCCCTTTTAACAAATGGATTGACCACTCTTTAGGTCTACGTAGCTTAGACTATTTCCACTGTTTTTAAAGTCATTCCACTTATAGTGACTGAGTGCCTGCTATTTGCAGATGAAGCCCTAGCGCTGATGGGACTTTCATTCTATTAGGGTAGATGGACAATAAATAACAGGCCAGGCGCAGCGGCTCATGCCTATAATCCTAGTACTTTGTGAGGCCCAGGCAGGTGGATTGCTTGAGGCCAGGAGTTCAAGACCAACCTGGCCAACATAGTGAGACTCCATCTCTAAAAAACAAGAACAAAAAAAACAAATAACAAATATATGATACAATTTCAGGTAATGATGATAGAAAAATTAAGCTTGATAAGGGTATGTGTATGCTTATTTAGATATTGGAGTCAGGGAAGGCCTCTCTGAAGAGAGCTTTGGACTGAGACCTGGGTTAAGCAAAGGAGCAGCTTTGTGATTATTTTTGGGGAATAGTGTTCTAAGCAGAGGGAACAGTAAGTACCAGGCTCTGAGTCATAAATAGACTGGAAATCTCATGGAAGTCAATAGGGGTGGAGGGGTGGAGGATAGAAGGAGCCAGGAAAGGAGCAGGAGTGGGAGAGGGGAGATAGGGGTAAGATGGCGTGGGACTTTGGCATCCCAGTAAGCACTTGGGATGTTACTCTAAGTAAGATAAGATGGGGCACTCCAGTGGGGCTAAGAGCAGAGGAGTGATCTGAGCTGACCTTTAGGTCTAAAGGAATCAATGTGGTTCCCTCATAGAGACTACACTTGCTTGGTTAGCTTACCAGAGATTGGTTTTCTGACCACAAGCTTTGTAACAAAGCTTTCTTTGGCTTACTTTATAAAAGGTCAGATCTTTTGCCCAGAAACTGACTAGTGACTGGAGGCAGACAAGGGAAGAGGGAAGAGAAAGAAAGAAGCAGTGCCAGAGAAGAGAAATGAGTGGCTGCGGAAGCTGTAGCAAGCATAGGTGTTAAGGAGGATGGGGACAGACAGCCTGTGTCACTCCTTACTGCAGCAGCGGGTAGTGATGAGAAGACAGGATGGAAACACTTTGTGGCCAGTGGGTTGGCAAAGCTGGAGTATAGTGGGCCATGTAATGGGCCCACACAGTGGCCTGAGCTTGTAGCAATATGGAGACGAGCTTGCTGTTATCCCCGACTCTACTGACAGGCAGAGAACAGGCACATTAAAAAGTGCTCCTGCTGCTGACAAAAACATGGAGATCTGTCAGTGGCTGGAAAAGAATGAGACCAGACAAATGTTGATGGGTCAGTACACCAACAATTTAATATGAATGGTTGCAAAAGGCAGCAAACACTGCAGATTGGCTCCACATCAGATATCCACCTAAATTAGGACCCCAGTTGTGCTTTATGTTGGTCTTTTCTCAATGGAAAGACCTGAGGGAATCTTGATCTTTGGCTCAGTGTTAATTGCAAACACATAATTCTGTGAACCAGTGTTGCTAACTGAACCTTATGTCTTATTCAGAAAGTTGGCTGTGGTGTTTCAAAATATGACAGTATTAGGTTAGCTACATACAGGAGGAGAATCATTTGTGTTCTTTCAGAGACATCATTTCTGAGCATAAAGCATCTCTTTAGCACTTTTATAGTGTGCTATGAAGAAGCTTCTGTTCTGTCAGTTGACAGTCAGTCAGTATCAGGTTTAAGCACAACAGGGAGAGTTTGACTCACATGGACTAAGGCTTCCAGATCTTGGGAATGGGTCTCATTGTGACTGGAAATTTCATCACTTCTTTGCATTCAAAATTGTCAAACATTTGCTCTTGCCTACTCAGTGCTAGCTGCTGAATGGCTGGACAGAGAAATGTCTTTCTGCCCAGTTCTATTATTTTTTATCCTTTTCAGTGAATGATGTCTAGAGAAACACAAAGGCAGCAAAGCTCCTCTAAATAACTAGGTCATTCCAAAGCATTATGTACCAAGTATGTGCTGTTAACAGAGGGAGTATAATTAAAAAATTGGACAGAGGAAATTTAAGTCATTTGCTATTTTTTACAACATTTTAGAATTGGTAAAGATACTCTTTTAGAAAAGTAAGACAGGTTTGGAGAAAAGTATGGCCTGGTGTTGTGATTGATGAGTTTTTTGTGGTAAATATTCAGGCTTTGAAAAAAATCCCTTTTTCGAACACCCTGGAAGTACCCCCCAAAACAGCTTTATAGTTTTTTTCTGGTTCTACAATTTTACATACTCATTGTAAACATTTGGATAATATGAACATATGAAAATAATTTAGGTATCAAGGGGTCCTCAAATTCTGCAGTCCTCTGCCGAGCATTACTGAAATCCCAGTGAATGTGCTTTCTAGGCTGGCTCTTGCTTGGGTGCATTCCTTTCTCTCTCTCTTCCCTGCACCTGCCTCGCTTGCTGCCTCGGTTACACACACAAACACGGTTTTACATGAATAGTCATTCTGCATGGTCTAACACTATGTTTTTGACTTAAAGCCTTGGATATTTTTCCACATCAGTAAGTGAAGAATTACATAAGACTTAAATGGCTGTAGCATGTTCCACTGGACTCCTATAACAAAATTCCCTATTGCCCATCCTTCAGGTCGTGAGTTTCAGGCCTTCACATGCTATGAGCAGATTGTGTGCCTGTGAGTGACTGCCCAGCGACCAGAAGGGCCTTCGGTTTTTTGTGTTAGGGACATAGCAGAGGTGACAATATTGGAGGCTGCTCACAAGTTGGGGATAATATGATGATTTCCTGGAGGTTAAGATGGTCCCTTGGGGAAAGCCACTTCAGTCTTTACTGAGTTAATTTCACAGAAATGCCACCCTTTTGAATTGTCTAGGAGGAAGGTCATTCCACTTGCAAACTGACTCTGGTGTACTTTTTAAACAAACCAACTTCTGGGTGTACTTTTGTATTTAGTAACTATTTAGTTCTGTGACTTGTGCCATATCTCTCCTGTGTTCTTTTTGTTTTACAACAAAATAAAACAAAATATATTTCCAGGCATGCTTCCCTTAACTTCCTCTCTCACTTTTTTTTAAAAGTTACAATATCTTTTTTGAAATTTTATTTTTCATTTTTTGAGACAAAGTCTAGCTCTGTTGCCCAGGCTGGAGTGCAGTGGCTCAATCATGGCTCACTGCAACCTCCACATCCCAGGCTCAAGCCATCCTCCCATCTTAGCCTCCCAAGTAGTTGGGACTACAGGCACACACCACCAAGTCCCGCTAATCTTTGTATTTTTTGTAGAGATGGGGTTTCACCATGTTACCTAGGCTGGTCTCGAACTCCTGGGCTTAAGTCATCTGCAGGCCTCGGCCTCCCGAAGTACTAGGATTACAGGTGTGACCCACCGTGCCCGGCGAACTTTCTATTAGTATTACACTTAATTGGGTGAACAGTATGGGAGGCTGACTGCCTGGGTTCGAGTCCTGGCAGTGACCTACCCTTTCTAGTGGGGGTAAGAATGATACCCACCATCCTGTGGTTGTTGGAGGTTGAGTCAATGTATACAAAGCTGTTTTGTGAGCTGTTATTACTGCCAATCATATTTATTTGACATGATACATTATTGGACAGCTGTAAACACTCTCCTCATCACTTTCCTGCCTCCTTAGTTAGCGGGGGTAGAGGTGACTACAGTTCCTAGGCTGTAGTCATTTTATTTCTGTCTCCAACTTTTCCCCTCAGAGCGATTTTGATTATAATGTAGGCTAGCTCCAATACAGATCAAGAAAAGGAGATCCAAGTATGCATTGACTTTAAAATATCTGATGAAACTTGATTCCTAAAAGAGAGATAAATATATTAAAATGTAATATAACTCACATTTGATTTTGATATCAGTTTGTATAGTATGTTTTATTATATTGGTACTTGATATGTATTAAAAACAAAGTTTTAGAATCCTGCATTTGAGAAATGTGTGTCAAAAATGTTGAGTAAAAATAGCTGTAAAAGGTTAACACTAAGTATTTGGACTGTATCTTTATACATAATTACTTTTACACAAGGACTGTCACTCCTGGTTAACCAAGTGTTACTATTTATCTGATTTCTAAGAATTTGATGTTGTACATCTGGTTTACTTTATAGGAGTAAAGAAATGAAAACAATATGCCTTCAGAAATGAAGTAGGATTAGTATTATAATTTCTGTGATCTTTTCAGTTGACACTAGTGTTTGTTTCCTGTTGGAATTGGCAAATTTTATGTCAGCTGTCTGCCTACAAGGATATTTTTGGTTGGAGGTAACAAAAAACTCAAATATAAGCAAGTAATAAGAATTTCTTTCTCCTATAAAAAGAGGCCCCAAGGCAGGGAGCCCCCAGAATTAGCTAATTCATGGGATTGGTGATGTTGACAGTCCAGATGCTTTCCACCTCTTGGCTTTGCCATCCTTAGTGTGGCCAGTTTGTCCTCAGGGTGGCAAAATGCCCACAGCCATTGCACTCTGACAGAATGATAGCCAAAGGCAGGAAAAAGGGGAACACTTATTCCTTAAAATCAATAAAGCTTGTCTCAGCTATCTTCATCAGACTTCTATTGTTTTGTATTGATCAGCATTGGGTCACAGGCTTGAGTCACTGGCAAGGGGCCTGTTGCCACCATAACTGGCTCAGCAGTATCAGGTCCTCCCTCTGGGACTTGGAACAGGCCAGCTTCTGAGAGAGGCACTGCTTTGTGGAGGAGAAGATCCCTGAGCAAATGGAGGCTCTGTTAGGAAGAGGGAGGGTCTGTTGTGGGTGGTGGGTGAGGTGAAGGAGCTGGAGAGAAAGCAACAGTGTCTGCTCCAGGCTGCTCTCAGTTTTTAGTTTAAAATACTGTGGAGAATGCTTGTGGAAATAAATGCTCAGTTACGATAAATTTTTGAATATATATTTATGGAATTTTTTTTTTTATAATTTAAACTAGTATAACTAGCATGTACAATATGGCTGTAATTGTATGTAAGAAACAAACCTGTCAGTGGAGCTAAAAGATGACTTTGTTTCATTTCCTATGGTCTTAGTCCCTTTGTGTTCCTATAAAGGAATACTGGGTAATTTATAAAGAAAAGAGGTTTATTTGACTCATGGTTTTGCAGGCTGTACAAGAAGCATGGCACCAGCATCTTCCTGTTTTGAGGGCCTTAGGAAGCTTCCATTCATGATAGAAGGCAAAGGGGAGTGGGCATCACATGATAAGAGAGAGGAGGTGGTGCCAGCCTCTTTGTAACAGTCAGTTTTCATGGGAACGAATGGAGAGGGAACTCACTCATTACTGTAAGGACAGCACGACGATGTTCATGTGGAATCCACCCCCATGATCCATATGTCTTCCACCAGGCCCCACCTCCAATACTGGGGACCAGATTTCAACATAAGATTTGGAGGGGACAAATATCCAAACTATATCACTTGCAATAGGAGAATATACACTTTAGTCCCCAACATATATCCAGAAGTTTTATGTCAGGCTTCTGGACTCCACTTCCTTCTGATGGACCAGGCTAGTGGTGCTTGGGCACAGATTACATGTGTATCTGCTGTTGGCCCTGGAGAGAAGTGAAAATTGGCCATTGGATTAGCAGTGTGGAACTCCTTAGTGCAGTGTTGGGGAGTGGTGTCAAAGCCTGATTGGACTGGATGCTTTTGTTGAGTGGGTGATTTAAGGTGTTTGTTATACATCGTAAATTATGTATATACAAAACTTGTTTTTTTCACATGCATTAAATATTTAATACAAAATTTAAAAAAATCTTTTGTATCCAGTACATGGTCTGTGCTCTGATAAATACTTTCAATTTAATCAGGGTTGAAACTGAGACTGGGATTTTATTACATGAATATGTTAGAGGGAGAAAGAGGCAGAGGGGTTGGAGGACAGTGAAAGGATTGATTAAAAAGAGGAACTGTGGAAGCTAAATTGAGAAAGAAAGGAAGTGAGGACTTGAGGGGCATCAGAGATAGTGACAAGATGGTGGGGTTATTGGATTCAAGGACCCAGTAAGGTTGAAGAGTTGTTGGAATTAGGGTTCCAGAAGGAGTGGGCGGGAAGGATAAGAAATAGCGGGTGACGAGAGAGTAGATTGCTTGAAATTGAGGCTTGCAGGTGGGGAGATTGTAAGTAACCACTGGGTCTAGGATCTGGCTGTGGGTGTGGGCGGCAGAGGTAGGGTAGAGGACAACCTCATTAGAAATGAGGGAGTCAGGCATCATATATATAAATGTTGGAACCAGAGTGAAGACAGTGCTAGTAGTGTACTGAAAGACAGTTAGCCAGTCCCTGGGATCTTCGGGAGAGGGTCTTGGGAAGGGGAAAGATTGTGCAACTCCAGTCAGTGAAAGTTGGTACAGATGTAGTTGGAGGTAGATGGTGTGAGCAGCAAAGGAGCACTGTGTGTGTGAGGGGAAGGACCAGAGTGGTCTGGAGACTGCAGTGGGAAGCAAGGGGGCCACCTGTCTCATCTTAGGCTTGGAGGTATGTGAGTGTAGGAGGAAGACAAAAGCCTTACCAGGCAGACCGCAAGGAACCAGTGTGCTGAGGGGACTTCCAGGTTTCAGGTACAGCTGAAAGGAAACAGCCTTTGCAGGTGGCATACAAGAGAGGATTTGGTGAGCTTTATTGGATATAGTGGGTGGTGAGATTGGTGATGCCCAGACCTGTGTGGGGGTGACAGTCAGAGATGAAGATCATGTGGGAATTGGATTTCCCAGGAGATGGATGGAAACCTGAGTGCAAGGCCTGGTGGGACATCTCCTGATGTGTACCTAGGGGGTGGTCCATGATCACTTCTAATTATAGTTTCCTTACTGAGTGTGCTTTCTTAGGCAGCTCATGGTAGCTAGGTAAGGAGGAGGAAATGGAGGGTCTTGCAAGGAGCAAGGGGAAGATCTCTGGTGGGGTGCCGTGTAGTAAAGGAGGGGCCAGGGTTATCTTGAATACGTTATTACTTAACTTCTGGATGACTTCAGGAGTAATTCCATATCAAATATTTCCAATGATGTTTATGCTAAAGTGGGTGCAGATTGAATGTATAGTACTTCAGAGAATTTTTCTGAAATATGAAATCTTGATGATATTAGACAAGTGTACTTGTAGAATGGACTTAGTCTTTTGGTTCATAAAGCTTTGCAGAAATTCTATAAATAGCCTTAGACTGAAAAAGATATGACAGAGACGAGAGGGGGTAGTGGACAGGGAAAGTATGGGGAAGGGTGAGTGAGGTTGGGGGTGGAGTGTCTTGAAGCAGAAAATTCAAGAAGGGATTTGCTGTTGGTATTTCGGTTTGTGGGACAGAACTCAGATGACAGGACAGGAACTGAGGGAACCTCTGCCCTGAGCTGCTGGCTGAATCTGCAGGAGGAGTGAACTCCTTAACTGAGAGTGATTATGTTAATTTTCTTTAATTTTTGAAACTCCCTGTAACAATTGTATTAAGGGTCTTTTTTGTGATCTCTACCAATTTTGCTCACTTTAATTGAGAGACAGGAGGAAATTGTGGGCCTGAGGACATATTTTACTTTTTTATTTTTATTTTTTTGAGACGGAGTCACCAGGCTGGAGTGCAGTGGCTCAATCTTGGCTTGCTGCAACCTTTGCCTCCCGGGTTCAAGTGGTTCTTCTGCCTTAGCCTCCTGAGGAGATGGGATTACAGGTGCACACCACCATGCCCAGCTAATTTTTGTATTTTTAGTAGAGATGGGGTTTCACCATGTTGGCCAGGATGGTCTTGATCTTTTGACCTCGTGATCCGCCCGCCTCGGCCTCCCAAAGTGCTGGGATTACAGGCATGAGCCACTGCTCCTGTCTTATTTTATTTTTTAGAAAGTATACTTTTGGTAATATTTACTCATAGTTATGCCTTAAGTTTTACATTTGTAGCAGGCATTATATATGTGTATGTAAAACAAATATGGTGATAATTCCTTGTTGTTTGTAGAAAATAACTTGTTAAAAAGTAAAAAGATGTAACTAAATTAATATAAATTCACTTAAAGTATATCAACAAGTTTAAAAATTTTAGTGCTGAGGAGGATGTTTCTGATTTCAGATTTTTCTTACATAACATAGAGATTTATATAATAGATGGTAGATAAATATTAGGTAATTTAACAATATGAATGCTGTTGGTAACTTAAGGAATGAACATGCATTTGCTCCATCATTCTTTTGAAAATGTTGCTATTTACTAGAAATTAATACTAGCTGCAGGGTGGACCTTCATTGCTTGTTACTTTGTTTTAGTAATTTATCATCTCTATCTAGGATAGTAGTCCTGACTCCTTCTGATTTGGAGGAATCTTTTTTGGTCCATTATTGTAAGAAGTTTTACCTTGATTTTTAAAAAATCATTTTTGTTATTTGGTGTGACCTTCAGGAATGCTTGAAAGGATTAATTATGAAGCCTCTCTATATATCTAAATTCTGCTGTTTGATACATTTATTTAGTACACATGTATTCAGTACCTATGCTTTGGCTGAAGGGAGACCCTGACGCTCTCTGCCCACAGTCTGGTGGGGGAGACTGAGGTATAGAAGTAGGAGGGGCATCTAAGAGCAGTGTGTGAGGAGCCGGGCAAGGTGTCCTTACCTGTGAACTGACTTGTGGGGATGACTGGGGCTTAGCTAAGGGGACAAAAGGGACTCTGTGCTTCCTTCACAGCCCGCTTCCTATTCTATCCTTCCCCACCTGGGCTTCTCACACCACATCTTTGACCAGATCTCGAGTTTCACGCCATTATAGCACTGGGGCTGGAGTCTTTTGTCTGATGCGTTAAGTTTTCTGCTGTGTAAATTAGTATTTTCATCCACATGCATACTTTGTAGTTGCAAATAATCAGTCCAGGAGACTTTTTTTTTTTTTTTTTTTGAGACGGAGTTTTGCTCTTGTTGCCCAGCCTGGAGTGCAGTGGTGCAGTCTCTGCTCACTGCAACTTCTGCTTCCCAGGTTCAAGTGATTCTCCAAGAGACATTGTAAAGTCTGTATTTATAGGCATTTTCCAGATGTGAATTTCTCTTTAATAATAATGATGATGATAAGAATGTTGATTGGCCATTAAAGCCAGTCATTCCTGATATACCGCCTGTTTAATGATCTGATTGCCTGCTGAGTCTGGAAAGTCTTATTTTGTAGGTTTTTGCCTCCTGATGTAGATAAGCTTCTGACGTGCAGTTAGCACATTACTGCAGGCACAGGAGGTACTGAAACATACTGGCTGGTGTCAGGAAAAGGAGTTCCTGCCTTCACCCTGGCTAGCATGGATCACTGTTGACAGAAAGTTTGTGTCAGTGGGCAGCCCCGGTAACTTGGATTCATTTTTCCTGCTTTTCCTTCTTCAATGGAGGGGATGATGTGTTATACTTGGGGGTATCTCTTCATAGGTTTGCTGGCCTTCATGACCAGTGAGGCTGTTCTGTACTGAGTTTCTTATTCTGCACCAGCATTTCTATAACAGTGTTACATAACAAACCTTCCCAAACCTAGCAGCTTCCGTAAGCTTTACAGCAACAGGCATCTATTTTTCTCCCTCACTGTGTTGGGTCTGTATTGGCTGGGGTGGTTCTTCTCACTCATGGTTGCCTGGGGTTGGCTCCAGACTGGTGGGTTGGGTTCAGATCTTCATGAATTTTCTCATTTTGCTTGGATCAGCAACTACTTGGGGCTCTCCCAGCAACCACTGCCACATTTTTAAGGCCTTTTTAGTCAAAGCAAGTCAAGAGATCAGTCTTGGATCACTGTGGGTGGTACCATCCAAATGTGTGGATGGAAGGAAGGAATGATTTATGGCATTTCTACAAACTACCCAGGTACCTAGGCAGCTGTTTAAATGTGAAATCGCCAGAATCATATTAGCCTGTAAGTAAGTAATGGTGCATTACTAATGACATTCATCCCTGTCAGCATTTTCTGTCTTGTGTCTGACTAGTTCTTTTGCACTTCATTATTTTCCTTGTTCTCATTGAGTGCTTCTGAATGACTGTTTTATTAAGTTGTCAAGTTTGCCTTACATTCTTCATTTACCCTTTTTTCTATCACCAGCCTGTTAGCTTGATCATCAGGCCTTCAGTGCCATTATCCAGGGAATTTCGGTAAAATAGTAAAGGGCACCTATCTTCACCTACACAAAGGACTGTAGACAGGGCTTGGATGGCTCTTAGTTCTGGCTTGGGAATAGAGGGGTGTAGGCAGTATAGAAGGTGCAGGTGGGTCATTCCTCAGGGGAGAACTGAACATGAGCTCCTTCCTCTCTTGACAGCATCCCACTGGGTGAGATGAGGACTTTTTCCCTTCCTTTGGTGCTGTCTAGGGGTCTGCTGAAGCAGGTTTTTGTGAGACTGTGTTATGACCCTTCCAACTAAAAAACAATAGAATTGCTATTGAAGAGGATTATACGTGGAAGGAAATAGAGGGATAATCCCACTGGTTTTGTGGGTGTGTTTACTAGTAGTACTTACTGCTGTATTAGGATTAGTGACCTTTGCTAGGAGCAAAGTAATTCTAAAATTACTGACATTTCTATAATGCTGACTGAAGCTCTCATAAGCACTCTACATATGCTCATTTTATCATCACAGCAGCCCTGTGATGTAAGAACCATTGTTAGCCCTATTTTTTTTTTTTTTTTTTCTGAGATGTAGTCTCACTCTGTCGTCCAGGCTGGAGTGCATTGGTGCGATCTTGGCTCCTCCCAGGTTGAGGCAATTCTCCTGCCTCAGCCTCCCAGGTAGCTGGGATTACAGGCATGTGCCACCGTACCCAGCTAATTTTTGTATTTTTAGTAGAGTCAGAGTTTCACCCCTTTGGCCAGGCTGGTCTTGAACTCCTGACCTCTTAAGTGATCCACCAGCCTCGGCCTCCCAAGGTCCTGGGATTACAGGTGTGAGCCACCGTGCCTGGCCTGTTAGCCCCTTTTTAAAGATGAAATTGAGGAATGGAGTGTTTAAATAACTTGTCCAAGGCCCTGTGGCTTCTGCATTTGAATCCAGGCAGTGTGCCCCAGAGGTTTTGCCCTCAACCTTTGCTGTTACCTTTCAGCTAGATGTGGAGAAATACTTGTCAACAAGAGGTTTAGCTGGACAAAGGGGTGGAGGAGGGTGGTTTTGGGTGCTATGTGGAAGATTATCTTTGAGATTTAAGGTGAAAATAATAGACACAGTTTACAATCTGTTGATTGGTGGTGCAGGAAAATGAGAAGTTAAAGAAGATTTCTTTAAAAATTCAGAAATGACCTCTAGCTCTGCCAGGCTGTCTGCCATTTGCTTCCCTGTGGTTAATTTGGAGATACTTCCCTGAGTTCTGTAATAGTAGTAAGCCAGTGTGCTAGCATCCATTCCATGCCAAACCCTGGAAGCCATCTCTTCAAAGGCGGTTTCCCATCTGGACTCTGGAGCGCAGCCTTGCCCTCCCTCCCTCTTCCCTACAGCCCTGAGAGGCTGTGGGGAGAGTTCCATGAGCTGCTTCTTCAGTGTCACTCACTCCTGTTTCTTACCTTGGGCTTTCCTTCCTTCTGTTTCTCCTCTGGCTCTCCTGCTCATCCTCAAGGTAATGATTTATTTCTTTTATATTCCTGACTGATTTATTCCCATTTGTCCCTGAGGCCTTTGTACTACTACTCAGGTATGGAGTTGCAGGACCAGGGTAGGGGTTCTGTTGACGTCGCCAACAGGCTGTGTTACCTTGGGCAGGTCATGTGAGATCCTGACCCTGAGGTTTCTTTCTCTTAATCACACCTGCCCATCTATTTCATTGGGCCATGGTGAGGGTCAAATAAAATAAACTCATGAACATTTCCTTTAAAGCATAAAGCATGACATAAATGTATGACATTAGCATTCCTAGCCTCCCCATGTGGCCTTATCCACTCCCTGCTGTGGTGTCCAGCATGGGCTTCAGCCATGGTGCCTATTCTGTTACTTGCTTGTTTACCTGTGCACCCCTGAGGGCCTCGGGTCTTATTCTCTTTGAATTTTTTAGAGCTTAACACAGCACTTGTTGGCATGGATAGGGGCTAGTAAATGTTTGAATGAGTGGGTCAGGAATGCCTGTCTGAAGGAAGTTTGTGGTCATAGTTGTCATCTTTTTTTTTTTTTTTAAATTGAGCAAAGCCTTCCTGTTACATCTCTATGTTTCTTGATATTAGCCTTGCTAAAAATAGGCTTTTGATCCTTTCTTGTGTTTCTTTTTGCAGGTTGCTAAATTCCATTGCCTGTGATCGCCTTCCCTGAGACCTATGCTTACTTTATAAATATTCTTCTGATGAGTCTTTAAAAAAAAAAGACAAATCAAGAAATGATTCTAGATTTTGAATTAAAGATAAAATATCTGATATTTGTTATTTGGTTATTCATTTAACAAATGTGTTAAGTACCTTTCATGTACCAAGCTCCGTTCTTCAGGCTGGGGATGCAACAGTGGACAAAGCAGATGAGATTTCTGCCCTCATGCTGCTTACATTCTAGCAGCCAGACAGTGAGGCAGCAAATTAATAAAGGGATGATTTCAACTCATCTGAAGTGCTGTCAGGGGGAATCACGCGAAGAGGATGCCCAGACCAATGAGGAGTTCTCAACACATGTACATAAACTTGAGTGTGCTGTAGATGCTGTGCTTCCGGGTTCACTGTGCGTTGGGTTCCCTGGAACGTATCTAGTTGTCTTGTTAGTGAGCACTTAAGCTCAACACCACCAATGCCTTACCCACAAGAAAGATATTGGATGGCTGAGGATAAAGGTGGTTGTTACCTGGACCTTTGGCCTCATGAGGACATCTCAGTGTATAAGAGGGATCCTTGAACATGATGAGGACCCTCTTTGTTTGGTTTGCTGATATTTGAGTGTCTGAGGGAATGAGGGAGTAAGGGAGGGAAAGATGGGGACTTGTTGATCTCGCAGTAGCTTTCTGTGCCAGCTTGCTGCATCAGCACACCCATATCCTCCACGCTAGAGAAATTGTTTGCCAGCTTATGGCATTCTGTATCTGAGGCACATTCACTGCAGAGCCTACCAAGGGAGAGGGCCGGGGAGAGGAGGAAATGTGGAGTGACACATAGGGGCACTTGCACATTTCTTTGAGGAAGTCATGTGTGATCCAGATCCTGAAGGATGAGACCTGTTGATGAAAAAAAATTGATGCTTTTAAACAATTAAAATTAGTTTTATTCAGAAGTCTTGCTGAGGTTTGCAACCAGGGCGAGTCAAGAGAGTGTCTGTTAGACTGCTCCAAAGTAGTGCTTTAGCCCACAGTTTATATACAGGTGGCGCACTCTGCATGTGCTCAGAAGTTACATTAAGTGTGCTCGGAAATTACATTAGAGCAAAATCTTATCAAGGTTTGGGTGTGAGGGTCCATCTGGTTATAGATTATAGAGGCATAATCATTAATCCTGTCAGATATTATGTGCAGGAAGAGGCAAGGGCTGAGACAAATCTATCTTTTCTGAAAATGCTGTGATTCAGGCAGGAGATGTGGGAACCGGTGCTGTATCCTGCTTATCATCTTCAGGGCATTCTTCTGAAGGGCTGTGCGGAGTCTTTGAGTCAGGGGCTTTGTAAAATTCTGATGGCAAGGGATTTTGTGGAATTCTGCTGTTATGTAAGCAGGATGAACAGACATAGTGTCTGCATTTGCTACTTGGTCTCATACACTGAACCAGCTGCATGAAGATCTGGGAGTGGGGGTAGCATCCTGCAGGGGCCCCAAGTGGAAATGTGTTTGGGAAGTTTCGGAAATGGAAAGAATCCACAGTGGCTAGAGGATAGGGAGTGAAGGGGAGAGTGGTGTGCAGTGAAGTTGGTGTTGAGTGGGGGAAATTGGGCAGGGCCTTGCCGGCCATGGTAAAGATTTTGGATTTTAAGTCCTACTGGAGGCAGATGGAAGGTTTTGAGTAGAGGAGTGATCTGATTTGATTGACTCTATTAAATATTCGTGTTGGCTGCTACGGGGAATGGAAGAAGAGTGGAAGCAGGGAACCCAGGCAATGGGCAGAGGTCGCGGCCTGTGTGAGGGTTCATGGCCACATAGACCAGGCAAGGCCGTCCAGGGCTGGAACACGTACGTGATAAAGGCAGGCTAATAGAATGGCATACTGGGGATTGGTAGTGAGGAGTGATGCCCAGGCTGTGGCCAGAGCAGCGGGGTGGATGGAGGTTCCAACTTACTGAGATGGAAGAGCCTGAGGGAAGAACAGGATCTGATGGAGGACTTCCCTTTGGACACGTTTAATTTGAGAGGGCTTTAAGATCCTCACGTGGAGAATCAGCTGGCAGCAGGCTGTGAGACTAGAGCCTACAGTGGGAGATGTCAGGGCTGCAGATGGAAATCAGGAGTCCTCAGCAGAGATAAGATTTGTCTTTTGATTTCCCCAAGGATTTTGAGGGTTAGGCTGTTTCTTGTAGGTTTACAAGGTATAGTCATTATCATTGTATGTGTAGGCTAATTCATGAATTCTCAATTCATTCAAGAAAATATTGAACTAAATATTGTGCTAGATGCATGGGACATAATGATTCATGAGATAGACTGTGGGTTCTGTGAGGGCAGGGAATATGTCTAACGGAGGAGACAGAGCATTCCCTCAGAATTAAGTCAGGAATTCAATCAGAATTCCACCATAATTAAGTAAAATGTGATGTGTTCTGTGACAGGGAAGCATAGAGTGGGGGCTACACAGCAGAGGCGCAGACCTAGTCTTGGGGGTAAGGTGGGGATGTTTCAGCTGACTGCTGAGGGGGAGTGGGAGCCAGCTGAGTGAAGCCGGCTTCAGAAAGAGGGCTCAGTGAGTGGTAGATGGGCTAGCAGTTTGCATTAGAGTTGAAATGTACTGAACTCTTTCTTGGAACTGGCAGATTCTGCACAAGGCACTCAAGGATTCCTTGGCAAGATTGTGTAGCTCACAGGAATGTTAATATTCGTGTGGGTTGATGATACTAGTTTCCTTGCTACCTGCTTTCACACAGTAAATTTGTTCCTTGCTAGGAATTTTCACAGCTCTGTGCCCAGGTTTACTTTGGTGCAGTAAATATAGTGTGAAATTGGCAGCTCATAAGACTTTATAAACACCTTACATGCATTATTTCAAAGAGCCAGGGCACATTTTTGCATGAAAAGCTCTTATACAATTATCAGAGAAAAACAACTCTTCAGAATCATCTGCGTTATTGCTAACATTATGTAATTTGAACACCATAGTATGTATATTCACATAGATTCAGTGTTAGGACTGCAAAGGCAATTGGTACAACACTGTTACAGACTGAAGAGCAACACATGTTTTTCTTGAGTAATCCTTGCAGAATTTTAAGGAAGCTTTTTGTTGTTTGTTTGTTTTTTGCTTTGTTTTGTTTTTAAGAGACAGGGGTCTCACTCTGTTGCCCAGGCTGAAGTGCAGTGGCTCAACCATAGCTCACTGTAGCCTCAAGCTCCTGGGCTCGGGCGATCCCCCTGCCTCAGCTTCCCAAGTAGCTGGGATTATAGGTGTGAGCTACAATGCCTGGCTCCAGGAAGCTGTTTTTACTTTTCCTCAGGTGCTAGTATATTCTCCCAAAGTGCCAACTCCTTGCTCAGGACTGTAAATGGCACAAACAACCTTGTTTGCTAAGGAAAATGTACAAAGGTATGTTGACAGTGGGTGACTACTTTGACCCCCAGCATTGTGAGGTTTTACCCTGGCTGACCGGGGCCCTTGGAAGAACTGCCTGTGTTGCTACTCAGCCCCAGTGGGAGTTGTCACTGTGCTAAGTTTCCCACACCCCCGCCTATCTGTCCGCAGTCTGTGGTTTAGCAAAACTGTCTAGTACAACAGGGGCAACTCTAGGAACACGTGGTAGGTCCTCCAGTGTCCATACATGAGTGGGGCAGGTCATCTAGAAGCTTGTGGTTGGGGAGCCTGTGCTAGTTCACTTGAGCTGGTTTCTGTTTTCATGCCCAGAGAGGTATGTTGGTGGGGAGGAAGCAGAAATTGGTCCATTTAGGAGCTCCACCAACAAAGTTGTTTTTCAGAGGTACAAACCTATCCCCTCTTCACAGCCTGTGTCAAAAACTACCTCCTTCATGAACCTCTACTTCCTCATCCCCTAACAGGAAGTCATGTTGTCCCTCCCCAGACCTGCCCCTGCTTACCTCCGACCTTCTAGCTGGTCTGTCGTTGCTGGCGCCTGTCAGCTCCGACCTGCCTGAATTGGTCCCACAGTCTCCTGAGCAGGGCTGAGTGATGGGTGGTACCCAAGGTTCAGTTAAGAACTCTCTTAGGTGGAGAATAAACAAACAGGAATACTGTTTTGTTCTGTGTTGTCTTATAACGGAATGAAACTAGTTGTACTTGCCTTCTTTTCAGAGAAGGTTGTTTCTAAATTCTGGTAATTGTATAAAGTGAATTGTCGTAAATGGAAACTTTTTCTTTTCAGATAATGTGGATGCAAGTGATCTTAAGCAGTTTTTTGAGACCAACTATTCTCAGATATATTTCATCTTCTATGAAAATTTTATAACACTGGAAAATAGTTTGAAATTAAAAGGTAAGCATTTCTGTGTATTTTTTTTTAAACATGCAGGCATTTTTATAAGTTGTGTATATCTTGAGCTACAAATTATACATTTTTAAGCCTTCTGTCTTGCCAAGACTTGAGCAAAGCTGTGAGAGCCTGGTGGACAGGGTGGCATCTTTGTTTCTCTTGAGCTTTCACTTATACAGATGTTAATTGAACAACACATGGCTAGCAAAAATAGCAGAAGAAACCCTTACAGAGCATGATTTTCAAAGGAATAAGTTACTTAGAAAGCAAAGTTATGCATGCGTACTGTTTAAAAAATTTGGATTCTGTAAAAGGACCTGAAAGGAAAACTCAACTGTCTGTTTTGCCCTGCTTGCAGAGGCAGCACTATGAAAGATTTCCTGCATCTCCTTCCAGATATATTATTAGTGTATTATGTTTATATATGTTTGTGACTATATTCTTTGAAAATCAAACCAACAAGGTCACATTATACATTCTGTTCTGTATACATTTATACATCCTGTCAGCTAAGCGGCAGGATAGTGTAGCCTGGGGAGCCAGACTGGGTTGGGAACCCGGCCCCACCCTTCTGGCTGTTTCTCTTTGGCGTCCTCTTGTCAGCATTAAACAGGTTCACAGGTATCCTAGCATTTTAGGACAGAGTTTGACACATAGTCCATGGTCAGTGAGTAGTAGGTGCCGTCACCGTCTTCCTTCATTTTCGTGTAGTCTGTGGGCTGAATCTGAATCCCTATAGCTCTATGAAGTAGGTGTTACTCATTCATTTAAAAAAGAAGCCATATGCGTAAATAACTGTGAAAAAAGTTAAAAAGTTAGTTGTTCTGTAAGACATTTAGACAGAATTCTGTGGTTCTTGGGAAGTGAGAGAGATGACTTCCTGCTGAGTGTATAGATGAGGCTTTGGGGAAGAGGTGGCCTTGGGAATGGACCTTGAAGGACAGCAGGATTTCAGGTGGAAGAGAGCGGCACGGCTGGTGGAGGGGAGAACGTGAGTAGAGCTAGGGCTATTCTTACGACATGTATGGGAAAAGCTTTTTTTTTTTTTTTCCTCTTGCAGCAAAGATGTGTGAAAGAGATTTGCAGGAAATTAGATAATGCTTGCAAGGAGCCTTGAATTGCAGGCTAAGGAGTTTGGACTTTGTTCTGGAGGTGGTTAGAGCTCTTGAAAGCGTTTGCTACTATGATAAGTGTCTTGTAAAGTAGCAAGTGAACTAGAAGCAGGAACACCAATTGGAAGGCTGATGCTATCATTCATGTGAGGGATGGTGATGCCTGATCCAGGGAGGCAGTAGTTAAGGGAAAAGAAAAGTGTTGTGTCTCAGTGGATCTACCATCTATGATACTTGGTTATAAGGGAAAGGGAGAAGTCAAAGATGCTTTCAGGACACTGAGTCTGCTTTGTGAGGTACCGTTAGCAGTAGGAACCCTGGAGGGGAGCCAGATTTGGAAGGCAGGAGGGTGAGAGTGGCTTTGGGCAGTCTATGTTTGAGGTGCCTGGGGGATACCTTGGTGTAGGTGTTGGCTGGACGGTACAATGTAGGTGACTGGATCTTGGGAGAAAAGAGGTGAAATCATGCTATTGCCAAGGGAAAAAGTATACAGAGAAAGAGAGTGATGGTCAGAACTTTTAGATAATTACTTATTTTATTGGGTATATGCAAAGGAAAGTGATGGAGTAGGGGGAGGGGTGCCAGGAAAGGGTTTTGTCACAGAGGCCCAGGGGAGAGAGAATTGAAGTCATGTAGGGTCAGGCCGTTGGTGCGTGAGATGCAGCTGGGCTGGGGAGTAAGAACCCCTCAGTGTGCTGGTCAGTGAGTGCTGAGAGAAAGGTTCTAGGTGAGGAGCAGGTTGGAAGCCAAACAGATGAACATAGAGTCACAGGGCGGTGAGCTGGTGAAGGTGACCCATGAGAATATCCTTTCAGAAAGTTTGATGTGAAGACACAGATTGTGTCTCACCCTGGTCATGGACAGGTTATTGAGGAATGCATTGGCCTGTTTGCAGACTGAGGAGTGGGTCAGCTGGAGTGGGGGATAACTGATGGTGCAGGTGTTGGGGGAAGTGGGTTGAGACAGGTCAAGGAAGAAGAAGAGACATGGAGAGGAGTGTACAGGTGGCCTTTCTATGTACGGAGGAGCAGATAAGGGGATAGTGTAGATATGGAGACATTTTGAGATGGAGAGGAAAAATTGAGGGACCCCTTGTCAGATGCCCTGATTGCTCCTATAGAACAGAGGCAGTTGTCAAGCATGGAGCGGAAGGAATTCAGGGTGAGGCACTGCGGTGGTCTTTGATTGTGGCCACTCTTGCAATCTACTGCAAAGAATCATAATGAAGAGCCAATAAAAATAGTGAGATTTTTGAAGTTTTTTTGCTTTTAGTATAATCTGTGTTCGATTGGAGTGCAGGGAAGACAGTGTACCCCAAAAAAGAAAAGAAAATGCCTACCAGGAATAATGAAATAAATAATCTTGTGATAACTTCAGCCTTTGCATTTATTCAGGCAAAAACTCCAGAGTTCTTGGCTCTATCTTCAAAATACATCCAGAATCACCGGCCTGTTCTCATTGCCTACACTGGTAACACTAAAACTCCTGATATCCTCACCTGGATTATAGCATTAGCCGCAGAAATGGTCTCCCACCGCCACACTTGTGCCCTCTCCCATCCCATAGTTTCTTGTCAAAAGAGCAGCTGGAGTCCTTTAAAAATATGAGTCAAATCATGATTTTTGGCTGTTCTAAACTTTCAAATGGGTTCTCATTCCCAGCCATTACAGTGGTCTCAGGGTCCACCTAATCTGCCTTCCTTTGCCTCACCTACTCTCCAACCTCAGCTGCTCCAACTCTGCCCCTTGTGTGCTCCAGCCTTAAGGGCCTCTGGCTGTTTTCCGACTATGCTAGCCATGCTCAGCTACAGGGACTTTGCATTGTTCAGTTCCTCTGCCTGGAACACACCTCCCCTAAATTTCTATATGGCTTGCTTCCAAACCTCCACATTTCCATATGGCTTGCTTCCTAACCTCAAAGGATCTTGTCTCAGATGTAACCTTACCAGAGAGATGTTCTCTGACTTCCCCAGTCAAAATTGCATACCATCTTTTTAGGCTTCTCTATCTGCCTTCCCCGTTGTTTTTCTCGCTCATTTATAGAATGCCCCCTCCTGCCAGAATATTAACTTTTTGAGGGCAGGAGTTGTTGTCTGTTTTGCTCACTCCTGTATGCTCAGGGCCTAGAATAATCCCTGGCATATAGACATTCTGTAGTAGTTTTTCAACGAATGAGTAAATGATATCTACTTCATTGAGCTGTGGGGATTCAGTTAGATCAGGGGTCTACAGCTTGTAGCTGCCTGTTTTATAAATAAAGTTTTATTGTACAAGCCGTATCCATTTATGTATTGTCTGTGGCTGATTTTGTACTGTAACAGCAGATTTGAGTGTTTGTAAGAGAGGCCTGCAAAGCCTAAGATATTTGCTGTCTGACCCTTTACAGAAGAGGTTTGTTGATTCCTGTATTAAATGACGTATGTCAAGCACTTAGCACGATGCTTGGTACACAGAGAGGACAAAAAATGGTAACCTCTGCTGCAGGTGTTGTAGGTTTTACTACTGTTGTTATTATCAATAGAACAATGTGCAGTTGCCCAAAAAGATATACTACTTTTATAGTTATCTGCTCTATGACTTTTTATGTTACCAACTTAGAAATTTTTCTTTGTGCTGTGCATTCTGCCACAATTTGAGCCAATAAGTAACTAGTTGAGAAATGAATAAATTACCCATCATAGTTCGGTAACAAGTTGGAAAACATGGAAGCTGTGTTCAAACAGCTAGCAAGGGGCAGCTCTGCTGGATGTGGATCCAAGCAGTCTGGCTCGGTTGTCTGTTTGCAATCCTAATGTGTTCTCCATACTGCCTCATGCTATTTTTTGAATAAATGAATGTATTCTTACTAGTATTGCTTACTAGTTTTAAGCTGCCTTTTAGCATAATTTGTAATGTCCTAAAGTTTAAATGATATCATGATAACTAATTATTTTTTAATATTCCAGGGAATAATAAGTCACAAAGGGAGGAGCTGGACTCCATCCTCTTCCTTTTTGAAGTAAGTTTTGATGAATTGATTTAACTTTTATAATTCTTGTTGGAAATAAAGTATTTTTGATCTTTAATTTTATTTGAAGACAAAAATGGCTATTGGTGGACATATTTTTTTTCTTTCCTTCCTTCCTCCCACCCTCCCACTTTTACAAACAGTTCTACAAAGAATTTTCTTGTGATTTTCTTGTTTTGCAAACGTGTGAGAGTTTTTCCTGTATGGGTACCTAGATGTGAAATTATTAGATGGAAGAGCACACACATCTTAAATGGTAGCAGATATTGCTGAATTGCTCTCCAAAAGATCATATAGTCACATTGAGAAACTGCGCTGCAAAAAATAAAAAAATAAAAAATACCTAAAAATGTTATATAAACTGATATGTAAGTCTTATACTCTAACATTGGAGATGATTCATCGATACATATAAATACACATATATATACATATATATAAATCCGAGATGCAAAAACTTATATTTTTCTACTAGTGAGGTTATGATCTTTATGCATCTGTATATCTGTGTGCATTGATCATATCTTCAATGTTGAAACAGTGTTTGGGTGTGGTTTTTGACTTATGAAGCTTAAAGTCTTTCTTGTCCAAATATATTAGTTAAGTGGCCAGATTATGGGTACCTGGAGAACACACTCAGAACTGAATTATAGGTTCTGAAAGTTAATTGTTGGTTTTTGAGAAATTATTTCTGGTTTGAGAGGTGTATGCTTAGGTTGGTGTGAGAAGATGAACTTTTATGGCTATAAAGGAAAGGCCTGATGTGAACAGGTGCAGAGCTGGCTCTAGAGGGAAGCCACTGTAGGAAAGATCTCCTACAGTAGAAGAGTTCTCCAGGGCCTTATGATGAGGGGCTTTCTGGGTTTATGGAAAATAACAAAATATGGGAAACTTCCAGCCCAGGACTTGTCTTCATGGCTAGTGCTCAATAACCCTGGTTCCCCTTTCTCTCCTTTGAGAGCTATATTCCTTTCCAGAGTACACACATTGATTCACTGCATATTCTGTAGTGGTTATTATGTTTCCTTTGGTTGCCCTCCTTTGAATGAAACCTGTGTAAGTGAGTTGTTTTTAACAGGAGCTTTAATTAAGTGTGTTAGTTAAATATGTATCTACTGACCATCATTTGTACTATTTTATCAACTTAATTATATTATTTATGTAATGGTTAAAGAATCTATAACATATGTAAGTTAGGAAGCATGGTAATAAAGCACATACTCTTGACACCCTCCTCCTTCCCCATTTTAGGAACTAAAAACTACTTAGGTGCTATTCCACCATCCTTTCTCACCTCTGTGGCAGTCATTCCCCTGCATTTTATCATCCTCTTTCTTTTAAAAAATGGCTTTACCACATATATTTATACCCTTAAATAATTTCTTGTGTGGTTTTGTTTGGTTTTGAGTGTAATAGAAATGATCTTCTATGGTACATAATCACCTTTGACATGCTTTTTACCCTCAACATTAATTCTAAGATTTATCCATGTTTTTAAATTTAGTTCAAGTTTATTCATTCCCACTGCTGGATTAGGTAAATATATGTGACTTGTGTAATTCCTACATTTTGTCTACAGATTTTTTGTTTTCTTGGTAGACAGATTGTCTGTGAGTAAGGAATGAACAGACTTGCCAGTCGGTCTGCTTTCCGCCCTGACTCAGCCTTCCAGTACATTGGTAAATGGAAGTGATAAAGGGTCATCTTGTTTTTGATCTAAAGAGAGTTTTGTTAATGTGAAACATTAAGAGTAATATTTTCTGTAACTTTTTGGTAGATTCTCTATCAAATTAAATAAGTTTGTTTCTGTTCCTAGTTTGAGATGTATTTAAAAAATCTTAGATGGGTTTTGAGGTTTTTAAATTTTTTTTCTTGAAAAAACTTGATTGAGATGATGATGATTCTTCTTGAGTATTAATATTGTGAATTATAGTTCTAGATTTTTGGATGGACTAATTACTATTATTATTATTCTTTGAGTCAGGGTATTGCCCAGGCTGGAGTACAGTGGCGTGAACATAGCTTACTGTAGCCTTGACTTCCTGAGCTCAAGTGATCCTCCTGCCTCAGCCTCCCGAGTAGCTGGGACTACATGTGTGCATCACTGTGCCCAGCTAATTTTTTTTCTTATTAATTTGTTGTAGAGATAGGTTCTCCCTATGTTGCCCAGGCTGGTCTCAAACTCCTGGGCTCAAGTGATCTTCCTGCCTTGGCCTCCTGCAGTTGTGGGATTATAGGCATGAGGCACTGCACCCAGCCTGGACTAATATTTTGTTTGCATTCTTGGATCTATGTTCACAGCTGAGGTTGGCCTCAGTTTTTCTTTCTCATGCTCATATTGTTTTTGACTGGTCCTGTCATAATGGTTATAAAACCTATTGTCAAGCATTTCTTCTTTCTCTGTTGTATAACATAGTTTTATAAGATTGAAATGAGCTGTCATTGAACGTTTGTTTACCTTTCCTATATAACCACTTGAAACTGGGGTGCTTTTTTTACTTATGTGAAGATTTTACCAACTTATTCAATTTCTTTGATAGTTTTAGACTTGTTTTAGTATTATTCAGATTTTTCTTTTTTTTTTCTCGATTCAGGTTTGGTAAGTTATATATTTTTCTAAGAATTTGGAGAATTCTAAGGATTTGTTCTTATCGCCAAAGTTTTAAAATGTATTGGCAAAGAAGCTTCTCTTTGAAAAGTCATAAGCCCTTCAGTTTTATCTCCCTTAGCATGGTCTTTATTGTCTTCAAGAAGTTTTTATATTACATACCATAGTAGTGGTGGTGGTGGTGGTGGTAGTAGTAGTAGGAGGAGGAGGAGTATTTATGCCACATTTTTACTATCTTCTGGTTGCCATTGTAGCAGCTTTAAACTCTGTTTTTTTGATGTAATTGTTGTTCCTTTAAATGGCTTTTCTTTCTGGCCTCTTTTTTTTTTTTTTTTTTTTTTTTTGAGATGGAATGTCATTCTGTCCCCCAGGCTGGAGTGCAGTGGTGCGATCTTGGCTCACTGCAAGCTCCACCTCCCGGGTTCACGCCATTCTTCTGCCTCAGCCTCCCGAGTAGCTGGGACTACAGGCACCCGCCACCACGCCCGGCTAATTTTTTTGTATTTTTAGTAGAGACGGGTTTTCACCGTGTTAGCCAGGGTGGTCTCGATCTCCTGACCTCGTGATCTATCCGCCTCAGCCTCCCAAAGTGTTGGGATTACAAGGCATGAGCCACTGTGCCTGGCTGCTTCTTTTAAGATCTTTTGTGTCTGTTGTTCTGTAGTTTAATTACAAAATATCTAGTTGAAGATTTCTTATCTTACTTGGTATATATATGTTTCTCATGTCTTTAGCTTCATGTTTTACAGTTCTCTAACATTCTTAGCTATCATCTTCTCAAATATTGATATGTTTCTGTTCATTCTGGCCATACTTTCTAGGATTCTTATTTAAACTTGTTGATCTATCTTCCCTGTCTCTTAAGCTTGCTTTTATTTTCTCCTCCCCCAATCTGTTTGTGTTGCATTCTGGGAAGTCTCTTCAGTTCTTTCTTCCAGTTCACTGACTCTCTTCTTTTGGAACAAATCTGCTAGTTTACCGATCTATTGAGCTGTACATTTCAATGATTTTTTTTCATGTTTTAACAGCTTTTTTGGTTTGGCATTCTTACGTGGCTGGTTGCTTTCGATTGTCTCTTGATCGTTGTTCATTTTTAGACATCTTTTGTTTTCTTAAAACATTTACTGCATAATGTTTCATATTTTGTATGTGATAATCCTAGTAGCTGAAGTGTTTGTCTAATTATGCTTGTTATTTCAGCTGCCTCTCATTCACAGTGGCTTCTTTTTTGCATATTTTGTGATATTTGATTTTGAGAGTGGTACTGAATGACTACAGATTTCATGTTTGTTAATTCTGGTTTCTCCCAGAAGATTTGTCTTTGCTTTTGCCGGGAGTCTGGG
This sequence comes from Papio anubis, assembly GCF_008728515.1. Taxonomy (NCBI): domain Eukaryota; kingdom Metazoa; phylum Chordata; class Mammalia; order Primates; family Cercopithecidae; genus Papio; species Papio anubis. The sequence continues at coordinate 37,745,325 of NC_044991.1, forward strand.
AATGCTCTTGATTGAGGGCACTTTAGCTCCATTTGAGGGTTCTGGTTTATGAATGGAAATTCAGGTTGAGTTCCCTAAACTTACCATGGTTGGGGACTGGGTGCTGGAGGGAACAGCCACCTGTAGATCCTGGCGCTAGTATTGCCATCAGCTCCTTGGCATTCTGCAGTTTTTTCTTTTGCATGTTGCTCACAGATCAGGTTTTGGCTCACTTGTCTTCTGCTTCCTTTCTTCTTCCCTCTTTACTCCTCCTTCTTCCCCTACCATTTTTTAGTCCCTTTTTAGTTTCTCTGTGTTCTTCAAAGCCCAGCAATGTTTTAAGAATTAGATTTGTTGTCGTGGATCTAAGGACTAGTTGGCCTGCCGCAGGAAAACCCTTCAGAGATTCTAGATCTATCCCTCTCTCAGAAGTTTCAAAACCTTCTCTTCGTGTTCCGAAATTCTAGACTGGGGAGGGTGTTAATACTGATTCATTACCATTTCCAGAGGATTAGTTGCCTATATAATAGAGCAAATATATATTATTCAAGGCTTCATAAAACTTTCATTTTGCATGGTAAATATGAATGAGTAATACACTTGCATTAGTTTTGTTTACGCTTATGTTCCCTCTGTCTTTGGCTTTACAAGGTAGGTTGTAATTTGTATGTTTCATTCTGGGTACTAAGTAATTTCATTGCTGCTTTGTAGGATAGTGCCTTGTAAAGCTTGTAAAGAGATAGTTTATAAGCGTTTGGAAGTGAATACTCATCACTTTGTAAATAATTGGGAAAGGCTGCCTTGAGAAGAGGTGGAGTTAATAAGATGTGTTAAATCACAAAAGCGATACCATGTAGAGATATTCTATAAATAAGAAATGGCTTGGAAGAAAGCATAGAGGTAAGAGATAAGAAGGCATGAAAGAAGAGTATGTAAAGAGAGCTGCTGTCTGCCTTGTAAGTCAGGGATGCCCTGAAAGGGAACCTTGGAAAAGGAAACAGTAGTTTTTAGATGTAGAGTATTGGAGACATTATAGTATTCTGATAAAGTAAGTAATGTGCAGTGAAGGCCACCAGCCTGTCCAGGTCATGGTCTCAGGCAGTGAGCAGACCTTTTTACTTGCCTTCCTCTCTAGTGGGAACACCTGTACCTTTTGGAAGTTGACCTTTCAGCTGTGTTTGCCTGTAGCTTCAGATATGTGCACCACTTAGGAGAGTTTCTGTTGGTTCATGGAGATGTTTGTCTTTTTTTTTTTTTTTTTTTTTTGAGATGGAGTCTTGCTCTGTCATCCAGGCTGTAGTGCAGTGGCTCGATCTTGGCTCGCTGCAACCTCTGCCTTCCGGGTTCAAGCCATTCTCCCTGCCTCAGCCTCCCAAGTAGCTGGGACAACAGGCGCCTGCCACCACGCCTGGCTAATTTTTATATTTTTTAGTAGAGATGGAGTTTCACCATGTTGGCCAGGCTGGTCTTGAACTCCTGACCTCAGGTGATCCACGTGCCTCGGCCTCGCAAAGTGCTGGGATTACAGGCATGAGCCACTGTGCCCGGCCTATCATATTTTTTTCCACTATGGTTATGACTCTACTTTTACTGTACTTTAAAAAAACATATTTCATCCGTCATTGCTTTTATTTCAAATGGAGATGTGAGGATGATGGTGTGGGACTCCAAAACATGAATTTACGTTTACCATCTTGACAGGAATCTACATGTTTTACATGGGCTAGCCTGTTTAATCCTTTCCTTCTGAAGTAGGTTTGGTCTTCCCAGTTTTTATGAATGAAATGTTGGAGGCTTTGTAGAGTTAGGTGACTTGCCCAAGGGTACACACTTAGTAAATGGGAGAGTGGGGATTTAACCTTTAGTCTAACTCTAGAACCTATTTTCCTAACTTACTGGCATGCTGCCTACCACTTAGGAGTGTTGGTTATTCTGCTTTCTAAGCTGTATTCCATAGGCTGTCTATATCAACATGTACTGTTCTTTACAATTCATTCATTCATAAGACACATTTATTAGGTATGCACTGTGTCAGACACACGTAGGTGCTGGAGATAAAACAATGAGCGAGGCAGACAGAGCCTCCCGTCCTCATGGAGCATAAATCAGCATTTCGTGGTGAGCTGAAGAGTCTACTGGTAAGAATGAATTAATGTCAGAACTCTAGTAATGACCTTCTGAGTCACAGAAAATCCTCAATGGTTCTTTTCAGTAGTGATATTTTGGTGATGGCTCTTGAATTAGTTACCTGCATGAGGGAAAGGAGGGTTGGTGTCGAAACACAAGATACCTGGTGAATGGGCCTCAAGATCAAATAATTCACATGACCTTGAGAACCTTCTGGATTCAAGCTTGAGAGGTTATTTTAATGGTACCTGGGATTTGTTTTAATCAGGTGTGGTAAGGCACAGAAACGTGGAAATGATTGTTATGAAGGAAGAATTTTTAATTATGCTCACAGTCCTGTAGAAACAGACATGCCACACAGAGCCAAACAGAGAAGCACCAAGGCAGAATCAGTAGGCAAATAGGAAAGAAGGAGAGACAGACAGAACTGAGGGCAGGAGCTTTTATTGTGGTTTTTGCAGGAAGAAATGGGCAAGGCCAGGTAAGCAAACTACATAGGCTTAGGACTGGATAGTTTGAATAATTTCAGCTGACGGGACTGTAGGGGTGGGTAGCTCCTGGTTGTCCAGTACCTGGCCCCCGGGTGATTAGGGGAGGGGGATAGAGTCCATAAAAGGATGTGGTTGGGGTTATGGATTTGCGATTGGTTGTTTCCATATCAGAAACATGCTCTGAGCCACTATCTTTGGGAATTTGCTAACCCTTGGAAGGGCATCCTTCCTAGGTCTTTGAGGCCCTAGATGTCAGCACATCAAGAACACAGAGAATAAGACAGTACAGTTAATTCAGAGATACTGTTTCAAGCTTTCTGCCACATTGTATGCCATCCCCTTTTACTAGAGAAATAGAATAGTTTGGAGTTATACATATATGTTTTAGAAAGTTTATAGAATTTGATATTTCCTTACCCTCCCACACTCCAATTAAAATACCTTGACAGAAGAGGCTTAATTTCAAAACGTAAACGTGTTCTGGCATTGGAGTGCTACTCATTCAGATGTTCTTCAAATATCACAGAATTTGAAATCACAGATAAACAGATTCCTTATTCTAAATTTTATTTAAATTACCCCACTATATTAAACCCTGCTTTTATCTTGTCATTAGCCTTCCTGGAGACGTGAATGGGTTCTTTATGCTGGAAAGTGTGGCCCAGGCTGGTCTAACACCCACAGTCCTCTCCGTGGCTCTCGGTGTAGCTCTCCTTCGTATTTTGTGGTTACTCCGTGGAAGTGCTCTGTTGGGCTAACACTTTGCCCCTTTACCTCTCTTTGCATAGTTCCACTTCTGCCTCTTCATTTATTCAGTTCTCTTTTCAGGGACTGCCCTTAGCTCTTCTCCCCATCTGGCCCATTCTCTCAGACCCTGTTCAGACCCACCAATTTCTCCTGGCAACTCCTGCTGGAAGTGCTTATTCTTTCCTGGGGACTGATATAATAGCACTACCTTGTGCTATCATTTGACTGTGGCTGGATGTCCATAGTTATCCCTTAATGTGGCTACGCCTTAGCTTCCTAATGAGACTAAAAATCCTAACTCCATGTTTTTTGTTTGCATTTTTATACATGTTTTTGAGTGGAAGAGGGACAAGAACAAATAAAATGAACAAGAAAAGCAAATTCTTATAAAGCCAACAACCGTGACTTACAAAACTTTGTGACGTTTTTCTTTCTTTCTTTTTTTTGAGACAGAGTCTCGCTCTGTTGCCCAGGCTGGAGTGCAGTGGCACTATTTTGGCTCACTGCAACCTCTGCCTCGTAGGTTAAAGCAGTTCTCCTGCCTCAGCCTCCCGAGTAGCTGGGACTACAGGCATCCGCAACCATGCCCGGCTAATTTTTGTATTTTTAGTGGAGACGAGATTTCACCATATTGGTCAGGCTGGTCTCAAACTCCTGGCCTCAGGTGATCCATGTGGCTAGTGGCTACTGTATTGTACAGGGAGGCTCTAGAGTCCTCCAGTAGAGCCTTATATCATCGTTTGACAGACCACTTTTCGTTGTTAAACACGGTTAAATCCTTAGTATCTTGTACATCTGTATCCTTGTGATGCAGAGGACTTTGACTTAAGGTTTAGAATTTTACTGAAATGGTTTCTCTGGGCATCTTCTTATTATCGGAGTGCCCTTGGCTGAGGGGAATGAGCATTTACCTCCACAGGTTGGGGAAGCATGGCTCCAAAGTGACGCTCTGCAACCAGAATTGAAAAGCCATGCACAGTTTCATTCTACTGTATTCATGCATGTTTTAAAATGAAAATAACGTTAAATAAAGGCTAGTCAAATTCCTTAGGACTTCGTCTCCCCACCACACCTTCATCCTTTCTCCATCTGTTTCCCCTTCAAGATAAAGAAAACAGTTTCAGTGCACTCCAGGATGATGCACCGTCTCTTTTTGTCACCGTTCCTTTGGTAGGAGATTCTTATTTGAGAAGCATTGATGGAAGAGGCAAACTGCAGCATGTGAACCACACAGCAAGTGCAGATGACATGTGGGCTTCTTATAGGATATACAGAGAAAGAAAAATAATACCGTGGATGCTAGCTTTTGTTTTTCCTTTAGTATTGAAATTTGATTGCTTGCAATTTATTACACGCCTATATGTACTGACTCCCTTCCTTCCCTGCAGTGTAGTGTTATGCTGGATTGGACAGCTGGACTCACGTGTGCACCGTCTTGCTGGGTGTAGTTATGTTTGGGATTCATAATTTGACCAGTGGTGAATCCAGGGATGTAGTGGAATCTATGTCTTACTTTAATGGAATTCAACACTGGGTCTCTTGTTCTTCATTGCTCCAGGTGAGCTTATATAGATAGTGGATTTAGCCTCTAATTTTTTCCCTTAGAGTAGGGGAAAAGAATTTTTAATGATTTTCCTGATAATGGTAATATAGCGATATCCAGTACAGTACCATTAAGATGAAGCAAATGGCTGATTTTCACTCTCGGTAGCATTGCTTTGTATATGCAATCCAGTAATTTGAATGTTGATTTTATTTCCCATCCAAATGCATTCATTTATAACTTTTCACATTTAATAGTAACATTTTGCTTTAGATACTAATAGTGAATTGCCTAAAGAAAAACTAGAGTTATGAATATAATAGGATTACAAACAATTCTGAGATTTATTTCCTTTCTTCTTCCTTTCCTTCTCCTTCTCCTCCTCTCTTCCTCCCCCAACCCCATCTCCTCTTCTTCTTTTGTGGGAATTGCGTATCTTTTATAACTCTTTGAAAATGAAAAGAAATTAAAAGCTCCTGTGGAGGTTCAGTGAAAATGTCTGAACTGAATTCTAGGCAAGTCAACACATTCAGGCTAGGTGTCCTACAGGATTAAGTAATGATTCCTTTTCTTTCTTCATACAATGGCTAACGGCTTTTCTTACAAGTGAATAATACATAAGCAAGGCGGCAGAATCATATTTTTACAATTAACTAGTTGCCACAGTTTCTGCTTTTCTCTGCTTTGTTATTCCTTATTCTGGGCTGTCCAGTGTGCAGCCATCCTTCCGTGCTGCACCCTCCTCCCGCGCCAAGGTGAAGGACTTCCTCTACAAACCTCTCAGGCTGTTACTGCTTTTTATTTTGTTTCCCGTGAGGACCACTTTATGGTTTTTGAGTGGAAGAGGGACAAGAACAAATAAAATGAACAGAAAAGCAGATTCTTCTAAAATTCTTGGAATTTAAGTTCTTATTGAGGATTTCAAATATTTAGATGCTTTAGTAGATTTTATTTTCCTTTAAAAGAATGATTCCAATTTTGAATGCAGCTCTTTGGTCACTGTCATAATTCTAAGTGACCGATTGCAGTTGAGAAAAAGCCACTATCAATTCAAATTTTGTGGAGAGCATTTTTTAAAAGAACTAAGCTGACACAGACTCCCATCTCCCATCCCCAAAGTCTCCCTGAGTTCCAGTTGGCAAAGAGAATGAATGTCTCTAGTTATCATGATGAAGATATTGGGTCACATTTATGACATAGGGCTGTATTTAAATGATAATAGAGGTGTATGATCATCTGACCTTCTTTGTAATGCTAGTCATACTTGTAGCTTTTATTGATTTTGAACCCTTGGTTGGGAACAACTCCAAATGATAGCATTATTGTTATGGCATAGTGTGATCTTGCCTTGAGGCTGCTCTGCAGGGATCACAGTAGAGGGCCAGGTGGCCAAGGTACCCTTTTTCACTGGTCTCACATGTTGCCTGTGGTAGTGGATTAGCTCTGTAATTGCTCCTCAGTGCTATCACCTGTACTGGATACTGGAGAAATAAAACACACGACTGAGATCCTTTATCTCTATGGCATGTGGTTATTCTGGTGTCTGATTTTGATTGTGAAATATCTATGATCTCTACAAACTGGAAGGTGGGCACAAAATGTAAACATGTGGTCCATTTTGGAGATTCTTTGCATGCACTGTTCCTGGTTAAAATGTGATTATCCTATTACAGAATGTTAGTAATTTTAATTAGACAAGTGTTTGAGTTGAAAGGAGTCAGTTTCAATGGATAGTTTAATATACATATTTAGTATTAAAGACCACAGTCTCCCTTTTGCATCAAGACTTATAGGTGAGAAACTTGGGATTGATCCAACGGGATATACCAAATTACTCAGGTCACCTTGGAGGAAGGGACACTGGAGATAAGATGTTCGTGGAAGTCTGAAATTACATTCTTGTGGTTATCTGTTGCGGTCCAGGTGCCCTGAGCTCCTGGCATGCTGGCCTCTTTCACATAGTGTGCCACTTGACGTGTTGGTAACTGACACTCTCAAGAGGAGATCCTGTGGAAGGCAATACTAGCAAAAATGCTTCCAAGAATCTTTTAAGGGCAGATGGTGGAAACTGCATTAGGGCTAAAGATACGGGAAATTCACAGTGAAACTTGAGCATGTGTATTTATTGTTAGGATAGCAGGAGACATGTAGAGAGCTCTTTTCTCTTTAATTAAAATTAATCTGTTAATGCAGTTTTTAAAAAAATTAATATGTACCTTTAGGAGAGAGTTGTACAAAAACTTGCTATCATAAATCTATTACTTGTTTTCTGTTTGGATGTGTAGTGTGGTGGCTGTTACAGAGTGACATCTAGTGTTTGATGTGGTTTGTGACACTGTACAAGTTGGAAGGGTCTGGCTTGAAGCCTTTATGCACTGGCTCAGCCTGCAGGCCTTGGGCACTTGCCGAATGAATTTGACAGGTTGGCCAGTCCCAAGCCAACCTGCAGGTGTACGATGCCTTCTAATTGTGCTGAGGCAGGAGTTTAAATCCTCTAAATTTATGGGGTGGTGGGAACCAAGTAGTGGCATCTCACTGGGGTTTTGTTACTCTGTACTCATCACATATGTAGAAACTGTCTGGGAGTGATTTTTTCCCCTAAAAAATGGTATAAAACAGATGGCCAACTAATGCTAGTACCAAAACTGAAGAGATCGGAAAAATGCAGTAGTTTTCAGGCAGAAAAGGGAAACTTGCATGAAACGAAGAATAGCATGGCAGATTTGGTTGTGACTGAGATCTCCTGTGTAAGATACTTTTGTGAAAAGAAGACTCCTTTTGAATCTGTTTTAGTGAATGCTTTATTTGAGGCAAACCCCACATATTATGAGTAGAATTATATGCTACTAATTTGTGGATTTGTAAAGGTCACTGAATGTTCGTTCTGTTATTTAAAAAATGAGGAGTTCAGTGCAGTGTGATTTTTTTTCTTTAAAAAGAGATTAGACCTTTGCATGATCCTAAGCAAAGTGAAAAAATAACCTTGAAATCTATTAAGTGCCCGCCTTTGCAGTTTTTGAAGGTTGCATTTTTTGTACCTAGTAAAAACATCTTGCATATCACATTTTAGTACTTAATATGGTAGTCCCCCTTATCTGCAGTGTCAACTTCTGAGGTTTTGGTTACTTGTGGTCAATCAGGGTCCAGAAACATTAAATGGAAAATTAAAGAAATAAACCATTCATAAGTTTTAAATTGCATGCCATTCTGAGTTGTGTGGTGAAATCTCTCACCGTCCTGCTCCATTCTGCCTGGGATATGAATCATTCTTTTGTCCAGTGGATCCATGCTGTAGAGGCTAGCTCTCCGTCAGTCACTTAGTAGTGGTCCTGGTTATCAGATAAGCTGTTGTGGTATCACAGTGCTTGTGTTCAAGTAACTCTTATTTTACTCAGTAATGGCTCCAGGCCAGGCGTGGTGGTTCATGCCTGTAATCCCAGCACTGTAGGAGGTTGAGGCAGGTGGATTGCTTGAGGCCAGGAGGTTGAGGACAGCCTGGCCAACGTGGTGAAACCTTGTTTGTACTAAAAATACAAAAATTATCTTGGTGTTGTGGTGCACTCCTGTAATCCCAGCTACTCAGGAGGCTGAGGCTCGAGAATCACTTGAACTCGGGAGGCAGAGATGGCAGTGAGCTGAGATCGCGCCACTGTGCTCCAGCCTGGGCGACTGAGTGAGACTCTGTCTCAAAATAATAATAATAATAATAATAATAATAATGGCTCCAAAACACAAGAGTAGTGATGCTGGCAATCAGATATGCCAAGGAGAAGCTGTACAGTGCTTCCATTAAGTGAAAAGGTGAAAGTTCTTGAATTAATAAGAAAGAAAAAAACTATATGCTGAGGTTGCTAAGATATCTACAGTGAGAATGAATCTTCTATGAAATTGTGAAGAAGGAAAAAGAAATTTATGCATAGTGTATATAGAGTTTGGTACTATCTGTGGTTTCAGGCATCCCTTGGGAGTCTTGAAACATATCCCCCTAGGATAAGGGAGGACTACTGCAAAAAACATCAGTCCGTCTGTTTATTTTGTTCAGTACTGATAGTATTTTTCTGATATTACTGATGGCTATATATCTGATAGTACCGATAGCCACTCTGTGGCTCTGTATATTTTGTGCTGGTGCTCTTTGATACTATCTTCTGCCTACTACCTAAGACTTTGTTCAGAGCCTCAGTTTCCCCACCATTGGAGTGTCCTGCTAAGTAGTCTTTTGATCTGTGATCTTCTACCCCTTCTCTCTCCCTCACTCACCTCAGATGCTGTCTGTGTCATGTAATTTCGATTCTCGTTGCCTTTAGGACAAAAGTCACACTCTCCAGTACAGCCTTCAGAACGTTCTTCATCTGGTCTGTGCCTCCTTCTCTATTACCTGTCTTGTGCCCTCACTGGCAGCCTCTTACAGGTCCCCAAACAAGCAGGAAGGATTTTTATTTTTTGCTGCTGTTTGGTCTGCCTGGAATGCTCTTCTTTGCCTGACTCACCCCTATTGTCCTTCAAGATTCAGTTCAAGGGTATTCTCCCTTTGGAAATGTGCCTTGTCTGTCTTCATTTCCTTGTGCATGTACTCACATCCCTGATTTTCTCACCTTTTCCCTCTTAGGGCTCTAGATTTTAGAGCAGGAATGGTGTCTTTTATGTATCTCTGATCCCTCACATGGTACCTGGCACAGAATGGGCACTTAATAGGAATATTTTTTAATGAATTAAATAAATGTTTGATTAAGAGGATATTTAATTACCTGCAGTACTACCAGTTCAGCTGCCTGTATCTTAGTGATTAACAATACTTGGTGATAATTTCATTATATAAGTCATTTTTGCTTTTATTTTTATTGATTTCTTTCTTAACAAAACTTTTTTTTTTCAATTTTTTGAGTTTAAAACTTAGTTCTTGTATTACAGGAAATTCAGGTCTATGGATTTGTCTCTTATTTCAGCTTTGACCAATTTTTGTTATATGTGAATCACAATGTTGATTATTTTTCGTTTATAATCAGTTTTTTTAACTTGAGTGTTAAAATTCACAAATAATTGAGAATTACTTTTTTTTTTTTTTTTTAACTTGAGTGTTTAAAATCTACAAGTAATTGAGAATTTTTTAGCTTAAACTCTTGATGGTGGACTTCCAGTGTATTGAGTTTGCTTGTGACCTATGTAAAACTTACTTTGAGGGATTTCTTTACGTGGCTTAGAAAAATAACTTCGTAAATGTTTCATAAATGTTGGATTCTGTGAAGTTCAGTATTTGATATATAGCTGTTAAACCAGTCTTACTATAACTATATTCAAGTCTTCTGTATTATACTGTATTGCCTATTTTATTTCTCAAAGATAGTGTGTGTTAATATCTCCCATTTAAAAAGTGTTTTTCCCCTTTAGTTTCTGAAAGTTGTTTTAATGGAGTATGCCTCCATTGTTTTATTTCCATGCTATGTTGTTTGTTGCATAAAGATTCATAAGTATTATAGGTATATTATAAATTACATATTTAACCTATTTGAAATAATTCCCTTTGTCCTGTTAATACTTTTTCACTTGATACTAATACTGCTTTGTGTATGTGTGTGTGTGTGTGTACGTGAGCCTCTTTTTCTGTGTTTTATTGTCAGTCTTTCTGTGTTTGAAAGCTGGGTCTGATGGACTTGGTCTTTGATAGGGGAATTTAACCTGCTTATACTAACTACTTTTTTGTGTGTGACAACCAGTACACATCTGTGTTTTCTGATGCCCATTGTACTTGGTTTTAGCTTTTCTTCTAACTTTGTTTTTGGGGGAGAGGTCACTGATTTTGGCTTTATGGAATATGCTTTGTAATTTGGAAGGTACACTTTCTGTTTTCATTCCAATAACTATCTTTAACAATAACGTTTGCATTGTTTTTCTTCTAATATCAAGAATAAAGCAGACTGGGCACGGTAGCTCACTCCTGTAATCCCAGCACTTTGGGAGGCTGAGGCGGGCGGATCATGAGGTCAGGAGATCAAGACCATCCTGGCTAACATGGTGAAACCCCTTCTCTACCAAAAATACAAAAAATTAGCCAGGTGTGGTGGCGGGTGCCTGTAGTCCCAGCTACTCAGGAGGCTGAGGCAGGAGAATGGCATGAACCCGGGAGGCAGAGTTTGCAGTGAGCCGAGATCGTGCCACTGCACTCCAGCCTGGGCGATAGAGTGAGACTCCATCTCAAAAAAAAAGAATAAAGCAGTATTTCTCCCAGGCACAGTGGTTCACACCTATAACCCTAGCACTTTGGGAGGCCAACGTGGGCAGATTACTTCAGGCCAAGAGTTCAAGACCAGCCTAACGAACATGGAGAAATCCCGTCTCTACTAAAAAATATAAAAATTAGCTGGGTGTGGTGGCACACACCTGTAATCCCAGCTACTCAGGAGGCTGAGACACAAGAATCGCTTGAGCCTGGGTGGTGGAGGTTGCAGTGAGCTGAGATTGCGCCCTTGCTCTCCAGCCTGGGTGACAGGGAGGCTCTGTCTCAAAAAAATAAATAAATAAAGCAAGATTCGATGATAGCCCCATAATTTTACTTTAATTCCGTATGTCTTTTGTACTTCTTCTCAACTATTTTAAGCAGTTTGTACCCAGATTATTATTAATTTTATATTATTTTTCCCTCTTTAGTAGTTTATTGTAATGTTACCTATTAGAGTATTCTTTTCTTTTTTACACGTTTAAACAGGACTAATACCTCAATAATTTCAAGAAAATGACAAACCCTGCGTTTGATTCTGCTTAGCGATCAACTGTACAGCACATAGGAGGTACATAATAACCTTTGTTCAGCAAGAGTGGTGTTAGTTGTAGACAGATTCTTGGGGTACACAAACCAAGTCACCTGGGAGGGAGATGATACATAGTCTAGGCTCTCTGTACTGTCAGTACCCACAAAAGCAGTTAATAGAGATTTCATTTTCCTTCAGAACACAGGAAAAAAATATTTTATGCATGATCAGGAGCACAGCCAAAACCCTAGTGGGAGATTCTTAAATACAAACTTTCAAACTTTACTTTTCACTTTACTGTCAAACTTCATGAGGATAGACGCCATGTACTATAAGCTTTTGTATTCTCCATGACACTTTGAACTTAATAGGGACTGCATAAATTATCTACTTAAATTAAAAAAAAAAAAGTCCTGTACTTTTATATTACGCTTTTCCGATCAACTCTGCAATTCTCATATTTGTTGATACCTACACGTTAACTAGGGATGTCTAGGTAGAAACCTAAGAATGAACAAATCTGATCGCTGAGACTCAGGTCAGTCAACTAAGGAAACTAGAATTTTAAATAGGTTACCAGGAAGGTAAATAAACATCATGATATAAATACAGGCATGAATGAACTATCAGGGCTCCATTAAATCACTAAGAACTCACAGAGGCAAAGCTTTCAATCTGTTTGATAGTCTTTTTTTTTTTCAAGACAGAGTCTCGCTCTGTTGCCCATGCTGGAGTGTGGTAGCACAATATCGGCTTACTGCAGCCTCCACCTCCCAGGCTCAAGTGAGAGTAGCTGGAATTACACACATGTGCGCCACCACCGTCCCTGGGTAATTTTTGTAGTTTTAATAGAGACTGGGTTTCACCGTATTGGCCAGGCTAGTCTCAAACTCCTGGCCTCAAAGTGATCTGCCCACCTCAGCCTCCCAAAGTGCTGGGATTACAGGCATGAGCCACCACACGCAGCCCATTTGTTTGATATTCTGTTTGTAGCTCTGTGCGCTGGTGGGATGGCTAGGGGTTCTCCTGAAATACCAGAAAGTGTAGTTGTACTGTAGGGGATACTCTGCTGGTCCAGGAACAACAGCTTTCCTCTTGCTGCTGCTCTGATTCTTGTCTTGTTCTGTTTTTTCCTTCTCTCCAACTTTCTGTGTGCTGTTTTCTTCATTCATGGGGACATGGTCCCCAGTGTCATCATCTTTCAAGGTATAGAACTTGTTCATCCTCTTGCTGCTGCTGTTGCCATTCAAATTATTTTATTATTTTTAGGATGTTGTCTTATGTTAGTTGTTTTAGGAATATACTTTTTTTTATAGTCATATTAACTCCAATTATGTAAATATAGCTCACTGTCACAGTGTTTATAACCCCACGCCCTTGTTTTTGGATTATTTTGATTAATCTGTATATTTTCTGGAATATGAATTGTGTAGGATATATTGAAGAAGGGAGGTATGTGGCTGATAGACTTTCAGTTCTAGAATAACTTTCTTTTAACTTTAAACATATAGCAGGTCCTTAAATAACATTTTGTTATGATGTTAATGAGAAAGTGTTCAAGGCAAATATTCTGTCTTCATGAAAGAGTTGAACATTGTGGTAAGAGACAAGTGGCCAGGCCTAAGACAGCAAATGATCAAGTTCCCCTCTCTATAGGTCTCCCTGGAAGCATCTATGCAGCTGGGCTCCTATGCACATGGGTCCTTCTGAAATCAGACTATACTTGTAACACAGGCATTCACAGAATGTTTTCTTTAAACTGAACTGTCCAGTTCTCATCGTAAGTTTTCTGCATATTTGTTATTCAAAATATCAAGTAACTAAGACCTCTTTTCTTTTAAACCAAATCTTTTGTTTTCTCCTTGGTCAGCATTTTCTTTACCCAGAGCTCTTCTGTCCTGTAGCTAGTTTGGAGAAGGGTTGCTCCCCACACTCTGCTTTCAGATGTAACATGTGAGTTGGTCATTGTTGTAGTTGATTACCTTCCCATGAGTTAGTGTGTAGTATTTTCTTCATTCTTCACTGTCCTAGCTTTCTACGTGGAATTGAAATCAAGTGTGAATCCACTGGGGCATATTGCAGTCATCTGATAATAATTAAAAAATATTTCCCACACAAATCAAAAGAAGGCCAGCAGTTATAAAGCAGACTGTAGCATCTTATGTAGAGTCCAACTTACATTTCACATTATTCCTGGTCATGCAGTAGGTTCTGAAGAAAAAAGAACTATGGATAATCAGTTAAAAGAATGACAGATTCCCTGATGTGTTGATCAGTAGTAATACCTAATTTCGATTTCGAGTGTACTATAATGGATTACCATATAGATGCAGCTGAGCACTGAGCATTAAATAAAGCCATGTGTTTTTCAGAAAAGTAATATTTATTCACACTGTGTGGCTTTCTTGATTTTTTTTTTATTTTACTCTCCAGTGAAACTACAAACAAGATGTCAATAGCTTATGTGGCATTCACAGCAGTATAGCTTAGAATATTGGCTGCAGTAGAAGAAATGCCAGATTGTATTTGCCCCAGTAAATGTAGGCTTCATCTAGGGCTTTCTGAGGGACAGGCTTAGCATTTGGACATAGATAGTTGTGCTGAGCTTTATTTTTATTGACCTCATGGACTTTAAACAATGGCTCTTGCAATATTTGGGTACAAGAAGAAGCATCAGTGTGCGTAATGTTTCAGCCTTTGAATTGTTGTATAAGATTTTATCCATTTGGGAATATTCTTAGTAACTCAGATATTGGGCATGCATTTCATATCCAAACCTTTTTGAGTGTTTTTAAAGTCCATCCATTTTGTGAATCTGAAAACTTACCCCAAAGTGGTGATAATGATAGGCCAGACCTCAGAATAAGTTGGAAATTACTTTTGTGGCAGAGACAGTATCCAAGCATGTAGATACACATCGTCTTGCTGCATTCTGTGTTTTTCTTTGTTGTGTACTAACAAAAGAAAACGAAATCAAGAAGACCAATATGTATTTTGGAAAACTAAAAAGCATGATTTTCACTGCCAAATTAGTTTCCTGACTAAATTAAAGATCTGAAGAACAGTGGGTATGTCAAGCATTCATCTAATCTAAGATCTATTCTGAATCTTTACTTTTCTCAGCATTTCCTATATGAAATGTTTAAATTAAGTGGCAAGATGGGATCAGAATATGATCCTGGGATGTAGCTGGGCTGCCAGGTCCCTTAAAGGAGAATGCGTGAGATAATAGGACACCAAGTTACTGCTGTGCCATTTGCCCAGGCAGAGTGAATGCATGGAAGGAAGCACAGAAGGGATGGGGAGAGCTCAGTGGGACCAGGCTTCCATCAACGTGAGGTAGGAGCCAGCTGTTGAGAAACTGCCAGTAGAGAGGCCATGTCTCTCAAGTAGGGGGCCCATCTCTTAGAACTTCAGCTTTCTAATGTGATGAGAATATTCTTATTAATAATTTGAAGATTATTGTGGCACACATAGAGATGGGCTGTACACATTCCCCTTCAAGAAACAATGTGCTGCCCAGCTACAAGGGTGGTGTTAGCTGATGGCTTCCAGCTCTTCAGACCTTCGACTTTCCATTCTTGGTCATACTCTTTGCATCATGGCCCCAGGCGAGTAACTGCCAGAGGCAGTAGTACAAGGGCCTTGCCATTTCTGGTCACACTGGGCTCCTCTCATCTTTGCTCCGGAGCTTCCACTAGGTTGGCAGAGATTCGTCAGCTCTGCCTCATGGTCTGAGGCTCCCATGTCCAATCTTGCTGCCATCTTTTCTCTTTCACAGGTGTTAGTCCTCAGTAGACCATTTGTACTCCTAACTCCTCCATTGCAGCATGTTTTCTGGAAAACTCACCTTGCCATTATCATTAATTTTTTTTTTTATCAAAGAGACCAAATTGGGGTCTATAGTAAATTTTTCTTTTAAGAGAAAGTTTGAGTTAAAGAACCAGAGGATCTAACTTAGATGCAGGTGCAGGCTTGTCTTCATCTCTTGAGTCTGGTGATCCCCAGGCCATCTCCAGATTATGTCTATTTGTGGCCCTAGAGTTGCTCATTTGGCCTGGCAGCCTAACTCCTGGGACCCTCGTTCTTACTCTCAGTTCCAGAGTCTTTGCATTTCTTGTTCTAACCTCTTTGCTTGTGATTTTTTCCTGTGGGTTGTAACCCAGCTCTGTGGGTTCTTGATCCTATGTGCTCATGGGGATATTTGAGTTTAGGTTCTGTTGGTAAGACAGTGCTCATGTGGGTTCTTATTAAGATATTCTGTAGAGAGCTGTTTTACTTATTCTGATTCCCTTTTAATGTCATGTAACTTGACATAACAACCCAGTTTTTATATTTAGCTACTTTTTTGTGTTATTCATCTAAAATTAATGTTAGAGCATATTGCAAGGGGAAGACTTATTTTGATTTTTTCCCCCTGAAACAGCCAGTTTACTTCTGTACAATTTATAAATGGATCTGTTATGCCTGGCATTTGGTGTCTGGCTTACAAAGGTTGTATGTTCTCAAGGCAAGAGATTAACACTGAGCTCACTTGATTTAATATTGAAATCATTTTGTTATGTGACGTTAATTTTACCACATTTTCTAATATGTTTAACTTTTTAGAACTACTTGTGCATATAAATACTCTTAAATATTTCTAATCTTTATAATAAATAAGCATACAGATAGCTGGCATATCAAAGATTTCTCCTTGGATTCGAGCACATTAGCCTCTGGTTTCTGCTTTACCTTCATTTTACCTTCTTAGCAGAGCTCCCTCAGCTCACAGATACCTCCAGAGCTTCATCGTGTCTTATTTTAAACTCTCTCAAAAGAGAGCTCTCATATGCACACAGCTTCAGCCGCTGCTCGTATCTGTTACCATCCAAATCCTGCCTCTGTACTCCAGACCCATTTACACATTTGCCTAGAAGAACATCTCCAGTAAGGTCATCCATTGACACCTCAAAATGGCAGGATGTCCAGAATCAAACTTGACAGCTTATTTGCCTCGGGTCTAAGATTGGATCTGGATTTGATCTCTTGGATAAAAGTGTTGCCATCTACTAAGCCACTGGGAGCCATGGAGACCTCCATTTACTACAGCCCCTCTACCCACTTATCCTGACAATTTTATCTCCTGCATATCAGTATTATATGTTCTCTTTACCTGGTCGACCTTGGTCCAGGCCTTCTTATTTCTCCTCTGAAATGCTACCATTGCCTCTCTTCAGTGATTGTGTCTGCCTCCCCTCTCAGCTGCCTCCAGTTCGCCTCCAGCTGGAACCCATTTAGGGACCACACTGCTCCCATGAGGACATTAAGCCCCCAGGCTTGCCTGCCTCTCCAGGCCCATCTCCTCCCCTTCTCCCTGCCTACCAGCCAAACTGACCCTCCTGCTGCTGTGGTTCCTGTAAGGCACCAACCTGTCTTTGCCTTCTAGCATTCTCCCATGGTCTTTCTTCTGTCCCTATCCACTAGGCTAATTTAATTCATCTTCTAAGTCTCAGCTCAAGTGTCCTCATTTCCAGGAAGCATTCCATGAAGCCCCTGCTGAGGTGAAGCTCTTTCCCCCTTACTTCTGTAATGTTTCCTGCAAACGTCTGTCAGGGTTTTTTTGTTTTTTTTTGTTTTTTTGCTAAATGATACTCTTTTCTTTATCATCTCTCTTGCCCACTATTCATGAAATCTTGGAAGGATTACATATTTTATTTATATTTATTTTATTTTTCAAGAATGAAGTCTTGTCTGGTGTGTAGGGATTTTTCACTCAGTGGGATTTGGAATGTGTGTGGGTGTGTTTGAGTGTTTGTCAGAATTATCATGTAGTAACATTAGATATGAGATACCTTTCAGAATTATGGGCTTGAAAGATAAGGTGACTTGAATAGATTTTCTCAAAAGAATACGTACATATATTTGGCCAACAAGTTTATGAAAAAATGTTTGACATCACTAATCATCAGGAAAATGCAAATTAAGATCACAGTGATATATCATCTCACACCTGTTAGAATTACTGTTATCAAAAAGATGACGGGTAACAAGTGTTGGCGAGGATGTAGAGACAAGAAAACGCTGGTATACTGTTGGTGGGAGTGTAAATTAGTGCGGCCATTGTGGAGAATAGTATGGAAGTTCCTCAAAAAAACTAGAAATGAAATTGCCATATGCCCCAGCAATCCCATTTCTGGCTTTATGTCCCAAGGAATTGAAATCAGTATGCAGAAGAGATATCTGCACTTCCATGTTTATTGCAGCATTATTCACAGTAGTTGAGATATAGAAACAACCTAAGTGTCCATCAGTGAATGAATCGATATAGAAAATGTGGTATGAATACACAGTGAAATACTATTCAGCCTTATAAAAGGAAATGCTGTGATTTGTGACAACATGGTTGAACCTGGAGGACATTGTTGCCAAGTCAAATAAGCCAGGCACAGAAAGATACTGCATAGGGCTGGGCATGGTGGCTCATGCCTGTAATCCAAGCACTTTGGGAGGCTGAGGTGGGTGAATCACCCGAGGTCAGGAGTTTGAGACCAGCCTGGCCAACATGGTGAAACCCCTGTCTCTACTAAAAATGCAAACATTAGCTGGGCATAGTGGCAGGCACCTGTAATCCCAGCTACTTTGGAGACTCAGGCAGGAGAATCACTTGAACCATGGAGACGGAGGTTGCAGTGAGCTGAAATCACACCAGTGTGCTCCAGCCTGGGCGACAGAGTGAGACTTTGTCTCAAAGGAAAAAAAGAGAGTGCGTGATCTCATGTATATGGAATCTACAAAAGTCAAATTTGTAAAAGTTTGGGGATATTCTTAACTATAATTCTAAAACTTATTAGTTTTTTTGGCCATTAATTTCATGAAATTCTTGCCACTGATTTCATTTTCTTGTCTCACTGAGTTGTTTACAGTCTCATTCTCTTTGTTTTCACTTTTCTTCCCAATCCTGTTCTTTGTCCAGAGACTAATAGTGATTATAATGAAAATGGGAAGGCGATAGTGAAAAAGAAGAAACCTGGGGAATCTGTCATTTGGGAAATTATTATTTTAATATTTAAGAAATAGTTAATTAAGATAAAAATAGCATTTTAGGTTTTTTTCTTGTTTTCTTTTGGAGGGAATTAAATTTGGGACAGTAATCTCTTTAAAACATTCAGGTAAGCAAGCTTGCCTGGGGCAAGTGAAAGAAACGATCCCATAGGAATACAGCATAAAGTGCAATATGTATGTTATTATAAATAGTTTCCTTTCCCTCTTCTAGAACTTATCTATAGTGAGTAATATGGGCCTGTCATGAAAATGTGTAATTTCATTTGTTGTTTATTTTCTTTATATCTTTTTTTAATAGAAAATACTGCAGTTTCTACCTGAACGAATTTTCTTTCGATGGCATTACCAGAGTATAGGTAAGAATAATTAAAAATTTTTTAGTAATATGAATTTCTTCCAGTTGAATTTTCAGTAATTTTTATATAATTGATATCATCAAGGTAGCTTATAGAAAGGAATATTAATAAGGGCATGGTATTATGGTAATGAAAACCAAGACAAGTTCAACCCTGACTCTGGAGATAAATATGTCTATCTCTTCCTCTGTGTGCTCCTTAAGAGTGTAGTTCATAGGCCAGCAGCATAAGCCTCGCCCAGAAGCTTGTTAGAGATGCAGAATCTCAGGCCCCAGCCAGACCTCCTGAATCACGGTAGTGTGTATTTTTTTTTTTTTTTTTTTTTTGAGATGGAGTCTTGTTCTGTTGCCCGGGCTGGAGTGCAGTGGTGCGATCTCAGCTTATAGCAACCTCTGCCTCCTGGATTCAAGTGATTCTCCTGCCTCAGCCTCCCGAGTAGCTGGGATTACAGGCGTGCACCCCCATGCCTGGCTTTTTTTTTTTTTGTATTTTTAGTAGAGATGGGTTTCACCATGTTGGCCAGGCTGGTCTTGAACTCCTGACCTTAAGCGATCCACCAGCCTCCGCTTCCCAAAGTGCTGGGATTACAGGTGTAAGCCACCATGCCCAGCCAAGAGAATTCTTGTTCTTTAAGCCTGTATCATTGACTGAAAATTATTCTCTTTGAATGCTTTACGATGTGGCATTGAGAGGAAACTTGAAATAAAGCAAGTTACTACGGCTGCCTTTTCTGTCCAGTTTTTAACATCTAACATCTCATCTCACTTGAATATACACAGCACAGCTGGAGGAATTCTGTGAAATCAATTGTGAATTCTGCCTTCTGTTTTAAGCAGTGTCTCCTTCAATCTCCTGCCATACAAGAGTCTAGCATTTCCTACAAGTTTTCTTACTTACCAGATGTTTGTATTTGTGGAGAGTGTGACCTTATGATGGAATCTAACTCTGTTTGATCATTCATTCATTCAAATATTTATTGAGGGAGAGACATTTGTGTGCAAAGTTCTGGAACAGAAACTAAGAATATATCACCATTCTTGTATTGTATAGGCCTTTTGCCCAGTCAGGGAATATATGAGAAAAAATAATTACAGCAAAATTGCCTCTATGAAAGAAGTATGATGATAGCAAAAAAGAAAAGTTGAATAATTCTGTTCAGAGGAATTGAGGAAGGCTTCAAGAGAGGTAACTTTGATCTGAGCCTTGAAAGATGAACAGGTGCAGCGTGGAAAGGGTTTTCTGAGTGGGAGATCAATATGTACAAAGTTGTGGAACCTGAAAGAATGCAGCATGGTTAGTGGATATTCCAAAATTCCGAATCCTAAATTTCATTTAGGATTATTTATGTGAAAATGGAATTGACTCTTATAGAAACTAAATTATTTGAAGTTATATGTTCTTAATTTAAATAAAGTATATATGTCAATTGAACCAAATGTATAAATCATTAAGATAGTGCCTTTATCTTTAACTATTTCAAATACACAAATAAAGTTTTCCTTTAGATTTTAGAAAGTTGTCCATCGCATTTCTGCTTAATTGAGACTTTCAGCTTGTGTTTTTAAATTAAAGTGAAAATAAAAATTTAAATGTAAGATGTAATCTAAAGAGACATCATGGGGATTTGTGGTGCTCCGTGGTACCATAGGAATGGCTGACAATGAGAAATAACTGCATGCAGTATTTTTTATCTGTGCTACATATAATCCTTCTTCAATTTTGTTTATATCATTTGTATGAAAACTATGCTCATTTTCTTTAGATAGCACTTTAGAATGTCTGAAGATTAGTAGGCTCTTCTCAGCATGAATAAATTTATTGGGACTATGTGTGAAAGTTAATTTGCATTTGTGTTGTGAAACTTTATGTGTCTAGTAGGCAGTGTGTAGTATTATTTTAATTCTGCCTAATACCACATAAACTGGTTAAAATTGCTGGTACAAGTAGCTTTTTACCCAGTTTGGCAGCATCTTAGCAAGAACAATGACTGGAGACCTCAGACTCCTCAGTTGAGACTGCCAAATACTGAGTTTCCTGAGCCATCTAATAGCAGTATGTGTTGTTTATCTGGTGTGCAGAACAAGTTGTTGCTATAAAGTGGTCAGAATGAATAGTATTTCAGAATGCTGAAATATGAGCATTTGCATGTAAAATTATGCATGTTTATTACTGATGCTTATATACTTAGAGTCAAACAGGCTCTTTTCAGACAAATAATTTTTGCATGATAATCATATTGGGTGGAAATGGGTGTTGACACAGGTCCACATCTCCTCTACAGTGATCTTTACTAGATGTGCTTTGGAATCAGGCATTTTCAGATTTTAGAATGGCAATGTGGTGCATTGATGTACAATGAAGCAAATAAGTTAGAACATCAAGACAATCTTAACATAACACTTCCAGTGGTCTGGGCAGCACCTTCTCCCTGCCACCCCAACTATGTAAGTTACTATTTCTATAGCTTAAGATAAGAATATGTACCATTAATGGAATATCTACACATAAGATAGCCTTATTTGAGGCGTTGCCAGCATATGAATTCAGATTAGGTTCTGTCCACTAATGACTTACACAGAAGAACTTCAGTTTTCCTATAATCTTTTGGATTTTGAAATGGTCCATAAGAGATTATGGATTTGTAATTATATACATATATACCTCACTGTACCTATTGAATTATTTCCAGTTTATTTGGATTTTTAAAACTGTTACCATTAGTCAGTCCAGGTCTTGACTGAGTTGTTGTAGAAACTTAGAAACTATAGGAAAATACCAGGTATCAAAGGAAAGGAATGTGCTTTAAATATGTCCTCAGCATTGGCATCCTGGACTTTTACAAAACCTCTGAGTCTTGGGCAAGGAGGGGCCTTCTCACCAGCCAGTGCCTGACATTGTAGGTAGCAATATTCCTTACCTACTAGGAAGAACACTCCTATACTAATGTCTTACTAGTTAAATGTTATTGCAGCTGGTGGGGGACAAGATATTCTGAAATGTTGGGTTAAAACCTTGAAGTCATGGTTATACACAACTGATGCAGTATGCTTCTTGTCCCACACTGCATATGACAGTGTCACTAAGCAGAGAAACCTAAAATAAGGGCAACTGCTATATTCTATGAGTCTCAAAAGCCGAGAAGGAAGAAAATAATTTGAAACATCAACCACCACAGTGCTTGAAGTCTGTTTCTTATCATGTCGTCTTATTTTTGTCTGTAGAAAACAGAGACATTCTATTTCTCTTAAAACTGCTTTTAGAGGGAAGGGATACTCTGTGGTTTCTCTTTGTTTTGGTTTTTAATGGCTGGCTCCTTGCTTTAAATCATTGAATGAGGAAACATTTGAACTCGTAAGTTTTGCAATGTGAAATGAACACGGGTTCATTATTCCAAGCATCTGGAGGTATTTCTTCAAGTGATGTTTGGAGAGCAAGATGACCAGGGAAGTGGATGGCACAATACTCACGAGCTCTGCATTGTATGCTAATATACAACTCAACTATTTGTAAAGTTCCATTACTGACTACAAAAGAAAAAAATTGTTTATCCAATTTTTTCTGAAGTCATTTTTTAGGCCAGTAAATCATGGTGGGTAAAGGTGACTGCTTGACATCTCATCTCTGGGCAATAATTAGAACTGATGCAGAGTGAGGCAATGGCAAAGAATGGCACTGGCAGCAAACCAGGGATATTTGGTACAAGGGCAGGCTGTGCGTTGTCAACAGAGGACTTAAGTTATATGTGTGTTCACTTTAAGAAGGCTTACTGCTCTGGAGCCTCTAGAAAGCAAGTTTCCTATCTCATTCAGTGTGTAGTGCTATGCCTGAACTCAATAATTATTTGTCAGGTAGGTAAAAGGATGTATTTTGTATTAGAGATGTTTTATATAAAAATGTTAGGAATGAATTTTTATATAAAAAATGTTAAAAAGGTTTAAAGGGGTGGGGCTCAATTACTGGAAATTTCACATGTGTGCAATACCTCATATGTTTTTTTATGAGTCATTATTAAATCTAGTTTGTTCACCTAGGTTTTTTATATACATAGTGTAAAAACCAAAGGCCTAACTAAGCTGAAAATTTGTTTTTTACTTTTTAAGTGTATTCCAGGTTTTGTGCCTGGGACTAACCAGTGGCCCCACATTGCCTGGGATGTGAACATAGGCTCTGACCAGTCTCATTTCTCAAGGTCCCTACTGCCCACTGGGTCCTAACCTTTCCTTGGGAGCCTGAGTCTGGCAGCTTTCCCTGGTGCCCTCATTCAGACCATACCATAGCTCACTCTTCCTGAGAGAGCGGGGTTTCCCTATGCACTTCACACAGGGCTCCCTCTGAAGTGCATCACAGCCAGGCTGGGTGAAATCAGGGACCCCACGTGCCTCCATGTTCACCAGGAGATGTCTGGAACTAATGCCCCTGGTAGCATGGGGGCCGACTCACTTGGTGTTTTTCCATGCCCTCTCAGGGTGCTTTTACCATTATTGCTCTGTGCTTCTTCCCCTCCCAGGCACTTCTTTGTGTTTTGCCCTCTGGGGGTCCTCTTCTTGCTTTAAACAATAGCCCTAAAGCCTCAGCCTCTTTCTTTCACCTCCCTGACCACCTGAAACCTGACTTTTGTCTGAAGCTCCTCTGTCTCCCTCAGGAGTCGGGGTGAGATCATGGTCTTTCTTTTCTCCCATGCCAATTCCAGACATTAGCCACCATCTCCTCTGTGGAAACCTCTGTCCCTTTTACATGCCACCTTCTACCTCCTGGTTGCTGCCATGTCTTTTGACCTCCTGCTCACTTGCCTTCCCCCCACATCCCCCGTGGCTTTGTTCTCTCCTAGCCCTTTTCCTTCATGCCAAGTTACCCATCAGCCCCCACCCCTAATCCTATGTGCCTCTGTGGCTTCAGACCCTGATCTCTGTCTGACCACGTCCTCCATTCTCCTGATATTTGACCCAGTCACTTCCAGGTCGGCTGATCTTTTTTATGTATTTATGGGGGGTGGTTAACAATTTATACACGGTAAATTATTTATATTTAAAATGCACATTTTGATAAATTTTGACATAGGTGTACACATACGAAATCATTACTACCATCAAGATAATGAACATAGGTACTACCCCCAAAAGTTTCCTCATCCCCCTTGGTAATCCCGCTCTCCCATCTTTTCTCACCTCATCCCTAGGCAACCTCTGATCTGCTTTTCTGGCCCTTGTAGACTAGCTTGCGTTTTCTAGAGCCTTACATAAGTAGAATCATGAAGCATGTACTCTTCTTTGTTTGGCTTTTTTCACTTGGCATAATTATTTTAGGGTTTATTTACATATTTCATGAATTAATAGTTCATTCCTTCTTATTTCTGAGTAGTACAGTGTTCCATTGTGTGGATATACCATAATTCCATAATTTATTCACTTATTGATGGTCATTTGGATTGTTTCCAGCATCTGGGGCTATTACAAATAAAGCTACTATAAATATTTATACTCAAGTCTTTGTGTGAACATATGGTTTCCTGTCTCTTGGGAGTGGAATGGCTGAACCATGTAACAGTGTATGTTTAACTACTAGACTGTTTTCCAAAGTGGTTGTACCATTTTATGTTCCTACTAGCAGCGTAAGAGTTCCACTTACTCCATGTTCTCTTCAACATTTGTTATGGTCAGTCTTTTTATTTTAATGATAGTGTTATCTCACTGACTAATAATCTTAAGCATCTTTTTATGTGCTTATTTGCTATTTCTTTGTCTTCTTTGGTGAAGTTCAAATCTATTGCCCGTTAAACAAAATCTCCGATAGATGCCTTGGAAATATTTTCTCTCCATTTCTGGCTTGTCTTTTCATTCCCTTAATAGTGTCTTTGGAAAAGTTGAAGCTTTTAATTTTGAAGAAATCCAGTTAATCAATTTTTTCTTTTATGGATTATGCTTTTGGTGTCATGTGTAACAAATGTTTGCCTAACTCAAAGTCACAAAGATCTTCTGTGTTTTCATATAGCAGTTCTATAGTTTAGGTCTTTGATCCATTTTGAGCTAATTTATGTTAATTTCAAATGTTTAGTGGAATGCTGTTTCCTCATGCTTAGTGTGGATCTTGTAGTGCCAAGAAGTTCTCTGTTCCTATTCCACTGGCCTCTTCTAGCAGGCTTGGCATACTAGCAACCAGAGGGAGTTTCTTTCTTTCTGGCTTCTTGTTTGATGCTGGTGGTGTATTGCATTGTGTGTAATTTGGTTTGAAGCGTGATATTGAGAAGGAGGTTTTAAAAAATTAAAACTACATAAGAAAAAGATTTATAATGTTAAAGTTTTAGGTTAGAAATATCTGTATGATCTCCTGGCCTTGAAAATATTATTAAAAGATTGTTAAAAGATTGTTACTTGGTCAAAGAGAAATTGTCAAATGTGACAATTCTTACCAATTTAAAGTGAGAAGCAAAGAAATAGATTTTGAAAATATCATTGATGAATTTGCTTTCTTCAGAGCCAGGAAAGTAATATAATACATTCTTTGTTATAAATAAAATGTTTAAACTAATGCTATGAGTTTTAATACACCCAATTTTACATTTTTCAGCTACTTTAATGTTCTGTAAAAGAAAAAAAAATACATAGAAACATGCATACAGAAGTATACCCTTTTTCTTTTCCCTCAGGTTCCCTAAAAATTTAATATTGTTCATTATGGATTCTTTTCATTTTTAAAATGCAATTTTTAAAAACCATTGCATGAAAGTACTTATCTTGATTAATGAGTTTTTTGGTATCCCTTAAATTTTGTTCAGGGTCTACACTCTTCTCTCACTAGTCCCAACCCTGACATTTTTACTGCCTCTTCAAAAGTAGTAAGACTTACATTTAAAGGATATTTATGGTTAAAATGTAGTAAAAGCCAATAGAAATTAGAAATTCATAGAATCAGCCCAAGTAATTAGATCTTATTTACTTATTTATTCTTTCAGTTATTCCCATGGTCAATAAAGTGGCAACCAGTAGGGTTGATGAGGCATAGAAGAGGTGGGGTGGGTATAATTATAGCTTGGATAAGAAGTTTAAAAATCCACACAGGCGGCCGGGCGCGGTGGCTCAAGCCTGTATTCCCAGCACTTTGGGAGGCCGAGACGGGTGGATCACGAGGTCAGGAGATCGAGACCATCCTGACTAACACGGTGAAACCCCGTCTCTACTACAAAAACACAAAAAAACTAGCCGGGCGAGGTAGGTGGTGGGTGCCTGTAGTCCCAGCTACTCGGGAGGCTGAGGCAGGAGAATGGTGTAAACCCGGGAGGCAGAGCTTGCAGTGAGCTGAGATCCAGCCACTGCACTCCAGCCCCGGCGACAGAGCGAGACTCCATCTCCAAAAAAAAAAAAAAAAATCCACACAGGCATGACATATATAGAGGAACTTAAAAATTAAAACAAAATGAGAAATGACTTGATAATGTTAAAGAAGAAGTATCTTTGTGAACTTAAGGCCTTAAAAAATACCTACAGAGGGCTGGGTGCAGTGGCTCACACCTGTAATCCCAGGACTTTTGGAGGCCGAGGTGGTCAGATCACCATATGGTGAAACCCTGTCTCTGCTAAAATGCAAAAAATTAGCCAGGCATGGTGGCGCATGCCTGTAGTCTCAGCTACTCAGGAGGCTGAGGAATGAGAATCACTTGAGCCCCAGAGGTGGAGGTTGCAGTGAGCTGAGATCGCACCACTGCACTCCAGCTTTGGCTACAGAGTGAGACTGCATCTCTAAACAAAACAAAACAAAACAAAACAGAAAAACCCTACAGAGGCCAAGCAAGGTTCTCAGGTACTTATCACCAGTCCTCAAGCTCTGTGCCCCCACTGCACAAGTTTTTCTTGCTGATACATTAATTTTTTAATTAGAAAAGAGTTCCTTAGAGAATAGCTGATAGCCTGTCTTGCATGAAAAATGTACTTACCACATACCAGGCACTGTTCTGTGCATTCGTATATATTAACTCGTTTAAATCTCACTGTCAGTTGTCTGATAGATACTGTTGTCACCCCATTTTACAGATGAGAAAACTCAGGCATAGTGAGATGAAGTTACTAACTTAGGTTACACAGTTAATAAATGCAGAACTTACATTTGAACCCGAGCAGTCTAGCTTCTGAATCTGGCTTATAACTCCTAAGCTGTACTGCTTCACATGTACAAAAGAGTTTTTGAATACAACAGAATAGACTAGATCAAATACGTATGTATTAGTTTTCTGTTGCTGCTGTAACAAATTACCAGATTAATTTTAAAAAGTCTGGGACCATTGACCAATATGGGTCATATGTTCTAGGTGTCTGCATGTAATGTCCTTTCTATATGTATTTTTCTTCCCTTTGTGTAGGGAACAGTGGATATAGGCATCTGTAGGTAGTCCAAATACTTAAAAAATACCAACAGCTGGGCGCGGAGGCTCACACCTTTAATCCCAGCACTTTGGGAGGCCAAGGCAGGTGGATTGCCTGAGCTCAGGAGTTGGAGACCAGCCTGGCTAACATGGTGAAACCCTGTCTCTACTAAAATACAAAAAATTAGCCAGGCGTGGTGGTATGCACCTGTAATCCCAGCTACTTGGGAGGCTGAGGCAGGAGAATTGCTAGAACCTGGGAGGTAGAGGTTGCAGTGAGCAGAGATCATGCCACTGCACTCCAGCCTGAGTGACAGAGTGAGACTCTGTCTCAAAAAAAAAGAAAGAAAAAAGAAAAAGCACCACTACCAAAAACAAGCTAGACCCATCGTAAGAAGGGGAAGGACTAACAAGCACCAATAGTCACACACAATGGCCAGGAGAAAGTATTTCCAAGAATATGTTGTAAGATGATGGATTAGCCAGATGGCTGGGAAGAAAACTGTCTGTGCAGACTTTATCATTAGGTCTCCTGGGAGGTCTAGTATTTGTTGGCTCTGCCAGCCACCATGAGGTCCTCAAAAGCTTAATGAAGCAGATGTTAAACTGAGGTAGAACAAACTGTCCAAGAAGGATGAACATGGGGATAAAGAACAAGGCCCAGGTTGAGGAAAGGTGTGGGCTAGATGGACACTTGAACCTTAGCTGTGACAGAAGGAGCCAGCCTAGTAAATGCTGGCTCTAGACCAAAAACTACTGGATACGGTTTGGTGAAGGGAGAAGTTGGGGAAGGGGAGACACTTTAGCTTCCTTCACTCATGCACAAACTATTAGTTATTTAAGTGCTAGAACCTAGTCTGAGTCATGATGATGAATTTCCTTTGAGCCCTAGTGTTAGGTGTTAGGAACAGTGGAACTGTTGTAAAAGGTTCCTTCAGATTGTCAGTGATTTTGTTCTGCCTAATGCATTTCTACAGAGAGTATTCATTTAATTATTATATATGTATTTATCAATGTAGCTGTGGCTTGTATCAGTTGTCAAAACACTGGCTCCCTTGTTAGAGGAGCTCTTTGAAATTCATTGATGGACTAAATATGACTTGATATCTAATTTGTTAAAGAGCTATCACAAATTTTTCATCAGAGGATCTAAGTAATTTTTTTCTTAAAAGATCTGTAATTTGACTGAGAAGAAAGTTATCTTGCCTCAGATTTTCAGTATATTTCTATTTTAAAAGGTCATCTCCTTTTTTGAGGTTAAGATCCCGTTTTAGAGGCTACATAAGATATTTAGATGGGGTTGTATTTCTCCATACTGAGATCATGAATACACTTACAGAAGACTTAGTGATAGTGTTCCATCCTCCTAAGAGAAGCTTTTCTCATTCTAGTGGGCTGCAGCACCAAAGTTTTTGTAGTTGACTGGAGTTCCGAGTCACCCTTGATTCTGCCTCCTTGACAGTGACCAAAGTGCTCTGCTAGAGGATTTACTGATGGACCAAACCCCATAAATGTGGTTGTCCTTGCCAGGAGAGAAACATGCCATTCGGAGTATTTGTAAAATGTTCTTGTAAAACTGTTTTGTGAGCAGTCGTTTTACATTATTTTTACCTTTAGAGATTTAAAAAGAAAAAAAGCATCCATTTTATGCATGACAAGAGATATGTACATAATCCACTGTGGGCATTTGGCTTACCTTAATATCAATCATTTTGACTGTTTTAAAATAATTCTGAAGAGATACATACTTAAAGTACTTTTATCTTGAAAATGTCTTTCCCTCTGTGACATTGCTTTGCTTCTGAAGGTCAGCCTTCTTCCTTTTATTTTTAAAAATTATATTTTTGTCATAAGTACATATTTTCTTCTTAAAATAGATCTTTGATATGCATTTTTATACTCTGTTTATAATTCATTATTTTAAACTTTCAGGCTCAACTTTAAAGAAGCTTCTACACACTGGAAATTCTGCTAAGGTATTTATTTTATCGTGTAATGGCATTTTTTATTACTCTTAAATTTGTTAATGCCACAAAGTAACAATGTTAGGGCGTTTTGGAATAAAGATCTTTAAAAACCACTTGATTTAGTTTTAATTTTTAATTGATAAATTATATTTTTAGGGTTTTGTTCTTACATCATACCTTATTGTGATAGACATTTTAAATGGTATTAGAAGAAAATGGGTTGGGCTTCAGAGTTTAGAGTTCTGAGTTCTGATTCTGATTCTGCGGGGTATGGATAGGGACCATGGGCAAGGCACTGACTGCTTCAGTTTATCATCAGAAAAAGGAAGAGCAGTCCCCCTCTAAACTTCAGAGCTCACATGCTTGATTCTGTCCATCTTGGTAACCTGGTTGTTAAAATTATGGTTGTCTCTAATTAATTTTACTAATTTTGAGAGCCATTGTGGGAGAAAAGAACAACAGGGTCTCACTCTTGAGTATTTATTTGTGGCAGATTTATAGGTTAAAATTGGTTTATTTTGAAATGGATATGTCTTTTATTATAACATATACTTCTTGATGCTGAGATAAGATTTTGCTAAAACATAAGTGGCAGAAAAAATTCAGCCTGGGATGAATATTTTATGAAAGATAATTCACTTGGAGTTAATTACGTTGTGTGAATGCTTTTAATAAGCTAATATATTGGTAGTTTTATACTGGCTTAAACAATCACAGCCTCTTAAAACTTGATATGTTAACTGTTTCTCACATGTTGAAAAAAAAAGGAGTTATTCCTAGCCTCACTGTAGATTCTATATTTTGTCCCTCTTATTTTAGAGAAATAGGGTTATGATTAAAACCTATCAGTTTGTTAATCTCGTGTTTATAATTACCCTTATTTATGTTTAGTTCTCTTAAATACAGTTAACATATAAAAATCAGAGACTTGTGATAGAATTTCATAGAAACTTCCCTCTTGTTCAGTTAAATATAATTTAATTAGATACACATAGAGCTGGCTGGGCGCAGTGGCTCACACCTGTAACCCCAGCACTTTGGGAGGCCAAGGCAGGCAGATTGCCTGAGTTCAGGAGTTTGAGACCAGCCTGGCCAACGTGGTGAAACCCTGACTCTACTAAAAATACAAAAATTAGCCGGGCATGTTGGTGCATGCCTGTAGTCTCAGCTACTCAGGAGGCTGAGGCAGGAGAATTGCTTTCCCCCAGGAGGCGGAGGTTGCAGTGATCCGAGATCATGCCACTGCACTCCAGTTTGGGCAACAGAGTGAAACTCCATCCCCCGTCAAAAAAAAAAAAAAAAAAAAAAAAAGATATACATAGAGCCTTCTCTCTTCTCTCCTCTCTCCTCTCTTCTCAGTCTGATGGCTGAATAGTAATGTTACCACTCATTTTACCTGCTTGGCGAGAGGAGGGCAGGTGTGAGCAGGCATGGAGGTTTGAGTGGAGCAGTGGTGGAGTCCAGGAGCATGTTTGGAAGTATGCTGTGAATTTACTCTGTTAATGGGGCAACACTGTCACCAGCTGGGGTGTCTGTCCTAGTGTATTTTGACTTCTATTGGGAGTCAGCAGAATATTTTTATTTATTTATTTTGGCTCTTCTCCCCTTTTTGGTTTGGTTTTATGGCAAAGCCTTGTGTCTGACTTGCAATGTTCTTGCTCTGGCAGAGTCAGCACCACCTTGAATTAATGGAAAGGAGATGAGGCAGTCACCCCAGTTGCTGGCATTTGGAGCTCACTACATCTTTCAGCTGCATGTGACATTTTTTTCAGTCTCTTTTGCTTATTTTTTTTTAAATTGACATAGTCTTTTCAGTCATTTAGGAATACAGAAATGGAGGGACATGTGCTTTTGAATTCTAGGAATGGGATAAATTTGGAAGTGTAAAGAAAGAAAAAGGACACATCTCCCTATGTTGATGTTTCCTACAGCATGATGCTGGCAATTCAGAGCATGGCAAAGGTGTTGGAGAAATAGAATAGGGACATAAGGTATGAGGAGAGCTGCTCTGTCTCATTAAGCCAGGCCTTCAAGGTCTTATTTAGCTCCTAGTCTTTTGATTCTCAAGAACATTATCAACATGTTATATTATAGTGATAGCACATATAAATTTGGAGGGAGATTATCTTTGTCATTGTTTTTATGGATAATTGAGGCCATGGGTACTGTTGCCTTACAGAATAAGATACTATTAACAGGAAGCACTTACATAGTGCTTACTGGGAGTCAGCCATTGTGTTATTCGGTTTACATATGTTAACTCAGTCTTTATCATAGTCTTTTGTGGTAAATGCTCTTATCCTTATTTCACAGATGGGGAGACTGAGGCATGGAGAAGTTAAGTGGTTCTCCGTGGGTCCCAGCTAGAAAGTGGCAGAGCTTGCATTTGAACCCAGGCACTTTGGCTCTAGAACCCTGGCTCTTAACTCGTGCTGTATTGCAGCGTCTTTGCTTATCTGTCACTAAGTAAAGAACTTGGTGTACTACCTAACACACCTTTAACTTGTAGTTTCTCTTTCTCAGACTGATGCTCCATTGTAATGCATTTCTGTAAATACATGTAAGTGTTTCATTTTCATTGTTTTTAATTTTGTTTTTAGATAAGATGTGAAGGAATCAGGCTGTTTCTTCTGTGGCTTCAAGCACTTCAGACAAACTGTGCAGAAGAGCAGGTGCTGATTTTTGCTTGCCTGGTGCCTGGTTTCCCAGCAGTCATGTCATCCAGGGGCCCTTGCACACTGGAGACACTCATCAATCCCAGCCCTAGTGTAGCTGATGGTAAGTTATGTTAGCAGATCTCCCATGTTGAAATTATTCTTGAACTTAACATTGAGAAATTCTTTCTTTTTCATTTTCTTGAATAGAAATCCCGATGGAGTCTGAAGAGGAATTATTCCCCTTTCATATTCACTGTAGATTCTTACACACCTTAGAATCAAAAGACTTGGAGCTTATTTTATATGAAATGATGACAGGAGAAATTTACTGAAGTGATGGAAGCAGGAATAGGAGGGGACAGATGTTGGCAGTAGCAGGAAGTAAAAACACATGGGAAGTCTGGACTGGTTTTCTGGCTATTAATAAGATTAAACTCCACCATCCAAAGCTACTGTCTATTCTTATCACTGTTGTTCATAAGTGGACATTCATCTGCTCACCAGGATCTTATTTTGCCACTGTGTATTTTCCTGCAGCATCTATGGAAAGACAATAGTGGTCTCATGGGACTATTAATGGTGGCCATTTGTGTCCTGTGAGTTTTCAAGGAACTTGCCTGTTGGGACCATTGATTTATTACTGTATATTGCACTATTGCTTAATGACTGGCATTTGATCTTGGGCTGACCAAAGCAGAATTCGAAAGGGAAAGAATGGTGCAGCGGGAGAAGGTGCTTCGTGGGCATCTGGGCTGTGTTTCCAGGCCCTTTAGGCACACTGCCTTGGAGTGTGCTCCTCAGTGTGAGCAGTTTCAGTAGATGGAGAGATGTATTTTAATAGAGACCATTTTTAAAACCCTAAATTCTGTTTAAAATTTAACTTTGGTGAATGAGCTCTCATCATTTTCTGTCCTTTCAGTAAAGATATATCCAGAAGAAATCACTCCACTCCTGCCAGCCGTATCGGGGGAGAAGATTGCTGAGGACCAAACCTGCTTTTTTCTTCAAATACTGTTGAAGTATATGGTTATTCAGGTCAGAGAAAAATTATGACTTTTTCAGTGTGGTGGGTTTATTCTCAGCAGGAAGAGGAAATATTGCCTCTTTTCTCTCTGCGTATCCGTATTTTTTCCCTTTTCTTTTTCTTTGAGTTGATTTTATGTGATATTTCAGCAAGTGCAGAGTATGTACCATTTTTTAGGTCACTGCAGCAAGACCAGCTGTATGTACTATTTTGTGAGTGTGTTTAAACCATTTTTCTCTCTTTACTCCTTTCCTACCCCTAATCTCTATGCTTGCAAGACAGGTTGAAGGAGGAGGCGGGCCCAGAGGCTGAACAGGTGGACAGGAATAGGCAGAGAAGACCTGTTATCAGGGGATCTGAAGGAAAGCACATGGAGCAATCTCCTCATACCATTGGCACAGGCCTCCTTTATGTCATGTATTATTTTTCTCATATGCACCAATTGCATACATAACTGAAGTAACTGGTTTATGATTTTAATAGGAGATTTGTGACCCTGGTCTAGATTTCTGAATAATAGTTAGAATAAAATGTGCTGATTCTTTTTTCTCAGCAAATACTTCTGTTGTCCTTGAGTTCATCCTGGGTATTGTCCAGTATCTGTCTTCCCCTTCACAGCCAAGTTGTTGAAGTAATAATCTCTACTGAGTTCACATCCTCACTTCATGTTCTTTTGACACCCACTGTTAGCTGCCTTCTGCCCTATCACTGCTAAAGTGGCAAGCCCCAAACCACAAGGGTTCTAGGGTCAGCCCAGAAGGAGGGCACACTTCAAGTTTTGCTCTCCTTGTTCTTTGAGGGGATTTGACTACCCCTCCTTCGTGAGTTTCTCTCCTCTTCTGATATTTTCTCTGGCATTTCTCCCTTCCTTTCAATCCTTTCTAGTTTTCTTTAGGGAACTGTGCTTTTCTCTGCTGTCTCTCAAGATTCAGTACTTGACTGCTTTTTCTGAATACTCAGCAATTTTGTCCCCTTTCCTTGCCCCTTTCCCTTTAGCCGGAAACAGAAACACGGGACTTCAAAATCCTGAAAACCTGACTGGGGCGTGCTTTCATATTCTGGAAACTCCACATTTGAACTCTAATGGCCCATTCTAGATGCATCTCAAATGCCAGCTGTTCAGAAATGTTTGGACATTCCATTTGTCCTGGAAAATCAACAGAATATCCAAACTTGTGTTGGGGGCCTTGGGTTCTCATTCTAGGTGTGTCACTAATGAGTTGTGTGACCTCAGATAAGGTGGATGGAACTGATACAGGATAGAGGTTTGCATGCAGACTGTGAACCTTCTAATTGTGTGCAAAGTTTTAGGTGCATATCGGTGCCTCCCTTCTGCCTTCTCTTCTGTCGATTGAGATGAGTTCTGAGAGCACAGTTTTTGGCATATTATGGATGCTGAGCCCTGCTGCCCCTGGGGTAGCCAAAGCATCTCATCCTTTTACCTCAGGTGCTGCACAAATTTCATTTGCTAAGTGGGCATGTCAGGAAGGAAGTTGGGAAGCCCTGCTCTAGAGTGCTCTGTGGTCTAACAAACATTAAGAACCACTGACAGGTCTTCTCTAAGGGCCATGTTTCCCTAAATCATGTGGGGGTGACTGCACCTGTTTAACCAGGCTGTCCTCCTGGCTCCTGAGGGATGGTCCCAGATATTGAGCAGTTTTGGAGTGCTCCCACTATGCAAACACTGATGGGTTTTTGAGAGGGAGAATATTATCTCGACACTATGAAAGATTTAAACTTAATCCGTAGTGGACTGGCATACCTGGTTTATCTTAGCTTTTGAATTTTTTTAATACAGAGAATGCATTTTCCAAGATTCCATGGATTTTGCCTTTTGATATTGATTTTACATGTAGGTAACATTGGATGAAATTCTTGAGAAGGATTGTTTCTTTAATTTCTATTTATTATAAATGGCCTCTTTCTGAGTTTATTCGTGACTAAATGTTTTAAAGGCACAAGAAATGTTAGATAATTACAAAAAACAGAGAGAAAAAATATGTACATGATATATTATAGCACGTTGTAAAAGATACGATGTCATTGAGTTGTCTGGTTCTCAGTAAAAATGCTGTTTTTAACATAGTTACTGTTTTGTTTTGAAGTATTCATTCCTGCCATCTTTTGAGCTTTGTTATTATTTCATTACATGATTGTCAGTATATTTGTCATTTTTTACATTTAGGATAGGAATTTTAGTAACATAACACTTCAGTTTAGTATATGTTCATTTGAAATGTAAATATACATATGTTCTTTTCCACATATTATCCAAAGGCTGCAAGCTTGGAGTGGAAGAATAAGGAGAATCAAGATACTGGTTTTAAATTTCTTTTTACATTGTTTCGAAAGTATTATCTTCCTCATTTATTTCCATCATTTACTAAGTTAACAAACATCTACAAACCTGTACTTGGTAAGTACTGTTGGAGCCGTGTATAGAGGATATCCAAAGGAAAGCTATGCAGTCTCTTTCAAAGTGACCTTTGATTATTTTAAAGTAAAATAGTCATTTTATTTTTGTATTGAATGGTAACTTTATTATTAGATGGTTAAAGTTTCTCAATAAGTGATTTTAATTATTTGTACCTACTAAGATATACCTCAGCTCACAGCAGTAAAAGGGAACCGTGGCTCCTGTACTCAGAAATAATTTGAAATGTATTTATGATATTTTTGGTATAACTATATTGTCATCCTTTAATGTAAAAATCTCTGCATTTCCTAAAGTCTTTCCTTGTGGGTGGTGGCGTATGGTGACCTCAGGCTTTGTTCAGTGACTGGAGGCCAGCCCAGGGCAAATAGCTGCCATTGTATGCCTTTTCTTTCATGCTGGGTCCTACATCCAGCAGCTACTACTGACAGGTGCTTATGGAGAACCAAATTTTAGGTGATTGTACAAGCTATGGGCAGTAAGCCCCAGAGGACTAGGAAACAGAAAGGAATTTCTAATTTGGCACCTAATGTTTTTTTCTTCTGTAAGAAATGAGGACTCAGAGGACAGAAGCATCCCTTAGAGTGGTGAAGGTGGGCGTCAAATCTCCCTCTCCCTATTATCTAAAACAGGTAGTTCAAATGAATAATTAAAAACAGTTTTGGAGGGGAAATGGTGACATGAGATGTTACTCTTTTGGGGAACATGGTCACCTGATTCAGTTGTCTGCACTGTGTGTGTTCTGTGTTTGCGTACACACACACACACGCACGGGAAGAGAAGCCAAAACTTGGTGCGTTTTGAAAGATGTAGAATTACTGACTTTTAGGGGCACTGGGACATGTATTTCCTTAGCTATATATATGTGAATATTTTTTCAATATTTGTTTCTGATTTCATATGTACTCTAAATTCATTGTGAAAACATGGTATATTGTTAATATTGCTAGATTAAAAGTTATTTGTTGATAATTTTTCTGCCTTATACAGGTATTCCAGATATACAAAAATTATTAAGATAGAGAGTTGAACTTATGGCAAGTAGTATCTCAAATCCAATACCATATAATTTTCATATTGATTATGGAATTTAAAGAATGAGAAATTGACTTCTTACTAAGTCTTTGGAAAAGGTAGCATTTGATTGCCTCAAAGATGAAATGTGACTTTCTGAATTCTTTTAAATATAAAGTAGATGATATTGATTCTGTTTCATTGGATTCATCTAACGGGAAAAGGATATAAAACTCTAAAGTTCAGTGGATTTAATCGCTGCAATGTTAAATGTTAAAATACCTAAAATTATGTTTTAAAAGTTCATATATATGTTTACATTTGTTCCAGCTATAAAATTAAATTAGGTATAATGTATGTGAAAAGATTTTCACTATTATAGTCTCATGTAATTTATCAAAATTGTTAAAAATAGTTGTTAGCTTAGTTTTTCCATAGCTGTATATCATAGATACATAAATAATCACCATCACCACCCATTCTCAGTCAGATCACAAGGTGGAATCAGAAAGGAGCCTACCAAAAAATGCCATTTTTAATCATTGAAGTTGTTCATTCTTAATTGCTATTTAGACAACCAAAAATTGGATTTAATTGGAAACCAAAACATTTGTAGGGGTTACATAATGTTATGATTTATTAGCCTAATCAATCATGTCTTCTTTTTTCTACCAGACATCCCCCATTTGAGACCAAAGCCAGTGTACATTACTACAACTCGAGACAATGAGAACATTTACAGTACAAAAATTCCGTATATGGCAGCTCGTGTTGTTTTTATTAAGTGGATTGTAACCTTCTTTTTGGAAAAAAAGTATCTAACTGCAACACAGAACACTAAAAATGGAGTTGATGTATTGCCTAAAATCATCCAGGTATGCTGTTCATCATCTTTTTATCTGTTAATGCTTCTGTAATAAAACACACTGGAACATAGCCGGAGTTATTGATTATTAGAGTTATTGGTTCTTCCAGGTTGTTGGTTATAGGTAGGTGATTTTATTGGCCTACCCTGTCTGTAATGCCGAGGTTTCAGAGGGAGTTGTGAGTTTGAATCACTTGCTGTGCATTGTTGGGATTGCCATGATGATGCAATCTCGGGAGCCATTCTGAGAAGATGGCTGTTGTGTGCACACTCCTGGCTCCTCCTCATTCTCCTCACTTGAGTACCAGTGGCCTCTGAGCATGAGAACAGAGGCCTGTCTTGCCTTCACCGAGCTCCAATAGCTGGAAGGCTCTTAGGAAACTGTAAGTGGCCCATGGTGAGGACCTGTGAGGCTGCCAGGCGCCCTCCGGCATCTCAGGAGAGGGAAGTAGATCAGCAGCTCAGGATTTGGGGCTGGCTGTTGAGCAATGGTGGGGCCCCTAGAAGAGGAGGCTACCTCTTCCCTGAGGCCTTCAGAAGAGACCTTTCCTTGTATGGGACCTGCTGTGCTTTTTCTGTCTTGGCCTTGGTCAGCCATACACAAATGGGGGCTTTCCCAGCAGGCTGAGTTGCTTAGGGACTTGGTGGAGCACTACCATTTGTGGAGGTCAGAGAGCAGCCACTTCACTAAGGGATCATGGTGTCGTGTGCTCTTTTGTTTATGGTCCCCAAGAACAGGGATAGGAAGTGTGGTCCACTGACTGCAGATTTGCTGATGCCCTGGAAGTCCCAGAAGTTCGACCTAGGCCTGAGCTGAAAGAATGCACAAACCTGAGGAGGCAGATAAGTGGCTCTTGTGCTTCAAGGTTATTAGGAACTTTGATGGAGGAACACCAAACAGTCTAGAGCATGTGGCTCCTTGGGGGAGAAGTCACTGAAGAGTGAGAGGAGAAACCTATTTTCAAAATCTGAGGGAGGTGCGGTTGCAGTAAGAACAATGAAAGACTTGCTGAAAGAAAGTTTTAAGAAACCTTTGAATGTCTTAGTTAGAAAAATTAGTAAATAAAATGAAAATGGTAATGATTATTGCTGAGAAAAAAAATTAGTTTTCTGAAAAAAATCCCACCACAGTGACTAAAAATTTAGAGAGGTAGAACTCAGAAATTAGTAGACAAGATCTAAGTACAGGTCCCTACCTTACAAA
Source organism: Papio anubis (assembly GCF_008728515.1). Classification (NCBI taxonomy): domain Eukaryota; kingdom Metazoa; phylum Chordata; class Mammalia; order Primates; family Cercopithecidae; genus Papio; species Papio anubis. The sequence continues at coordinate 37,783,876 of NC_044991.1, forward strand.
TATTAGGTGGGTGGAAGAAGAAGAGAATGAGAGTAATTGAACAAATAATAATAAAAGTTTATCTGAACTGAAAAAAAAAAAAAGAAAGGCATGCCTCAAACTTAAAGGGTCTTTGAGTCCCAGGAAAAATTATCAAGACACAAACCTAAACAGACATTTGATTTTCAGGAATTAAGAGACAGTGGTATAGGTTTCCAGACAGGTTACTTCAAAGGAATGAGACTGAGATTAGCGTAGAACATCTAATCAAATCTGCAATCCTGCAATCTCTTTCTCTGTCTCCTTCACACACACACACATCTCCCAACAGGATGTCAGTCAAGATTAAAAGAAAGAATCATTAATTAATGGTGTTGGAATAATTGGCTAGTCTCTTACAACATACTGAAGCAAACGACAGATTGATTTAAGGTCTACAATAAAAACAAAATACTGAAGAAATGTAGGCTGAGTGCGGTGGCTCATGCCTGTAATCCCAGCACTTTGGGAGGCCGAGACAGGCGGATCACGAGGTCAGGAGATCGAGACCATCCTGGCTAAGACGGTGAAACCCCATCTCTACTAAGAATACAAAAAATTAGCCGGGCGTGGTGGCGGGCGCCTGTAGTCCCAGCTACTCAGGAGGCTGAGGCAGGAGAATGGCGTGAACCCAGGAGGCGGAGCTTGCAGTGAGCTGAGACTGCGTCACTGCACTCCAGCCTGGGCAACAGAGCGAGACTCCATCTCAAAAAAAAAAGAAAAAAGAAAAAAAATGTAAGAGAAGGGAAAATCCAGGAAAGTGTCTAAATTTGGGAAGTGGTAGACTACTTTAGGTAGAAATAAGACCCAGTAGGCTGGGCGCCTGTAATCCCAGCACTTTGGGAGGCCAAGGCAGGCAGATCACTTGAAGTCAGGAGTTCGAGACCAGCCTGGCCAACATGGTGAAATGCTGTCTACAAAAAATACAAAAATTAGCCAGGCATAGTGGCAGGCGCCTGTAATCCCAGTTACTTGGGAAGCTGAGGCAGGAGAATCGCTTGAACCTGGGAGTTGGAGGTTGCAGTGAGCAGATGTGTTACTGCATTCCAGTCTGGACAACAGAGTGAGACTCCCATTTCAAAAAAGAGGAAAGAAAGAAAGAGAGAGAAAGAGAAGAAAGGAGGGAGGGAGGAAGCAAGGACAGAAGGAAAGAGAGAAAGAGGAAAGAAAGGAAGGAAACAAAAGGAAAGAAAGAAAGAAAAAGAAAGAAAGAAAGACCCAGTAGCCATTGGAAGAAATGAGGTTTGACTTTATTTTAAAAAAAAATAGTGAAAGATTTTTGTGTCAAAAGACTACATAAGGCCAGATCCAATCAATAGACTATGAAGTAACATCGTGACTGTTAAAAGGGTTAAGATCTCTGCTATATAAAGAGTACTCACGAACTGGTAAGAAGACAACCCCACTGAAAACTGGACAAAGGAGATGAGGGTGGCTCATAGAAGGCAGACTACAGGGACCCCTGATTTTATCGGCAGTCAGAGAAATGCAGTTAGTTCTGAACCACGATGAGATACCTTTATTCACTTATCAGGTAGACAAAAATCTGTATGAGATTATGTCTAGGAAACGCAGTCATGCTCTTTGGTAAATTTACATAACATCTGAAGCGATTGTCACTCAGTTCAAAAAAGTCTTAATTAAGGGATGTAACCTTTCCTCTCTGGTTTAAAAAGATCAGAAAACCATCACCTGTATTTATTGAAAATAAGTAGCTCATTCTTGAAAAGTACATCTGGATGATGAGAAGTAGAAAGAACAAATTAACCACTGCTTTCAGGTTCTGATTTTTTCTTTTAGTTGACTCTTCACAGTTGTGAGTCATCTACTTTTACTGTCTAGCTTTTTTAACGTCTTAAAGGTTGGAACTTCGGAATCAATTAGGATGGTTCCATCATCCTCATGGAAAAAGGATCACAGCTCAAACTGTCTTAAACATAAAATAAATACTTTAATCTTACTAAAAAGAAGCACATGGTGAGGCTGGCTGAGAATACGGTTCACTCAGGCATTCTCCCTGGTTCTCTGTGGTCCTCTCCTCACTGTTCTGCCCTTTCCCTCTGAGAGCTTTGTCTACAGCAGCTTCCCCCTTGATTGTAAGATGGCTACCAACAGCTGGGGCACCGCTTTTCTTGTTCACATTTAGAGGCGATCCAGAAATATAAAGCCCTTTCCTTTTGTCTGAGTGGAACAAGTTACATTACCTACCTCCCCCTGGAACAGTAACAAGAAACTGATTCGCTTAAAGCTGGGTGTGTGAGTGGGCCAGGAGATGTCATGATTGGCCTCCACAAAACAGATTGGTCCCTTAGTACTGTGGATGGGATCAGCTTCCTGCGAGTCAGTTGAGGTGCATAGGAGGAGGCACACAGAGGACTGAGGTTCTGTTAGGGAGGGAGAAAGAGTGCTGGGCTGACAGCCATTTGTACCCTCTGTGCCATCATACCCTGCAGATGACTATCCCTAGAAATGGCCACTACCATTCTAGAGACTGCCACTATACCTCACAGTAAGTTGTTATATTAGTTTCTTACTGCCACTGTTGCAGATTCTCACAAACTTAATGTCTTGAAACAGTACAAATTTATTATCTTACAGTTCTGAAAGTCAGAAATCCAAAATCAAGTTATTGGCAGATCTGTGTTCCTTCTCGAAGTTCTAAGGGAGAATCCTGTGTTCTTGCCATGTCCAGCTTCTAGAATCCTGTGTTCTTGCCGTGTACAGCTTCTGTATTCCTTGGCTGTGGCCCTGCATCACACCACCTTTTCTCCTAGTTTCCATCATCACTTAGCCTTCTTTGTCTGTTATCCTCCTGCCACCCTCTTATAAGGACCCTTGGATTATACTGGGACCATTTGGATAATCCAGAATAATTTTTCTATCCCAACAGCCTTAACTTAATCACATCTGCTGTGTCTCTTTTGCCATGGAAGGTAACACATTCACAGGTTCTGGGGATTAGGACATCCTTGGGGAAGTCATTATTCAGCCCACCCGCGCTGGTTGGTCTGCAAGGTCCAAGATGATTTCATTCACATGCCTGCTACTTGATGGGGGCAGTTGGAAAGGAAAGCTGGGTTCCTCTGGGACTTCTTGTTCTGTTTTCTGGTTAGCAAGGTAGTTGGACTTCTTATATGCCTGCACAGGGCTCCAAGAGTGAAATGTTTCAAGAGATGGGAATTGTTAACCAACAGCCTCTTGGGCCTGAGTCTGATACTGGCATAGGTCTCTTCCATTCTAGTCTACCGGCTAAAGCAGTGATACAGTCCATGTAGATGAAAGAGAGGGGACATGGGCCTCATGTCTCTGTGGAAGGAGTGTTAAAGAATTTGTGGTCATCTTTAATTTGCTATATATGTGCATATTTTTTTTTCTTTTTTAGTTTGTGGGGAAAATGGGAGTTATAGGTCAAAAAGTCACAGGTTATTGAGCCATAAGAGACTTTAGACCTAATCTAGCCTCTGTGTCCTACAAATTAACATATATGTGTGTGTATATGTGAAATCCAAGTGAGTTGCATGACTTGTGTTACAGTTAGGAATGTGGAGAAGCAAGTCTTTTGATTCTTAGTTTGGGCCTCTTCTTTCTGTGCTATACTCATCCTTGGGCCATTCCTACTGAAACTTCAGATAAAAAAAGAATAAAATGAATAAAGTGTTATTTTCGTGTGGAAGATAGTGGATCCGTCAAAAAGATAAAATAATTTCCATAGGTGAGCACATCTCACAGTGTGATAGTGCCTTTGATAAGCCACACAGGCTTAGTAACTAAGGCATGAAGAGAAAAATTATTACAAGTATAATATTCCTTTAATTTTCTCTAGAGATTACTATTGGGTATCTGTTTTGTTTTCAAACTGTCCTTGGTAGTTACTGAAATTAGTTTTGCACTATTCATATCTTATCTCTTCTTGTAAAAAATATTCACAGTAGGTAAATTTTAGTTGTATTTGGGCTATGTATTTTTGACACTTAAAAGTAATAATGGAGTTTGCAAAGATGAAGCAAAATTATATGTATATTTTGTTTGGAGGAAACCTTTAATTCTATGTGGATATGAGAGCAGAAATCAGTGTTAAGCTTTGTGAGTGATTGCATGAATTACTTCATTTCTTTGCATGCCTAAAGTCTTTTAAATGTTTAAAATTTTGTGAATATTTCTTTACGTTAGACCTAAGATTCTGAGGATAAAGCTCAGATCAGCATTCTTCTGATAAAATACCCTTTGAAGATCTTCACACTCCACTGTCAAGCTGCCACTTAGTCACATAAATCAAATGATGCATCCTATCATTGTTGTACAAGAAGTCCCCTGAATTTTCTTATCTCTGTGACCATAGGAGCAAATGCTAAGGTGTAGAGACCTGATGTGATGATAATACAAATGTGTTTACACATTAATTTATTCTGTGGTTTTACAATGCAAATTAAACCTTTTAGATTGGGAAAATTTCCCAGCCCTCCTTTCTGAAACAGCTTAGTAGTTTTCCTTTTAAAATAGCTGAGTTGGGAGGGATTTGTTGGTTAGTTAGAAAATTGGTAAGTACAGGCTCTGGAGCCTGTCGTGCTTCAAGCAGTTGCTGGTTTTGGTTTGCTGTACCCTGTGCACGTTGATGGTAACTAGAGTTACTTAAAACAAGGCAAGACTGAAGTTTGGCCAGGTATTCTTGAGTTGGGGTGAGCATCATTGAGAAGTGTGCTGACTTTCTTCCAGACTGTTGGTGGTGGTGCTGTGCAGGAGAGAGCGCCTGAACTGGATGGTGGTGGGCCCATGGAGCCAGACAAAAGCCATTCTAACAGCAGCACCCTGTCGGACCGAAGACTCAGTAACTCCAGCCTCTGTAGCATTGAAGAGGAGCACCGAATGGTGTATGAAATGGTACAGCGGATTCTCTTGTCAACACGAGGTTATGTCAACTTCGTGAATGAAGTATTTCACCAGGTTAGTGTGTGTGTGTGTGTGTGTGTGTGTGTGTGTTACAAGTTCTTGAAACGGAAACGATTTTGTTTCATGTTCTTTTACTTGTAACACTCCAACAAATAGAGTTGGTGAGTTGGGTTACGTTACAGAACTGAATAATAACGAATGATCCCTCTAATCTTTTAATTTGTGTGAATTGCTGTGATTTTTAAATTTTGTTGTTGAAAAACATTTACACAAGGAGGAAAAATTCTGTATCTGAGCAAAATCATGAGACAGATACTTTCATGTTTTTGTGACAAAGTAAACTCAGAATTAGGTGGGAAGAAAGCCATTCCTGAATACCCAGCAACAAATGAACACAGCAAAGAAGAGTCCAGTCTTATTCCCAAAGCTTAAGGAGCTCTCTGAGGAGCTGGAGGTTTCTGCAAAAACCTTGCAGAGGCATGTGGCACTCACAATATGATAGAATTATTTATGGCACAAGAGAAGAAGGTAGGTGGCAAGGGGAATAAAAGGAAAGAAAGGAGCAGAGGCCAAGATGAGAAAAGAGGTGTGAGCAAAGGAAGGAGACAGAAGAGGTCAGAAGCCCAGGCTACAGTTAGTGGCCATGAGTGACATCAGAGGTTTCCAACTGGGGTTGACGCTACTCCCTAGGGGACATTGGCAATGTCTGGAAACAGTTTTGGTCATCACACCTGGGGTGCTACTGGTGTCTTAGCGGGTCACAGCCAGGGATGTTGTTAAATATCTTGCAATGCCCAGAATGGCCCCCACCCCAACCATGACAAAGAACTATCTGGCTCAATATGTCAGTAGTTCTATTGTGGAGAGACAAGAGACTCAGCACTAGCCTTCAACACAGCAAGCAGAGCTCCCACACAGCAAGCAGAGCTCCCACAGATCTGGAGTGTGACATGTGGCCAGTGCCACCTGACTCCAGGTACTGGTGCTCTTGAACACAGGAATGTGGCATATTTGTGGGTATGTGTATATGAGGTGGAATAGTTGTTTTATCCATAGACCTGAAAAGTAGGTTAAGCCCTTGAATGGCAGAGTGCAGTTGTAGGTGAGGAGGAGAGAAAGAGTCTTGTACATATGAATGACGGGAATGCACCACAGAGAACTTCTTTTGGCGAGGCAAGTTTTTGAGATAGTGAATGATTGGCCCTATCACTTCTGGGGCTTTAATTACAAAAAATCAACCAAAAATGAAAGTCCCAACCTAATCCATAGCAGTGTAGAGATTTTACCATATTTTCATTTTAATGAAGAACAAATTTTACTTAAGAAAATGTTTGTTTAGTCTGCAATTAACATTCCGCTTATAAAATTTTTTTTTCTGGTTCTGTGGCCCAGCACTGCCTTGATTCTTCTCACTCTCCATGTCTTCTCTGTTTCATGTCTTGGCCACTCTTCTTGTTTTATCCCAAATTACAGGTGTTAACCAAGATTCAGGGCTCAAGTCTTTGCTGTAATTCTACACTTGGCCTCCTTGGGGCCTTTACTGCTGGTCCAGTGCCAGCAACCACTGTGGTATATGTCTCCCAGTCAAGCCTTTTGTCTGAACCTCACTTGTAAATAAAAATATTAATTTCATTAAACAGATTTTTTATACTCATGAAAGATTTGTTACTGGCAGAGGATATACCACACCAGGAGCCGGAAAGCGTAACGCAATGCTGCAGAGACCAGGTACACCTGAGCACAGCTTCAAGGGCCCTCGCTCTGCTGCACAGAAAATGTGCCCTCTCGGGATCATGATTCACCATCATGAGAGTGAGTTATCTGTCTCAGGGAAGACAGGGCGCAAGTTTACCGAGAGGTCCTTCAGACCTAACTAATCACACGGCTAAAATCAGGCAGAATGACTGAGTAAGCCAGCTGTAGACTCTCAGTGTCTACGTTGTCACTGAACAATGTAGACAAGGTGGCCCTGGGTGCCTCCTACACTTGCCTTTTAAAATGGCCATGTGCCATTGCATCTGATGTTCCTGTAGTATCTTAATGATAACAAGACCAAAGCCTGGCTCATTTTTTCCCCCTAATATCAGCTTATCCTCTTGACTTGACTGCTTCTTCAAAGGGACCTGTATTCATGTTTGCATCTTAATTTTAATGCTCCTAGGTTCCCCATCTCCCTCTCCTCCTATGACAGTCACTGGATAAGTCACACAGGAGTTTTGCTTGCTCCTTTGCTCTCCATTTTCTTTGACTGTGGTTAGCAGCCCTCTCCTTGGAACTCCCCTCTTTCTGTGTCATCCCTTTCTAGGTAGTACTGCACACATCATACTGCCAAAACAGTTTTTTTTTAATAATAGTCCATGATTTGAAAACCTAGCCCATTCCCTACATTAATGTTGTCATATTCATGCTGCTGTTGTACATGTGAAAGGTCCATGGCAACTATTTGAGTTGAAATAGTCAGAGTCCTGGAGTGTATGATCTATAGCAGGGGTCAGCACACTTTTTAAAGCAAAAGGCCAAATAGTAAGTATTTTAGGCCTCATGGATTATCCTGAATGCACCCCAGAGAGACAGAGAGGTGAGAGCTGTGAGAGATTGAGACCTGGAGGATCTGGTGAGAAGGTCCAATAGGTGTTCACGTCTCCTCTGGCTGCATTATTATTTGCTTACTGTTCTGCCACTTTTGGAAGAATATCCTACTCTGATTGTGGATTTTTTTTTTTGAAAGCCTATCAGTTTTTGATATATTTTTGGCAAAATTATTAGTTGCAATACAAATTTAGAATTAGTTTATATTCCTTTGAATTGAATGTTGTCATTAAGAAGTTTCTGTCTTCATCTCTAGTAATGGTTTTCTGGAGGAGGGGCACAAAGTCTTATCTTGTCTATTTTTAATACAGCTCTACCAGTTTTCTTTTGGCTAGTGTTTGTGTGGTATATCTTTTGCTAACTCTTTACTCTCAGCCTCCCCTGTTCATAAGTTTTGGATGTCTTCTTATAAATTACAGCTAAGTCTTTTAAATAGATTTTTAAATTAAATCTTACAATCTTTGTCTTTTGATTGGATCATTATTCATTACATTTAACATAGCAACTGCTATTAGGTTTTAGTCGGCTGTCTTCTTACTTTCTAGTTGTATTGGACCTTCCAGCTCATTGTTTTTAATATCCTATTTTTCTTCTCAAATTAAATGAGTTTTACAGTCATTTGTACTTACTTTAATAGTTGACACATGCATTCCTAACATGAATGCTAGCATTAATTCCAACTTTTACCCTCAGTACACGTTAGCTCTATTTACTCCTCAGTTTATGTGCCATTGTTATTATTATGAGTATATAATATGTAGATGTTATCCCTTTCAGAACCACTGTAAAGTTTGTTTCATCCAGTTTTATTCTTTTTATTCATATATATTTTCATAAACATGTTTTATTCATTTAGATTTATCCACATTCTCTTTTTATTGCATTTTATTGCTTCCCAAATCTCTGACCAGGGAAAATTTCCTTTCTATCTAAAGAATAAGTTTTAATATTTCTCTTAGCTCAGGTCTCCTGGTAACAAATTTTCTCATCTGAAGATGTCTGTATTTTGCTTTCGTTTTAGAAGTATTTTATTTCTGGGTGTCAAATTCTACACTGGCAGCCCTCTGCACATGAATCTTTTGTTCCATTGTTTCTTGGCTTCCATTATTTCTTTGAGAAGTCATAGAAAGTCATGTGGCTGCTCCTTTGGAGGAAATATGTCTTTTTTCCTCTGGCTGCTTTTAAGATTTTTCTGATTATCTTTGGTTTTCAGCAGTTTTACCTGTAATATACTTCATATTTATCCTTGTTTTTCTATGTGCTTCTTAAATCTAGGAATTGATATATTTAACCCATTTTGGCTAAATTCTCAGCCACTCTTTCCTCAAATATTGTTTCTTCCTCCCATCTTTTTTTTTTCCTCTTTTTTTTCCTGCATCTCCAGTCATTCATTGGATAACCTATTCATTGTATTTTCTCTTTCTTATCTGTCTTCTGATTTATCCATTCTTTTATGTCTTCATAGTTTGTTCTAGATATTTTCTTCTGATTTTTCTTCCAGTTTTCTCTTTAGCTGTGTCCATTCTGTCCAACCCATATACTCTGAGTTTTTAATTTGAGTTATTTTATTTTTAAATCCCATTACTTTGGCTTTTGATACCATGATTATCTCAATATTGATATGTTACATGAACCTTTGTTAAAGTGAGTTCTGCCTGTAACTGGATCCTGTGACTTGAACCTTAAGGGCAGTATTAAAACAATCCCAGCAACTTGAGACCAAGACCTGGATTTGTGGCTAACTTTGTAACCCTGGAAGAATATCTCTGGTGCTGTAAGCCTCAGTATCCTCATCTGTGACATGAAAGCATCTGAGTATGGGGTACCTCTCCCTCTTGTTCCCCTCAAATATGGAAAGAGTTCTTAAAACTGATAAGCAAAAAGCAAATGCATTTCTCCTTTAAATTCTTCAACATTATTGGAATCTTCTCACATTAAATCAAAATTGCTGTATGGAGATGTGTAAGGGAATTCCTTAATGTTAAAAAGTTCTTATAAATATGCACAATGCTACAACTTTGCCATAGGCTCTTGTTAACATTGATAGCTGAACTCATTAGTAACCTGATAAATGTGAAACAATTGTTTCTCAAAAAAATAATAATAACAAAAAAGGAAGGAAGGAAGGGAAAGGAAGAAGGACAAAAGCAAAGAAAAGGAGAAAAAAAAAAGAAACAGAAGTCCTGATTTGTAACAGATGCTGACTTCTGTGGTAGAACCACTCCCACCGTGGCTGATTCAGGCCAACACCATGACATCAGTGAACATGGAGATGAGAAGAGGTGGGCACAACTGGTTGCCACTGGCTGTACTAGTATGTCCCTTCTAACCTATTTCTGATTTGTTGGGAAAAGGTCCAGGTTGTGCATTATAATTATGTTTTGTAGCCAATTGAAAGATTTCTGTAGGTATGATTTGGTGATTTGGTTATTTTTGTAGACAAATTATTCAGAATATAAAAGTTATTTTTTTCTTTTTTCTTTTCTTTTTTTTTTTTTTTTTTTTTTATTTATTGAGACTGAGTCTCACTCTGTTGCCCACGCTGGAGTGCAGTGGTACAACCTCGACTCACTGCAACCTCCACCTCCTGGTTTCAAGTGATTCTCTTGCCTCAGCCTCCTGAGTAGCTGGGATTACAGGTGCATGCCACCACGCCCAGCTACTTTTTGTATTTTTAGTAGAGATGGGGTTTCGCCATGTTGGCCAGGTTGGTTTCGAACTCCTGACCTCATGATCCACCTGCCTTGGCCTCCCAAAGTGTTAGGATTACAGGTGTGAGCTACCACGCCCAGCCTATAAAAGTTATTTTTAACTGCCACTTTTTAGGGCTCTCTTACGAGAATGTCTTTGTTTCTGCTGGTAAGTTTGGTGTACACAAAGATTTGTGGCCCTTTGTAGTATATTTATAAGCTATGTGTTCCAAAGGAAAATGAAATAAGTGATGGTCATTGGAAATGTCCGTGATGCTGCCCTATACTGATCAGAGTTTGTTTGTAGTTAAAGGGAGTTTTCTCTTTTCCTTTCAGGCATTTTTGTTGCCTTCCTGTGAGATAGCTGTAACAAGAAAAGTAGTTCAAGTGTACAGAAAGTGGATTCTCCAGGACAAACCTGTGTTCATGGAGGAGCCAGATAGAAAAGATGTTGCCCAAGAAGATGCTGAAAAATTAGGATTTTCTGAGACTGATAGCAAGGAGGTAATTTTTTTCACTTGTCTTTTGAGTTGAGGGTAAATATATTTCAGTAAAGTATACTTGCTCAGTCAAGAGTCTTGTCAATGGGACAAAGGCTTCCTTTTATCCCATCTGATACTTCTGAGTTGCCAGGTTCTGTGAGGGTCTGCCTTAGAGAGTAGCTTCTGTACTCCCATTCTAGATTGGCAGTCATCTACAACTCTAGCCAGGGCCATCTGCGTGTTGCATCTTTGTTAGTCTCTATCGCAGGAGAGTTGTTTAAGAAACCATCATATTTTACATGTCTCTTTGTGAGACTAAAAAAATCACTGCCTTCTCCTTGACTTGTTTAAATAAATATCATTTGGAGAAACTAAATTGAGAATGTTTGGGCAGACTTTTCTTGTGCAGTGGCCTGTACCAGGAGCAGCTGGGTGTTACCCCTGTGAAAGGAGTAACCAAACAGCAGCGTCCCTCTGCTTTAAGCCTCGCTGAGGCCCCTCCTGGAGGGACCGCTGCCCATGTTAGATAAAGCTATAGGTTGGATAAATCCAAAATGACAGAGTGGAATATCTTCCTGAAACGAAAGAAACTTAAGTGATATTTATATTTCTGGCATACTGTTATGAAATTAATTTAAAATGTTTAAAGTTTCTCACTAGAGGCATATCACTTTAAAATATCTGTGTTAATTCCATAATTTTAATTTTTCAATATTGGTGAAATCATTTTAATAACTACCATGAGATCTAAATGAATATGCTACATATCATTTATCACTTATTTTAAAGCAAATTATCACTCATTTTAAAGGTCTATATTCCGTGCTCACTCAGTCATTGGACAAACATAACTCATTCTTTCAGCACATACTAAGTGCTGAGCACTATTTTAGGTGTTGACCATTGAGTGGGGAGCACTCTACCTCCTAGAACCTATTTTCATGTGAATCCTGGTGAGTTTAAGGAATTAATTATGCCAACTAAATATAACTTAGTTTATATAATATAATTATATTTATAGTTAAATGTAAGTTAAACATGTGCATCTTCTACTCTGTCAATGGATCATTATCTTCTGAAGGCCTCGTCTGAAAGTTCTGGTCATAAACGATCTTCCAGTTGGGGACGCACGTACTCCTTCACAAGTGCAATGAGCAGAGGGTGTGTGACAGAGGAGGAAAATACAAATGTGAAAGCTGGCGTCCAGGCTTTGTTGCAGGTATGTGGCTGGCCAGAACATGAAGACCCTTCCACCGCCTACAGCTGGAGCCATTTTGTCTTTTTATTTATTGGGGATAATGTCATATAAATATGGTGGTATTTGTAGCCATCTGTTAGTAAACAATAAACAGCAGTTTAATTAGTTATTAAATTCTTATTCTGAGTTCTCTTTCTAATTCCTACCCACAATTTACAAAAATTTTTTTCTAGTCAAAGAAGACATAAGAACTGATTGCAGTCTTTTTGAGATTATTATATAGTGAATGTGAAATGACTGAGATTTAAATCTTTAAATTATCTTCCAAACACACATGAATAGTTATCTGGGCTCTTAATTTGCAAGACAAGCTTGGTGATTATAAAATCTTATAAGTAATATTCCTCTTAAAATTGGCTATGTTTACAAAGAAAAATGACTGATGTAGTTTTTAGATTTTTTTTTTAATTATACTTTATGTTCTAGGGTACATGTGCACAACGTGCAGGTTTGTTACATATGTATACATATGCCATGTTGGTATGCTGCACCCATTAACTCGTCATTTACATTAGGTATATCTCCTAATGCTATCCCTCCCCTCTCTTCCCACCCCACAACAGGCCCCAGTGTGTGATGTTCCCCTTCCTGTGTCCAAGTGTTCTCACTGTTCAGTTCCCACCTATGAGTGAGAACATGCAGTGTTTGGTTTTCTGTTCTTGCGGTAGTTTGCTGAGAATGATGGTTCCCAGCTGCATCCACGTGCCTACAAAGGACATGAACTCATCCTTTTTTATGGCTGCATAGTATTCCATGGTGTATATGTGCCACATTTTCTTAATCCAGTCTATCATTGATGGACATTTGGGTTGGTTCCAAGTCTTTGCTGTTGTGAATAGTGCCGCAATAAACATACGTGTGCATGTGTCTTTAAGGCAGCATGATTTATAATCCTTTGGGTATATACCAAGTAATGGGATGGCTAGGTCAAATGGTATTTCTAGTTCTAGATCCTTGAGGAATTGCCACACTGTTTTGAATGAATATATGAAGTAGAACTGACACCATTTGAGAACATTTGAAAGAGCAACTTTGGATCATTACTTAACCTCCCTAGAGCTCAGGATTTTACCTCAAAAATGGGAATTGGGAGATTTCCTCTCAGGTCTCATGTAGCTTGAAGAGTAAGTGAAAATACAGGGTGCCTCTCATTCCCCGCTCACTGCGCCCTCACCCACCACCCTTCACTTCATCCACGTTTGGAGATGTATCACTTAGGCCTCCCATGTAGAGGCCAGGTGTGGAGTCTGGGGAAAGTCTGGGAATGACACGCATGTTTCTAGTTTTCTGTCATCTGTTTCTTGATAGGATTCGTTTTCGTGGTATCCTTTTTGTTTTCAAGTGAATTAGCAGTTTAATGTACCATACTGATGAATTTTCTCACTTTTCATTGAAAACCCACACATAATTTTGAAGTTAACTTAAAAAAGTTGAGATAATTTCACTTGTGCATCTTTTGGTGTAGCTCATAAATATGACCTGCATCCCCATCAGAGAAACACTTGCAGGAGTCCTTGCCCTTTGTCCCTCAGTAGCTCCGTCTTTTAGCTAAGGGGATCTCCAGCAACAGTCTGTGGTGGTTGCAGGTGCCAGTGATCTCCTGGGTTCAAAAGAGTGCTTTTTATTTTCTGAAAGGATGAGTTACATCTACAGTAAGTCCTCACTAATGTCATCAATGGGTTCTCGGAAATGGCGACTTTAAACAAAGTGAGTACAGCAGGTCTTTGAGTAACATGGTTTGATTCAACATCATTTCATCATAATGCATCATTTCATCATAATGTTCGTGAGAAAATAATTTTCTTTTATATTTTGCTTAAAGTCATCATTTCCAACAACCTATCAATGACGTTAAATGAGGACTTACTGTCCTTGCCTGAACTGAGAAAAAACAATTTCTATTTTATTATATAAAGTGCTACAGTTTAAAAAAGTATTTACTTTGGATTTAAATAGTTAGTTTTGTTCTTGTATCTAATACCTTGGTCCTTTACTTTGTTTATTAAGAAAAAGGGCCAAATGGAGATTTGATAAGATAGTAATTTTCTTTTTTTTCTCCAACTGTGTCTCAGATGTTCAAGAGATAGTAGTTTTCTATAGTTGCTTTTGACAAGTGCACTCTGGACATACTAATTTAGTTTATTTTTACCTTAACTGATACCAGCACATTAATAAGAAATACTCATGCAGTACCTTTGATGTTTTGTAAAAAGTAAAAGTATATAAAGACTCCTTACATGGGAATGTGCAAAAAGTTTTTAATTCGCATTCAAGAAGCCAAATATATTGAATTAAAAGGATCTGTGTTGCAGTATATCATCTGTGGCATACTTCTTTCAAAAACAGAACCACTAAAACTGCTGTAATCAAAAAGCTCTTTGTTTTTCTTTTTCTTACTCAAAGACTAGTAAATTCTTCATGACTGAGGTTATCATCATCAACTATATTATAGTGCTTATTTAGTGATTTTTCTTAGAAAATTGGGACGTAATACCTTTTAATCTTACTAAGATAACTTTAAAGGCTGTGAATATTTTAGTTCACCCACTTGACTTTTGATGTGAATTTTAATTTGGTCAGATTGTACATTTATTTTGATACAACACTTTAAAGAATTTTATTTATAAATGAGCTAGAGAAGCTCCTTCATCCTTTGAGTTTGTGTTGTTGAACACAAAGGAGATGTAAGAGGGAATGTACTAAGTATATGGAGCAGGTCCGTCCTCATACCAGATTGACAACTCAGAATATCTGCAGATGATGGGACACTGGTGTCAACTGTATAAATGGAAACGCACCATTATTTTGCTGTAGTGACTCAAAGCAGTAATAGTATGTGATATCCTGGATCAGCGCTTCTCACATTTTTCTGCTGAGATACCCCTGATGGTAGAGAACAGTGAACTTGTATGCTAAAGGTCTGAGGCAGAGGGTAGAGTAGTTGGCTGATTTTCTGAATTGTTTTTGAAATCTCAGCTTTTAACCTTAAGAATTCACTTAGATTTTGTATGCTACTGCATAATATATCTTTCATATTTAAAAAGATAGGCTCCTGGAAGACGTGTGATGTCAGTGGCTTCATCTGTTTCTGGGCACATCACAGCTGCTTGAGGTTCTTATGCCTGTTGAGTGGTGCTGTCCATTGCTCCTGTCAGCAAGGAGTTCATGCTCTGGGAGACTCAATAAGAATCACATAGTTCTGTCTGACCACTGTCTGGCCATCTGTCCTCTTCTCCTCCCATTTCCCCGCTAAAGTTTCTCATTCGTATGCAACAATCTTACTTTTTCCCCTTGTTTTCCTTTTTTTGTTGGGTTGTCGAAAAGAAGTCTTCAAAAGCTTTTCTGACTCATAAAATTTCTGTAGTTGCAATGTTAATATGTAATAGTGATTTTTTTATTTTCCCTTAGGGAAAGGCTTTTCAGGTGTCTCAGTATTTAAGTGATTCTAAAGGGTGAACTAAAAAAAATTTTGCATATGTGTTGGTACCACTTGCCTTAATAAATTTTTGCCTTATTGTGAATTTATATGTTGGTACCACTTGCGTTATTGAAATAGAATCTTTTGGAAATAACTGAAAAGTGATTTCATTGGTAGAGTGAAATATCATCTTTAAGCAAAATTTATTCAAATGTTTATGTTCAGTTATATTTTCTAATGTAAAATTGTTGATTTTAAGGTATTTTTGACGAACTCTGCAAACGTCTTTTTGTTGGAACCATGTGCTGAAGTTCCTGTGCTCTTGAAAGAACAAGTTGATGCTTGTAAAGCTGTTTTGATTATTTTTAGGCGCATGATAATGGAGCTTACAATGAATAAAAAGACATGGTGAGTTTCTATCAAATTAATTAGTATTGTAAAACAGATGTTTCTGTTTTTCAACATCATTACAATGTTAAGGCTTGCATTTGTTTAATGTTTTTACAAAGTTAACGACAAAATGTCTTTTGTAACAGTTTCTGTGAATTATGAAGAAGGTAGTTATCCAGTACTTTGATAGATCAATTATTTTCATTATATTTTTTAAAAATGTCCTTGAACAATAAGTATTTTACTTAATAGTGGATTTTTCCTTTTAAACTTTCATCAAACGTAGTTTTGTGGAAAAGCAGCAACTGGTGTCTTATAATATTCATCATAAGCTCAGGAGAGTTTGTTAATTGCCCTGAAATGCTGTCAGCTGATTTTTATTGCTTCTAACTTGATGTTTTAAATTCATTTTGGAAAAACAATTATTTTAAATGATAAATTATCAGAGACTAAATACATAGTGCAGTCAAAAATCTGATCCTGTTATTAAAACTACAACAACGTGTTTTTCCTTTTCATCTTTGTTTTTGTTTGATGTTTTTATTTATAATGTCCCTATAGGTAAACAATGCATTAGATTTTATTTTCCTGCTCTTCTCTTTTTTTCCTGCTTTTCTCTTATTTGAAAGTCATCAGCCGGGTGTGGTAGCTCACGCCTGTAATCCCAGCACTTTGGGAGGCTGAGGTGAGTGGATCACCTGAGGTCAGGAGTTCGAGACCAGCCTGCCTAACATGGCGAAACCCCATCTCTTCTAAAAATACAAAAAATTAGCCAGGTGTGGTGGCAGGTGCCTGTGATCCTAGCTACTCGAGAGGCTGAGACAGGAGAATCACTTGAACCCGGAAGGCAGAGGTTGCAGTGAGATTGCCCCACTGCTCTCCAGCCTAGGTGACAGAGTGAGACTTTGTCTCAAAAAAAAAAAAAGTCCTCACTTTACTCCATCTGATGAGGTATTTTCAGTGATGCTCAGCAACAGACCAGAAAGCCTCAGAGTCACTTTCCATTTCTTCCTCTTCTCCTCATGTGTCATCAGCCTCTCACTTCTGCCTTTAAAATGCTCCTCAAGCCTGTCCTTTGCATGTTCCCTCTCATTCCACTGCCGCCCTTGTGCAATCAAGCTGCCCACCCCAGCATCTCCCTAGGTGATCTTCTGCCTTGGTTCTCAGTCCTTGGAGGCCCTGCAGACCAGTGGCACCTTTCCTACCTGAAACCAGAGGGGTCCTCTGCCCATGTCTGCGTTCTGGAGGCCCTTGAGTCAGCAGGAAAGGGGCTTTGGAAAGTGTCTGCAGTTGGTAGGAAAGCGTGGACACGAGGTCTGATCAGAAAGGAACTGCAGGCCACCAAGTCCAATTCTTTTGCTTCAAAGATGAGGGAAGGGTGGACTCAGGAATCCTGGTGTGCAGAAAGTTCACAAGTACAGAAACCACAGGCATCAAAATGATATTATGATGTAGACTCCAACGTCATCTTTCCCAGACTTCTAAACTTAGCACTATTTGCCAAGTTAAGAAATTGTTAAAACTGGAAATATTACAGTGATGCACAATATGATGTAAACAAAGTTAAATTCCATGTCAGTAATATTGACAATAATGAGAAATGCTGGTATATGCTTTCAACTGAAATATCTGTTCCTGAATACCATAGTTTATCAACATCATTTAAAATGTTTTTCTCCTTTGAAAACTTCCTGAGTTTTGTATACTACTGTATCAGCAGTTTTTGGATCTTTTTTGATAATCTTTTTATTTTGATGAAAATTCTAGGAAATAAAATTAAGCGATTCTGTTCTGACTTTTACTAATTCATAGATTCCTAGGTGAAAGGATAGAAAAGAAAAATTGTAGAAATCGATGAAAATAGTTAACGGGAAAATGGTCAATAGAGCATAGAAAGGAATGTGAGCAGTTTCTCTAACAGATTTTCTTGTGTATTTAAGTACCAGATAATCCCTTGCCTCCCATCCCTCCTTTCCTTCCTCACTCCTTCTTCTCCCCTCTCTCCTTACCTCCTTTTCTTCCATCTAATAAATAACTATCGAGCATCTACTGTGAGAATATAGTGGTGAACTATGTAGACAAGGTCCCTGCCCTCATGAGGTTACATCCTCATAGGACTGAGAGACATTAAAAACCTAGAAGCAATTTCAGAGAGTCTGAAGTACTGAGAAGAACAGTGAAGGTTGGAAAGGGAAAAGAGTCCTGAATTGGGTGTGTGTTGCTTGGCATGGATAGAGGGAGAGTTATTTCCGTCAGCTGTCAGAGAAGGCCTTCCTGAGCAGAGCCCTGAGTGAAGGTAAGGAGGAGCCTTAGGGAGGTCTAAGGGAAGGGCATTCCTGGTAGAAAGAGCAGCAGATGCAAAAGCCCCGATGGGAGAAAAGGTAAAAAAAAAAAAAAAAAGTGACTTGTTTAAGGAAGGACAAGATGATGGCCAGTGTGGTGGAGTGGATGGAGTGAGAGGGGAGGAGGCAGGGGGCAGGCCAGGGCCAGGTTTCTTGGGGCCCTGCAGACCAAAGGAAGGACGCCAGCTACCTCCCTGTGTGTCTGCAAGATTGTGACATAATACAGTTTATGCTTCTGAAAGGCCCCTTTGGCTGCTGGAGAACATGCAGTACAGTGCCATACATGATGGTGGCTGAGACCGGGGCTGTAGCCAGGGAACTGTAAGAAGTGGTCCTGAAATAGGTAATAAACTGGTATGTAAATGAGTTGAAATGTCACCTGTGTGAGGAGATGGAGATCAGGTAAATAATGAAGAATGTAGGAAAACCCTCACTCCTGTGTTGGACCCAAGGATGACACACATGCCTGATTCCATGTACTCCAACAGAAGTTTATTACACTCTTTGAGCAGTTCTCCTTGGAGAAGTCAGTGCTTCACAAAATAGAAAGGAACAAGCAGTTGTCAAAACTGGCAGCTTTGGCAGGTCGTGCATCTTTCTACTGTTAGGAAAGATTTTTCCAAACTGTAGTTTTTCCACCCTTGCTTTCTTCCAGAAGACTCTGCATGCCTTTCCAAGCAATCAAATTGACTGTGTTTTTGTCAGTCATTGCTTTGATCACATTTGTAGCTTTTGATAGCAGTGGCCATGATCAAGGCTTTACTTGAAACTTATGATGTCTGTTGTTCTCATCACATTCTCATGATGGGTCTATAACTAGTTGTGTGCAAGGGATTGTTTTTCATTGTCTTATGCATCATGTAACATGAATGGGCAGTGGTGATACTAGGTGCTGCCCTTCTCTTCCCTGGCGACAGGGACCTGGGTAGCCTGAATGTGGTGAGCGACAAGCTGTCCCCCAGCACTGTGCCATTTCTTCTCCCAGTTCTCTTCAAAGTCACCATTGTACTTCATGCGTGTGTGCCCAGAAGATAGTCCTTCCTCTTCTGTGCTTCCAGAATCCATAGGCAGAGAATAGGAATACATGGGCAAGTAGCATGGAGTGCAGTGAGAATGTATACCAACAGATGACTCTGGGGACCAAAATCAAATGGGGCCAGCTACAAAGAGGGCAGGAAATCCCCACAGGTGATTTTACTGTGAGGAATTTTATGAGGTTCAGCGTATTGTTAGGAGAAAATGCTATTCTGATATGCAGAGATATGAGAAAAGTATACAGGAACTATGATTTAGAGATCTCATCTGATTACTTTGTCCTATTCTCAGTTTTATTACTAAAGAGCAGTAAAGCCAAGGAGAAGGTAGTAAAGATTAGATGAATGGTTAGCATGTGAAACCTGAAAGGAACCAGTGATTTCCCTCGAGGAACAAATGCACCTCTGTTACATAATGTGTTCTGTGTTCCCACGGAATCTAGGGGAAGAAAAAGTGAGCAGATACTCTGATATGAGCAATATAACTTAGGTGTAAGGAAGAAAAATGTCTTTTGGCTGTTCTGAATAACTTATTATTGTAATTAGCAGTGTTAGGCTGTCTCTATGCTGTTTTATAGTCTTCAAAGTCCTTTTACGTAAAACCTTCTGTGAGAGACTGTAACAAATGCTGGCACATTGGAACTGAGCTGCAGTGATGGCATTTGTCTCAGTTGTGCCCTGTAGCGCAGAGTCAGGATCTTCCAGGCATGAGCACTGTGCCTGTAAGTGTCCTGTAATGCAAACCCCTCCTGCCTGTGAGAGTACTGTGGCATTCCACCATACCAAGATACTGACTGTGTGTGTCCCCAAAATAAAGGGCAGAAAGTCAACTTAACTTCCTGTTGCAAAGATAGGGAGACCTTACAGGTCGAGTAAAACAGCGGATAGCAAAATTAAAGAGTGCTGCATACGTTCCAGTAGGTTTTCACTGAGTGCCTTTAAGGTGTTGGCACAGTTGGAGAAGACAGTCTTGCCTCCCTTTTTGCAAGGGGAGAAAATCAGGCTGGAATGTTATGTTTTATCCTGCCTGTTTGTGTGGACATGGGAGGCATATTTTTAAAACCGTTGTAACATAAGGGAGCTTATTTTGGTAAAATATTATATTCGTTATGTAATTGGCATCTGGACTTTAATAGTTTCGAGTAATACGTAATTATCAATGTTGCTGAATTCTTAAGAGAATTTCTGGTACCTATAAGTTAAAGTACTTTGGAGACATGATTATTAATATGAGCTTTTATTTTGGGTGGCCCAGGGAACAGATGTTGCAAATACTACTCAGGATAACAGAAGCTGTCATGCAGAAGCCAAAGGATAAACAAATAAAGGACTTGTTTGCCCAGAGCTTGGCAGGGTTACTATTTAGGGTAAGTCTTTTTTATTAAAACACTGCAAATGCAAGAAGTCAATCAGATTTTATAGCAAACTAGTTTTAATCATTGAGAATTTTAACAATAATGTTAAATTTAAATTTCTAGAAATTTTTCTTCTTAGCTTTGTCCTGAAGGTTATGATCTATTCTTTACAATTAGTGCTGGGCTTTTAGGCTTTTCTCCCTTTCTGCCACCTCCTTCCTCTTTTGATTTGCTCAAGGGTGGTAGGAATTAGGAAGCTCTGATTGGCTTGGTGGAAGGCTAGGTAGATTTGGAGAGGTAAAGAATGAACGGAAGCATGGGAATGGGATAAAAATTTGAGAGCCATCAGTGTGTTGGGAAATTGTGTTTAAAACCACAGAATGGGCTTACCTAGAGAGGACAGTGTCCACAGGTGATGGAAGAGATGCTGAGAAAGGGTGACCAGTGAGCAAGGAGGAAAACCAGAGGATTGTGTGTCCTGGGTGCCTGGGGATGAGTAATTGGGTAGGAGGAGAGCAGCCAGTTGACCATGGGCTTTGACAGATGTAGTTGGTTGAGAATGTTCTATGGGATGAGGCCCACCTGGAGTAGATGGAGGAGAAGACGAGAGCTGGGCAGTGGAGTTTGCAAGTGTAGTTAAGGCTTTGCAGAGTTTGATGTGGAAAGGAAGAGGAAAAGGGGAGCTAGCTGAAGTCGGTGGCATACATGGTGGGCGAGGTTTAAGGTGGGTGGTACTAAAGTATGTTTGCTCACCAATGGGATGGTCCAGTGAGGGAGGACAAGATGGTCTTGGGGAGACAGAGGATAACTGTAGAAGTGAAGTCCCGGATATGGTGGGGGGCTGGGCCGGTCTTTGGTATGAGCAGAGAGCAAGGAGATGCCTGTGCTTCTTGCATCTCATGTGGTGAGCAGGTGAAGACCAAGAGCAGGCTGATACCTGGTGAGCTGCCTGGGGAAGAGGATGTGCCAGAGGGTTCTGAGCATGGCAGCCTACTCTGACATTGCTAATATTTATGAGGACCTTAGAGTTTATGAAGCATTACTGAAAGAGAAGAGTGTGAAAGGGCTCTGGAAAAATGCGACATTCTACATAAATAAAGGTATTAGTACAGTGGGTGGACTTGACTTTGGATAATTACATAGGCGATTCTTTTGCATATGTCCAGCTTTGCTCTGCTGATGCCTGGAGGGTGGTACTGACCACTGCTTTGCTGCCTGCCTGGACATATGGACACTGTACACTTTGCCCTCTCAGTGAAGTGTCTCACTGTTGGCACCCTTTCGAGCTCCGTGTCCTGGACCTGGGCTGCCAAGTGGACATGAGCTGAAGCCAGTCTCACGCTGGCAGGTGCTTGGGCCTTATTCTCACCAATTGTCTGGCTCTGCATCTGTTTTGTGTGTTGGAATTAGAGATCTTGTCACAGAATTAAACAAGTATCTATTCTGGGGTTTGGGTTTTTTTTTTTGTTTGTTTGGTTGGTTTTGGTCTTTGGGGGAAAAAAAAACTCCCCCCATGTAATGGAGAAAACCTTCTCAGATATTACTTCCCTCCTCAGTTGGCCTGACTTCCCCGAAGCTCAGTTGACCTGACTTCCCTGTAGCTTAGTTTTGAGTTCATGATTATTAATGATTTTGATGTTGTTATTATTTTGGCAGTTTTTAGGTAGATCGAGAAGGATGCTTAAGTTAAGAACTAACCATATGGCTGGGCATGGTGTCTTACACCTATAATCCCAGCACTTTGGGAGGCTGAGGCAGGAGGATTGCTTGAGCCCAAGAATTCAAAACCAGCCTGGGCAATAGAGTGAGACCCTGTCTCTACAAAAAATTAAAAAAACATTAGCCGGCCATAGTGGCATGCACCTGAAGTTTCAGTTACTCGTGAGCTGAGGTGGGAAGATTGCTTGAACCTAGGAGGTTGAGGCTATAAGCGAGCTATGATTGCACCCCTGTACTGCAGCCTAGTCAAAAGAGCAAGACCCTGTCTCAAAAAAAAAAAAAAAAAAAAAAACCTACCATAAAAAATAGTGAAGAGAGGATGAGCTTTTTGGTGTTAGGCAGTTTGTGGTTCTGATCTCAGCTCTGCTACTCCCTGGCTATGTGGCCATGAGCACATGACTTTAGCTTTCTGAGAGTCTTCCCTAATCTGTCACAATCAGGAAAGGACTTCTTCCTATCCTGCAGGGTTGTCATGAGAATCAGAGTGGTCCCATTGGGATTTGTGATCTTCTATTGACCTCCCACATTCTTATGGGAGGTGCAAGAGGCAAGAATAGTAAGGGTCCGGACTTACCAGGCTATCTGGTGTCTGATGTCTATTGGGCATCATCGTGGTCCCATACTGTCATTAAGACGTGCTATCTAATTAGTATTCATTTGATCATGTGGACTGTCTAAAATGGCCAATTGATTTTTTTTGAAAAATTTAGAACAAGGAGACTTAAAAAAGACAGGACATTTTTAAGTTTTTATTACCCTTTTTATCTTTTTCTAGTTCTTCTTCTTGTGTTTGTTTTTTTTAATCTGTCAGTAGGTAACCTGGGCCACCAAATTTTCTTTAAGTGATGATTGAATTTGACTTAGTTTTAAATATTTACCAAATAATGATGATCGCCTTATTGCCCTAAGTGATGTTTTAATTCATTATCAATGCTAAATATGACCTTATGCTTGACGTTCTGATGGTATATCAGGAAACTATGGTCCTGCTCTTTGTAATATGAGCCATTAAAGTTATGCCGTCCCCTTTAATGTGCTGATAGAGTGAAGTAGGAAGTGGTTGGTTAGCAAATGTTCATTAAGAAAAGGAGTGATTTATTAGCTAAGGTGTTTTTAAAATACATCGTGTACCAAAATGTATCTGATAAAACATCAAATTTCAGTGCTGAAGGAACCTTGGAGAAGCTCCTATGCAACTCTTATTTTTAATGAGAAATGTGACTACAGAAAGGCCAAGTAACTTTCCTAGGTCACAAACCAGGGTAGTCCAGGCTGTTTGTTTCCATGTTCCTTTTAGAAAATGGTAATTGATCAGAAGGACACCCTGCCTTCATGTCCACAGGTGCCACCACTCACCACCCAACTGTATTTTACAAGTTTACCATTTTGCTCTGTGCAAGTGTTGTCAGTTGTGAATTATGATGATAATTGAACAGGTCTGCATACGTTTGTAATATTTGCTAAGTTGATTTTATAAACTGCAAGAAGTCATTCTGCACTTGTTTCATAATTAGTTAATAAAGTGAAGCCATTTTAAGATCCCCAGTATAGAACATCTCATTACACCAAGACATCTGCTGTTATCCATGAAACTGACACTATATCCGAATGTGAGTCTGAGTCCTGATAACATTATCAGTCTCTACTTTCTTACTCGGCTCAGATTATACTTATTGATCTAATATTTAATTTTATTGTCTATAGGTATTTTATGGCAATGTCCTCAAATTCATCTTGAAAGCAGGGGTATAAAAATTAATAGAAGATGGCATTGTAGTCATAGTAAAAATATTTAATAAAGATAATAAAATTATTTTATTTTCTTTCATATTTTTAGTTTTACAAAATTCATACATGTTAGAATCAGATTTTAAATATAAGTGGTTAATATCTTGTTTTTTATATAATTAACTACTTTAGTCCTACTTTAACATTTTTATTTTTTTAAAAAGTGGTAGCAGCTGGGCACGGTGGCTCACACCTGTAATCCCAGCACTTTGGGAGACCGAGGCGTGCGGATCATGAGGTCAGGAGATTGAGACCATCCTGGCTAACATGGTGAATCCCCGTCTCTACTAAAAATACAAATAAATAGATAAATAAAATAAAATTAGCCAGGCATTGTGGCGGGCACCTGTAGTCTCAGCTACTTGGGAGGCTGAGGCAGGAGAATGACATGAACCCGGGAGGCGGAGCTTGCAGTGAGCCAAGATTGCGCCACTGCACTCCAGCCTGAGCGACAGAGTGGGACTCCGTCTCCAAAAAAAAAAAAAAAAAAGTGTTAAACACAAATCGAAACAGAGAACACGTGTGTTACAGAAGGACCACTTTAAATAAGATTTTCCAAGTGGTCAGAACAGGCCTGCCTGATTTTACAGACTGATTTCTGTTTATCAAAGTTTTCCTGTGTCTATGTTAAAGAATAAATTCCATTAAAAAATCTATATATAATTTGGGGGAAAAAATTAAGAAGTGAACTCACCTACACAAAGAAGAATTCCTGACAAGAGTGGGAGCCTATTTGCATCTGGGTTGGGCCCATGCAAATACAAGCTGGCATCTTAACAAGTGCATTTATCTTTGACAACTGACTACAGGACTTACACAGACTTTGGGTATAAGCATTCCTTTTCACAAGCTTAGGAAAGCATTTTGTGGCTCATTTGAGATGCAGTTGGCTATGTAGAGGCACTTCTTTCAGGGAAGATATATTTGGATTTGAATTTTAAAGGATGGTGAATATTTTGGCAGAGGTAAGGAATGGGGCAATTTTAAGGGAAGGAAATATCCAGGATATAGGCATAATTGTCTCATAGGGCTGTCCATGTGACCAGTTGTAGTGCTGTGGATTGTAAGACTTGGGGCAGACACTGATAAGTGGATAGACTGTGAAGGAAAGGTGTGATAGGTGTATTGATGGAGGGGAAATGCAGGGACCTGGAGGACACTTCCTGCGACTGGGAGGTGGTGGTGGGGAGATAGTGATGTACAAATTTTGACCTGAGAAATGATGGGGAGTTATACAGAAACAAAAAGGAGGAAAGAGAGGGAAGGAAGAGTATGTGCAAAGGCCAGTTGCAAGAGCTAGCAGGTAGAGGAACTGGGAGAATGTCAGTGGAAGAAATTGAATACCTTTTACTATTATGCTGTAGGATAGGTGCCTGAGGGTTGTGTAAGTAGCACTGTCTAGTACCTAGGTAGATAGATCAGGAAACCAGTAAAGAGGTCTAAACTGGACATGGAGATTCAGAAGTCAGCAGCACACAGAGGATAACTGGAGCCATGGGAATGGAGCCAAAACCCAGGCAGAAGGTGGAAGTGACCTCAGAAAGGGAAGATCCAGAGCAGTCTGTTGCCTGGGGGATGAGGAAGTGGAGATGGAGGAGATGTGGAACATTCTTTCAAGAAGTTTGGCTGTGAAAGTGGAAGGAAAAAGACTGTAGCTAGACGGGGGAATCTGGGTTCAAGGGAATTTTTTCTTTTAAGATGAGGAAGAATTTGGAGCATATTTAAATGCTGAAGAGAAAGAGCTGGGGAAGTGGGGTTGGCTGGAGATTAAAGGAGAGGGGTGGTTGAGAGGCATGAAGGTCCAGAGCATAAGGGGGCACAAGGATAGTAGATCAGGGGCCCCTCTTGGAGTTCAGCCCACAGGTGGAGGAGGAGCTGGGTGAATGTGGGCAAGAGTGTGAGTCCATGGGCAGAGGTTGAGGGGAGTCTCATTGAATGGGTTCTGTTTCTTGTGAAGTCTGCAGTCAATCTATCTGCTCAAAGTCAGGGAGGAGTTGATGGGCTGGAGGTTTTCCTTTAGGAGGTTTGAAGTAGCCACTGTGGATGGAAGGAAAAGAGCAGTCTCAGGAAGCAGAGTGGTCACTGTGCAGAGGGCTTTGTCTTCTCCCTGATTATAGCCAGGGCCAGCCGCAGACCCTAGAATAGTATTGAATCAGTAACTTTGTTCATAATGATAACTAACTTCCCAGTAGCTTAAATCTTGATTATAGTTGGTCAAGTGGATTTTGAGAATTAAAAGAAAAACAACTTCCAAAAGTACTTTTTATTTTAAAATTTGTGTTATTAATAGTCATTTAAAACGTTTTGTTAAAAAGTATACTTCTTCAAATGAAGATGTATGAATTCTCTTGCTGGTTGGTTGGTTTTAGACGCTCATGGTGGCTTGGATCCGAGCAAACCTCTGTGTGTACATTTCTCGAGAGCTCTGGGATGACTTTCTTGGTGTGCTGTCCTCCCTCACGGAATGGGAGGAACTTATAAACGAGTGGGCCAACATTATGGACTCCTTGACAGCAGTGCTTGCAAGAACCGTTTATGGAGTTGAGATGACAAACCTACCTCTGGATAAATTAAGTGAACAAAAGGAAAAGAAGCAACGAGGCAAAGGTATTTCTACTTTTCCAGGTTAACACCAGATGTCTAGGTCGGGGGACGAGTGTGTATTTGTATGACTAAGCAATTAATGCATGAGATTTTATAATGAACTGAACCAGCTACACAGTGTCTTCTTAATAGTGGCATTAATTCATGTCTCATATCATTCTGTTCCCTTAATGAGATGGTGAATTTCTGAGGAGGCTATGCAAAAAGGAAGATGCAAGGAAGGTAGTAGTAATAGTAGTGATAACTAACAGTAATAATAATGGCTATTACATTGTACATATTATCTCTTTTTGCCT
This sequence comes from Papio anubis, assembly GCF_008728515.1. Classification (NCBI taxonomy): domain Eukaryota; kingdom Metazoa; phylum Chordata; class Mammalia; order Primates; family Cercopithecidae; genus Papio; species Papio anubis. The sequence continues at coordinate 37,810,746 of NC_044991.1, forward strand.
TCATAATAACCTAGTGAACTATAGATACTTGTATAATCCCCATATCACAGACAAATAAACTGAAGTATGAGACTTTGCAGAGATGTCCAATCCTTTGGCTTCCCCAGGCCACATTGGAAGAATTATCTTGGAGCACACATAAAATACACTAAAACTAACGATAGCTTATGAGCTAAAACAAACAAACAAAAAATAGCAAAAAAAAAAAAAATTCTCATAATGTTTTAAGAAAGTTTACACATTTGTGTTGGACTGTACTCAAAGCCATTCTTGGCTGCGTGTGGCCCATGGGTTGGGCCACGGGTTAGTCAAGGTTGCCTTGCAGTGATTGACTCATCTGAGCCCACATAGTTAAGAAGTGGTTAGAAAATCAAAGCTGGATAAATACAACTCAAGATGTCATACAATTAAGATGCATTCTACAGCCTCTCTAGGAAACATGGAGAAATTCTGAATGCCTCAGATGGGAGCTATTTTGGCTTTGTTGTATTTCTGGGTAAAAATTGTTTTGGGACTGAGAACCTCAAATGAAAGTGATGTTTTCAAGGTAGAAAACATCAGTGGTAGTTTCTGTTAGGAATGACAATTTGGCATCCGCTTGTCTTAATTACCATTCTTAAGGATGTGGCATGGTCCTTAGATTAATTCACTTGTACTACACCATACTCTGTAAAGATTTGAGGCCGGGCACAGTGGCTCAAGCCTGTAATCCCAGCACTTTGGGAGGCCGAGACGGGCAGCTCACGAGGTCAGGAGATTGAGACCATCCTGGCTAACATGGTGCAACCCTGTCTCTACTAAAAACTACAAAAAACTAGCTGGGCGAGGTGGCGGGCGCCTGTAGTCCCAGCTACTCGGGAGGCTGAGGCAGGAGAATGGCGTAAACCCGGGAGGCAGAGCTTGCAGTGAGCTGAGATCCGGCCACTGTACTCCAGCCTGGGTGACAGAGCAAGACTCCGTCTCAAAAAAAAAAGAAGATTTGAGGCAGCTCATAAAAAGGCATATAGTACAGTAGATCAAATACAAATAGGATCAAAATGAGTGGGGTTGCAGGGAACTGCCGTTGTGACTAAAATGCCAAAATACATGCCATAGAGTCTCATGGACTTGCTGGGGAGATGGAAAAGTCAAACATTGGATTTGATTTTGGTCTTTGCAGGGTTACATCAAATCAGGAATCACAGAGCACATAGGGTAAAAACAATTCAATCACTTAGGTGATGCTTAGCTTTATTAGGTCCTCCTGAGACTTGGGAGGAAGTTTTCCTTCAAAGCCCCATAAAGGGTACACATTGCTTATTGTGTAGACTACCCCTTTAATAATACCAGCCTTATTATAGATTGTATCAGTGTGCTTTTGCCATGTGACAAATCACCCCAAAACTTACGGCTTAAAATAACAACCACTTATTTATCTTGATTTGATGAGTTGGCAATTTGGGTTGGACTCAGCCAGTCAGTTCTTCTGCTGGTCTTTGCTTCTGTGTTTGCAGTCAGCCAGGCTGTGAAGTAGTCAGCTAGGCAGCTCTACTTTTAGGGGTTGGCTGGCTGTAAGGGGGGGCAATGAGGTGTGACTGGGCCACGTGTTTCAGCAGCCAGAGGCTAGCTCAGGCTTGTTCACCAAGTGGCTTAGAGTTTCAGGAGCAGCAAGAGGGCAAGCTCAAATTTTCAAGTGCATTTCAAGTCTCTGCTTATTCAGTTTTGCTACCAAAGTAAGTCACATGATGAAGCCTAATGTCAATATGGGAGAGAACAACAGAGGATATGGATACAGGGAGGTGTGAACCAGTTACGGTGGCTAGTAAACCATATACATGTGTAATAAATGTGATGGATTCTTATAATATCTTCATTGAAATCTGAGAATGGCTTGCCAAAGCACTAATTAATAAAAGCAAGTTAGTAAGAAGCCAAAATAAAGTAGTTGAAGTACATGGCAATCCAGTGGAACAGTTTAATCCCAATGTAGATGTAGACTGTCTAATGCAATGATTTTCTAACATTTTTTAACAGATCCGTTTTTCTCCCCAGTTGAAGGTATACATAACCCTTTTCTAAAGAAATAGACTGGAGATTTGGGATTCAAGTAGGAGCAGGGAGCCAAGAACCTGGGTCCTTGGCCTCCATCTAGTCCTCTCTAACAGCTCTGAGGACCTCTGTGTAAACCCAGGGCCTGAGAGGACCCAGATACTTCCAACTAGGAACTTGGCTCCCTAAGACAGTGGTTCTCAGCCCAGAAGAGAACTTACCTGGCTAAGAATACCTTTCAGGCTAGAGAAGGAGAGCTGAAATAGGAGATAAGGACCTGCCTTCAATTGTAATCCATGCACGAGTGCACGTTTGTGCATGCGCGCGCGCACACACAACGCACACCTGCCATTCTGCAAGATTCTCTTCCTACCCACAGATTCATCTGAAGAGATAGACTTGTCTTGGGAAGGCAAACAACTTCAAAAACACTGTTTTCAAAATATACTGAACAAATTATTAAATTAATGACCATGACTAATATTTCTGATTTATGTTGGTTTATTCTAAAAACGATTTAAATATTTATTGTAGAAACACTTGCCTTCTAAGGGCTAGACTACTAGAAACAAAAAACACAGGCAGAGGAAACTGGGTGTGGAAACATGCCACAGGTGGCAGCCACTGGCCACATCATACCTGTGCAGAAATCTCTCAGTCTGCCATTCTCTTTCCTCCTCTATTTCTTTTGGCCCATAGTCTCTCATTGAAATAATTAACCAGAACAATATGAGAAAAAAGAAAAGTTGAATCTCAGACTACAATGTTTTATTGTTTTGGACCTTTGCTAAAATAGGATTTTGTATTATTTATAGATTTTCATTATCCTGCCCATTTAACTGAATCCACATTAGAGTTTATAGGCATGGATTGCCCTGGGGATTTGTGGAGGGGTTGGTGTCTACAGGATGCAGTACTATTCAAACATCAGGATCTCTGAGGTTTTGGCTTATAAGCAGTGGTTTTTGGAGTGTCCTGGGAACAGTAGTATAACTTCATTTGATATTGTTCTTGTATTGAGAAAGGTTTATTAATACATTCTTTTGTATGCTGGAGTGAGTACTATGAAGATATGATAATATTCCTAAGACTGTTTTATATTCTTGAAAATATTTTGGCAACAAGAATTCTTAAATTAGTGACATGTGAACAACTTCCTAAATTGCAGTGTAAGAAAGTGGTACTTAATTTGTGACAAGAAAACCTGCTGATTATATATAGTTGTGTGTACACCATTTGCTGAGCAACACAAGCTGCAAAATGAATAATAATGAGTTCAGCCTTTAGATTATTTTTCTTGTCCTTTATCAGGCTGTGTTCTAGATCCTCAGAAAGGAACCACTGTGGGGAGATCCTTTTCTCTCAGCTGGCGGAGCCACCCAGATGTGACCGAACCGATGCGATTTAGGAGTGCCACCACGTCTGGAGCACCGGGAGTGGAAAAGGCGAGAAATATTGTTCGCCAAAAAGCAACTGGTAAACATTTATTTAAATGCTTCTCAAAAATATAGTTGTTATCTAAAATGAATTTATAGGCATAAGGTGTGTTAAAAATTCTACTCAAAATTTAAATATTAGACCTTATATTAAATGAAATGTCTACATCTTTTTAGCTTTCTGCTGTGGTTACTTTTCAAATCACAGTTTTCAGTTACTTATTTCTAAATCCTCCATTGTGAAAAAGAACTTGAGATGTTAATGTTGAGAGAGATATTTGTACGAAATAGAGAAAATAGAGGTTTTGTTTGAACCTTGAAGAAAATAGATTGTTAATAAATACACCAGTAGTTGCATTATTGTCAGTGTTAAACCATGTTAATCTTTAGAGTGTGGCAACCTGTTTCAGCAAAGAAAAGGAGAATTATACACTTTGGTTTTCAGGACTGGATAGACATTTTCATTTTTTGCTCCTTTGGAAAATTGAGCCTTTTCATGTCTGTGTATGTTATCTTTGCAGCCTATTTCCATTAGCAACTTGACCAACAACCCCCAGTTAATTGGACTACTTTGCTACATTTTACTCTTTTTTTCTTTTTTTGTTTTTTGAGACAGATTCTTGCTCCAGGCTGGAGTGTAGTGGTGCAATCTCAGCTCACTGCAACTTCTGCTTTCTGGGTTCCAGCAATTCTCCTGCCTCAGCCTCCTGAGTAGCTGAGATTACAGGCGCCCCACCATGCCCAGCAAATTTTTGTATTTTTAGTAGAAACAGGGTTTCACCATGTTGGTCAGGCTGGTCTCAAACTCCTGACCTCGTGATCCGCCCGCCTCGGCCTCCCAAAATGCTGGGATTACAGGCGTGAGCCACTGTGCCCAGCCTACATTTTACTCTTAAAACAAAAAGTGAACTCTTTAAAAAGAAGCTTGTATATGGCATTTAATAAGAATAAACAAAGCCACCTCCTCCCCAGTGGCTTTGAGCCTGTAACTTAGGTTTAAGACAATTGTAATTGATAATTTAGCATGTTGACTTCAGAAAGTCGCAAGATCCTCTGGCCATAAAACAAAGATTCATTAAGGCTCAACATATTCTATAGTGCTTAGTAAAGGCTTAATACAGATAGTTTAGAATCCTGTTGGAGTTTTTATGAAAATATATTCCACCTTAACTGTAACTCTCTCATACTTTTTTGCTGTAGCATTTGCTGGAAATTATCACCTTATTTACATGCACGGCCTCTTCTGCTTCTTCCTTCTTTCTGTCATTCTCTCCCCTGAGGAGAGACCCAATTCATTTTTAGCAGGCAACTTTTGAGGATGCTCATTCACTGATTTCCTTTCTCATTCCAATTCCTAAAAACTATTTGCTTTTATCATTGGATTCTTTGTGGTTTTTTTTTTTTTTTTTTTTTGAATCGGAGTCTCATGCTGTCGCTTAGGCTGAAGTGCAATGGTGTGATCTCAGCTTACTGCAACCTCCGCCTCCCAGGTTCAAGCGAGTCTCCTGCCTCAGCCTCCTGAGTAGCTGGTACTACAGGTGCGCACCACCATGCTCAGCTAATTTTTGTATTTTTAGTAGAGAAGGGGTTTCACCATGTCGGTCAGGCTGGTCTCGAACTCCTGACCTCAGGTGATTCACCCGCCTCGGCCTTCCAAAGTGTTAGGATTAACGGGCGTGAGCCACTGCACCCAGCCTACTGGGAATTCGAGTAGGCAAAGGGTAGGAGAAAGGGCAGTAGGGTAAAAAGTTTGTTTCAGTTTTTACAAATGTGTCACTATCATTTGTAGTTCCATTTCGTTAATGTTAACTGATATCATACAAAAATAGTAAAGCAGCAAGTGAATCTTTGTTTTTGTTTTAGAATAAAACTGATTTTACAGATTGTGGTTTTACATATATGAAGCACGTTTTCCTCCTGTGTTCATTCAATTCCTCCAATGTTTATTTGACTAGCAGTATATAGAAAACATAAGAATACCGTGAAGTAGACACTAAAGATGTATGGATTTAATAAACATGAAATGTGACATAAAAGGATGGGTTTCTTGGAGATTTTACCTTTTCCTCAAATATCAAATCTTTTAATGTTCAACTTGACTTTTATGTGTTCTTGAGCTTTTTGGTTATTTAATTTACTAAATGATTTGCTTTTGAATACAGTCAGCTCTCAGCAAACCAACTTCTGAATGAAGGCCAGATATTCCCTCTCTCACCATGGTCTTTTTGTATTTGTCCTTTAGGAAAGAAAAACTGATTATAATGTCTGTCCAAGCAAATAACCTGAATGTGAATCTGATACACAGCAGAAAGAAGGAAAGGCTAAACATATAAAGCATTTCAAAATAAAATTATTTGTGGATTGCCCATTGTCCTATGTCATGAGAATGACTGACTGAAAGTTGGCTGTATTTAGAGACAACAATTAAATACTATACTTTGTACTGACTTCCTTTAAAGTTTAAAATGACCTCCTTTAAATGTTTAAAGAGAGCCCAGAAAAGTAATGATAATAAATTGAAAGGTCCTATTGTTCTTCTGACATAATTATTACTTTATCTCTCCTGGAAGCTAAGCGAAGCCAGTCTATCAGCAACTGTGTCCACCTTTCTGAGGCTTTGCCTGCCACTAAAAGCGTCCCGCTCCTCCTTCACACCGTGAGCGCTCTCTTACCTGGTCTCTCTTACTCTTCTTGCTCTCACAGGCTGTCAGGTACTGTAACACTGTCTCATGTGTTCATCACTGTTCCCGGGCTTCTCCGGCTTGCCTCTGGGACTTGCTTCCTTTGTTAATATCCCCACATGACACACGTGCCTCACCATTACAGTAGTGTTAAATTGCAATGAATACTAGTAATTACTTTTGTGTAGTTAGATGCTTGGTGGCAATTAGATAGTCAAGAAAAATATCTGTAACTTTGGTCTTGGCAATAACAATTAAAGAGGATAGAAGGGTTTTTAAGTCCATAGCTATTTAATAGGGGGAAATGTGATGCCTGCCTTAGTGTGTCTTCTATACAGTACCCATAGAAAGTAAGGGGATTTTCATAAAAGTTTTGAACATGTCAGTATTAGAATGCTTGCTATGCTTTCCAAAAAATGAATAAACTAGAAAAATGTATGTAGGCGGGATCTACTTGGAGTTAATAAATCATATATGTGAAGTAATGACCAGTTATGTGGATTCATATGGACTATTGAAATTTGAGTGAAAAAGGACCAGTGCCAAAAAGCAGTAATTTCCAAAACAAAGAAACGTTGTTCTTGTACTTCAGCCAATTAAAATTGAATTTAGCCATGTGTGATTTACACACAGTACCTTTTTTATTACGACATCATACCACCAAAAGTCATTTTTGGCCTAGTTACTTCAACAGAAGAATTTACCTTTCTCTATATTGAATAATTAGGTCTATGTCTATTTATTTTTCAGTGATTCTAGGATGAACTGAATCTTCTTCCTTAAAAGAGAAAGATCATTTTCATGATCTTTTTTTGTTTTCAGAAATCTGGCATTGTAGATTAGTATTTTTTGTTGTTGTTGTTTTTGATTTTTTTGAGACAGAATCTCTCTCTGTCACCCAGTCTAGAGTACAGTGGCGCAATCTCGGCTCACTGCAACCTCTGCCTCCCGGGTTCAAGCAGTTCTTCCGCCTCAGCCTCCCGAATAGCTGGGACTACAGGTGTGTGCCACCACACCTGGCTAATTTTTGTGTTTTTAGTAGAGATGAGGTTTCACCATGTTGGCCAGGCAGGTCTTGAACTCCTGACCTCGTGACCCACCCGCCTCAGCCTCCTAAAGATTCGTATTTTTTTTTTTTTAACACTGGAGATAACCTAATTGTGGCTTTCTGTAATACTAAATTATGTCATACCGTGTTTTAGCAAAGCAAAATGAAAGCTTAAGTTCTCTGATGGCTATGTAAATACCATATTACTTTATAGAATTTAGGGGAAGAAGTTTTACCAAGAGTGAGGACTATAATGTTTCTTAGAAAACTCTTTTTCTCCAGTAACTATTAAAGGAGAAAAACAGTAAGAATGGTACATGGGAAAATGGTCACTAGTCAATTAAATTACTGTTGAGTTTTAACTGCCCGATTATTTGGTTTTCAAAAAAAAGCTATTGTTTAGAGATGATTAATAAAGTATTTAAAATCATTGTACCCCCTGTTTGGCTAATATACACCCCAAATGAATTTTTTCATGTTGATAAGTTTTCTCATGTAACAGTCCATTTTTTTCTATATTTTGTTTCTCTTAAGTTTTTCCCTAGTTTGTCCAGAACATGTTCCCACAAGAAATCTCTTCCAATTAGTGATTTAATTTTGGAAGCTTTTGTTCTCATTCAATATTACATTTTATTTTACTAAGACTCTTGGTTCCTGTATATATGTATACAGTTCCAAATGAATGAAGTTAAATGTGATTTAGAGCAGTGGTTCTCAATTGGGGACAATTTCAACAATGCCAGGAGACATTTTTAATTGTTACACGTGGGACAGTGCTAGTGGCAGCTTGTGGGTGGAAGTCAGGAATGCTGCTGAATAGCTTGCAATGCACAGGACAGCTCCCAAATGAAGAATTGTCTGGTCCAAAATACCAGCAGTGCCGAGGCTGAGAAATCCTAACTTAGAGTGAAATCAAGTGGCCTGGACTTGGTCTGAGTTTTCCTGCCTTTGCCATCTTTGTTCTTGATTTTGTAGCACAAAGGGTAAAAGAACTTCAGAGTACAGTGACTTTGAGAACAACCTGCCATTCTCTTTTTCACCTGACAACTATGATAGTGAGCTTCTTAGCCTGAGGCCATTGGTTCTTTACTACTTAAAATGATGCCATTGTCCTTTATGACTGTCCTATCCAGAGACTGACCCAAGGGCAGATTGTATATTCTCCGCTGGTTGGCACGTTAGAGTATTGAATTTGCCCTCCAATTTAAATCCTAGTGTGTAGGCATACCCCATCAACCTACTGCTAGATAATGTAACGCTTAATTTTACTTTCTGGCCACAAGTTCTTTACCCTATCAATGATTGCTAATTTTGTTTACATTTAACTTTTTTTGTTTTTGTTTCTAATCTATATGACTAGTCAACCCACCAAAATTGTTTTAATAATATAAACAATAGACAATTACTTACTTTTAGCTATGATTGTATCATTTTCTGATCTTTTTGGGACTGTATTTGGCAGCAGCAGCAGAATTTTGGGTGGGTTGTTTGTATTCAGGGAGGAAGAAGTGATGTTTGTATTTTGGAGTCACAACCAACTGTTTCCATTAACATGAACAGCTACATAAAGAAATACAGTTGGGGAGGTAGGACTGGCACTTTTTGTGATTTCCTTTCCCCCCACCCCTTGGTGAGAACAGTTCTTTCCAGCTGTTCTATAATTTTTTTTTTTTGAGATGGAGTCTTGCTCTGTACCTCAGGCTGGAGTGCAGTGGTGTGATGTTGGCCCACTGCACCCTCCACCTCCTGGGTCCTGGTTCAAGCATTTCTCCTGCTTCAGCCTCCCAAGTAGCTGGGATTATGGGCACGCCATGCACAGCTAACTTTTTGTATTTTTAGTAGAGATAGGGTTTCACCATGTTGACCAGGCTGGTCTTGAACTCCTAACCTCGTGATCTGCCCGCCTCGGCCTCCCAAAGTGCTGGGATTACAGGCGTGAGCCACCACGTTCTGTCTGTTCTACAGTTTTAACTGCTTTTTAGGTTGAAACGTTTATCCATCTGTAGCACTTAATAGGCCATACAGATGGTAGATGTTATTTTTCTTTTAGGAATATTGTAATAGTAGTAATGAGAGTACTGTAATGAGAGTAATGTAATCAACAATCTCCCCTTATTCTAATAAAACATACTGGAATGGTATGGCAAACCTTGCCTCGCTCCTTCTGCATCTGGTTTGTGTGCTTCTAGGAAGTGCTTTGTTGTCAGGACCTGGTCTGATTTACCCATGGGAAGTTTGATCTTGTGGGAAGCTTCAAGATGCTGAGATGATATGCATTTCCTGTGCTTTTTATAGGATCAGATTGGTATCATTCATGGTGTTTTCAAAATTAGGAAATTATATTTATTTTGCTTATGCAACCTTGTACAAGGGATAAATGGAACTCAGAATTTTGGTTATTGAAGAATGAGCCTCACTGCACTTACTAAATGTAAGACTGATTAATGAAGCCTTAAAAAGTGAGTGAAATTGCTATGAAAAATAGTTAGAGATCTGCAAAAAAATAGAAGTTACTGAAGAGCTTACACACTTAATTTAATTTGATCGCACTGCCTTTCTCAGTGAAAAAACCCTGAAATTTAGTAATCCTTATTTGATCGTTTTCAGGTGATTTGAATGGAACTTTAGAAAGTGATAGTTTAGGCCGGGCGCAGTGGCTCATGCCTGTAATCCCAACACTTTGGGAGGCCCAGGCAGGCGGATCATGAGGTCAGGAGATCAAGACCATCTTGGCTAACATGGTGAAACCCCATCTCTACTAAAAATACAAAAAATTAGCCGGGCATGTGCCTGTAGTCCCAGCTGCTCGGGAGGCTGAGGCAGGAGAATGCTATGAACTCAGGAGACGGAGCTTGCAGTGAGCTGAGATCACGCCGCTGCACTCCAGCCTGGGCGACAGAGCGAGACTCCATCTCAAAAAAAAAAAAGAGTTTAATAATGGTATTGTGTAACTTACACTGTCAAGAGATGAGAAAGTTAGTGCTTTTAAAATCTGGGCAGTTGGGACTAGCTACGCTTTAGAGAGAGTACCTTATTTGGTGAATCTGAGATAGAACTTAGCTCTTTGAAGTGATTTAAACAAATTACGTGACATTCAAAAATAGATCTAGGATTTATTATGTAATTTTAATGTAACTGATAACATTCTTTCTCTATTTTAAGTATCAGATAATCCTGTCTTTTGGTATTTGCATATCACTGTTAAAATGATTTTCATTCGTTATGAAAGAGCAACTGCTAACAGCTGACCCCATAGAATGAGAGCAGCTTTAACATAAATTGCTCTTTCTTAAATAAAATGCCAGCAGAGGGAGCCCAAGAACTATTTAAAAAGGAAAAATAGTATAAAGAAAATGTTTCTGTCATTCATGTGTTCATTTATACAAAACATGTATTTAATATAAAGTATGAGAAAATCCCAATAAATATACCATTACAAATCAGGAAATTGGGTTTAAATTGTGGGATAAGGAGAATTGAAGACTCTCTTTTTACAGTGTCTCAATTGATAGTCAACTACAGGAGTAGCTCAGGGCACCTACAACACAACAGCACACTGAAGCATCACGGCTCTCCCCTTCCTTCCCACTCAATCAGGAGTGCTCCCGCCCTGCCACTGACTGCTATTCCTAAAGGCTTGGACTTTCTCCATCTGATAAATCCCTCCTGACAGTTTTATAAAAACAAAGCCTTAAAAGCTGCACTAGGCCAGCCTGTTGGGAAGGCAGACCAGCTGGTGGTGGCAGGCTCTTCATCCGTCTGCTGCGTTGAGGACCAGTGGGGACACTCTAATTTGGAAGCAATAGTGCTGTGGCTATATTTCATCCCACCAGATGGCGATGTTCTTTATCTTTAGGCAGATGCTGCCAGTGTTGGCTCAGCCCTTATTTGCTCCTGCTCATAGCCCAGAAACCAACATCTATCCGTTTTTGGCATCAGGCTTCAGAGACTAACTCTTCCCACTATCCATAAAAAATGGCATTTGCCAATTATATTTTAGAAAGTTAGGAAGCTCTTGGGCTCCCCCTACTGATACTGGATTAACCAGTAGATTCATTAACAAATATAAACTCTTCCCAGAAGGTTTCGACATCCTGCATAATTAGAATAAACAATTAGAGAAGACAGCCGGAAGGGCTGCCCCTATGGTGTTATTTGCCTTCTGTTGCTGAAGGCTGAAGAGGCTAGAAATAGATCTGTGAGAAGGACGTAGTCTATACTTTGGGATGTGTAGGTAGATTAAAAATTTGCACATACGCTTTGTGTTTCTCTATAGAAAAATGAACAGTACTTGGCTGTTCAAAAGAAGAGGAAGGCAAAGACAACCTGGGAAACATGAGGCTTTAACGTATCTGTCTTTTCTTGCTACGTTAGCCTATCTTTGCTTGTACTCCAAACACAGTTTCCCACCAGCATCTCAAGTTAGACTATGGGCTGGGCACCATGGCCTATGCCTGTAATCCCAGCACTTTGGAAGGCTGAGGTGGGTAGACTGCTTGAGACCAGCCTAGGCAACATGGCAAAACCCCGTCTCTGAAAAGACAAAAATTTTTTGGGTATAGTGGCGTGCACCTGAACTCCCAGGTATTCAGGAGGGTGAGGTGTGAGGATCAGTTGAGCCAGAGGAGGTCCAGTGTGCAGTGAGCTGTGATCACACCACTGCACTCTAGCCTGGCAACAGAGCAAGGCACTGTCTTTAAAAAAAAAAGTAAATTGATAAATTTTTGTAAGTGAAGGAACACACAAATTTCATAGTTTTGAGGTCTTGTAACCATATCAACATACTATAAAATGCGTTTTCATTTGGATAGAAACAATAAAACAGAAACCCTTTGTTGAAATTGTCTGTATTAAATTTAGAATCTTCCTACATACTTCTTGTTTAAGATGAGCCATCAGTTTGCCTTATGACTTAGATTAAAGGATTATACAGAGGGTGGCCAATTGGCAGTGAGTTTCCATTTCAGGTGACAAACCAGGTGACCCAGCCAGTTAAGATAATACAGGATGAGTTTTGATCATTCTCTTCTTAGTAGTAGTAATGAGCAGATGAAATTTTGGAAAAGACTTTATTCTAGTTATGTGGGTGTAAACTTTTATGACCACGTCAGTGAGTGTGGAATCTAGTGAGAAACAGAGCTATGGGGCTTACATGCAGGGCCAGGGAGCAAGTCCTGTAGGGGATATTCCCAGGGCAGCACGGCAAGGAGGGATGAGGGAGCAGGTTTGCCTTTATCATAGGGGAGTGAACAGCAGGAAGAAGAGAGTAGTAGCAGGTGCCAGCTGGGTTAGTACTACTGGAGACTAAAGTGAGCTAGAGTACTTTGCAAGCGGATCAGTATGTCCTGTGAGATCAAGGAAAGCCCATATTCACCCTGACTAGCATGTTTGACAACTCTCTAATAAGAGAGGGCTTTGTTGGGTTTTAAGAGGAGTGGCACAGCCAGATCTTTATTTTAGAGGGACCATGTAGAGGATAAATATGAAGGTGGTAAGAAGAGGGGGACAGTGATTAGTGATTAGTTAGCAGACTGTTACAACAACCTATGTAAAAGGTGGTGCAACCCTGAAGCTGTGACTCTAGACAGAGAGGGTGGGGTGATAATTCCAGTGCCTTGGGTGGTCTTTAGAGATTAAAGTGTACTGTGCAGTTTAGAAATGAGCTGGGGGGAACTCATTCTCTAGGGGAAACTCATTCTCTAGGGGAATATAGCTTGTAATAATACTGAGATTATCCTGGGGTCCCTACCCAGCTATGGTTTTCTATTTTATGTCTCTTACATATTGTTTTTCTACAAATACCTGTGGATCATTCTGTACTTTAGAGAATAATTCAACATTGCATTTGATGAAATAAGCCATTATATCACTATAGCATTTTATTTTGGACAGTTGGGCACTTACCTGTTAAAAAGGAATAATGCAGTAGAAATTTCCACGTTTCCTTTCATCTTCCTTTAGGGTGTGTGTGTGTATGTGTGTATGTGTGTGTGGTTTTTTGTTCTTCTCAAATGTACGTTATTCATTCTGTGCATCTCCTAGATCTCTCTTTCCTTGGCATGCCTGGCCCTGAAATTCCAAATGACTTTTACAGTTCTTAACTTATTATTGTGGCTTTTTTCCTTTACTTTGATTGAAAAATAAACGACCTTATAGAACTTAAGTGGAAAATGTATTCTTGGAGTAGAATATTAGGGGTTAGTAAGTGTAGGAAACTTGACGGTATAAATGCAGATTATCTGACTATAAATTATTTGTGAAAAGCATTTGAAACTTTATTTTTTAAATTGGTTAAGTGGTGAATGTGTTTTTAAAATCTTGAACTGTAACCTTGCATGTTTTGTGTTAATGCTAACAGAAGTAGAGGAGTGTCAACAGTCAGAAAATGCATCTGCAGCCGGATCTGTCTATCTCACGGTGGGACAGCAGCAGCAGGTCCTTCGGAGCAGTAGCACCTCCGACATCCCTGAGCCGCTGTGCTCAGATTCTTCTCAGGGTACGTGGTATATTCAGTAATTAATACAGAACTATAGATTCTGGCAGAGGAATAAAAGCTGCATATAGTATTGCTTTGTACATGTATTCTAAATATATTTGTTTCAAGGGAATTACCTTTTAAATTTGGAAGGATGTGATTTATGTCAATGAAATATTTGCACTATTTAAACATGTTTATCTAAATTATTTGTATGTATCTGTATGTAGATATATACCCACTTTTTTAAAGTTTGGCATGTTTGAGGACTAGACAGGAGTCCAAGTGGCTGGAGTAGAAGGAAGACAGAGACTGTTACAACATGAAGTCAAGTAGGGCATCAAATTAGGTATTATAGAAGGCAGAGAGGCAGGATGGGGGCAGGGACGTAGGGAAAGGGCTGTGAGAAGAGCCGTTAAAGTTGAAAATGAGAATGGAAAGCTGACCAGACTTGTGAAAAAGTTTATTAGCAGCTTACCGACTCTGCTGAGGTTGAAAATAATAATTTTTAATAGCATTAATCTACACGGTTTCACCAACAACTTGCAGCAACAACAGGGTGTGGAAAGCAAGGAGACAGATGGTTTGACCTGTAAACAGTGGATGATAGATTTGTCAGTGAAAGTGTGTGCTTAAAGTGTGTCTAGTGGACATAGTTACTTTGTTTTGGTGTCATGAATTAATTAAGAAATCAACCCTACATATCAACAAGTTATCTCATATCTTTTAATGTCAAGGTCATGCTAGTCTCATCAGATGAGTAGAGAATTATTCTCTCTTAGAAATCCTCTGGAAATAAGAAAATACAGAAAAAGCTTCAGAAAATGTATTATCTGAAAGGTTTTTGAAAGGTTTTATATAAGACTATTATTTTTTTTTCGTACATATTTGGTAGAAACTACCAGTTGCCTGGATTTTTCTTGTAGGAATGTTTTAAATTATCATTTAAATTTTAAGAAAATTTCAATTATGGAGTAGGAATAAGTTCAAGAGATCTGTTGTACAATATAGTGACTGTAATTTGTAACAGTGTATTGTATTCTTGAAAATTGCTGAGTAGTTTTAGTGTTCTCACCACAAAAAAGAATGTGATACATATTAATTAGCTTAATTTAGCCATTGCACAGTGTATACACACATTTCAAAACAACATGTTATACACATTACATTAATACAATTTTTATATGTTAAGTTAAATTTTAAAAGTTAAAATAGTTATAGGACGATTTAGATTTTCCTTTTCTTGTTTTGACTTTGATAAATTATGTTTTTCTAGAAACTTACTCATTTTTTTTTCAAATTTATTGGTCCCAGATTATTCATAAAATCCTCTTATGATCAGCTTTAGTGTTTTCAGGCTTTGTGGTGATATTCCGTTTTTTATTACTGAAACTGGTTATTTGTGCTCTCGTCAATCTTTATTCTCAAGCAATACTGAGACACCTTACTGCTCTCTTCTTCCTGTTGGTTCATCTGGCCAACACAGGCACCTTTTCTCTGAGATACCTTCCCCAAGACCCCAGGAAGGGTTTTGTTGCCCTTCCCTGTGCACACATAAATGCACTAAGTGAACCTGTTGGCCACAGTGAACAGTAATCAATCCACTCTCTTCATAGCTCTCTGTGGGCCAGAGACCAGGTCTAAAGTATGGGCTTGACCCATAGGCTGCTGTTTTGCCAGGCCCTTAATTCCTGTTTTTACATATCTTAGAATGTTTAAATTTAATAGTTACCTATATATAAAATCATTTTCCAGTTTTATTATCTGAAACATTCCTTCTACCTATTTCCGCTACCCCCCTGCCCCACCATTTCTAGGTCAAAAGGCAGAAAACACACAGAATTTGAGTTCTTCAGAGCCTCAGCCTATTCAAGAGAATAAAGGACATGTGAAGAGAGAACATGAAGGAATAACAGTAAGATATTTTCAAACCATTTCAATTTCTCATTAAAAATAAACATTAATTAGTGCTCAGTAAGTAAATTTATTGGTGGCAGTGATAATTAAAATACTTTTTCTGTTTAGACAGTTTATAGGCTCAAATGATGTTGAGATCTTTTAAGATTTTGCTTGCTTTCTATGTAAAATTACAGTCACATTACAAAAATAGGAAAAAAATTAACATGAAAATGGAGTTCAACAGCTGGTCTGTGTATGGCACTATATATTTTTAAGCAGTTACCTTTGCCTGCTAAACCTGTGTTTCAGATTCCCCATTCCTGATATCAGTTTAGGTAGCCTCCACCTGACATGAGTTACTAGAATCAGTGAGTATTCACAAAGATGTTAGGTTTCTTTAAAAAAATAAAATAAAATGGCATTTATGTAAATATGTATAAAGTATAAAGAAGAAAATTAAAACATAAGCCCATAACTCATTCATGTAGATAACCCCTATTCATTTTTTTTTTTAATGTAGCATATATTCTTTGAAAAGTCAAACATCACAGAAAGATACACAATAAAAAAGGGAGAGCCTCTCCTTGCTCCCCTCCCACTGGACAATAACCCATGTTAAGTTTCTTTTTTCTTTATTTTTAAAAAGGGCATGTACTGGTTTACATCTGTATATTCTGTTTTCAACAATGAAATAAATACCCAGAAACCCACCATCAGCTTCAGATCATTTTGGCTTCTACGCTCCTTTCTTGTTCCTTCTCTCTGCTGGCTCCCCTCAGAGAGTGGCCTTATCTTGGCTTTGTGTTCATTATCCCCTTTCCTTGCTCTATAGTTTTGCTATATAAGTATGTATCTCTAAACAGGATATTCTTTAGTTTTCCTTACTTTTGAATTTTTTAATAAAGTATTATTGCTTTGTTTACTCAGTTACATATTTTTAAGATTTATTCACGTTGTGCCATGTAGCAATAGTTCAAGTTTTCTGTGATGTGGTATTCCACTATAAGTAGACCACAATTTATTTTTTCATTCTCTTGTTGGTTGATGTTTAGATTGTTTCCAGCTTTTTGTTTTTGTGAAAACTGTAGCCATGTACATTCTTGTATGTGTTTCAGTATCTGCATGTTTAATGTTTTCTCTATGATGGCTATCTAGGAACAGAATTAATGAATTATATAATAAAAGAATGTTCTTTATAAGATAACCCCTGTTCTCTAAAGTGGTTGCATCACTTATATTTTAGCCAGCATTGTGTAGAGCCACCATTGATCTGCATTCTTGCCAACACGTTCTATTATCAGATTTTTTCATTTTTATTGGTCAACTGGGTGAAAATAAGATGTCTTATTTTGCGTTTCTTAGACTACTAATAAGGTTAAAAATCTTCCTATGTGTTTATTGGCCATTTTTGTTTCATCTATGAAATGCCTACTGATGTCTTTGGTTGTTTTTCTATTGTTTGTCTTTTTCTCTTTATTTATATTTACTAGTTCTTTGTACGATCTGAGTACTGATCCTATTTTGTTTATGTTTGTAGCAAATATCTTCTTCCAATATATGGTTTATATTTTTACTTTATGGTATCTTTTGATGAACAGAAGTTCTTCATTTTGATACTCTCTATTATCATTTTTATTGTTGGAGTCTTATGGAATTTTTTAAAAGTCTCAACTAGACAGGAATAAAAATATTACCTTATATTTGTAAATGTTTCAGGTTTGCTTTACAAATTTAAGTCTTTTATCCATTTGGAATTGATTCCTGTTTATGGAGGGAGGTAGGGATCCAATTTCATTTTTTTCCTGCATAGATAACTACTTGTGTCAGGTCCTATTTATTGAATTCATTTTTCTTTATTGATCTGAAATGCCACCTCTCTTTCATATATGCTATTTCCAAGATATGTAAGGCCTCCTTTTGGTGTTTATCTTGATTCTTGGTTACTTTGTCTTTCAGACAGCACAACATCTCAGTTAATGTAGTTTTCCCACCTCTGTCTCCCTTTTCCTTCTAACGGAAGTTTTTTTTCTATAATCTTTTGTCTTTCATTGTTGCTGAGAAGTCTTCTGTCCATCCGGTCCTGTCTAGTTATTGTTCCTTGCTGTTTTGTTTATTTGTTTGTCCTTTTCCTTCCATTTCACTATAGTATATTCAGGTGCAGGAATCTTTTGGGTTCATCTATTTGTTCTTTTTGGTATATGGTGTGTGCCATGCATCTGCAAGTGCTCGTCTTCTGTCATTTCTGGAAAATTCTTGGTAACATTTCTGCATATATTGTCTCATTTTTTCCTCATTGGTTCAGTGGTATCTCCACCTGTTACATGGGACGCTGGGGTTAAAAAAAAAAAAAAAGAAATGCAAATATTGCCTCTTTTATATTCTCTCTTTGCTTTCCTTCTGGAATTCTGGGTGGAAATATATTAGACTTTCCCATTCTGTCTTCCTCGTCTCTTAAATGATTTTTATATTTTCCATTCTCATTGGCTCAGTGTTTTCTGGATAATTTTATCAGCTCTGTCTTTCATCAGTTCAGTAACTGTATCTTTACTCTGTTGTTTAATACTTCCCTTGAGTTTTTTAGTTGAGCAGTTATGCCTTTTGTTTCTGACAGTTCATGTTTGTACTTTTCAAGCATATCTTGTAATTTCTAATAATCTTTTGTTGCTTGCTCGTTTTTGTGATTCCCAACTTTTATCCCTTTAAAATGTTTACAAGTTGCAATTCTGAATTTTTTATCTGATTTTCTGAAATCCTTGGGGGATCTAAACCTGATATTTGTTGTTTCTGAGACTCTTATACATGGTGATTTATTTTCTGTAGTGTTTGATGATGATTTATTATGAGTTCCTAGCTGGCTGATCTTAATCTGCAGAAAATGTGGATTTCTAAATTGATGACATTTCAACAGCATGTTTGCATTTGTGTCTTACACCACATGGGGAGTGCTACTTTAATCCTGGAGTCTTGGTCCTCTTGCCACTGGCAGTGGTACTATTGGATTTACCCTTGCAGTAGCCACATTTCACTGCCCTGGTTTCTGCTCACTTTTAAGGGTTGAAGGTAGATTTCTTGGAAGTTTCTTTTACTTCCTTTGAGCCCCAAATTGCAACTAAAGTTTTATGTAGGATCTGTTTCTATGGCTAGAGGATATATATACCCTCTAGATATATATCACTAGATACATATACCCTCTAGATATACTTTCTAGATATACACACTAGATGTATATCATTCTTCCTTAAGGCTGTATAATAATTTTTTCATATAGTGTTAATCCTCTAAATCTTCTAAATATTTTATTCATGGCCTGCTTCTTTTTTTTAGCTTAATAGTTGTTTTTTCTTTTAATTTTTTTTCCAGTTTTGCCATGGTCAGCATTTGTGGTGCATTCCTTTTTTTAACTCTACATCTTGTTCCCCCCTTAAACCTAAGGTTCAAGGCCCACAGGCAGCTGTGTCTTTTTAGAAGGTCTGCATTTCTTCTTATTTTTGTGCTTCTTCACCGGGCTTCTCTGCATGGCCTGGTATAACCAGCATCTCTTCCTGTACATAGAACTTGCTGATTACCACCCAGTACTTCCTGCCTTGAATCCTCTTCTGTCTTCCCTCTACCACTTCATGTCCATTGCCATCTTGAACAGCTCTCCTATAAAACTGAGCCAATTAAGGCAACAGTTTATTCTGTATGCCTTTCAGAGACTGTTTATTTGCATATTTTGCTTGTATACATTATAATTATTTTGTGTAATTTGTATATGTTTTGTCTCTCCAAGCAAATTATAAGTTTTTAGAGGATGCAGATTGCCTCCTGATTTTTTTTAATCCTGTGAGTTTAATACAAGGTTAAGCAATGCTCAGGAGAGTTTGTGGCACACTTAACTAGGAAGACACTGAATGAACCTTTGGAACTCTGGATGGAGTTTGTGCCTTGCCTACCAGCACACTTACCATTTGTGTGCATAACTTAATGCCTTCCTAGAGCATTCTGTTCACTATATATGTGTGCTTGACCAGAAGAACAAATAGAACTTTAAAAGAAATCTCTTGCATATAATTTGGCATTCCTTCTTAGATCAGTTTAATTGGATGTAAGTTGACAAAGTAGAGGATATAAATAAAAGTTTCAGATCTTGAGTAACATAAAGTTAAATATAGTAATTTGTGAAAATATATCCTTCAAATGGAAAACATCAATTTATTTAGCTATTATTATTGTTCATTTCTTTTTCTTTAGAAATTTGGGCTAGAAACTTAAGTGTTATAAAAATGAAAACTTTCCTGTAGTAAGTGCAATATTTCTTTTTGTCTGAAGATTTTAGTTCGAAGAAGCAGCAGCCCTGCTGAATTGGATTTGAAAGAGGATTTGCAGCAGACACAAGGAAAATGTAGGGAAAGACAGAAGAGTAAGTTCCAGGAAATGTCTGTTCCTCTGACTATAGAGTTGATATGTTCTATTTTCTTTTTACGTTTTATTATTATTACTATTATTATTATTAGAGACACAGTCTCACTCTAGCCCAGGCTGGAGTGCTCTGGCACAATCATGGCTCACTGGAGCCTTAACCTCCCCAGGCTCAGGTGATCCTCCCACCCAAGCTTCCTAAGTAGCTGGGACTACAGGCACATGCCAATGCATTCGGCTAATGTTTCTGTTTTTTTTTTTTTTTTTTTATAGAGATGAGGTTTCGCCATGTTGCCCAGGCTGGTTTCAAACGACTGGGCTCAAGCCATCTTCCCACTTTTTACCTTCTAACTTGTGTAATAGCTTGTCAATTTGAGAGAGATGGTTGTGAAATGGAACCTTCTTATTCCTGGAATCCCAGGATTGACAAAAGGTTCATCCATACATACGATAAAACAGTTCTACTCACCTGTACCTTGAGAGGCCCGTCTTTCTACCCCTGGGCCTTTCTCCAGGAGAGTGGTACATCAGAGGCTGATGGCACGAGTGAGCAGATAGACCAGAGAGAAAAATTATCTTCCCCAGAAAGTTCCCAGAGGCTAGAAGCAAAAAGCATCAGAAGTACATTGAAGTTAATGGGATAAATACTTTGAAATGAAATGAGGTTGGAATCCTGAGACGTATTATCATATACTGTAAAACACAGCCTTAGTACTCCGCTTTCCTGAAGTCAAGTGCCAGAGTAGCATAGTAAACACCGTCTCAAGTTCAGAACAGTTCTTGATGGGTGCAGAGGAGTTCCACCTTCACCCTGCTGGCTTAGAGCCCTTTGGGAGATGAAGTTTGGTACCCACCATTGGTCACCTGGTTACTGAGACAACTTTCAGTTCTTTGTGGGTAAATAGAGGACAGCAGATTAGAAACAGCAAGGGTAAGGGACTATTAGGAGCAGATACAGAGAGCAGCCATAAGAGTGAGCAGACAGACATGTAGCTGCATAAAGTTGTTATGAAGTAGACAGGAGACTTTGAGAAGCAGAACTGTCTAGGTTCATTTTATGTCAGACAAAATAGTTCTATACGTCTTCATAGCCCAGCCTTATTATATTATGACAAATTAGAACTTATTAATGTTTAAAGGGGAGAATTTCTGTTCTAGAAAAATCTGTTGTATTGGGACACTCTATCCCCAAATGACCCTGAATGAATCACCCTAGGTCTACGTCTACCCATCAGGCTTGGAGCATACAGCATCTTTAGACTCTTCTACCCAGTAGAGTAAGCTTGCATTTGTGGTGGATTAGTTATTATCTTCTTCCTCCACCCACCTTCATTTTGTAAGTCCCAGAACACTTTAGGACTTGGTGTAGTTTGGGAAGGGGGCACTGAGTGAAGACACATTGAAGAGTGCCACTTGACCACGTGAATGATACATAGTCGTATTCATAATAGATATTTATCTCCTGTATTTGAAAGATTAATTTTCTTGACCACATGGGCACTTTATGAGCTCCACTCAAGTTCTACAGGTTCTGCCAAAGAACCTGAATGATTCCTGCTGTGTCTGCTGTTTGGTTACTTTCATATGAGTAATTGTGAACATTCTGATTTTCAGCTACTTTTTATCTTAAACTTTGGTTCTTCCGTTGTACCAGGTGAAAGTACCAACAGTGACACAGCTCTGGGCTGTATCAATGAGGCGGAGCTGTCCATGGGCCCATGGCAGACCTGTGAGGAAGACCCAGAGCTGAATACTCCCACAGATGTTGTGGCTGATGCGGATGCTCGTCATTGGTTACAACTGAGTCCCACTGATGCTTCGAATTTAACAGGTGAATTGCATTTTGGAAAAGAGGCAGTAGTGCAAACAGCTAGGAGATCAGTTGTGAATCCTTGGAGTCCTGTATACAGAGGGTTCTGAAACAGTTGTAGGAGGAAGTGTGCCATGCTCCTGACCACTGTCCACCGTAGGAGGAAGTGGTGGTATTCGTGTTAAGCCTTTATCCCTAAGTGAATTGTTCTACTCTAGAAAGAAGAGTGATTTTTCCAACTCATATATGTTGTAAATCCAGGATAAGTCAAGGAGTTTAGATAGCTTATTGATTAATTTTTTAAAATTTTTAAATAAAATATTTGGTACATAAAATGTAAGTTGTAACATATATAGTATGTAAGTTACAAGGGACAGTAATGAAGTGAACACGAGTGAGTCTGCTACCCAGCTTAAAAACTAGCATGGCACCCAAGCCAGTGAGGTCTCCTAGAGGTGTTTCTCAAGTCCCTCCCCTTCTCCCATTATTTTGGGACCCTAGCCCAAATTTGTTTTTATAATAATTTCCTTGATTTCTTTATAGTGTTACCATGCGTGTCAAGCAATATATCATTAGGTTTTGTTTCTAAACTTTAAAAATAATGACTTCATACTCTGTATTTTTTGCAACTTTTTAAATCTCAGATTGTTTGACTTCAGAGCCAAACTTTCTGGGTCGGCTTCCAGGCACTTCTGAGGAATTGCTGGGTGACCTTGAGCTAGTTATTTAATCTCTGTCCTTCTATTTCTTTGTCTTTAAATTTGGGATAATAACCCCTACTTTATAAAGGTTGTTGGAAGAATAAATGAGTGAACATCTAAGTCAGGTGCACAAAATAGTATGTGTGGAGCAGTCTGCAGTTTTAGCTACACACACACACACACACAGTGTGACACTGGGTAAGTGAACCTCAAAGGCTAAGTTCCCTTACCTGTATGACCAGTCTGATGAGAACAGGGAGACCATGGAGGAGCTGGGTTTGGTTTTGCTTTGTTTGATGGAGTGTTAGGAGAGACTCGTGCTCTGAGGAATCAGTGCGGGAAAGGCTGACCAGAGCCAAGACTTTTCTAGCTGCACGTTCATGTTCACACATAGATACCATGTATGAAAACAACCACCACAAAGTAACATGTTAAGTAAAGAGAGTTATTAAAATTCCAAAATATATTTTTAAATGATTAACATAAAGGCTAAAATTTTACCTTAAATGGATTTTTTTCAAACCAAGCAAACTAGTTTTCACTGTGTTGTAAAATTTAACCAACATCTCTGATATTTGGGAAATTCTTGATAGAATATCATTAAAACTTCATAAAAGTAACATACAAAGGTGGTATTCAATAAAATTCTTTATAGACTAATAATGACTAATAATACTATTCATTGATACGAGATTTAACATTTACAAAGAATTTTGAGGCATTCTCTTTGATTCTGTATGGGAAGCAGGCCAAGCTTATCATGTCTGTTTTAGAGATGGGGAAATTGAGACCCAGGGAAATTGTTATCAAGCTGGAGTGTGAGTTCCAGGGATGAAACTGACTTTCAAAGTGTTTTGACTCAACATGCAGTGCTGTGTCTACTCCTTTACACTGTGTTCCTGTTAAAATTAAAATTATTGTAAAGCCCTTTTACCTACTTGAGAATCCTTACAGATTATCCAAGAGAAACTCATCATCGTGATACCATAGGAGGCAAAACTGAAGCTTCAGTAGGTTGAATTTACTTAAACATGGACTAGTTTTAATTATTTTTATTGAAAGGGAAGAAAATTAGGTGATTACTTCTTTTGTCTGTTCTTTGGAAAGATTAGTTTTGATCCCATTTCAGGTTATGTATTGGACAGCTCAATTTAATAAACCTCTGTGAGGTAATGTTATATGATGTACTCCATGTTGTGATTAACTCCTCCAAATACTTAGTTCTTCTTTGAAATACTAATATAGAGAATCAGTACATGCAGTTCAATAGTTCACCTTGTCATCTGTGAAAAGGACAAACTGTAATGTGAGAAGGTTTAAGGATTATCACAATTCTGAATTTAACTTTCTGTTCTTAAGAGAACAATTTCTTCATAAATGTTCAAACTAAAACTCATATGAGCCTGATTTTTAGGACATTTTGAGAAACAATTTGAGTATATCTTTGTTTCTTGTTGAATAATCCTACCAGTTATCAAATGCTTAGAATAATAAACTGCCTCCAAAATCTTAAATTGCTTCATCACTGGCAAACTAACAGTTTACTTTTATATTTGCTTTCTCACTTAAATTATGTTTCCTGAAAATAACAGCTAAATTTACTGTGCATTGTCTTAAAGTTTACCTGGGATTTGTTTTAATCATATGTGGTAAGACATACAGATATGGAGGTGATTGTCATGGAGGAAGAATTTTCTACTCACAGATCCTGGAAACAGGGGTCATGCAGGGAAGTCAGGAGGCAGAAGGAACAAAATGGGGCAACAGCCTTTAGTGTCATTTCTATGAAAATAGCAAGGCAAGGCAGGGTATGCAGATTTAGGATTGCTAGTATGAATGACTTCAGTGGGCTCTGGAGCATACGGGCTATTTCTACTTGCCTGGTACCCACCCAGTCCTCGGATGACAGGGCAGAGGATATTGACTTAGTATGTGAGAACTAGAGAAAGGAGGTAGTTGGAGGGTCTGAATTTTGAATTGGTAGGTTTGAATATGAAAGACCTGCTGCCTGGTGAATAGACTTCTATCTCTAGGAATTAGCTAACCCTGGAAGTGGCAGTGCTTCCCTGATCAGTGAGGCCCTAATGCCAGAGCATTGAGAAAACAGAAAATAAGAAAATATAGTTAATACATACATACATTTAGTTCTGTTGAAATAGTCAGGGGAGGGGGACATTTATGAGTCTACAGCTAAGAATCAGTATTGTCATTTACCTCATCCCTTGTTTAACAAATAAGCTTATAGTCTAAAATACTGATTTAGATGCTATGAGAAATAAAAAGATGAATAGGTCATAAGCTACTATAGTTTTTAAGTGCTTACAAAAAGGACAGAAGACACAACATTTATCCTAATAGTCACAGATAATGTGATAAATTCTATGAAATTTACTTAAAGTTGTAATCATAGAGATAGACAAATAGATGGATGGAACAGAAGATAAAATACAGAACTGAGTGCACACAGACATGGAATCATGATATATGATATATGTGGCTTGTCAGAGCTGACAAGGAAACAATGTATTGTTCAACAAATTTCTGTGGGACAGGTACTTAGCCATATGGAAAAAAATGAAATAGAATTCCTACCTCATACTATGTCCAAAGTCAGTTTCAGAGGGATAAAATATATAAATGTGAAAAGGAAAATTGAAAAACTTGGAAGAAAACATCTTTTTGAAAAGGGTCTATGATTTTTTTTTTTTTTTTTTAAAAAAAGCTAACCATAAGAAAAGTGTCAGTAATTCAACCTCAGCAAAATGAAAACTCTATTACCAGATAAACTTTTAAGAATTCTGTGGTTTAGCAGAACCACAAAGGAAAAAAACCAACTTTGTTGCTCTTTCCTTTCCATGTTCTTGTTAGCTCAGTGATAAGTTTTAAGGTAAGGTTTGGTGAGAAATGTTATCCAGCATCTTGGTTTAGTTGGGAGATTCCAAGGTCTTTCTCTACTGGAATGCAGACTCCAGGAAGGGGAGGCCTGTTATCTGCTGTCTGCACAGCTGATTCTTGCTTCCAGGAATAGTGCAGGACAGGAGAGAAGCATTCAATAAATACTTGAATCAGTGAACAAATACACTTTAAGCTGCAAGCTGCTGTTTTATATAGCTGAAAAGAGCAATTAAATTTTAATTTTTTAGAAATAATATATAAGACAATTTCAAAATCTCTTTTATTTAGTGTGTTTATCACAGTCTTGCATCCAAACATTACAGAAATCTTTTTACCACTCCTGCTTTTAGTTATAGCTGTGAAAATGAATTACATCTCCTGTTACCTGCCACTAAAATTGTTTTTCCAAGAATGCTTTGTCAGTATTCTCTGTCATCACCTATATTTTTGGCATTTTCACCAGACTTTGATGTGTTTAGAAGTCATGAAATATTAGAAAGAAAAATAATAATGATAGCTACTGGGGCATTGGTAGCTCACCTTCTAAAATCTTTGCAGTGAACAGTGGACATCCTTGCAAAGGAGAGGAAGAAGGAGAGGAGAGCCAGGCTGCACTGGTGGGAATGGGATGCCACCTTGCTGCTTCTCCACTTGATCATTGACCTCCAGGCCAGGCCTGAATTTTCTGGTGCTAGAATTAAGTTGTTTCACTCAGGCCTTTGAGTTTGTTTTTTGTGTTTAGATTTCAAATCAAAAGGAAAATTTGTTTTCAGAGACTGAGGCTACGTTTCTTTAACACTGTGCCAAGCTTATATAAAATCGTAGCCATGTAAAATCACCATTCGGCCATAAATGCTTATTTTGCCTATTACCGAGACTTATTTCGTGGCTGAAATCCTTTCTATATTTGCAGAGTTCTAAACTTTTAGATATCTTTGTAAAAATTATTTATGTGTTTGGAGAAAGATGATACGATTATGGTTGTAAGAGTTTTCACTTTAATAAAAAAATTTTAAGTTGTAGCATTAAGTAGTAATAAAACAAAAAGATAGTAGGCTAGCATACTAGGTTGCTAATGAAAATAAAATAAACTAAATATTGGATATTTTTAGGGTGAACATGAAATTTTCTGAAGTCTCCCAAATCCCCATTTTTAATTAAGTGCTCCTTCACTGAGGAACCTTCTACATGTAAAATGTCAGCATCTGTTCTCTCACTTATGCTACCAGCAGAATAATTTTGGGCAAAACATTTCAACTCGTTAACATTTTTGTTCATAGTAATACTGAGGAAAGTCATACAGGCATCTCAGAAACTCCTAAAGAAGTCAGCATACTTTGATAATTTTATGGAGGATGTTGCCTAGGATTTTATCATCGAAGCATGAGTTTTTCTGAGTGTAAAGCAGTATTTAAGCAGATTTGCTATGTGGGATTCTTTCATAAGTAAGGGCATATTCGTTGGCAGGTTGCAAAGAGGTGCAGGTGATGATGAGGTACCTGTCTACATGTACTTAGAGTGGTTACTCAAGCAAAGCTCCAGTGTGATTGGGATGCTGGGGGCCAATCTCTGTTTTGGATAGCTACATTTTTGGAGTGAAGGTTAGTGATGAAACAAAGCTGCAAATTATCTAATCCCCTTACTTTTTTTTCTCCTCAAGGGATTGAAAATGCCATGACATACTTTATGAGAAAAATAAATGCCATATTATGCTGCTTGTTGACTTGGGGGCTCATGTTGCTTCATAAGCATTTATTGATGCTTCAGCATACCTTCTCAGACTAACAGATTCCTGATATTGTATTTACTTTACAGAATTAGGATGATGAGTCTCTCTTCCGAGGTTTTATAAAAGTCAGAGAACCCAGAAGGCCCATAATTAGGCTTTTTGCACCCTGCCTTTCAGGCACAGTGTGTAGGAATTCCAGTTTGGAATATATCTGCACATTTTAATGTGTCTCCTGAGTTGAGTATATGATACCCTTGTGGGAACTACAGATATGTTTTCCTCTAAGAAGGAACAGTGCCTCTGTGTTTGGGAAGGCCTTTCCATGACACCATGTGCCATCGTTATTACATCTTTTGTTTTCGTGTCTTGGGATCTTTCCATCGCTAATTTAATAAACATAGCTTATTATAGTGAGCAGCCGTTTTTGGACCTGCCCTGGCTCCTTTTCAGATTCATTTTTTTCTTGCCTGTTGTTGTCCTTGTCATTCCTCTACTTGAATTCCTCAGATTCAGAGATTGTGCTTCGGTTTCTTTGATTAGGCCTTAAAAATGCCAACAACATATACACTCAAGATGACACTCAGTGGGGGCTGATAATTGCCTAGAAATCAGCCTGGCTTTATTTGTATGGGGTGAAGAAGAGAACTT
Organism: Papio anubis; assembly: GCF_008728515.1. Classification (NCBI taxonomy): domain Eukaryota; kingdom Metazoa; phylum Chordata; class Mammalia; order Primates; family Cercopithecidae; genus Papio; species Papio anubis. Next base: position 37,838,497 of record NC_044991.1, read on the forward strand.
TGGGAATAATTATCTTAATAAATTAACAATGTGTTATGTTCAAAAATTAGGAGAATAACAGAATAACATAGATGTTAATAAAAAGGAACCAATAAAGCTGAGAGCATACATGCGTGTACTAGAAAGCAAATAAACAATAGAAGACAACTAAAAATTGTTCTTTAAAAACAATAATAAAATAGACAAACAGGCAAGATTGATCAAGAAAAAAATGTTGGAGGTGAAAAGGGAACAACTACAAAACCAATATAAATTTTAAAAATAATACAGTATGCTATTCAAATAGATCTATAAAAATAAAGGATAATTTCTAGCTTTACTAAACCTTCATGTAAAAGAGAAACTATCTCTTTCGTCCCATTCAATAGAAAGAGAAAGAAACTCACTTCTGTTATCTACCTTGTGTTACCTTGGTAACACACCGGACAAGGTCAGTATGAAAAAAACATAATTAGAGACCATCTCACTTATAAACATATAAGCAAAAAATTCAAAATAAGGCATTAACAAATGAGATTGAAGAATATTGGAAAAATATCATACATCAGGGCTAAGAGAAGTTCATTCCAGGAATGCAAAAGAAAAGCCTATGAGAAAGATATCCAATAGATCCCAACTGAGGAACAGTCTATAAAGCAGTACTCCTTAAAACCATGAAGGTTATCAAACACAAAGAAAGTTTTAAGAAAACTCACAGTTGAAAGGAGGCTGTGGAGACATGACAGCTATTTGTTATGTGATATCCTGGATGAGATCCTGGAACAGAAAAAAGAATTACATAAAAACTAAGGAAATCTCAATGAAGTGTAGACTTTATAATCATCTTTTAGTATTGGTTTGTTGTAATAAATATTCCATTTGAATATAAGATGTTAATAGTGGAGAAATTAGATATGGAGTATATGGGAACTCTGTAGTATTGTCACAATTTTTTATAAATCCAAAATTGTCTTAAAAAATAAATTTTATTTGGCCGGGCACGGTGGCTCAAGCCTGTATTCCCAGCACTTTGGGAGGCCGAGACGGGCGGATCACGAGGTCAGGAGATCGAGACCATCCTGGCTAACACGGTGAAACCCCATCTCTACTAAAAAAATACAAAAAACTAGCCGGGCGTAGTGGCGGGCGCCTGTAGTCCCAGCTACTCAGGAGGCTGAGGCGGGAGAATGGCGTAAACCCGGGATGCGGAGCTTGCAGTGAGCTGAGATCCGGCCACTGCACTCCAGCCTGGGTGACAGAGCGAGACTCCGTCTCAAAAAATAAAAAAATAAAAAATAAAAAAATAAAAAAAATAAATTTTATTTTAAAAAAACTAATTCAGGGAAAAATTACCAAATATAAAGTAAATGCATTAAAGCCAACAAAAATTATAAAATAAGTGGCTTTTAAAAATAAGCAAGAGGAATGCGTAACAAAGACATTACAAATTGTAATAATGCATATTATTAAAGACAGTAGAGTGAACAAACACAAATAACCCCACTTATTCTCCAAACCCTACCTAAGCCACATTGAAAGGATTTATATTAAATAAGACATAAATCCACAAGGGCAAAGATGGCAGGAGAAAGACAGTAGCAACGAACTTCTTGAAGTTACAGAACAGGTGGCCTGTGGTAAATGAATTGGCAGACCTGAGAATATTAAATCCTGTGTCAGTAGTAGGGAAAGCCAAGAAACAACCTGACTTAAATTAATGCGGGTTCTCTGAAAGGGTTAGAAAATTTCCCATACCAGGTAGCTACAGAAGTAGGAAGTGATGATGGGGCTGAAAACAGAAAGACTGTAAGTCTGTTTAAGAATTAGTTAGAGCTCTGTTGCCATGGGCCACTGCTTTTTCACCCTAGAAGATGGTACAAGTAAATTTGCGGGGGTGGGGGTTGTGGGTTGGAGTCATCAACACGTCTGAGTGCAGAGATGCTGTCTTGAAAACAGAGGGATTAAAGGAGAGTTTACATACTCTTTGAGCAGGAGAGAGTCTTTCGAATTCCAGGGAAAAAAAAAAAAAACTCAACATACATATATCTGAGGTTCTTCAGGAACACAGTGAAACTGACCGAAGACCATGCCTGCTTATGGACTCTGCTTCTATTCGGTCCTGAGCATGTAGAGCTGTCAAATATGTTGGTGGAGAAATGAGTTTAAACTTGAGGAAAGAAATCCAGGCCAGAAGTGGGCATGTAGAGCTGTGAGTATATGGAGGGCATTGAAATATGTATGGCAGTAAGTCTGTATGAGATTAAGAAGGGCATTAGTATACATAGAGAAGACAACAGCTCCAGGGCCCTTCAGTGTCCGCAGTCCATGAGATGAAGAAGCACCAGCAAAAGAAGAAGACCAGGTGAGAGTCATACCTGGGGGTCAAATGGTTGAAGCGTTTCAGAAAGCAGACATGATTACCTGAATCAAATGCTACTGAGGACTGGACATTGAGCACTGCATTAAACAACGTGGAAGTCTTTGGTGGCCTACTCAAGTACCATGCCAGTGGAGAAAAGGGAGAGAACACATGGGGGCTGAGGCTATGACATGTGAGAACAGAGACTGAACTTTGTGCAGAGGCTGCAGGTTGGAGATGTGGAAACCAGAATTTAAAAACTGAGCTGCGGGAGATTAGAGGAATGTGCTTGGCCATGGAAGCAAATAGATACAGAATTGTGGAAAAAGGGCCTGAGGAAGAAGCGTTAAATGCTGCAAGGAAGTCAAAAGGATGAAGAGTGAGAAAATACAATGTGCAGTTAAAATGCTTGCCTCTGTTGATTATTACATACATACTATGAAATACAATTTTTTTGTTATAATACATCATTCTTTAAATGGTGCCTATGTGTCTTTGGCTGCTTTTCCATTTACTCTAAAAATGTAAAGGCTTATGATTTTAGGAAGCTGGAGACTTATTCAAATCAGTCTCCCCTAGCCTTTACTCATCCTAAAGCAACAGGTATCCAAAGAACAAAATTCTGTAACTTAATCCATAAAATTAGATATACATGTAAATCATTAAATTCTTCTTCAACTATTTGTTTCAATGCACAAAGTTTCATATTTCATAATTAAATATATATTACAAAGACATTCTGTGCCTTGAACTTGTTAGCATACTCCCATCTCACAGCCTTTGCTCTAGCTTTTCTCCCTAACTGGCTCTTCCCCACATAGCTGCACAGCCCATTTGCACATCATCTTCAAGTTCGAGTCACAAGTTACTGCATGCTTAAAATCTTTAGTCACTGGAGAACTGCAAACAAAAACCTCAATGAGATAACTGCTCCATGCCTATAAGAATGGTTAAAATTTAAAAACTGACAGCATCAAGTTCTAGCAAGGATGTAGAGCAAGTGGAACTCTCATACTTTGCTCGCAGGAGTGCAAACCGTAACAGCACTTTGGACAACAGTTTGACAGTTTCTTTATTCAGTTTAATGTTTATTAAGCATACGCTTATGATTGGACCCAGGAATCTGACTCCTAGATATTTACTGAAGAGAAATGTAAACATATGTTAACACAGAAGCTTGTACATGAATGTTTATGGCAACTGTATTCATAATTGCCAAAAACAGGAACCAATCTAAATATCTACAGGTGAATGGATAAACTATGACACATCTATGAAATAGAATATTAATAGCAATAAGAAGAAACAACTGATACCCATAGCTGTGTAGATGAATCTCAAATGCATTTTGCTGAGTGAAAGAAACCAGACAGAAAGGCTACAAACTGTAGGATTTCATTCATGTGACATTCTGGAAAAGGCAAAACTATAGGAACAGAAAACAAAGCAGTGGTTGCAAGAGGCTGAGAATAGAGGAAGGGGACCAATTATGAAGAGGCATTTTTTGGAGTGATGAGATCTTCCATATCTCAATTATGGTGGCAGTTTATGGCAACAGTTACATGAATGTACACATTCCTTAAAACTCCTTAAACCTGAAAGGGAGATTTCCTGTATGCACATCTTACCCCCATGAACCTGACCTAAGAACAACAACTACCTCAAATGTTACTCTGGCATTGAGGCTTCCCTGGCCACCCATTTCCATGGCACTGTTTCTCACCTATCCTGCTCAAGGTTCTCCCTCTTCCTCTCCCCTGGTTTATAAAACCCATCACAGGGTCTCCAGGAACTGTTATGTCATGTCTTAGCTTTTTGCTCTTTTAGTTTGAAGAATGAAAATCATTTGACCGTTCTTCATTGATCCTGCTTTTCTCTTGTTTTAAATTCTCAGCTGTTTCACATTTTTTGCCTTAATTATTTTACTTTGAATACATTAATTTTTAAGAATAGGTAATTTGTGTTAAAGAAAAAAGATATGATGAAATCAAGATTGTTTACAAGGTTAACAGATACGTTTTTCTGCATAGATAGCAGTGAGTGCCTCGCAGATGACTGTAGTATAATCGCCGGGGGGAGCCTCACTGGTTGGCACCCAGACTCTGCTGCTGTGTTGTGGCGAAGGGTCTTGGGGATCCTTGGAGATGTGAATAACATCCAGTCACCCAAGATCCATGCCAGAGTTTTCTGCTATCTCTATGAACTCTGGTACAAACTAGCAAAGGTAAGTCCTGCTATATTACTTTTTATTCTAATCCAGGAAAATGGTCGTATCATTTAATGTAAAAACTGTGTTGCAGTTAATTACTGAACATATTCTGAAACACAAATGGTACATTTAGACAAAGTACATTTGATTATGGAAGAGTAATCATATATAACATGAATATTTTATAAATGCAAAAGTTGTTTCATTTAGTGCAAAAGTAGAATATCGCTATAGGATATTAAATACAGGATGTTAAGTAGTTCTAGTTACTCTCTTTATAAAAGTAATACTGGTTTTATTGTATAAAATTTGAAAAATGTAGAAAAATACAAAGAAGAAAATTAACATCACTATTCATAGAAATAGCCAATATTAATATATAGTCTTCTTTCTTTTTATGAAAGTAGAATCTTAGAGTACATACAATATATTTTTTTTTTTTTCTGAGATGGAGTCTTGCTGTGTCGCCTAGGCTGGAGTGCAGTGGCGCCATCTTGACTAACTGCAACCCTCTGCCTCCCAGGTTCAAGCAATTCTCCTGCCTCAGCCTCCCGAGTAGTATATACAATTTTTATTCTGATTTTTGTTTGGGTTCTGACATTCACATGTTATTAAATTTTTTTTTCAAAAACATGGTTCATGTTTGTTCACTATAACTCATTAAAACGTTACTTATCATTTGGAATTCAGTACCTCCCCAGCCATTAATGTTCAAGGAAAAGCAATGCCTTTGTTTTGTATTTAAATCTAAAACCACATACAGTGAGCCAAACATACAATTCAAAAGGATAATCTCACAACAAAAGAGAAACTTGTAAATATTACAGGTTTTCACTTAACTTATAGAAATTTAAGTGAAAGCAGCTATTTGGTCATGGAAAATAACGTTGAAATACTGTTAGGATAAACGTAATGTTACCTACCCTAAAATTCTCCTCTTTGTGAATTAGATACGGGATAATCTAGCAATAAGCCTGGATAACCAGTCTTCTCCATCTCCTCCAGTTTTGATCCCACCTCTCAGAATGTTTGCATCATGGCTATTTAAGGCAAGTGGATGTGTGTTTATTCCTTTATTGCAATTTCCTCTTCCTTTCTGAAATTGAGTTTGAAAAATGTAATTGCCCAAGACTGCATGTTTTGAAGACAGGCTGGGTCTTACTAAAGTCACTGCATCCCACATGTCCATAAACAACTCTTAAGGAAAACTGAGAAGTAAATGAAATGTTGAAATGCTCTGCACCTGGGCTTGATTTAATCTGGAAACATCATCTCCTTGACAGGCGGCGACACTGCCAAATGAATATAAGGAAGGCAAACTGCAAGCCTACAGGCTGATCTGTGCCATGATGACCAGACGCCAGGACGTTCTGCCAAACTCAGATTTCCTGGTGCATTTTTATCTTGTGATGCACCTGGGATTAACCAGCGAGGATCAGGTATTCTGCGACTCCTTTATTGTGATTGCCCATTAATTGGAAATAGCATAGCATTCTTTAAAGGCATTAGTAAGATTTCTGAAAATACATCAGAAGTGTTGAATTTCTCAGTAGCTTCAACTCTTTTACACACAGCAAGCACAGTAGTCTTTCAAAAATGTAAATCAGGTTTCACATCCCTGCTTCTTCTCCCCACTGACTTTGCAATTGCATCGTGCCAACCGAATTTTAATTTTATTCTTTGGCCTCTATGATCTAACCTCTGCCTGTGTTGTCAACCTCAAAATACTATTATAACCACTTTTTGTTTGAGTTCTGCATTAAATATGGTTTGAAGAAAGTGGTACTGATCATTTAAAAATGTTTGAAAATTGTTGTTTTAGTAGTTAGGATGTTTTTGTGAAAGACTTTACCTGTAAGGTAGAAGACGAGTCCAGACATTTCTTGATAAGGAGTTATTTTAATTTCTCCCAGTGCAATTTAAGTTTGGTTCAAGTTCAAACAGAAAGGCCCAAGGAGCCACTAGCTACCTCTCCCTCCTTGTAGGCCCTGGGTTTGGGGGAGAGGATGTGGCCAGACCCTGACCTTCCTCCCCTGGGAAGACTTCTCCTAGTTGAAGGAGATTATGGATAGGGACACATGGACTCTTGACTTGATTTGGGATATCAAGCAGGCAAATGATGTGGTTGATTTATGCTTCACAGAGATTCTAGACTGCATTTGGAAGATGGATTTGAAAATGTGATAGTGATAGTGTGTGATAGTAGGATAGAATCAGAGATTGGCCTGTAAATGGAGAATTGTTAGGAAGTGTTTAATACAGATTTTAAAAAACGATAAGAACTAAGCTGGTAGCATTGGGGATGGAAAGAAAGGAATAGAAAAGATTCAAGAAATTTTAAGGCATTTCATTTTATTACTAGGTTTTCTTAACCAATTAGAGGTATAGGGAGTGTTTGAGAATTTACCCTTTAAATTGTAAATGCTTATTAATGAACTTGAATAATTTATTAACTATCAAGTAGCTGTCCTTTCTGCATTTTTTGTATTCTTTGAAGGTATGATGCAGACACACAGACCTTTTGATACCGCTAGGGTACACGTAAGAAGTTCTCCTGATAAGCAAACTTTTTTTTTTTTTTTTTGAGACGGAGTCTCACTCTGTTGCCCAGGCTGGAGTGCAGTGGCGTGATCTCCGCTCACTGCAAGCTCGCCGCCTCTCAGGTTAACACCATTCTGCCTCAGCCTCGCTAGAAGCTGGGACTACAGGTGCCTGCCACCACGCCCAGCTAATTTTTTTGTATTTTCAGTAGAGACGGGGTTTCACCGTGTTCGCCAGGATGGTCTCGATCTCCTGACCTCGTGATCCGCCCGCCCGATCCGCCCACCTCGGCCTCCCAAAGTGCTGGGATTACAGGCGTGAGCCACCACGCCCTGCCAATAAGCAAACTTTTTTTGTTGCTTTAAAATGTACTTGAATTTAAAGAGTTTGCAGTATGTATTTTACAATTTTGAACTTTAAAAATCATTGAACTCTTATATGAAATAATAACCATAACCGTTGTGATTTTAGCGGTGTATAGAGGACATCCATGTAGCAGGCTGGCTTAGACCCATAATCTCATTTATTTCCTAGATAAATATAGAAATAGGGACATAGAGTGGAATTGTTTGTACTCTCTGCTCAAATATTTTACAGCCGTCTTTGCAAGTGGAAGCATCTTTTACAGAATGATGCAACTCAGGGTATGTGGAGAATTATGGGGTATAGAAAAGAGAATTAACTCTCAGATAATAGTGAACTCGTTCAGTGAAAGAAGCAAAAGAGGAAGGTTTACTTAACAATGCTCTACTTTTAAGAAGCCTTTTGCTAATATTTTGCAGAAAAAAAAACATTTACTTGGAAATAATCATTAACTATAGATCCTTCTCATTTTATAAAAACAAGTAAGTTAGCAGTAAACAATGTTCCTTAGAATGAGTTTTTTAGAAAGTTACATAAATAGGTGAGTTTAGAATTATCTTTCTGTTTTAAGATGTGTTGATGTGGAAATGAAATAGTAAAATGAGATGAAATAAGAGTATGTTATATAGCATTTGAGAACCTGAAAAAAAATTATTTTACAAATCATTTTCAAGAAATATGATTTTGTAGTACAGACAAAATAATTTCCAAATTTTGTGCTTAAAATTGTTTTTACATCGTAATGCATATTATGTTTTTAATTAAGTTAAAGTTCAATATCTTTTATAGTTCATAGTAGAATACATAAATCTTAAAGGATGGTCCAATGCTAACAGTAATCCCAACATTCAGACTTCTGAGACAAAATGAGGATATCATAAATCTCTATTTAAAATCAGCCTATTGTTTAGGCTATTAGAAGCTTGAATTTTTATGTGAGTTTAATAGAGTTGACTGTTTTCTTTAACCTTAACAATTATTGTTATATATTTTAGAAGCCCTGACTGTCTGCAAAACAGAATTACTCTAAGTAAACTTTATTCCTTTGCCAAAAGAAAGTTACGCAGAAGACCTAATGAAAGAAACTTTTTTCATTTAAGTTAAGAAATGTCTCTGGTAATTAGTTTAACTTTTGATCCACATGTCTAAATAGATCATAGTGGTTGTTCCAGAACTTATGTAATTCTAGAAACACATGTTATATTCATTATAAAAAGAAAGCATTTGCTGTAGAGAATACAGTTAAATTCAATTTTTTAATTAACTTTGTACCTGTGACTGGTACCATCTCAGGGCTTCTATTTTGTGAGAATTCTCAAAGGGCCACACTTTTATATATCCTAGCACTAAAAGGATTTATTTATGCAGAGAGAACCTTATGAAAGATGTCCTGTGTTTTTAAATAAATAATCATAAATAATAAAATTGAACATTATCAGTTTTGTCTCACAAATAAAATCCAAGGTGGGTTTCTTCCTTTTGCCTCTGGGTGGCACACTTGTCTGCACGATACAGCTTTGTGGTTCATGGGCCTTTGAACATTATGCTGTGTATGGCATGGTTGTTTTATGAAGTTCTTTCTTAAATCTGAAGGTATCAAAATTATGTCAGTAGTGACCAATAAAGTGTTGAATTAAATAAGTTATAAGATGCCAAAAATATGTTCAAACATAATGATGTTCATAGTAATTGAAGACATTTTTTAGTTTAAAAAACAATTTGTAAAGTAGATATCTCACAAGTTGTGTTCTCTGGCAATCCTGGAAAGTTATAGTTTCATCTAATATGATAGAAAATTTATTATGTAAACAGACTTGGCCATTTGTATCTTAAAAAATAATAATACATATATCAAACAACCAGAAAAAATGTAGTGCATTCCAAAACAACTGTTTTTAGTATTTTTAACCAGTTTTAATTATCCTAATAACTTATGTAATACTAACACAATGCATTTATCAAGTAGTATTTCCCACGGTCCGTATGTAACATGGGTTTGTGGTTGATTGCTGCGATCGAAAACATGGTTTGAAATGGCTTTATTTTTTCCTTGACAGTGAATTTTTAAAAAATTGATTGGCCGGGCGCGGTGGCTCACGCCTGTAATCCCAGCACTTTGGGAGGCCGAGGCGGGCGGATCACAAGGTCGGGAGATCGAGACCACGGTGAAACCCCGTCTCTACTAAAAATACAAAAAATTAGCCGGGCGCGGTTGTGGGCGCCTGTAGTCCCAGCTACTCAGGAGGCTGAGGCAGGAGAATGGCGTGAACCCGGGAGGCGGAGCTTGCAGTGAGCCGAGATCGCGCCACTGCACTCCAGCCTGGGCGACAGAGCGAGACTCTGTCTCAAAAAAAAAAAAAAAAAAAATTGATTTTACCAGTTTACAAAATAATTAAGATTATAAACAGTTCCGGAATAACTATAAATTATCAAGAAAATTTGGCGTGACTTTCAAGGCTACCCAGCCTGCCTGTGAAGGAGTCTCCCGGTGCACTTCCGTCTGCTCAGCTGCTTTGTGTCTGGTGGGCTGGTGGTAGTACTTAGGGGTATTTATTTCTTCAGCACTCACAATGCTGGACTGTGTGCTGGGGACTGCATGATATTGTACCATTGAATCTTCTCTGCAATTCAATTCAATAAATACCATGGTCTATTTTATTTTATTTTATTTTTTTAGAGATGGGATATCACTCCATTGCCCAGGCTGGAGCGCAGTGGCACAATCATAGCTCACTGGGCTCAAGCAGTCCTCCCATCTTGGCCTCCCGAAATGCTGGGATTACAGGTGTGAGCCATAGCGCTCAGCCCCTGAGGCTCATTTTATAAATAATGAAGCTTCAAAAAAGTATCAAAAACTTTTGCCCAGTGCCACAGGCTAAGAGGCTGTTAGAATTCACATACAGGCTTGGCTTATTCCACCAGGAATGGTTTTTTTTTATTGATTCACAGCTAGCGTGTTGGTGCAACAGTCCTTGATGTTGTTTCTCCCTTCTGTTTTATTTTGCCTAGGCTCTGCCCTTGGTCCCACTCCACTTCAGAATCCTCCTTGTTAAAGTACCCCGCCCCAACCTCGAAAGGCCTTTCCACAGTTGCCTTCTTAGTTCTTCATTGTCCTTCAGTGTCTCTTCTAAAGCTGTTTCTCGTTCTTTGTTTTTCCTAACACTTAAGCAGCTTTTTCACCTCAGAATTCCCCAAAATAGTTTGACATGAAAGGACTTATGATTTGGATTTATTAAAAACAGTTTCTGTTAATTTCATGATTATTTAAAACAGATGGAAAGATTAATATGTGTGAAATGGAAAAGGACAGTTGAGGAAAGGAATTTTATTTTCATGTTTGTAAGAACACGTATCAGAGACTGGAAAGTTTCCTTTGCTTATTTGTGAACTATTTTTTAACAATGACTTACAGATTTAATATCTTAATGTATTATCTGTTATACATCAAAGTTAAATTCTCTTTTAAATGTAAAGCCTACATTAATGTAAAATTATTGTTGCAAATTTGCATATAGACATTTTGGGAAATGTGAGTCTTTGTCATTTTCATCTATAATATTGTATTTTATAATGCACCAAAAAAGCATGAAGCCTCTCTCCAATGCAGAAGTGTTTGTTGTTCTGCCCTGAGGTAACATATTTGGATCGTAGCAGCATAAAGTTAAGATCTAGTGTGATAGTGTGATAAAATGTCTTCGTTAACAGCGTGGGCCTCAAGTCAGCTTGTCTAATTTCCAGTCTTGGCTTTGTTACTTATTAGCGAAATCATTTGGGTTTGCTCTGCCTTGGCTCCCTTATCTATAGAATGAGGATGATAATGGTGCCTACCTTAGAGGGTTGTTTGAAGACTTGAAAGAGGTAAAACATGTAATGCATTCAGTCTGGATCATGGATATGATCCCTCAGTAAGCATGAGCTCTTGTAATAATATTAAGGGTGAGGGGAAGAACAGCAACTTCATCATTTGTTTCTGATATCTTAAAGTGTTGATTTTTTTTTTCTTTCCCCATACATTTTCTCACTTTGAACATAATGATTTGACTGAAAACATAACTAGGCATTGTGGAATTTTACAATGTGTGGAGAAATAACCACTCCCTGTGCTGTAGACAGACATACCGATTGATACATTTGTTTTACCCATGTATGCTTATGATCCAGAAATGCTTCTTTTGTGTCCATGGCCATCAGCTCACTTTCCCCTCACTTTTCACACACCCAGTGAGCCTTCTGTACAAGGAAAGCTAGAAAGCTGAACACTGCATGTCCCAGACTCCTTGCAGCTGGGTTGGCATTGACCCAGGTTCTGTCCAGCAGAGATACCAGCCAACATGGCACTTGAAAGTGGATGTGGGGAGTGGTGGGCAGCAGCACAGGGGGAGCTGGATCCTCCTGTCATGGAGGTTCTGCTCTGGCACCAGCATCACTGGTGAGATTAGGAGACAGTGGGCTCTGCTGGAACAGCCTTGTGGTGTGGCTGGGTGTTTCTGCTTACCAACTTTTTCCTGACTGTGGGGACTTGTGATTGGTTCCCTGGCACTTCTAGACGTTCTATAAGCCATCTGACACCCTCATAGAAATCTCTTTCTTCTTAATCTCAAAACAGTGGATTCTCTTGTCTGCAGGTAAGACCCTGGCTCAGCCAGTAACTGCTCTGAAAAGTGCTGTGCTGGGCACTGGCAATACATGATCAGCACTGGTTCATATTTCAGTTGCTGAATGCACTTGAGCATTAATTTAATTTTTGTATTTTTAAAATTTTAGCCACATTTTGTAGGCAATAATATTTAGCTTGTAGGAACATTTTGCTTTCATTTAACTCTACATTTTTATGAACCTTTTGTCACATCAGTGTTAAAAAAAACCATAATTTTAAACATCTTATATAGAGCAGTATTGTATCACAGAAGTCAAAGTAGTTCATGATTTTCTTAACGGATGTTACAACCCCCTCTCATGAGGTATATGATGGAATAATATAATAATAAACAGTCGTTTGTAAAAAGATCCCATGAGACCCCTCAGTGAGCATTAAGACTCAGCAGTGAGCTTTGAAAGCAAGGTACGGGGTGATACTTGTAAATTGGCCATACCTGACTCTTTTAATAACCTCAGACAGCCTGTATCATGCAGTCATATGTAATAATTGCATCACCTTTTCTCAGACAAAGAATTGTTCTTTGCTGAAAATTTAGTCTTATAACTATAGAACCATATATATGTTAGATAAACATAAATTTCAAAGTATATTTAAGGTGAAACATAAGTGAGTATTCACTTCCAGAAAGGGTAAAGAATTAAGATGGCAATGGGGGCCTTGTTTATCTCACATCCCTGGAAATAATTTTAATATATGTCTCTCAAGTGCTCATTCTGTAAAACAAGTGATTTTACCAAGGTTTTAATTTATAGGATTTTAACTCAACACTAGCAGATAAAGTACTTATTTGTGAATTTAAAGATCTAACTGATGTTCCGAGGATGAAATAATAACCTTGATGTGTATCAGTAGAGGAACTTTAGACCTTTTGAAGGCTAACTTTGTTAAAGCTTCATTTAAAAACAGCTTAAAAAAAAACCACAAAAACTATAGGCTTATACAATGAGTAAAAATAGGACTAATGTGGCGCCTTATTCCTAAGGATTTTAAGAATTGGAAAATGTACTTCCAAGAATTCAGGAGATAAGATGGCTTCAGAATATATCGACTTTTTCAACAATAACATATGACTCTCATGGATGGCAGGCCTGATACTGGGAACTACAATACCTTAGAGCTAGACTTAGCTTTGTCACTCACTGGACATGGGGCCCTCACCTATCCACAAGTAGTCAAGTGAATGAGTTGGGCTGTAGAGCCTCTCAGACCCTTTCCTAATCATTAAGCATTCTTAGATCCTCTGATTTATTTTTAGGCATTTTATTATTAGGGTCACATCACTCCTTCCTAAATGTGGCACAAAGTTCAATGATCTTTTTGTGTTGAATATTTTTTCCTGCCGTGGTAAAAACCTAGTCAGGTTATGAGAGTGTGAGATGCATAAAGTATCTGTAATATCCATCAGCTTGTGCAAAAAACCAAATAAGTAGTGATATACATGTTATGAAAATTAGACTGTTGAATATCCTTTTAGCTAAGTTGATTTGAAAGCAGCTCACAGAGGAGAGGGGATTTAGCAGGACTTTCAAGGATGGATAGGGTTGAGATAGTAGGACAAGAAGCATGATGGAGTTTCACATCAAAGATACAGAACTTTTCAGGCTGTGTTCAGGAACAATGAGGAGCGTGGCTTTGATTTAATGCCAGATATATGCATAGAAATAATATGTGGTCATGAATCCAGGCAGCACTGTAGAGAGCCTTGATTCAAAGTAGTTTTCATCCCATGGAAAGTGGCGAGCTGTTGAAGGCTTTTGAGCATGATACTCCACATGACCAGAAGAGCATTTTAAGAAGCTTAAACCACAGTGATAAAATGGAGGTGAATTGTAAACATGAAAGAATGATGACAACAAGCACAGAAAGGAAATTATTATAATAGCCCAGGAGCAAGGTAATGAGGGCTAACAAGGACTGAGACACAGATGGGGTTTGTGTATGTGTGTCTGTGTGTAAATTCCTTATATGTGTATATATTTTATATATATATGCACATGTGTTTTTTTTTTTGTGTGTGTGTGTGTATGTGAGTGAAATATGTTGGAGAGGTGGGATGTAGTACTGATTGGTAAACATCCAGAGAAAGTAGTATCCTGGCATGATTCCCATTATCTGTCAAGGCAAATGTTGATTCAGAAAGGCAAGAAGATGAATTGAGAAAAGGAAGACAGGTGGGCATGACAGGATAAAGTGACTGTAAGTTTCAACTCATGTCTTGATGACCCTTCCTCACCTTGGACATTATAGCACAGAATAGGCCAAATGGGTGCATCCAAGGATACACCAAGGGGTGTCCCCAAAGAAGTCTCGCCTCTCGCCTGTTAGGAATTAGAAATGTGCAGGAAAGATTTCCAGGGACATTTTCCCTCTACTTAAGAGAACATATTTTCTAATTCTGTTGGAATTCAAGCAGTTGGTATGCAAATTGTAAATGTATTTATAATTATTAAAATGGGATGTCTAAAGGGCTCTGTAATTGATGTTTTTGTTAGCCAAGACATATATTTGTTACTGATTGTTTTTGAAAATAATGTGGCACTTAAAAACAAATCCTTTGTTTTTCTAAAAATACAACTTCTGACCTGAATTTACTTTATTCAAGTTAATGAAATATTACTGAATGTAAGTTTACTGTAGCAATAAACAAAACTTCCAAGTTTGACTTAGGTTTGATTGAAGGATAATATTTATAAGGACAGGTGAGATATGACAACCCTCTCCTGACATGTATTGTTAAGTTAATAATAATTCCTATTTGTGCTTATTGTACAAATTCAGAGTGATAAAATATAGAAGCTGTCATATAATTAATGTTACACCATCAGGTAGCATCCAGTGCCTTCCGAGTGTTTTCCATAAGGTTTCGTGGGAATGGACAAGCCACAGATTCATCAAAATTTATCAATGAAAATTTTATTATAACTTTATTCAGCTATCAATCACCATAAAGACTTCAGGTAGATGACTGCACCAAAAATAAATGTGAGATATTTTTTCTTTTCTTTTACAGCTGTAGAATCAATAATTGTTTTCATTAATCTATAGACAGAGCCCACTTACACCTCAATGAGGAAAGTAAAAATATGTAGGAGGTAACAGATGGCAGAGGTTTCGGTTATGAGGTTTAACACATGTGCAGCGAACTTGTTTCACAGCTTTAAAAAGTGTAAGATGATAGCATGGAGGCTGATCCAGAGAGAAAAAAATCTACCTGACAGGCCAGAAACTACAGTTTTGTTTCATTTCCTTTGTTGGATTTAAAGGTGTAAAGACTTACTTTCAAGTAAATGTTATCAGAGATGAATATGAATTATGTATATTTAGCCCAAAGTCTTCCAGTATTTAATAAGACATGCTACATGAAATAAAGCATAAAAATAGCATAGCAACTCTCAGTGTATGTGGGAAAAGGAAAGATTTTGTTCTTCCTAAACTGTTACCGTGTGATATCGTGTATCAGTTGGCACACATTTTTTAGTTGAGAATGTGTTCTTTTGCTCTGAGGTTTCTCTCTGGAAGGAGACTCTACTGTGGCCTGTCACAGAGCCCAGGTCACCGGAATCTTTTTTAATAGAGTCACTGGAGTGCATTCTGTCTTTTCCCAGAGAGCGTAGATGCTCAGTAAATATATTGATTGATAGAAAATTGAAGAAGAAAAAAAAAAAGACCTCCTTCTGAGACTGGCTATTCCAAATCCACATAGCATCATGGGGAAGAATGGGTAACCAAATCTGCCGAGCTGAGCCACTTTGGTTGAAATTTTGGCTTCAACTATCAGTTTCAAGGCAGGCGTTAGCTTTCTACTGCGGTGAGCTAGTCAACTTTCATTATCCTAGAACAGTGATTCTTGGGGGGCAGGGGAATTTTGCCCCCTCCAGGGAATGTTTGGCAATGTCTGGACACTCTTTTGGTTGTCATAAGTAGGGGAGGTAAGTGTACTGTCATCTAGTGGGTGAAAGCCAGGGATGTTGTTAAATGTTCTATAGTGCACAGAAACACAACAAGGAATTTATGACCAATAATGTCAGTAGTGCTAAGGTTGAGAAACCTTGCCCTAGGGGAGTACTTCTGCAGATGACATTGTCCTAAGAAAAGAGCTGGGTAATATAAATTAAATGATACAACTCAGTAATCAAAGACAGTAGGAAAGTCTCACTTTCTTAGCTTAACCAAGGAAATAAATGCTTACGAAAATTTAACCAGGAAGATTAAGAGAGTCAGTGTTTCAGGTTGAGTTAAATGAGTTTTCAACAAGGGTTCAGCTTACTAAGTTCTCTGTCTAAAAAAAGTCAATTTAAGAAATAAAACAGGAAACGTTCTGATTAATTCTGAAGTTAACATGAAAATTATCTGAGGTGGATTTTGCGTGGAAGCCCAAAGTAGAGAGTTGTGTGGCCTGCATCTGCAAAGCCCAAGGCACTGTATATATGAAAGGAGGCAGGAAGGGGGCTCAGGTTCCACTTCTTGCATGAACACTGCCTGAGTACCTAAGAGGAAGTGGGATGGCTGAGAGAACAGCTTGTGTGGAAAAGGGTTGGTGCATGGAAACAGATAATTGCTTTCTTCAAATGTCTGAAGCAGTGCTGTGTGGAGAGAGACTGTTTTACCTCCAGAGCCGGGACTAATAAGTAGATTCCAGCTCATCATTAGGAGACACTAAATCCAGTTTTCTGTTCGAATACAGCAGGCGATGGATTCTGCATTTGTAAGCCTTTCAAGCTCTAAAGTATTCAGTCCAAGGCTGTCTGACCCTCTAGGACGGCCTCAGAAAAAGGGAACATTCACTTCAGAGCTTGAGCCCTACCTAGCCTTACACTCAAGTCACTGCATCCATGAATCAGTGACCACATACATAGCCTGTTTGGCTTGTGCTGCTTATTCCATGAAATGAGTTTCTGATGACTCTGGGACTTTGGGAAGGTGAAGATAGCTAGGTCTTCAGTAGGCACTGGTACATTTCACTGTAGAAGGGATTTTCCTGCTCTTTGGAATATAGCTGTTGACCTGTAAGAGCATCTTTTCTCATTTAGAATTCGATAAAGACTTCAAGAAATGTTACAGTTTTCTCCAGGCGCAGAGGCACTGAGAGACACAGGGACATTTCAAGTGCTGAAGTTATACTTTGGGAAGGAGGATACATTAACTCCCATTTAGAGAGGAATGATTTTTGAATATAAGAGATTTAAATCCTGACTGTGGTTTATAATTCATAAAGGGGAGACTTGGATAGATGGAAATAATGTCAAGAAAAGCATTTTAAATTGCAGTTTTTGTTTCTGTGACAAAAGCGCTCTCCTTGTGGGGAATAATCTCTTTTTGTCTCTTGATTTCTTTTTTAATACATAACAATAAGTGGTATTGTGGTAATTGCAGATTGTTCAGCTATTAATGCTATTTACTGAAACGCATTTTAAAGATAACATTGTTTTCTAAAGAAGCAATAAACAACAGTTTTTCTTTTGTTCTCCCATGGAAAAAATATCCTTTAGTAGGTATTTGTGGGCTAAAGAAATGTTAGCAAAAGAGAACCTTTTAATAATAAGACATTAAAACAAAATACCTACCATTTTCCTGTGTGCTGGAGTCTAGTTGAACACATGCAGCATGGTCCCTTCATCAAGACCCAATGCCTTGTGCCACCTATTTGCTTCCCTTCCTTGGTTCCCATGGCATACCCGCTGTTCCCATCATGCAGGAGCCCTGTGCTCTCGGTGGCCTCACTCTTAGCTATGAGTAGCTCTCCCCTCCCCTAACAAGTCATTGCTGGAAGGCAGGGGCTGCCTCAGAGCCTCACAGCAACTAACGTGGTACCTTCAACTCAGTTAGCACTTGAGGATTTCAAATGATCCTGGAAAATTAATATTTTAATAAGATCATGAATAAAAGTTGCTGTTATTTAATAAAAATAATAATTACGAACTTTGGAATTTACAAAATGCTTTCTCCTTTGCTCTTTTGAAAAGTATAACAGGGCATGATGCATTTTCATTCCCATTTTACAGATGATGAAATTGTTGTTCAGAAGGTAAAGTATCTGCCCAAGTTCAGAGAGCAAATTGTATCTTTTACTGGAATTTTATCTTTAAAGCCCTCTTCCTTCTATTTCCGCATTAGCTAAAAAATCTACACTTAAAACACCTTCATTTAAAGAAAAAGTTGTGTTTAAGCCCCTAAAATGAATTTTGTTATGTGTACATTGAAAATCAAAATGTAAAATAAGTATTCCTAGAATTTGAAGCAGCAAGCCATTTGTCCACTATTTAGAGGTCGATTGACCTCTTTGCTTTCTGCCATGGTGAAATTTGTATATGGTGGGCTTTTCATCATAGGATGGCAGGACAGATGTAGTGTCTGGTTTGTGGGTATTGCCGTTTTGCTAATGGATCTGGCCTGAGGTTTCTCCATAAGCAGGTTGATAGAGCTGGCTTCCTTTGGGATTGTTCTCTCAAATTTAAGCCATTCTTGAGAGCTCTTTGTCTAAACACAAATTGTCTAAATGGGAGGGGTGGGAGATTGTCATTCTAATTCATCCAGGCCTCCACCCACATTAGTGGAGACTCCCAGAATTGAATGACCACAGGGTTGCCCTCTGTTTTTTTGCAGAGCACAAAAATGTTGAGAGCTTCAGTTTTGCTGCTTTGTGCAGGGGGAGTAATTTTACTTGTAAGAAAATAAACTAGAGAGCATGCATTTTGTGTTTTCTTAGAATGAAAAGAATGGATAATAATCATATTCTAACACTAATCTCTTTACTGATATGGGAACAAACCAGAAGATGTGGGAAGTAACAAACAGAAATCATTTTTCTATTGTTAATCTGTTCTTGGGCATAGGCTGGGAAACATCCTGGCAAAAGTCAGTACCATGAAGCAGACTCGTTTTCAC
Source organism: Papio anubis (assembly GCF_008728515.1). Lineage (NCBI taxonomy): Eukaryota > Metazoa > Chordata > Mammalia > Primates > Cercopithecidae > Papio > Papio anubis. The sequence goes on from NC_044991.1 coordinate 37,857,493, forward strand.
CCAAACCTGAGAGCCAGGCTTCCTGATTTCACCTTATGAGAAGGAAGCATGTTTAAATGCATGGGACATGCTAGTCTGTGATGGCATTAGAAGCCCTGAGCTTTTTTTTTTTTTTTTTTTTAAGCAGAGTTGAGATCACAGATAAATGAGCATAGAAGCCACAAAGAACTGGTATATGTTCTCTAGTGTTCATTTTCAGGGAAGAATGGGAATCTTAATTTGTTGCTGGAATCTTGGTAAATTTCTTTTTTTTTTTTTACCCAAAAGATCTTTCTAATGCATTTCCCCTCAGTGCCCTGAGCCTCCTCACATAATTCCACACCCCCTTATCCCCCGTGCCCAGTAATTTCCTAAGAAGATGGCTTTGGTGGAAGACCTGTCTTTATTTTGAAGTTAGCATTTTATGAGCCATTTCCTTCATCTGATAATACTTCTATGAGAGTAGGAGTTGTGTGTTTATTTTTGGAAGCATATTTTTAAGCTGAAGCAATCATTTGTTGACTTCACTTGAAAGTATAGTTTTAAAAGATGTTATTTGCGTTTTTAAATGATTATTAGGTAAAGTGAGTGAGATGAAAGAAGAATTCATGTTTTAAAACTAAGTAAGTCCTCAAAATAGTGCTGTGCAGTCTGGGCGCGGTGGCTCATCCCTGTAATCGCAGCACTTTGGGAGGCCCAGGCGAGTGGATCACCTGAGGTCAGGAGTTCAAGACCAGCCTGGCCAACATGGTGAAGCCCCATCTCTACGAAAAATACAGAAAATTAGTCGGGTGTAGTGGCGGATGCCTGTAATTCCAGCTGCTTGTGAGGCTGAGGCCGGAGAATTGCTTGAACCCGGGAGGTGGAGGTTGCAGCGAGCCGAGATTGCACCACTGCACTCCAGCCTGGTCAATGAGAGCAAAACTTCGTCTCAAAAAAACAAAAAAAAATAGTGCTGTGCACTATATATGAGGCCCATTTTTCAGGAATATTAAATGGTGCTTCATTGACCCTGACTTAACATTTTCCCTTCCTGTAAGGAGCAGACATGCTTGGGTTTGTGTTTGAACCTTGCTGGTAACTACAGTTCTGGCCTTGATTGATACCGTTCTCTGTGTCTGTTAAATTAAAAGATTGAATGATGATCTCTTGGATCTCTTTTCTAAGTTTTTGTGGTTCCAAAGGAATAAATTAAATACCTTTGTTACCCAAATTCAGTAGTGTTGTGTTTTCCCTACTGATGTTTTCTACTTCATTCTGGGGGTAACATAGTGTGCAGTTGGGTCCTAATCTAGATTCCAACATTAGAATGAGAAGATTATTTTACTTGGCATCATTGGCAGTGTTGATTAAATCTTTACTATGCCCTTGCAGCCATGACATTAAGGAACACCTACCTGACTGTGTTAAGTCTGTGGTTTCACCCAAGTGTTTCTTTTTAATATTCTAAGAAGAATGTATTTCTAGCAGATGCATTCTTGAGACGGTGTGAATAATAAACCTGAGAAAAGTATAGTTTTCTGACTTGGGAGTACCTATATTTGTGTGTGCACATTTGACTCATTTTGGCAATTCTTACCTTAGTATTTACTTACATGATTATACACTGTTAAGTGCATTCTACTTACCCATTTTTTTTTTTTTTTTTTTTTTTGAGATGAAGTCTCCCTCTGTCACCCAGGCCGGAGTGCAGTGGCACAATCTTGGTTCACTGCAACCTCCGCCTCCCAGGTTCAAGCAATTCCCTGCCTCAGCCACCTGAGTAGCTGGGATTACAGGTGCCCACCACCACACCTGGCTAATTTTTGTATTTTTAGTAGAGATGGGGTTTCACCGTCTTGGCCAGGCTGGTCTTGAACTCCTGACCTCAGGTGATCCACCCACCTCGACCTCCCAAAGTGCTGTGATTACAGGCATGAGCCACCACGCTCGGCCACCCATCCTTTTATCTGTGATGGCACTGACCCTGTTTTTGCTTCTGCTAGAGAATATTGTAAAGCTGTAGAGGAGGGGGTGGAGGAGACAAACAGAGACACTTGCCTCAGTTTAGCCTCTTCTAAGACAAGCAGCTGGGCATCTCAGAAAAAGATTTTAGTATCCTCCTACCCCAGCCCTCCCTCATCCCCAGCGCCCAGTAACTTTCTTGGTGCTGTATGAATGCCTTTCTGGGTAGACTTATCCCTGAGCTTTGGCCATGAGGCCTGATCTTCTTTTGGAGTGCTGCACCAGCGTCTAGCACTTAGAACACCTTACACATGAGTCTGATGCAACTGAGTCGCTTCCACTGTTATCACTTACTGGCAACAACTTGTTGAAGCCCTCATTTGCTAAAGTCTCATTGTGAGGATTTAATAACTGCCCTTGAGCATCTGCATCAACCTCATTAAGCAAGCCTGTTGTACAAACTGTAATAGTGTAGATTTGAAGCTTATCAGGGTCATGACTAAGACAGTCATTACATAGTCAGGCCACAGCATCTTCAAGGCACTGTTGGTGCAGCTGGTAAGTCACTTCTTTCCATGACCTTACAACAGTTTTCCTCATCTTATGGAATTATAAATGTGCCAGAATTTCCTAATAGGTTTGCCCTCTCCCTGTCAGTCTCCTCAGTGAGCTGTGAAGTGCCCATTATAGGAAGCACATGTGAAAGACAGCAGCCCCTCTTGATCTGTGGGCTTCAGGCAGGGTGTTATGTTGGTCAGAGAAAAGGGGCTTTATGTTTTGTTCATATAGCAAAGGACTTGGAGCTGAGGGAGCGAGCTGATTCATGTGATGGAGAATCATTTCTTTCTTAGAGGCCCTGATCTCACAGCACCCTGAGCATCCTTGCAGAAAGCACTCATTTGCTGCTGCAAAATGCAGCAAAAAGGTTGCTCTGGGCTTGTTTGCCACATCATAGGCTCTGGCTTTCTTCTCACCAAAGAAATAACAGGCATTTCCATTTTAAACTCTGGTGTTCTCCCTAAGATCAGGGGCAAGACAAGGATGTCTTTTCTCACCACGTTTCAACAGTGTACCAGAGATTCTAGACAGGGAAATTAGGTAAGAAAATGAAATAAAAGCCATTCAGACTAGAAAGGAAAATGAAAGATATGTATATTGAAAGACTGTATGATCTTGTATTTGGAAAAGCTCAAGAAATACACACACACTTAAAAAGGAAACCTACTAGAACTAATAAATTATGTAAGATTGCAGGATACAAGATCAATATATAAAAATCAACTGTATTTTTATACAGCAGAAATAGACAATTTGGAAATGAAATTAAGAAAGCAATCATATTTACAGTAGCGCCAAAAAGAATAAAATACGTAGTAATAAATTTAACCCAGGACTTGCAAGATGTATACACTGAAAACTGCAAACCTTGCCATAGGACATTAAAAACTACCTAAATAAATGGAAAAATATCTGTGGATCAGAAGACTTAATATTATTAAGATAACAATACTCTCCAAAGTGATATGTAGCTTCCATACAATCCCTATCAAAATTTCAATGGTGTTTTTTGCAGAAATGGAAAAACTGATCCTAAATTTCATATGGAATTGCAGGGAATCCTGAATAACCAAAGCCATCTCAAAAAGGAACAAAATTAGAGAATTACTAGTTTCCTATTTCAAAAGATCCTAAAAAGCTAGAGTAATCCAAACAGTGTGGTCCTGGTAAAAGGTTAGACGTATAGATCAATGGAATAGAATTGAGAGTCTAGAAGTAAACTTATACGCCCATAGTCAGCTGATTTTTTGACAAGGGTGCAAAGACAATTCAGTTGGAAAAGAATAGTCAATTCAACAGGTGATGCTGAGACAACTGGATACTCACATGCAAATGCATGAAGTTGGACCCCTACCTCACACCATATACACAGATTAACTCAAAATGGTTCTATGTCCTAAGTATAAGAGCTAAAATGGCAAAACTCTTAGAAAGGAAAGTACTAAATCTCCGTGACCTTGGATTTGCCAATAGACTTTTAGATATGAAACCAAATATGCAAGCAACAGAAGAAAAAATGGATAAATTATCATTCATCAAAATTAAAATCTTTTGTGCTTCAAAAGATGCTGTCAAGCAAGTGAAACTACAACCCACAAAATATTTGAAATTATATAGCTGATTAGGGCCTAGTATCCAGAATATATAAAGAAGTCTTACACAGTCAGGCGCAATGGCTCATGCCTGTTATCCCAACACTTTCGGAGGCTGAGACAGGTGGATTGCTTGAGGCCAGGGGTTTGAGACCTGCCTGGACAACGTGGTGAAACCCCACCTCTACCAAAAATACAAAAATTAGCCAGCCTTATGACCTAGTCTCAAAAATAAACAAATAAATGAAAATTTTAAAAATTAAGGAAGTCTTACAACTCAGCAACAAAAAGACAGCCCAAATAAAAAATGGGTGAAAGATATAGACTTAAACTTCTCCAGAGAAGATATAAAAATGGCCAAGAAGAAAATGAAAAGGTGCTTAGCATCATTATTCACCAGAGAAATTCAAATCAAAACCAGTCAAAAGGTAGAAACAGCTTAAATGTCCATCAACTGATGAAAAGATGAACAAAATCTCGTATATCGATACAATGGAATATTAATTTGAAGGAATTAAGTATTATTAACTAAGAAGGAATAAAGTATTATGTGCCACAACATGGATGAACCTTGAAAACATGTTAAGTAAAAGAAACCATACACAAAATGCGATATATATTGTAAGATTCCATATTCTGAAATATCCGGGGTAGGCAGATTCATGGAGACAGGAAGTAGACTAGTAGTTGCCAGTTACTGGGTATGTGAGAAATGGGAAATAGCTGCTGGTGGGTATAGGCTTCATTTTGGGGTAATGAAATGCTCCCAAATTAGTGGTGACGGTTGCACAATTCTGTGAATACACTAAAAACTACTGAATTGTACACTTTATAGGGTGAACTTCATTATATATGAATATATATCTTGAAGCTGTTACTAAGAGAAAGAGGCAGGTTAGACATATTAGTGACTTATCAACTTCTTTATAAAATAAAATTCATGTACAGTGTTCCTTAAGTAAATCTATATCCCACATGTTTTGAAGCAGAACAGTCCATCTTCATCTGTTTAAAGGCCAGCCAAGTTTTTCTTTATAGATAAGCAGTTATAAAAAATATTCAAGGTTCTCCTTTTGAGCTTGAGCATCACAGTGCCTTTTTCTGCCATCTGTCCACTTGTTCTGTCGCTCCTGAAATCCTGATACTGTGCAAATGCTCAGAACAGCTCCTGTGGCCTGAGGAATTTGTTGCGTGTTTCCCATTCCCTAAGGCATGCTGCTGTCAAGGAAATTCAGTGTCTTCTTCATACCAGTTCTGCTGGTGAGAAGTTCTAGGTATTATGTTTTGTTTGGTTTTGGTTTTTTTAAAGACAGGTTCCCTATCTGTCGCCTGGGCTGGAATGCAGTCTTACAATTACAGCTCATTGCAGCCTTTATGTCCCAGGCTCAAGTGATCCTCCCAGCTCATCTTCCCAAGTAGCTGGGACCACAGGAGTTCACCACACCACACCTGGGTAATTTTTTTTATTTTTTATAGAGGCAGGGTCTTGATATGTCGCCCAGACTGGTTTTGAACTCCTGGGCTCAAATGATCCCCTGCCTTGGCTTCCTGAAGTGCTAGAATTATAGGTATGAGCTACCATGCCCAGCCACTAGGCCGTTTTGATTCTCTAGGTGCAGAACCCAATTACTCTGTCCTGTAATATTTCTCCTGACTTTTGTAACATAGTTGTACTCTAGCAAGTCACATTGTGTACAACACTTGTTAAAATCTCTGCTTTTTTCCCCAGGCAGATGTACCAAGTTAGCCATTTTAATACATAATGTAAAGCACGTACCACATATTTGGCCCCAATCATCAAAGTAATTGATGTACTCAGCTTTGTCCTGCTATCTTTTTATTCTCAGCGACTTTTCTGGAAATGAAGTATTGGTGCCGTGCTCTGCCGTGTTGTTTTGTTTTGTTTTTTAAAAGGTCATGTTGATTTGATTTATTTTTTAATCATCAGAAGCCAGGTAGCAACTTGTGGTATGTTAAGTACGTCCTTGTGCCCTAAGCTGAAGGAGCAGAGACCCACTAGCAGAAATGAGAGAATCAGGCTTTGGAGCTTTGAGGTATCTTCAAATCTGGTCTTCTGGTAACTAAAAATTTCTCGTCACTCAGCATTTCTGAACGTCAGGCGGGCAATAACTAATACTTAAAAATATGTCCAGAAGTACTACAGGATCGTGGCTGTCTTCATTGTTAAAGTTTAAATTATAATCATATTTAGTATGAATGTATTCCTCTGCGTTCACATTTTTTATAATTAATTATCCAAGTATAGAATGAATCATACCTTTTTGTTAGCCAGATTACTGGGATAAACGGATCCCAACCTTACCCTCTTTACCAAATAAAAGAGCTTCCTATAGAATTTCCTAGGTAAAAGACAGGCATCTTCTCTAAAAAACAGTGATGAATTCATCTAACTGTGTAGTGTTTAGTTTTCTTTAAGTAAAAAGTTAAATGAGGAATTGAGTGATTTTTCATATGCAGATTTTATTTCTTGGTGATTGTGTCTGGCCTCGTAGAGGGACGGAGTGACTTTAGGTGGAATAACCGGATCTGTTTGCTCTTGAGAAGCAGGCGTGAGTCCACGAAGGAAAGGCAGGGAGACAGATGGCTGGCTATTGTGTTACAACCATCATCTGCTGGGCCCTGAGCAAATATTAAGTGAATAATATATATGTAATTGGTGTGAAAGTACAGTTGCAACATTTCTAATACGGTTTGGAGGAGGGCTACTTCTTGAACATTTGTGTTTTATAGAATGCTAAGTTGAAATGTTTTTGTTTTTGGGGTTAATCCATTTTAAACTGCTTTAAAGTGAACATTTTCCCCCCATTTTGACACCACTGTGCAATATTTTGAATTGAAATGGCCTGTAATCGCCCTTTTTTATTTTCCATAACAACATGAGCACTAAATTATAGCTGTGCAATTATGTAAACAATGGAAATGCTTCCAGAATGAATCCTTCCTTTTAAATTTTCATTTTGTGTAATTGTTGGAAGGTTTGGAGCCATAATAAACAAAATTATTTTACACATTTATCGCTCTAAAGGTCAATTATAAGGGAACTAAAGAAACAACACTATGCAAAATGAATAAACCAATTTCTGTTGCTATCACCATATGTTTTTCTTATCACTTATGGTTTTTCCAGTTACTGTGTACATAGCATTCAATTAAAGCGATTCATTTACCAGGCTGAATATGGTTTGTGTTTATAGAACTGTGCTTTGGAGGAGAGGAAACAACACGCCTCTATTTGAATTACCTGATTTTTTGCAAGATCAGTGATAAGAGACAGATGTTCTCACCAGTTACTTTCTCATAACCACAATCTTTTGATAAGCTGCAAATTCACAATTATCATCTTAGTGATCTTTGCACACTCAACATATAGTATGCACTTGGACTTCTAACCAGAACAAGAGAAAAATACTGGTTTGGTGATCTGTTCACTATATTGCAACATTTTGCAGAATGAATTTTAATTTCTTTGAACAAAAGCATGTGAAAGATCTTTGTCTATGTGTCATACGTTCAACTCTCAAAAATAAACCTCATTTTATTTTAGATTCCATATATCATTGAGCCTATTGTTTAGTTTGTGGTTTAGTCTATTTAACGTGTGAAAAAGAAACTAATTCTTGCTATAAAACTAACTTGAACTTCTTTGTATTAAGTTCTAGAACTCCTAGAAAAATGAATCCTAGAAAATCTAAAATGATAATTTTCCTGTTTTTCTTTTAGTATTTGCCTTGTAAAACACTGTGGCTAATTGCCGTAATGCTTTGTTAAGAGTGTTGCTTGAAAGCACTAATTTCTAGAACTTTTGAATTTCTGGGATAATGTGTGATCTAAGAGGCTTGTTTGTGTGCCACCTTTGAAGTGTCTTAAACTATTCTTTCTGTAGATCAGCAAAGTAATAGTTCACTGAATTATATAAACTACACCTGTAAAGTAAATTTTACAAAGTAAAACTCTTCAGAGTCCTTCTCTTTTTGAAAAATAATTATTTAATTGCTACTGTATTTACTTCTTTATGGCTCTTTTCATTTTACAAAGGCGTATGTTCTTATCTGCTATCCCATTACGTACAACTCCGTAAGGGAGTATCATTCCATTTTATGGAAGAGAAGCATGAAGCTCTGGGTATGACTTGATCTGCCCACAGTCACACAAGGTTTTGAACCTAGGCCTCATGGCTCAAGTTCTAGAGTTCTTTTCACCACGCTAGAGTGCAGGGCTGTTTCTCACTAGCCATCTCAGCGGAGGCAGCGCTGAATAGCATCGAATCACACAGTACAAAGGATGGCCCCTTTCCTCCTCTCTGCAGGTCCTTGTGATACTCTTAGGTAGGCCAGCTGGAGTTGAGAGAAGTAGTTTTCTCACACCACCCTGACATTGCATTCTGTGCTCATATTTAACAAGGAGAGCTGGTCTCAGACCCAGAGTCTTCATCAGAGGATGATATTTTTAGCAAAAATTTAGCAGCATTGGTTACTATCATTGTATTACTTGAGTTACTTTTTACTTATGAGAAAGGATACACATAAGTTTTTCAGAACAATTGGGCCATTATTCTAAGCAAAGTAACTCGGGAATGGAAAACCAAACATTGTGTGTTCTCTCTCGTAAGTGGGAGCTAGCTCTGAGTATGCAGAGGCATAAGAATAATACAGTGGACTTTGGGGACTTGGGGGAAAGGGTGGGAGATGGTGAGGGACAAAAGACTACAAATTGGGTACAGTGTTTACTGCTCGGGTGATAGGTGCACCAAAATCTCACAAATCATCACTAAAGAACTTACTCATCTGACCAAATAGCACCTGTTCCCCAAAAACCTATGGAAATAAAAAAATTAAAACATGAGTCACTTTGAAAACCCTGTTAGGCAAGTAATGTTCACTTTGGACAGGGAGATGGCAAAAGGCATGAGGGTTGCATATGAATGACTGATGTCTGAGAGCATCATCCTGTCCCATGTATATATAAAGCCCTGGAGGCTGTAAGGGAGGTTTCAGATTTTTATTATATTTTTCAAAGACTCCTGTTATAGCTGTGTCTTAATGTATGGTGGGGAAGGTGAAAGAAGGATTCTACTGAGTTAGGAAATCAGTGGGGCATTTTGTGGATGTCCTGCTGCTGGGAATATGCAGTGGCTCTTCTTTGAGTACCACATGGTTATTCCTAATTTTAAAATGTTATCACAAAGATACAATCTTCGAGTTGTTCCATTTCAGTGTGGAGAAGCAACATAAGCAGGCATATGGCCATAATTTGGCTGACTGGTCATATAGTTCCCTCTTTAACCCCCCCCCCCCATTTACTCTCCCCCAGTGCTGTCTTTGGCGACTTCACACAGGCGCTGTGTCTCCTCAGGGCGCTGTCTTACGTGGGTGGCAGGGTAGGGTAGGCTAGCCATCTGTTATTTTGCCCTCTTTTTCCAACCTTCTTGCTCATAGTAGCAGGTTCCGTTGAAGTGATTGGCTGAAGTCCAGGGAGTGGGGGAGCCATGTGACTTTATCTCAGCTACATGCCTATCTACTGTCTTTAGCATCAGTATAGCAACTGAGTAATATTTTTTGAATGCCCTATTTTACAGATTATTGCCTTTATACGTACAAATCTTATGATGCAAAATGGATTCATTTACAAATTGTGGTGTTAGCTTGTTAAAGGATTTAGTTCATAATTCCCATAAATTTAGCCTAGAAAAGCATTTTTTAATTAAAACTCTAAATTCCAGTGGTGAAAATGGGCTTATTTGATTCAAATATGTGCTAAAGATTTTTAAAGCCCGCAAGCTTCAAGGTTTAGTTTCCCATCTCAACAGATGGAATTAACACAAACATAACAAAGTTAACATCATGGTTGTTTGCATTATTAATCTTCAAATGCATGGCATTCTGCTACCTTGCTAGCCAGGTTTGCACGAATCCTTTCATTGCAACATATGTCAACAGAAATGTGCTTCCATCTGCTGCCGGATAGCTTGATGCCTGATATTCCGAGACAAGGCCCAGCACAATGAGTACCTCTGTGAGTAATTACAGGTGTGTGGTGAGGAGCCTAGGGCATTAATCAGAGGCTTAATTATGAAAAAGGTGGATCTTTTGTTCCACTCTTGGATCCTGAGTTTACCACACACTTTCTAAACTGCAGCATCCATCTGCTCGGTCCCTTAGAATGTTTGCCTTGACTGATACGGACCTTAAAGTGTATCAAAGGACGTGATTAAAGTAGGCTTAAACATTAACCTGGAAGAAGCGTGGTTCATGGTTTTTTTCCCTTCCTTCCTTCCTTTTTTACTTATCTATCTATCTGTTTATTTCTGGTGTAGGAAAAAAGTCTGCTGAAATGCTAAAACTTTGAATTAGTACTTGCTAAACTATTTACTATATGTGAACTCTACTGAATTAAGCATTATACAGTAATTTTAAGAATGTAAAGGTCAAGATTTGTAGAAACTAAGACCCATGTAAGGAAAAAGAAGTCTTAGGAAAAATGGTTTGTGAACATATACAAATTTTTTTAGGAAGATAAGTTGTTAAATAAAGTTATTTTTATTATGACAGACTTAACATGTTAGAATTTAGCATGTAACTACTGCTTTGCTCTAATGTGATACTGATAGAATTAAATCAGGATTATTTTTAAGGATTTTTAAGATAACCACACTGAAATCTAAGGAAAAAAACTAGGATTGTGTGTGTGTGTGTGTGTGTATGTGTGTGTTTTGCTTCTTACTCTTATATTGAGACTATAATAAGTTGTGAAACTATAAGTCACGTAACTATAATATAGTCATGTAACATTTTAGTCAGTGGCAAACCACATATATGATGGTGGTCCTATAAGATTATAGTGCTGTATTTTTACTGAACCTTTTCTGTGTCTACATGTGGTTTGATATGCAGATAGTTTCCATTGTGTTACCATTGCCTGTACTATTTGGTATAGTAACATGTTGTGCACATTTTTAGCCTGGATGTGTAGTAGGCATCTATCATCTAGGTTTGTGTAAGTCACTCTATGATGTTCACAAGATGATGAAATTGCCTAACAGCACATTTCTTAGAATGTATCCTCGTCATAAAGTGACACAACTGTACTTCAGTGTGTGTTTTTATTAATGTACGTGGCCAACAGCTGCATAAGTTTGTGATTTGTGGTTTTCTTACTAATTCCTGTTACACACACACACACACACACACTTGCACAGATGGCTTCAGAGATGTGGCCTGGCCATGGATGGCGTGAATGCTGTCCAGTGGTGGACCCCTGATCTGCCACAGGCAAGAATTAGATATCTGCTTCAGACCAGAGCCGGGGGTGAGGGGCATCCAGCCATCAGTGAGAGGCCATCACAGACACAGGAACACAAGGTGTCTAGGGCAGATGATACTCTTCACACTGCACTCTGTGCAAAAGGCCACTAGTGCACTTTGTACTTGCACCGAGATCACACATATATTCAGAACCTTGCTGATTCCCTGACCTTAGCATTTCACTCATTACAACATTACCTTTGCACTCTGCATATTCCCATTTCTTAACACATAAAACTATCTGAAGAGTGAAATTGTCCATCTCGTTGCCTACTTTAAGATATTTTAATGTAACTGTGTGCTGTAACTGTGGCAAATTGAAAGCTAAAGACAGGACATATGTTTTGTTTTAGTGATAGATATTTGAGGGTTTTAATTGCATATTTACCTCATTACTCCTGTAGCTTGTCCAAGGAGCCTACCTTTACATGGAAGACAGAAGAAATGTCTAGTCTCAGAGTCATGGTTTAGATTTTGCATAATTCATCTTACAACTTGGTGTCTCCAATCTCTCACCTTTAAAATGGGTACAATAACCCTTGGAGTAGCTCAGTTTCCAATATCTCTTTCATTGAAAATTTTCTGTGATCTGTGCTGTCTTAGATTATTATACAGTGGTCATATGTACCACTACAAACACTACTTTGGAATTTTGTGTTTGAACATTACAATTGTGTTTTCTTATCTTCCCTTTTAGGATATCTTAAACACCATCATAAGGCACTGTCCACCCCGCTTTTTCTCCCTGGGTTTTCCTGGCTTCTCAATGCTGGTGGGGGACTTCATCACAGCCGCTGCCAGGGTCCTTAGCACAGACATGTTGACGGTGAGTATGACAATGCTCAGCATCCCGGCTCCCAAGAGGCTTCACAATCGCTAACAAGGTTCAGATTTCTCCACTCTTAACAGGTGTTGACTCATTAGTGCAATGTGAAACTGGGCTCTCAGGGTAGATACCCTGGCAGCTGATGTGTGAAATTGTAGGATAAGATGACACACTGGTATTGGAAAGGCGTTTCATCAAAAGGCCAAAGTGTGAGAAATCATATCCTCACTAATATTTCAGCACATTTACACAGTCAGAAGCAGGACTTGTCTCTTAGAATATTATTAGCATTTTCCAGTAAATGGTGGCACAGACATAAATGTCTAAAATAGAGAGTTTTAAAATGTACATTAGCAGTATGATTTTTTAAAATTAAGTCTTGGTTATTATAAGTCTCATAGAAAATATTTTCTTAAAATGTTAGAACACTAAAATCTTAACTAGAAGTGAATATGTATTCTCTTAATAACATGCCAGAATACTTTGGCAGAATTTTTGTAATAAAAAACTGGAAGTGGACTAAATGATCAGTAAGGGCTGCAGAAAAATTTATTTTTACTCTCTACATTTACCTCTACTACTAAGACAGTATCTTTTTCTTTTCTTTTCTTTTTTTGTTGTTGTTTTTCAAGAGACAGGGTCCCATTCATTCTCCACCCGGGCTGAAGCGCAGTGGTGCTATCATGCCTAGATCACTGTAACCTCAAACTCCTGAGGTCAAGTGATCCTCCCACCTCAGCCTCCTGAGTAGTTAGGACTGCAGATACACACCACCATGCCTGGCTGATTTTTAAATTTTTTGTAGAGATTGGAGTCCCTCCGTGTTTCCCGGATTGGTCTCAAACTCCTAGCCTTAAATGATCCTCCTGCCTCAGCCTCTAAAATGTTAAGATTACGGGTGTGAGCCACTGCACATGGCCAAAGCAATATCTTAATGCCTTTTTGAGAGAATACTGTTATACATTTAAAATGAAAGGACCTTTTCCATTTGTGCTCTTTAAGCTGTTACATATTCAGAGTTATTTTTGCCTCTTCAAATAGTATAAATAAAATTAGCTTTACTATTTGCTAAGCATTGGTATCGAAATCAGTGTGGCCATCCAACAACCTAAAGCTTGTTTGATATGTGATTACTTTTTCACTTTACTTATTTCTTCTTTTCAGGGTAAATTCAAACTTCAAGCCCTTGGTTTTAAATTAAACTGTTTAAAAATACTTCCTGTAGCTGGTATTTCATGTTGGTGCTTTCACACACTCACTTTTTCTTATAAAGATAAATTAGAAAACAAAGAGAAGTGAAAAGAGACAGGAGCAAAAGGGAAGAAAGGTAAAAGAGAAGAAGAGGCCAGGCATGGTGGCGTAAGTATAGTTACAGCTATAGGAGACTCAGGAAGCCGAGGTGGGAGAATCACTTGAGATCAGGAGTTTGAGTTCAGCCTGGAATCGCCATACTGTCTTCCACTATGTTTGAACTAATTTACACTCCCACCAACAGTGTAAAAGTGTTCCTATTTCTCCACATCCTCTCCAGCATCTATTGTTTCCTGACTTTTTTTTTTTTCTTTTGAGACAGAGTCTTGCTCTGTCACCCAGTAGCTGGGACAACAGGCACCTTCCACCACACCCAGCTAAGTTTTGGTATTTTTAGTAGAGACAGGGTTTCACCATGTTAGCCAGGATGGTCTCGATCTCCTGACCTCGTGATCCACCCGCCTGGGCCTCCCAAAGTGCTGGGATAACAAGCATGAGCCACCATGCCCGGCCTATTGTCTCCTGACTTTTTAATGCTTCTAACTGGTGTGAGGTGGTATCTCATTGTGGTTTTTTTGATTTGCATTTCTCTAATGACCAGTGATGATGAGCTTTTTTTCATGTTTGTTGGCCACATAAATGTCTTCATTTGAGAAATATCTGTTCATAATCTTCACCAACTTTCTGACGGGGTTGTTTTTTTTTTCTCTCTTATAAATTTGTTTAAGTTCCTGCCAGGCTCGGTAGCTCATGCCTGTAATCTCAACACTTTAGGAAGCTGAGGCGGGCAGATCATGAGGTCAAGAGATTGAGACCATCCCGGTTAACACAGTGAAACCCCGTCTCTAATAAAATTTAAAAACATTAGCTGGGTGTAGTGGCACACGCCTGTAGTCCCAGCTATACTCAGGAGGCTGAGGCAGGAGAATCGCTTGAACCTGGGAGGCAGAGATTGCAGCGAGCCGAGATCGCGCCACTGCACTCCAGCCTGGGTAACAGAGCGTGACTCCCTCTAAAAAAAAAAATGTTTTAAGTTCCTTGTAGATTCTGGATATTAGCCCTTTGATGGTTAGATTGCAAAATTTTTCTCCCATTCTGTAGGTTTTCTCTTCACTCTGATGATAGTTTCTTTTGCTGTGCAGAAGCTCTTTAATTTAATTAGGTCCCATTTGTCAATTTTGGCTTTTGTTGCAGTTGCTTTTTGTGTTTAGGTCATGAAGTCTTTACCAATGCCTATGTCCTGAATGATATTGCCTAGGTTTTTTTCTAGGGTTTTTATGGTTTTAGGTTTTAGGTTTAAATCTTCAATACATCTTGAGTTAATTTTTGTATAAGGAAGGAGTCCAGTTTCAGTTTTCTGCATATGGCTAGCCAGTTTTCCCAACACCATTTATTAAATAGGGAATCCTTTCCCCATTGCTTGTTTTTGTCAGATTTGTCAAAGATCAGATGGTTTTAGATGTGTAGTGTTATTTCTGAGGCCTCTGTTTTGTTCCATTGGTCTATATGTCTGTTTTGGTACCAGTACCATGCTATTCTGGTTACTGTATCCTTGTATTAGAGTTTGAAGTCAGGTATCGTGATGCCTCCAGCTTTGTTCTTTTTGCTTAGGATTGTCTTGGCTATGTGGGCTCTTTTTTGGTTCCATATGAAATTTAAAGTAGTTTTTTCTAATTCTGTGAGGAAAGTCAATGGTACCTTGATGGGAATAGTATTGAATCTATAAATTACTTTGGGCAGTGTGGCCATTTTCATGATATTGATTCTTCCTATCCTTGAGCATGGAGTGTTTTTCCATTTGTTTGTGTCCTCTCTTATTTCCTTGAGCAGTTCACATCCCTTGTAAATTGTATTCCTAGGTGTTTTATTCTCTTTGTAGCAGTTGTAAATGGGAGTTCACTCATGATTTGGCTCTCTGCTTGTCTATTATTGGTGTATAGGAATGCTCGTGATTTTTGCACATTGATTTTGTATCCTGAGACTTTGCTGAAGTTTCTTATCAGCTTAAGGAGTTTTTGGGCTGAGAAGATGGGGTTTTCTAAATATACAATCATGTTATCTGCAAACAGATAATTTGACTTCCTCTCTTCCTATTTGAATATGCTTTGTTTCTTTCTCTTGCCTGATTGCCCTTAAAGTAGCCTTACAGACATACATTTGGCTAATAGTACAGTAGCCCCATTTTATCCTCAGTTTCACTTTCTGATATCAGTTACCACAGTCAGTGGTGGTCCAAAAATATTAAATGGAAGGTTCTAGAAATAATTCAGAGTTTTAAATTGCACACCATTCTGAGTAGCATGATGAAACCTTGAGCTGTCCTGGCCCATCTTGTCCGGGACATGGATCATTGCTTTGTCCAGTGGATCCACGTGGTATCTGCTACGCATCCATTAGTCACTTAGTGGCCATATCTGTTACCAGGTGGACTGCTGTGATATCACAGTCCTTGTGTTCAGGTAATCTTTATTTTACATAGTAGCCCCAAAGCGCAGGAGTAGTGATGCTGTCATATTGTTATTATTGTTCTATTTCGTTATTAGCTGTTATTGCTAATCTCTTACTGTGCTTAATTTATAAATTAAAATTTTTTCAAAGATATGTATGTATTGCAAAAACAATAGTATATATAGGGTTTGGTACTATCCACAGTTTCAGTCATCCACTGAGGGGTCTTAGAATAAAATCCCCTTCAAAAAAGAGGGAACTGCTGTATATGAAAAATGCTCACGATCACCAGGGAAATGCAAATTAAGATCACAATGAGATAATTACCTCCCTGTTAGGATGGCTTTCACCAAAAAGACAAAAGATAAGTGTTGGCAAGGATGTGGAGGAAAGAGAACTCTTGTACACGTTAAAAAAAAATTCTCCTTTTATTTGAATTCATTATATATTGCCTAGATTGCAATATATAATGTCCATTTATTGCTCCATTCCCTCTGTGATCACCACTTACCAAAACAGTGATTCCTCCTTATTTGAGGCCTCTGACAGAAAAAACTAGGATGAGATTTGACATCACAACCAACACATCCCCAAAGACACAAGTTAAAAACCTATTGATAGGGATCAATATGTATATTAAAACAGTATGTATATCAAAATATTACGTTGTATATACTTTAAATATATAATTTTTTTTTTTTTTTAAGGTGGAGTCTCACTCTTTTGCCCAGGCTGGAGTGCAGTGGCGCAATCTCGGCTCACTGCAACCTCCGCCTCCTGGGTTCAAGCAATTATCCTGCCTCAGCCTCCTGTGTAGCTGGGATTACAGGTGCCCGCCACCAGGCCAAGCTAATTTTTATATTTTTAGTAGAGATGGGGTTTTACCATGTTGGTCAGGCTGGTCTCGAACCCCTGACCTCCTGATCCACCCACCTCGGCCTCCCAAAGTGCTGGGATTACAGGTGTGAGCCACCACGCCCGGCCCATAAATTTTTATTAATTATACTTTAGTAAAGCTGGAAAGAAAGAATCAACACAATAGAGACTACTCAAATCAAAGATGGTATAAAGATAAATGTAAAGGTCAAATTCACATAAAAAAGTGTTGCCAAGGTAGGAAAATAAATAACCAAGAAATAACCAGAACCTGGAAAAACACAAACTAGAAAATGTGGAGGGAAGAAAGTACTGAAATATAAACCAGGAATGTGCTTCAAAAAATTCAGAAAGGATGAAATACAAAACCAGCTTGCAATAAAGAAAAAAGTGTTACGTTCTTTGAAACTACAATAAAAGAGACATGAGTGCCTTATCTTTTAAGCCTTTTAAAGGCATCGAATTTGCTTGGTCTTTAACACATATATCAATGTTACATAATATTATATACATTTTTCTTCACTATCTGCCTGAGGTATGATAGTAGGAATAAATGTTACAGCCATGAATTGCTTTTTAATTCTGTTTTCAAATATTGCACATGAGTGTTTGGGTTAGTAAATGGTTGGGTACTGGGTATGCTAATCATACCATTTTTTCTACACATTTTCATCCCCTTGTACACTTTCGGTGGGAAGGTAAATTGGTACAGCCATTATGGAAAACAGTATGGAGGTTTCTCAGAAAGTTGAAAATAGAACTACCATATGACCCAGCAATCCCACTTCTGGGTATATATCCAAAGGAATTGAAATCAGTGTGTTGAAGAAATATCTGCACTCTCATGTTCAGTGTAGCAGCATTCACAATAGCCGAGATATGAAAGCAACTTAAATGTCTATTGACAGATGAATGGATAAAGGAAATGTACATATCTCCAGTGGAATATTATTCAGCCTTCAAAAAACAAAGGAAATTCTGTTGTTTGCAACAGCATGAATGAACCATTTTTCCAAATGAAAGAAGCCAAACTCAGAAAGACAAATACTGTGTGGTGTCACTTATATGTGGAATCTAAAAAAGTCCAACTCCTAGAAGCAGAGAGTAGAATGGTGGTTCCCAGGGGCTGTGGTTGGGGTGGGGGGAGATGGGGTGATGTTTCTCAGTGGTCAAAAGTTTCAGTTATGCCGAATGAATGAGTTCTGGAGATCTCAGTGTGGTCACTATAGTTAATAATACTATATTATAAACTTGAAATTTTCTAAGAGAGTAGATCTTAAATGTTCACAACTCACGCATAAAGGAACTAACTATATGAGGTGATATATTAATTCACTTGTTTGTGGTAATCATTTCACTATGTATATGTATATGTATATCAAAATATTATGTTGTATATACTTTAAATATATAAATTTTTATTCATTATACTTTAGTAAAGTTGAAAAAAAGAATCAACACAAAATTAATAAAGTAGCCTTCCAAAATGTTTTTTTAAAAGAGAGAGAATATGAATGAGAATGTGAATCTAAGAGTTACATGAAGGAACCACACTCTGAGTGTTAGTACTTTCTTGTTTAAACTTGAGGTTAAAATTGTAGAGGAACTGGTGAAAGGTGTTTGGGCTGGAGCATACTTGCTCAGTCAGAATTTTCAGTTAGCACGAGGTAATTACCAGTTTGAAGTACCCCTGCTAGGTAGGTCTGCCCCACTGAGGCAGTAGGGGAGGGAGATGCACAGATGGCTCGCCCAAGTCACCAAGAGATGAGGAGAAGCTTGTGCGCAGCAACGTTATTTGTAACGGCCAAAACCTAGAGCCAATCCAAATGCCCATCAGCAATAGAAACAGATAAATTATGGTGTGTACATAAGATGGATTATTATATACAATGAAAACACAGGATCGGTTACATAACATAATGAATGAAAGAAGTCAGACACAAAAGAACATATACTCTAATTTCATTTATTTAATTGAAAAACCAGACACAACCAATCTGTGGTGTTACAGCAGAATGCGGTTACTTTGGGGGAGGGGAGGCTATCATGGGAGGGGCACAAAGAGGACTTCTGTGGGGTTGGTAATGATATTCTTCCTGTTGTCTGTCTCTACGTCCTCAGGGCTCCGACCTCTGTCATCACTTCTCTCTGTGCACTCCACAAAGACGCATGCATTCAGTTCCTCTGAACACATCTGAGTTGTCATCCCAGACTTTTCTCTCCTAACCTCAGGACAAGCATTTCAAAAAGTCTTGTTCAGAACAGTAATCTCCCCAGATACTCTGGGGGAAAGGGAAGGAAGAAAGCCAGGTTCATAGTCAAGTAATTTTGGGAAACACACTTCTTCACTTGGAAATTCACAGCGTACAGTAACACGTTAAACATTTCTATTTAATTGTGCTTAGACAAATGTCTCTGCAACGTCTTTTTCCTGGGAGTCTTTGTTTTTGCCCTTTCACAGTTGCTGTGGCCTAGTGGAACATACTTTGGAGACAACTGCTTCTGACCCTTTCAGCCTCCCGTCTCATGGGCACCTGCCTCTTCCCTACTCAGCTGGCTGCCTCACCCACCGCCAGCCTGCCTGATTTCTACTCCCCTCTGTGGCCCTTAGCAGCAGTTTGTTTTAGGTTTCTTAAACATCCTGAGCAGAACCAGTCCTTGCCTCATCCCATAGAATAGCTCTGCCGTGCTTTATATTGCCTTTTATTTACCTGTGTACTTACGGGAACCAAGCTAGGTAAAAAATGAAGGACGGGGCTCCCGTGCTATGTTGCTCTCCTAGCAGGTGCTTCACTGAATTGTGTATAGCTGTTATTTGCCTCTCCTCCCCTACCTCACATACCGTGCCTCATCTCTCTGAGAGAGTAAAACTCTCTAATTTTATAGCCTAAGTGCTTAACTATAGGCTCAGTCTGGACCTGGGGCTAGATGGCCTCAGTTCAAATCCAGGGTGATCACTTAGGAGCCATATGGCATTGAAAAGCTACTTAACTTCTTTGAGTGTCAGTTTTCTCACTGGAAAATGAAAACAATAGCCTCTCCTTCATTGGCTTGGTGAGGGGACTTTATGAGGAAATGCCTGTACAGCACTTAGAAGAGTGCCTACCACAGAGTGAGAACTCCTTAAATGTGAGCTTTCATTGTTTTAATTATTACATAATAGTAGACAGACAGATGGACAGATAGGTAAGTAGACTGATGACAGAACTGTGTAATCCCCTATTCTTGGCTAACCACAGCTGCTGTTGTTGACTGAATTGAAATCTAGTGAAATGCCTTTTTTCTTTTTTTTGAGACGGAGTCTCACTCTGTTGCCTACGCTGGAGTGCAGTGGCACCATTTGGTGCAACCTCCATCTCCTGCAACCTCCATCTCCTGGGTTCAAGCAAGTCTCCTGCCTCAGCCTCCTGAGTAGCTGGGATTACAGCTGCCCACCACCATGCCTGGCTAACTGGCTAGTTTTTGTATTTTTAGTAGAGATGAGATTTCACCATGTTGGCCAGGCTGGTCTTGAACTCCTGACCTCAGGTGATCCGCCCGCCTCGGCCTCCCAAAGTGCTGGGATTACAGGTGTGAGCCACTGCACCTGGACGTGCCTTTTTAAATATATACCTAATTCTAACACTGGGCAAATAAGAGAAAAGTATCTCACTAGATATAGTGATATAGTATCTCATCATATGTTGTTTCATAAAGTAGTTCTTGGTGATAGACAGGAAATGTGATAGTTTGTCTTCTCTTTCCACCCTCTGATAGTTATCTCCATCTCTACTTCTCTATGAATTCTCCTTAATTGCTCTTAGCAGCAAAATGATACTAAGTTGATATCCTTTACCCTGCTTTGTTGAGAACATTAGCAGTAAAACAATGTAAACAGTCATGACAGAGTCATTGGCCTTTCTAATTCTGAATGAATCTGCACATCAGTTTCCACAACACTTGTTTACCTCCAAGTATAGTGATATTTTCCATTCCTTAGAAATTTGTTTTTCTGTTTAGGCAAACCTCTTTTGCTTAAATATTCACCCGGAAGAGAATAACTCGACCAAGTTTGGTATTTTTTATCTAGGATGAAGAATAAAACGTCGCTTATTTAATGTTTCTAACTTACAAAAAGAGAAATGTGTGTGCTTCTCTTCCTTATGTGCAGGCGCCTCGTTCAGAGGCTGTCACTGTCCTTGGCTCTCTGGTCTGCTTTCCAAATACCTACCAGGAGATTCCTTTACTGCAGTCAGTGCCAGAAGTAAATGAGGCCATTACAGGAACTGAAGATGTCAAGGTACATAATGCATTTGACTGTATCTCAAGTTTAGCACTTTTTATAATTCTGGCTGTATGATTATCTCTTCCATTAGTATATATTAATCTGCGTATTCCTGAAATTTTGTTGTATCTTTTAAATGTTTCAGTAGGTGTTTTTAGAAGGCTATTCGTGGGCTATACATACGTTAAATTCAGAGCATATTGCAGTTAGACCTTATAGCTATAGCTAAAGCAGGTGTTTTTTGTTATACCTGTTTATTGGGCCTAGGGATCATAATCATGTAGTGAATTGCCTTTGGTAATAATTTTATTAACTTAATTAACTGCATTAGTGCATCAAGTTAATTTATAAGAAATAATGGAAGTAAGCTAAATACTCAGTCACATTGTTGGCCTGATTAAATACTACTAATAATTTGAGATTCTAAATTATTTATTGGCGAATAAAAGTAAGCATTTGTTCTCTCCTCAGCTGACTTTGAGGTAAACAAAAATGCTTTTAGAATCCCAGAATCAATCAAACTATAAAACATAATTACAGTATATAATTCAATGTGCAACATTTAATTCAATTAAAGTAAAAGAAAACCGAGATTTTCCTATCTGGAAGTCTCATTTGCTTTATACCAGAAGCGCTTTACTCCCACGGGCTGAATGGCTTAGGGAGGCCCTGTGGAGACCCCCATCCTCCACCACCCACTCCCCCGAGCCCAGTGTTCTTCTCGCCTCAGGCTCTCACTCATAGATGAGCTCTCTGAGCTCCCTGGTTGAACTTCAGTAGTTCCTGGCTGCCTGGAACATGGTCAGAACATGTGGGAAACCAACTATGACAAAAAGTTTTTATTTTACTTAATTTTGTGTTTTTAGCATTACCTCATAAATATTTTACTGAAGAATGCCACAGAAGAACCAAATGAATATGCAAGGTAAATGTTGAATAAGAGGTAAACTATTTTAGAATTTTAAGATACACATTTATGTGTAAGTAGTTAATGTTACAAAAGAAAACACTTATTCTTTCACATAGCTCTTATACAGACTGAAAAGTATAGGAAGAATGATGCCAGGAAGATGCTTTGCATGATTATTTAAAAAGGTATCATTATTAAGTAAAAATTGTAAAGTGCAGAAGAGTATACATAATACACTATTTTGTGTGAGAAAAAGCAAGATTACAAATATAATCATGTATCCTCTAATTAGTTTTCAAGAAGAAAGAAAGTGAAAATATAAGCCAAATATTTATATAAATATAAATATATAAATATAAATAGTTGGTGTATGTGTAGGGTAGTGACTCTCAACCAGTGACGATCTTTTACCCCAGGAGACATTTGGCAGTGTCTGGAAACATTTTGGCTGCTTCTGCCAGACATCTGAGGTAGCCAGCAACCTATGACCAAGATACATGAGGTTTTCTGAGCCACTTATGTGATAAAAAGTTTCTACCTCTCCTCCCAAGGTGAAGACCAAAGCTGGGAATGCTGATGGAGGGGAACACCTGTCTCCGATCCTCAATTTCAAACCCCATAAGGTCACCAGAAGCCCAGCTCAGCCTCTTACTCCCTCCTAGGAACGGTTCATGTTCTGCTCCCTCTGTAGCCTCATTCCAAGACAACAGCCCATCATTCCTCACTGCCTTATCAGCTATTTGATGATTTTAAGGGTTTTTTTCTCTTGTATTTTGTATAATTTCTTTGGTTGTCTTCAGTAGATGGGTTAGTCCAAATTTCCTAGTCTGCTGTTACCAGAAGCTAAACTGATAATAATTTGCAAATATTAAGCTAACATTGCATTTTTGGATAACCTCAACTTGGTTTATGTGATACCAGACCTGGTTTGGCTAATATTTTGTTCAGGAAAATTGCTTTTATGTTGATGGCCTGTAATATTCCTTCCCCATCCTTCGCTTATCAGGTTTAATTATAAGGTTATAAAGTCTCACAAAATGAGTTAAGTACTATTTCATTTTCTTTCATTGGAAGGAGTTTTTACAGAATTAGAATTAATATTCTTGTGTATTTAGTAGACCTTGGTGGTAAAACTACCTAGGTCTAATATTTTCTTGATGAGAAGATTAACCACTGACTCATTCTCTTCAGTGATTTTAGGACTATTAAGGTTTCCTCCTTCTTTTTTTTTTTTTTTTTCTTTTTTGACAGTATTGATGAACCAAACTTTTCTAGGAATTAGCCCATTTCACCTAAATTTTAAAATATACTGGTATATGAGTTATCTCTATCATATTTTATCTCTTTCACTTCTATGGTTACATCCACTTTTTAAATCTCTGACACGTTTTTTGTATCCTCTGATTTTCTGAAGTAGTCTTGCTAAAGATTTGTCAATTTTATTAGTCTTTTCAAAGACTAGCCTTTGGTCTTTGTTCAACTTCTCTATTGTATATTTGCTTTTAATTCCCACTCTCTGCTGTTTTCTATCCTTCCTTTTGTATTCTTTACAATCTTACCTTTAAGGTTATATATTATTTTCTTACCTTTAAGGTTATATATTTAGTATATTAATTTCTCCTTTACAGATATAAACATTTAAGACTACATGTTTATTGCTAGTTACTACTTTGTCTGAATTCTATAGGTATCTTTTTGTTACTGATGTCTTAGTTAATTGCATTATGGATCAAAATGTCTTACAACAGTCTGAAATTGTTGAAATTTGCTTAATGACCTACTAGGTAGTCAGTTTTTGTCAATATCTCATATAAACTTGAAAAAAATGTATGCCCTGTTCTTTGTTGGGCATAGTGTTCTAGTTGTGTTTATTAATTTTTTTTAATCCTGGGCTTCAAATATTCTGTATCCTGTCTGATTTTTTTTCATCAGCTTGATCACCTTCTGGAAGAAAAATGTTACAATCTCCTGCTATTTTGGTGTGTTTATGTATTTCTCCTTATATACTGTCAAATTTTGCTTTATATATTTTGAGGCTATGTGATTAGTTGCATAAAAGTTTAGAATTGTCCTATACAGGGAATCAAATATTTTATATTTTTTTAGTGACTCTTTATTTCTAAGGAGGATTTTTTTTATCTTAAAGACCACTGGTTTAGTTACTTTTAAGTAATACTTTCTATTCTTTTTAATTAACCTTTTTATATTCTTCTTTTAGATATCTTTGCAAAAACTGTATATATCCAGATTTTATAATTTTATCCCATCTGATCTTTATTTTTTAACTGAAGCTTTAGGTTCATTTTCATTTGTTATAATTACTGATCTGTTTGGATATACTTCTTTTATCATATGTTATACTTTATTTTTAATAGGAAAGAAAGATCCAATTAAAAATAAGGTACCTCTTTTATTTCTCCTTTATCTTGCCTTCATTTCCCCATCCCCTGTTTTTCTTTCTTCTTCTTTTTTTTTTTTTTTTTTTTTTTGGATTTTTCTCCATTCTATTTATTACCTCAATTGTTTTTAAATCATAGGCTCCCTTTCCTTCTTTTAGAGGTTATACTAGATATTTGAACACTCATACTTACCAAGCCAGCAGTTAGTCTCTCGTTACTCTCTTCCTGAACAGTGCGTGTTCCTCAGAACATAATTCCCTGATTTTGCTCGTACCTCACTGAACTTTCTCCTTTCTGTCCCCTTTGCTGACCTTTCCTCCTCTACCTAACCTCTGATGAATGTTAGAGTGACTCAGGGTTTAGGGCTGGACCTATTCTCTGTATGACTTCCTGGGTACTCTTATTCTGATCAGCCTTTAAATACCATCTTCCCTCTGATTTATTTATCTGCCTCTTCATTGAGCCCCTTTTATACTCAGACTTATATATTAAACTGCCTACTTGACATCTCAACTTGAATGTTTTAACACAACTATAACTGCACCCTTGAGTCTGCTTCTGACCCCCCTACCCCGCCTCCGAGCTAACTGTCCCTCAGATTTCATCTCACCACATGGCCCCACCATTCCCCCAGGTTTTCAGTTAAGAAATTTAGAGAAAACCCTTGATTTCTTCTTTTTCCTACACCTACTGCATCTAAATCATAAAGTCTTGGTAATTCTTCTTCCTCTCTTTTTAGTTCAGAAGGCCAAATTTCTGTGGAGTTAAAAACAGAATAGAAATGCATATGGCATGGTCAGCTTTCTGTAAAGAGTATCTGGTCCTAGCACATTGTTTAGAGGAATTAACAGTGAAATTTATTTTGAAAGTTGTATTTAAATATACTTTAAAATAAATACAGCATTTGTTTTATGTTTGTGGTAGGTATTGTGCATATTACTGTAAAGAAAACAATTACAAACTCCATTTTTGGCAGTTTCCTCAGATTTATGTTTTTTATTCTTCCTCAAAAATATCTTGAAACAGTAAAATGTAATAACCTATTAGTTTCAACAAAGCTAGATAAGCTGGGCACAGTGGCTCACGCTTGTAATCCCAGCACTTTGGGAGGCCAAGGTGGGTGGATCACGAGGTCAGGGGTTTGAGACCAGCCTGACCAACATGGTGAAACCCTGTCTCTACTGAAAATACAAAAATTATTTTGTGGTGGTGGGCGCCTGTGGTCCCAGCTACTCAGGAGGCTGAGGCAGGAGAATTGCTGGAACCCAGGAGGTGGAGGTTGCAGTGAACTGAGATCGCACCACTGCACTCCAGCCTAGGTGACAAAGCGAGACTGTCTCAAAACAAAAACAAAAACAAATCAAAACTAAGTGGTACATGGGCTGTGACAATTAACAGAAAATATACCATTCAATTAAATATTTAAGTACTAAACCATTATCAATATTTCTGTTTGTCCTGAAAATTGGCCTATTGAGGATTCTTTATCTTTCCTTTCAAGAAGACATTCTGCTAATAAATCTACAATTTTTGCTATTTTGTATAAATAGATTTAAAGTGTTTTGTTATTTGAAAATACTGAGAAAGTTTATTAAGTTTCATGAGAGTTTTCCTCTGTTTTCTTCTTTTTAAAAAGATGCATTGCTGTTTGCTCCCTTGGGGTCTGGATATGTGAAGAGCTTGCACAGTGTACAAGCCACCCTCAGGTGAAAGAGGCCATCAATGTGATAGGAGTAACTCTGAAGGTATTACCAGTTTGTGGTGCTGATTGGACATTAAGCCATATCTGAGGCATTTAACAGTTTGAGTTTGAATTAGCCCCATCTTTTTTATCCCCCAAATGATAGAAGGATTGTGATTCCCATTGCATGTGCTGCGAGGCTCCCGGGAGGGGCACCGACGGCTGCTCCCCTGCTGGCAGCTGCAGCCCAGCCACCAGTGTCTCGAGGTTCCTGGACCAGTGGCCAGATGGGTTCCTCTGGTGGCTGGGAAGCTCCTGCTGCAAAGAGGACACCTGTCACCTGTTGGTGGGAGTGACAAGAGAGTGGGGTCTCGTGCTGTGGCCTCTTCAGCAGGCCTGGGAGAGACCTCCACAGCTTCTATTTAGGCCCCTCAGTGTTTACCATCTGACTGAATCTTGGGCACTTTAAGGACATCTTTCTCTCTTTGTTCTGTTAATGAGAAGAAGAACTGCCATTCCCTGGGCACTCACACTAGGTCGGAGTAATGGCGAACTCTAAATACTTTTGTTAATCTTCAAGACAGCTCTGCAAGATAGATGTTGCAATTTCTGTTTTATACCAGAGGAAATCAAGGCCCAGAGAAATTAGGTCACAAGCCTGAGGCCACACAGGTGTAAGTGATGGAACCAGCAATAAAAGCAGATCTGTGCGGCATTAAAGACATGCTTGAGCTTTCACATGTGCTGTTAGGCTGCCTCTAAGCCAAAGCTCAAATCCTGCTGGGTCCTTTCCTGGGTCCTGCTTGGAAATGGTGGTAATAAATAGCATTGCCATTATCACCCTTAGGGAACCAGTGAGTGCCTGGTCTCTGTCACGCGCTGTGCTGAGGGTTTTATGTAAGTTTTTAGTTCAGGGGTAAGTGTCCTCAGTTTACTGGTGGAGAAACTGAGGTGCAGGAGCATTCAAGGCCCTAGAATGACCACCTCACTGAACCAAAGTTCAACCCCTGAACCATCCATCCACCTAACACCAGCATTCAGGCTGCTGCGTGCCCTTCTGTGCTGCTGCCACACGCAGCTATAATAGCAACGGCACTTACAGCTGATGCCTGGGACAGTCGCCATCAGGCCAGCAACAGTCGCTGTTCCACCCTTTGTGTATTATCTGCTTCTGCGCATAGAATGACCAGCCAGTGCTGTCTCCCACCCTTGGCTTGGCGTCTGGCCCCTGCCTGACCAAACTCAATGCCTCCTGTTCCCCAAGTACACCCTCTGACCACCCCCATTGCTTCATCCTCCCCCATTTCTCCTCCACAACACCTGGGAGTGGAGGTGGGGGTGGTTGTTGTATTATGGGAGCTGGAAAAACACTTGCTGCTGATCCCTGTGATGAGGAATGGAAAAATTATCCAACCACAGTATCACAGAAGAGTGCCCCTCCAGCCAGAGGAGGGTGCTGACCGCTGACCTTTGTCAGCAGATTTAATCCTCAGAGCTGCCCTGTGAGGGGAAGTGTCAGTGCCACCTCCACTTCACAAATGAGGTGAATGAGCTGACTAGGGACCAAAGGAGCTTGCCAAAGCCAAACCCAGAACACTCTGGCCACATGTGTGGAGTTTTGCACAACTGAGGTGTGTAGGACACCTCCTGACTCCCAAAGCCTTGGAGAAATATTTACATGTAATTTATTAAAGTGAAAACAAGTTGGCTATAAATTATATATCAATGTAGATCCCAATTCATTTCTAAATACCCTTTTTCAATTCTAAGATCTGTTTTTAAATTTTTAATTTTTCTTAAATCTAGAGGTATATATATAGTTAATGTAAGGTGGTTCCCCCATCTCTATTCCTTCCATGGAGAAACTATTAATAACTCAGTGGTGTGTTAGATTGAAGGAGATAGACACACACAGACACACAGAGTCATGCATCGCATAGTGATGGGGATACATTCTAAGAAAGTGTCACTAGGTGATTGCATTTTGTGTGAATATCATTAAGAGTATTACAGAAACCTAGATGGTTTCTGGACTTTGTGGGATGGCTTGTTGCTCTGAGGTTATAAACCTATACAGCACACTACTGTACTGAATACTGTAGGAACTGAATATTGAATTGGAACACAATGGTGAGTACTTGGGTATCTAAACATGTCTGGACATAGAAAAGGTACAGTAAAAATATGGCACTATAAGCTTATGGGACTAGTGTTACATCTGCAGTGCTTACCAAATGTTTCCAAAAACATTGTTAGGAGGTACGTGACTGTATATGTGTATCTCTGTATAATACAGGAAAGAGATAGAAATTGCTAACAGAGTAGAAGGATAGATAATCTTTCTGTAACTTTTCATGATTTGGGGGGAAAATATAAGATACCAGAAAAACAATGTGGTTACCACATACTGAGCTCTCACTCTGTCCGCTATCCCAGCACAGCATAGAGACTGTCCTGCTGAATCCTCCCGCCTCTGGATAGCAGTAAAAGGGAAGAGGACTGAGGAAGGTCAAAGAACTGGCTCCAGCTTGAATTGCTAAGAAAGCAGAGGGATCAGGATGCAGCCAAGTTGTTGGGTCTTTAACCATTATTAATAACAGGAAACTCATTGACTTAAGTCCTGGTCTCTGAGGACACTTCCCTCCCTACTTCCCTCTTCCCCTGCCTCTAGTTCCCATGTTGCTGTGGCAACTGGGTTGTTTTACCTAAGGATATAGCCTTTAACTGAGGACTGGAAGGGAAAGAGTTGCTACAAAGAACAAGAAGAACAGCCACCACTATGAGAACAGGGGATTCTAGGAGGCTTTGGGGTTCTGCCAGGAGGGAGAGAAATGGAGAAAGAGGAGGCAGTGGGGTCGTCGGCCCCACCGCCAGCCGAGCCTCCGCCTGCTTTTTGGGTAGCGGAGAGTGCAAGCCCTGGCAGGGCTTCCTGCTTTACGGGCTCCACGTAAAGCCAGTGCCACCTCTCTTGTAAGAACCCTTCGAAATGCCCTGCAAAGGTGACCTAGGTGTGCCCTTGAATGTGCAGAGCATTCCACTCAGCGAGGCGTTGCTTGGCTGGTTTGTTTATGGTGGGGTAGCAGATCGATGGTGGGCATGGGGTGGTTGGGGGAGGCGGTTCTAAGCCATAGCCATACTCACCAACTCTTGTGAGCTGTCCAGCCCTGCTCCTTTTCCCACCCCGTCTTCTGAGACATCACTGACTTTCCTCCTTCTCCTTACCCCATTGTTGTTTCTGGCTTTGAGTCCTGCCAGCTGTACTTCCTTAACGCCCATTGAATGCCCATGGTCTGTCCCACCCACTACCCAAGTCCATCTCCCACACAGCTTACCCTGCCAATACGGAGCCTCCTGATCAGAGTCACCAGTCCTAGACTGGCCCCCACAGATCACTGTTCATACCACTGTCAGTGGGATCTGTCCACGCACAGGCTGACCAGTACAGCCCACAGGCTGGAGCGCTCATCATGGCTCTCTGTCGGTATTCTGTGACTGTATGCTGGAGAAGTGAGAGAGCAAATGAATGGCTTATTTCATCTCCACCATTCCCCACTCCTTCATTACATGTCAGTAACACCACCCTGCTTGCAGCCCCCTGTATCTGACCGACCTTTCCTACCTTGGTGCCTGGGCCCTGCCACCCATGCCTGGAAGGAGACCCCACATCCCCCCTGCGTTCTTCCAGGAACAGCTTCCACGTTGCCGTCTCCTTCCACGTTGCCGTCTCTCTGCCTGTTTTCCCCCAAGCCCCATGTCCCACTACTCTCTGCCCATAGCTTTTTTGTCTTGTCGGTCGGCTCTCAGAATTTTCCCTTGTCTGTTTCCAGCTTCTTGAGTTCAGAGCTTTGCCAGCCTTATCTTTCCACTGGTAACTCTACCACTGTGGTGCAGCAGCAGCACACACAGTGCCCGCTCATGTTCTCCCACTCCCTCCGAGTTTCATCTTCACCTTAGGCACACCACATACATCCTTAAGGGGGGCATGCTAGGCAATAAAGATATAGTGGTGAACATATGCAGGAAATAACAGACAAAAAGGTCAGCTCTGATAGCCTGTAATGCCATGAAGGAGATCTAATAGGGGAATAGGATGAAGCTGAAGAGCTGAGGGGGTGGGCCACCACCCAGCTCTCAGGGCAGTGTGGTGGCCTGAGGGAGGAGATGACATTTTGTGCCATAATTTGAAAGATATAACAATGCAAGCCACATGCAGACCTAGGGATTAAGTGTTCCAAGCAAAGTTTAGAAGGAGCAGGTGCAAAGGCCATGGGGCCAAAGCAAGCCAGAGTGTTTGAGAGATGGAACAAGGCTGGTGGAAATTGTATCGTCTGGGATGTGGGGTCTCTGTGGCCAGGGAAGGTTGTGAAGAGCCCCTGAGTGCAACTACTACAGCCCTGGGTTTAGCTAGTGCCTCTCAGGTAGGGGTAGTCAGTAACTGTTTATTCTGTAGAATTAAAAACCTTTCCCTTCTTCCTTATTCTATACATTTGTCACTGAGGCACTGAACATTGATGATGGTCTGCTTCATGTGGCTTAGAGTGAGGTGTCCCTACACCAGGGTCAGTGACGAATTTTTCCTGCCATACATAATGAGTTATGGATAATGGTATAGCCCCATGTTCTGGCCAGGGAGAAAAGCAGACGGTGCCCTTGTCCCTTCTATGCTCTCCCAGCATGAAAAAGTAAGACCTTTAAGGTGCTGCCCTTAGACATGGTACGTCACAATAAATGGAAGCATCCAGACCTTGGTGATGAGTTGAGATGCATGCCAGCCTCAGGAAACGTACTCAAAATAATTGAGTATACCATAATTCCTTAGTTATCTTCTCCTACACTCTAACTTTACACATTCTTAGTATGTTATACATGTATGTCAGGTTTTATTTCATAGGATAGAAAGCCATTTAATCCCTGTTTCTCCATATGTAAAATGTTATTTAACATCTACCTTGCAGAGCTGTCAGTGAAGATTTATCAATGAGAGAATGAGTAAAATCCTTGTAAAAGGTTCAGCGTACGGGGATACGTTTTAATTTCCTCTATTTGTCAAAAATATGATTTCTGTGAGCTGAATAAGAAATTTGAAATTATGGTTTTAATTTCCAAATGAGTAAATGAAAGCTTCTTGTTCCTGTAGAACGTTATGTAAATTAACACAATGAGGCTAGAGAAGAGGCAGTTTTAAAATGGTGATGTGACGATGTCTAAACTCTCTGGTAGTAAGACGTATTTTTCATCAATTTGAGGCAAAACAGATAAATGTAATCTATAAGGAACTGAGAAGAAGTAACTATTTTGTCCTTAAGAATGATGTACCTGTTAAGTTATGTGTCTGCTTTGGGATGTGGTTTCCTTTTATAGTTTCCCAACAAAATCGTGGCCCAGGTAGCTTGCGATGTGCTTCAGTTGCTGGTTTCCTACTGGGAGAAACTTCAGATGTTTGAAACCTCTCTGCCTCGGAAAATGGCAGAAGTAAGTCTTTTTTCCTGTAATACTAAAACATAAGCATTTTCTTTTTATTGTATTTGATATTTAATTAATTATAAATGTTCAAATAATTGTTAGAGAACCGACTATTAAATTGCCACAAGTCACTCGTTTTAAGATGAAGTTAGACTGGTTCTTCTCAGCTGTGATTTCAGGCACTATGTAAAGAAGCCAGCAGTGTTCCAGACAGAGGCTTATACTTGGGGAGTTTGAAAGGCAGGCACGACCACAACAAAGAAACCTTTTGTAGATTGGGCTTCATTCATCAAGAGCAATTTGGATGGTGCCAACAAGGAGTAGGCAGCTGGTTATGATGCCCTCCGTGAGGGGTGGAGGGGGCGGCTGTTGTGTAAAACAGAAGTCTCTCCCAGACTAAAGCCCTGGACCCCACTTTCTGCCCTAGCAGGATTACTGGCCGTAATGAGATTGCTACCATGATAACCTCTGTGTGGGTAACTGGTGGGAGAGAGGGGTGGAAGGAATAGGAAGAATCTTCTCAACAGTCATATCCTGAAGGCCACTTGCATCCAAGTGTGCTTCGCCTGTACACAAGCAAGCACCTTCACTCTCATAGGTGTCCATGGGATAAGGCACTTCTACTGAGTTTTATAGCTGCACTTTTAACACATGCCCTGTTCTCATACATCCAGTGGTAACTCTTCGAGGAAATTTGATTTGTCCCCGTGAGGTATTACAAGGAGAGAGAAGTGATGTTGATTTATTTTCTCTCAGCCCTAGACAGATTTCCCTGGAAAGATCACTTTGTTCTCTCAGAGGTACATTAAAAGGCACAAGTGATTTTTGACCTTAAGTGACCTAGAGTGAAATGGAGTTTGGACATGGGAACATAAAATGCTCTGAAATGGAAAGTAGGGTTTTGGGGTGACCATGTAATTTATCGTCTAAATGGAACTGCTTTTGGGAATGAAAGGGGTGCTGTTTACACCAGGACAGCAGGTGGAGACTTAGGGTAATTTATAATAAAACTAAAATGGGAGCATTTTCATAATTATTTTTGGAAGTGTTTTTTCACTTCACTATGAAAACTGTGGAAACTGATGTTCAGAATTATGTGACTGCAGAGAGAAATACTCTTTTCTCTGTCTTCCCCCCTAATTTTTCAACCAGAAAAGTAGAGTAGAAACTGGATGTGACCCCATTGTCTTTTCCTAATTTTCAAGATCACCACACAGCTGGCCCTCTGCTTTGTATCACCTTTCTTTGGTGAGTTGGCACCAAGCTGGCGCTAGTTGCAAGGCCATCGTGGGACTCCTAACATGGGCTTACAAAGGCTTACAAATATTGTCTGTTTGATTGGGGATTTATCTTTTATGCAGATCCTTGTGGCCACAATTGCTTTTCTTTTACCAAGTGCAGAGTACTCCTCAGTGGAAACAGACAAGAAGGTAGGTGGCACATTAACTAAGTTTTTCCTAGAGTTTTTTTAATTTTAATGTAAGGTAAAATGATAAATAATGTTACAACTAGTGATATCCTTTGTAATATCCTTCTCTATTGGCCTTAACAGTCTTTTTTGTGAAAATGCTGTTTATTTATTTACTTGCTTACCTGCCTATCTAGCACCTGCATGTCCACTGAATACTATGTGTAGGGACAATTCTCTTATTATTGCATGTAGTGAGGTTTAAAAGACTGCAGCATAAGTTACCGGGCATGTTCTTCTTCCAGTTTATTGTGTCCTTGCTACTCTGCCTCTTGGACTGGTGCATGGCATTGCCCGTGAGTGTCCTTCTCCACCCTGTGTCCACGGCAGTCCTAGAGGAGCAGCATTCGGCCAGAGCCCCCTTGCTGGATTATATCTACAGGGTGAGTCTCCACCTGGGTCTGGGGGAATGGAGTGTGGGTTTATATGCCAGAGAAACACCAAAATATGTCTTATGCATGTACTTATTTGTCATTGCCCTTTTGAAAAGGATTTATGGTGGCTAAACTTTTTCTTAAAAAGTAAATAACTTGGCCAGGCACAGTGGCTCACGCCTGTAATCCCAGCACTTTGGGAGGCCGAGGTGGGCAGATCATGAGGTCAGGAGATTGAGACCATCCTGGCTAACAAGGTGAAACCCCGTCTCTACTAAAAGTACAAAAAATTAGCTGGGTGTGATGGCGGGCGCCTATAGTCCCAGCTACCCCGGAGGCTGAGGCAGGAGAATAGCGTGAACCTGGGAGGCAGAGCTTGTAGTGAGAGGCGATCTCGCCACTGCACTCCAGCCTGGGCAACAGAGCAAGACTCCATCTCAAAAAAAAAAAAAATTGTAAATAACTTGAGGACTGAAAGCAGAACAGATATAAAGAAGCAGTGGTTACTAAGTTAAAGATGTATGCATTTTACATGAGTATCATCTTTATTCTTTAAACAACTGCAGTTTTGTCAGAATTCTTCAATTTTCATGGAACATGTTCTATGTCTACTTAAGAAAGAACTGTTCATATTATAGGGATATCTACATTAATTTTTTCCCTAGGGCAAATAACTTCTTTTTAAAAAATTAATTTATTTTTGTTGCACATATTAGATGTACATATTTTCAGGGTACATTTGATAATTTGATACATTCACGTAATCAAATCAGGGTAATTGGGATGTCTGTCTTAAATGTTTATCTTTTCTTTATGCTAGGGACACTGGAATTATTGTCTTCTAGCTATTTTGAAATGTACAATTGATTAATGTTAACTACAGCCATCCTACTGATCTATAGAACACCAGGTCTTATTTCTTTTATCTAACTATTTGTATACAGCATTACTTTGACAATATCTGTTTATCAAAGGAAGAAAAAGGTTTAATGGTCTCAGTAATCATTTTGCCTTAAAAAATTCTTAAGAAATAAATTAAGGAATTATGTCACATCAAAGTAATTAGCTTCATCTTCATTTTTATAATATTCAAAATATTCTTAGTTAACCCCCCACCCCTTCCCCCCACACACATACACACTGATGACTAGGGGTGGCCTTTGCTCTGGATTGCTTATAATATCCTTCTATAATTTGTCTTAACAGTCTCTCTCAAACCTTGGCTGTTCATTTAGCATTTGCATGTCCACTGAATAATTACTGTTATGGAGGGAAAAGTCTGTGGTTTAATCTTTTACTAAGAAACCTTTAATAATAAAAGAAGAGTCCAAGTCACAGACTGATTACTTTATTGCCTTATTTTTAAAAGTATTACTTTAAAAAAAAAACCTAATTGTGGTTGAGATTCTACTAAAAAGTATTTGTGTATTCTTAAACGGTTTCTTCAGTAGTTAAAGATTTTAATAACTGTATTAGGATTCATTAGATACTTCTGTTATTTTTGTGGCTTATAAACCTGTACAGAGCTTGGTTTGGACCAACTGCATTAGCCACAATCACTTATGTAAATCTCTTTTCTGAGTTCTTTCTTTTCTTAAAGATTTCTCTTAAAATTGCTTTATCACTGTAAAAGTCACCTCGTAGTAAAAATTCATAAATTTACTAAATAACTGTTTGTTTTGTATTTTAAGAGTAAACTTCTTATTGAAGTATAATATGCTTCCAGAAAACTGCACCAGTCTGTAAGTGAAAGCTTGATGAATTTTTACCAAGTGAGCATGCTTGTAAAATCAGAGCCCAGATCAGGAAACAGAACATTCCTGGCATCCTGGAAGCCTTCTCTGTGCCTCCCCCAGCCACTGGCCCCATACACACGTCCAGGGATAGCCTCTATCCTGTGTAACAGAGTAGAGTAGTTTTGCCTGTTTTGAACTTGATACAAATTGAGTCATACAGTATGTCTTCTTTTGTCTGACATCTTTTGCTCAACATTATTTTTTAGTGATTTATTCAAACTGTTGTGAATAGTTGCAGATTTTTCACTCTTGGTAATAGATAGTATTACACAGAAAAAACCACAATACATTTATCTATTTTACTGTTCATAGACATTTGGATAGTTTAGAGTTTTGGACCCATAAAATGTGAATATTTAGGGTTGTTGTTTTGGGGTTTTTTTTGTTTGTTTTTTGTTTTTTTTGTATACACACGTATGCATTTCTGTTGGGTGTCTACCTAGGAGTGAAGTTGCTAGAATACATATATTCTGCCTTATTGGTAAACACCAAATAATTTTCCAAAGTAGTTGTGCTAGTTTACACATAGCATGTGGTTTTAATGTACACTTCCTACGTTTATTACATTTTGGCTACTAGAAATTAATTATCTCAGTGATTGCAGCTTAATTTTTAAATGAATAACAGAGCTGCCGTAAGGATTTTCCTATACTGCATTTTTTGCTAGGAAGAGGACATAGTCAAGTGGTTGCCCTGACAACTGTAATTCTTGGTACTTTGTAGCCATTTACAAAGGGTACCTGACCACAAGGCCTCTTGCCATGTCAGCAAACCAAAGCTAGTCATCTAAAAGTGAATTTACTTTACAGAAATATATTTAACCCAATGGTGTTTTCTTAGTTTTTCAAGTATTACCTTGATTCTTATAGAAATCAGTGTTTGGAGTTTATGATCTTGAAGTTATGATTAAAAAGGGAAATCTGGTACAATCATTACCTCATTTATGCATTTTAGCATATTCAAAATGATTTGTGTTTGCATGGCTTGTATGTGTACAAAAGCTCAAATGAGTAAGTAGATAGATCTTCAGTCAACTGCAGTTTGTAAACTACCAGTGAACTTTCAGGAAACTAATCTTGTCCAAATAAGAATAATTTTAAAATTGTATTAAGTTAGCCCTTACAATTCATGGTGTCATGAGTTATACTAATTTAAACTCATGTCGTGCACTAATGGTCTCTGCTTGTTGTGCTCATTCCACCCTCCACCATGGTTGGCCTGTCCCACCACTACCCTTCATGCCCTGATTAGTTCCTTCTACCTGTGCCACCTTTGGTGGACAGGAGGGGGACTTAGGTATGTGCAGTCACACAGAATGTGAATAAGTACTTTTTAACTTTTACTTTCCTTTTGCCTTGAGAACATATTTCTTGGCATTGATATGAAAGGAGCAAAATAAATTTGCTAATAGTAAGAATGTATTTAAGAATGGTCATTCCATTTCCAGCTAGGACCAAGCAGGAGTCCTGGCTGTCACGTGCAACAGTAGTTTGACAGATTGTCAGGGGACACGAGGTGGGTAGCATCCATGGTGCACATGGCCTCTGTTTTCACAGGTTCTGCACTGCTGTGTGTGTGGCTCAAGCACATACACCCAACAGAGTCACTACACACTGACCCTGGCTGACTTGTCATCCACGGATTATGACCCCTTCCTGCCACTGGCAAATGTGAAGAGCTCTGAGCCAGTCCAGTATCATTCATCAGCGGAACTGGGTAACCTGCTGACTGTTGAAGAGGGTGAGTGAGTATTCTTTCAAGTATGAAACCTTGTGAGAAGGAAAAGGAAGGATTTAGCCTTTTGCCATGCTTGCTGTAGTTTTTTTTTTTTTTTTTAAACTAGTTGTTGAAGTTGAAATCCTAGTTCCTGGAGTCCTCTGTGATGGCAAATTCTGCCTTTCTTGTTTCTTCTTTTTTTCTATTTTTTTTTTCTCTGCTGTTTTCCCATTTTAGTAGTTCAAATGGTTTTTGTATTATTCAAGACAGGTATGTCTTAGATCCTTGGAACTCACAAAAAAGGCTCATTTTCTATCCTCAAGAAGCTTTACATCTAATGGAAAACACACAGTGAAGTCCAGAAGGACTCATTGTGGACTGGTAGCACCATGAGGGCTTTCCATGAAGAAGGACTTAAGCCAGACTTAGCAGGGTGGACAGGTGTTGAAAGGAGCTCGTAGATTGTTCCAAGTTAGAAGAGCATCATAAAAAGAGATGAAAATGTACTTGCTACAGTTTTAGATTTGCTCTGCTCATAGCAGAGAGTCCATTTTAGAGTATATAGGGACTGTCAGGACTTAGAGCCTGCTGTATTTCTTACTTAAGCACCCCTCTCCCCAGAATGATAAGAGCCCAGCTTTGGGCCTTGGAATGGGAGTCAGAATGTGGGTATATTGTCTATACATATGATAAAATTGCATAGAACCAAGCACACACACACACACACATACAAATGCATGCATGTAAAACTGGTGAACACTGAATAATATAGATGGATTATTATCAATGTCAATTTCCTGACTGTGATGTTGTCCTATAGATATGCAAGATGTTACTCTGAGATGAAGGGTATTTGAGGTCTCTCTGTATTATTGCTTACAACTGCATGTGAATCTGCAGGTGTCTCAACACTAAAAATTAGAAGAAGGCTGAGCCTGGTGGCTCCCACCTGTAATCCTGTCACTTTGGGAGGCCAAGGAGAGCAGATCACTTGAGCACAGGACCAGTTGAATCTGTGAGGTCAAGGCTGCTGTGATCAGTGCCACTGCACTCTAGCTTGAGCGACAGAGTGAGACCCTATCTAAAAAAAAAAAAAAAAAAAATTGAAAGAGATGTAGGTGTGAAGTGTTAGATCATCCATGAAAATTTTATGGACTTCACAAGTTAAAAACCTAGGCCCAAAAGTAGAATCATGTAGGCAAAAACATCCTTAAGGACAGCAGAGTGAAGAATGTCAGCAGGAAAGCAAAGTCAGGTAAGTAGAAAAAGGACCAAGAAAGAGTCATTTCTAGCAAATCAAGGAAGAAAGCAGGTAAGAAGTTGAGAAAGGTCAGTAGTGCTAGTTGCTTCCGAAAGCTTAGGGAAGGTGAGAATGAAACAGGAGCTGTTTTATTTCCCAACTAGGTGTTTGGTGGTAGGTTTTGCCAGAGCACTTTCACCAGAGTGGTGGGTCAAGCCACTTAACATGAGCAGGTGACCTGTGCAGTGACAATCACATCCCTGAGTCAGACTCCTTTTGTGAGGCCCTTGGTGGAAGGAGGAAGGACACAGCAGGCAGTGGCCAGGTGAGGGAGGACCAAGGTCCAGAGGTATGCTTGCAGCACTACAGAGTCTGGAGCAAGGTTCAAGCTGACAGGAAGGGAAAGGTGAGATGAGGATGAAAAAGACGGGGGAGGGGGGGTGACAGTCATGAGCAAGGGCTTAAAATCTAGCAGTCCTGATTTTAGCTCCATTTTGTAGATGAGCAAACTGAGGTTAAGGGATATTCGCAGGGGTGTGTACAAGTCAGAAGTAAGGGAGGTGGAATTTGAACCTAAGATTTAATGACCAAGTTCCTAAAATACATTATTGACTCTGAGATTTTTGACGTGGAGTAGACTCAACACTCTTGTTTTGAGTTGTGTTAGAGGTGATTGATACATGGTTCATTTTCACATTGTTCTCTTGATTTGTTCTCCATTTATTTAATCATTTAATTGTTTATTTCTGGAGCTCTACTGTCTGTTAACTGCAATGTCTGCTTTACTTTTCCCCCCACAATGATAAATTATTTTTATTAAGTAATTGAAACAACTCTTAATCTATTTGTTTTGTTGTTCCCTACTGTAAGTTCATATGTCTTATAATAAAATTAATTTTTTTCCTAAAGTCATCAATTTATACTCATCCCACATGAATATATTCCTAAAACATGGCTATCCCTAAAATAGGTTCACCATTTATTATGAGTTGTCACTTAAAAATAGCAGAAGATAAATAGGTTATTGAAAAAGGAAAAACCTAAAAATACACATTTAAATTCTGGCACCATTTTTCTTTCAATGTACAATTATCTTTTACCTGAATATTTGTTCTCCAAAAAGCATCAGGAGCTAATGCAAGCATTCCCAAGATAGTTCTAAAGTACTAAAAATAATTGCTTAAACTTCTCTGACAAAGGAGTTTTTACAATTCACTGACATATTAGCTAAGCAAATAGGCAAAATGCTTAAAAAACATATTGGTATGCACATCCTTGCTAAGTGGATACATCATATAGAAAGTGAAAAGGAAAAATGAAGGTGATAGTGTAGGTATTTTAGGTTAAGCAAGAAAGAGCTCAAATTTGAGGGTATTTTTTTTCACTCAATGTCGTACTTCATCATCCATAACAAAACTATCTCTGGTTAGGTGGCCAGGCATGGTGGCTTACGTCTGTAATCCTAGCACTTTCGGAGGCCGAGGCAGATGGATCATGAGGTCAGGAGATCCAGACCATCCTGGCTAACATGGTGAAACCTTATCTCTACTAAAAATACAAAAAATTAGCTGGGCGTTGTGGCAGGTACCTGTAGTCCCAGCTACTTGGGAGGCTGAGGCA
This sequence comes from Papio anubis, assembly GCF_008728515.1. Classification (NCBI taxonomy): domain Eukaryota; kingdom Metazoa; phylum Chordata; class Mammalia; order Primates; family Cercopithecidae; genus Papio; species Papio anubis. Next base: position 37,897,220 of record NC_044991.1, read on the forward strand.
GGATAATTGCTTGAACCTGGGAGGCGGAGGTTGCAATGAGCCGAGATCGTGCCACTGCACTCCAGCCTGGCGACAGAGCAAGACTCCATCTCGGGGAAAAAAAAAAAAAACTTATGTTGTTTTTCACCTTTTTCTGGTATCTTGTTGAGTAGCTTAATAATCAACCTTCTAAATTCTTTATCTGGTATTTCAAAGATTTCATCTTGGTTTAGATCCGTTGCTGGGAAGCTAGTGTGATCTTTTGAACCTTGTTTTATCATATTACCTGTATTTTCTGGTCCCTTCTCATTTGTGTAGACTGTTTCTTCAAATTGTTCTTGAATTTATTCTTGATTTAACTGTATTTATTTTTTAATTTCTTTTTCCCCTCCTCTTAAATACGTGACTTTAATGTTTATAGTTTATTATAGCCTAATTTGATTTTGCTGCTTTTAGAGGTGAATATTCTATATGAGTTTCTTGGTTATATGGAGTCTTTGTATGCTAAGTTTCTCAGATGCTGATTGTAGTAGTTACGTACTCGGGGTGTGGGCAATTTCATTGTCTCCTGTGGAATTGGAATGGCAAGGATCTCTTGAAGCTTATATCATTTCCCCATGGTATGCACTTTTTAATTTAATTTTTCCCCAGTATTTTATTGACTCTCTTGATGATCCAGGCTTCAGGCCAGTAGGGGAAGTATCTCTAGATAGAAACCAGTTGCAGCTAAAGCAGGTGGTTAGATACAATACACAATGGTGGGCTGAGGCCCCAGCCTTGATTAATGTGGCTAGGGGATCTCTCAGTTAGATGCACTGAGTTTTATCAGGGTGAAGAGTGGGAACTAACTCAGCTCTCCTGTCAGGCCAGCGGCGAGAAAGTTACCCACCTCCCAGCCTCACTCCTGTCCTAATATTTCGGCTGTTCACATCAGACAGGCACCTCTTTTCATCTGTAGGGATGAGGGATGTTGATGTTCCATGTGGAAAGGAATTATGATTCTGCCTCTTTTGCAAGCCTAAACTCGGAGAGTGCGTCTGTGAGGATGCAGTCACCATGAATTGTTCCAGGAGGGCTATCTATAGGTGCATTCATGCTGAGTTCCCATGGAAGAAGTTCCAGTTGTGTCTATGGTGGTTGACAAAGTGGAGAACAAGGACCCTTTCTCCACAAGCCTTCACGAGCATGCAGGCTGCCTTCCTGTTGGGGTAGAGGTTCAGACTTTCCCTGTTGCACCCAGCACTGCAGTTGTGTCTCTGCTGCAGAAAGATGTGGGACTCAAGCCCTGCTGTCCAAATTCTTTTGTCCCTTGGGGTATTCCCTTGATGTGGTGCTCTCCCCCTTCCCCTAGAAATAGGAGGTCTTGATAGCCAGACTACAGTGATTGCTATTGCTCTTCTGGGTCTAGCCACCCAGTGGGGTTGCCACTCTCCAGGCTGGTGCTGGGAAATGTCTGCAAATGATCATCCAGTGATGTGACCTTTCTTCAAGTCTCCCAGCAGTGGGTACTCCAGCTGTGATAGAGGTGGCAGGGGAGTGACGTAGACTCTGTGAGATTCCTTGGTTATAGATATGCTTAGTGTGCTGGCTTTCTTGAATGCTGGTTTTAATTGTGGTTAACTTTCACCTGGACAGGCTCAGGACCTCTGGTGGCTAGAGTATTATGGGCATTGGTGATAGCTAAGGTCATTTAGCCATTTTCTCCTTCCTGGGCACAGTGTTATTCCACCTGTAGATGCTGTAGTGGGCTGCATCAGCTAGTTCCAGCCACGACGTGGTGCTTGCAAGAGAGCACCAGCTGCAGTACTAGCTGTGGGATTTGAGCTAGCCCTAAATTGCCTAGGGGAAGTAATCTGGTTTCTGAGGCAATGGGCAGGGCTGTAAAGCTCCTACAAGTTTGTGTCCTTTGTGTTAAGCTACCTAAGCTACCGGGGTGGGTGCAGGGATACATACCAACAGGTGGGGATAGGGTTGAGCAGATCTGTGCTCTGACTGTCCTTGAGTGGGGCCAGCCATGGTTCCTTTGAGGGTCAGGGGTGGTACTCAGGCAGTGGGGTAATGTTCCAGAGGTAGTATAACTGCCTCTGCTGCACAGAAGAGTTCACAATGGGAGTGGAGTGTAGCAGGCAGCAGTAAGCCTTGCCCAGCTCCCATGCAGTTGGCAAGGCCGATCTCACTCCCTCAGTGTTCTTACTAGCAGCACCAGGCTTAGATCCAGGCAGTCTGCACACAGAACCCAGATCTGTCCCAGGCCATAAGCTTTCCCACCTGGCTTTCTGGCCATGCCCCTCCTATCTGCCCATGATGCAGATGTGTCTGCAATGCACTTCCCTGTCCCCCCCCACCCCCCGCCCCTGCCTGTTCTGGTCAAAGGAGTTCATCCCTGCTCGAGATTATATCATGAAATTCAGTTAGGAGCACCTTTCACCCTGTAACCCCTTTCTGAGCTAGTTGACCGGCTTCCCCAAGGTCCCCTGTGAGATATATTCAGGTGTGGCTTCCCTCGGTTCATGCTGGAGACTGGGAATGCCTGCAAGGCATTTGCTGCTGCTACTTCTACTTTTATGTTTCTCATCACTCCCTTAAGCAGTTCCAGCTCTGGGTAGGGTTAAGGCCTTCTCCCATGACTTGGATTTTCAGATTCCTGTGTGGGGATGTGTATTCTGAAGGTAGTCTCTCCCACTCACACTCTGAGGATTTATAGTTTTTCACCTGTCTCTTGGAGTAGACTTCAGCCTTCTGCTTCTTTCAAAGGGTCTGTGGATTCTTGCAGTTTTCCTGTTGAGTTCCTGTATTGCTCCTTGGAAAAAAGTTCACAGTGCAAATCTCTACACACTATTCTGTCCTTCCCAGTGGGAGAGGCACGCTAACACTGCCTCCAATCTGCCATCTTCTGGTTTTGCTTCTATAGCCCTGTGGACTTCTGTCGGCAGGTTTTATATTGGGCTGTGCAATTTGACCTATAAGCCAGTAGATGGTGTTTATGGGTAAAAGCTGGCTGTGGGTGATGTGGCCAGATATATACTTGATCCTTGTTTACCAGGAGAAGCTCTCTATTGCCTCAGGCAATGGGGTGATCCATGGAGTGCACAGTGGTCTGAGCTCCCTGCTTAGCTCTGGGTGGGCAGGGGGCAAGATGGATTGAGCCAGACTGGACAGGCTCATTTACAGCTCCCCTGGTGTTGGGCACAAGTAGCAGTGCTGAGGGAGAATCCAGTGAGTAGCCATCAGGTGCCCAGTGATGTGCCTAGGCATGGAGCTGGGAAATCTCCTTGGCTCCCAGGTCTCTGCACAGGCAGAGGGGCACCTGAACTCCTGATCAGGAGAGTGGGTTTGGGTGCTCCAGGTATCTGTAAGTCTGCCTGGGCTTGGAGTGCAAAGGGCTCTGCTATACTACAATCTCTGCACAAGAAAGGTGGGGTGGCTCAGGCTGGTAACCCAGATGAGCAGGCACTGCAACTACCTGGAGATATGCCTGGGCATGGGTGGAGAGGACCCCACTTCACCATGGTCTCTGCACAGGAAGGGCAAGCTGGCTCAGTCTGCTGATTCAGGTGAGTGGGTGCTCTGAATGCTTGGAGATCTGCCTGGGCATGGAGTGGAATGGGCTCCACTGTACCATACAGGAAGGGTGGGGCAGCTCAGGCTGCCAATCTGGGCAAGGAAATGTGCCGAATACCTGGAGATCTGTCTTGGTGTAGAGTGGAGAGAGTTCCCCTGCACCAGGATCTCAGCAGAGGAGGGATGGAGAGACTCAGGCTGCTGAACCAGGCAAGCAGGAGCTCTCAGTGCCTAGAGACCTTCCTGAGCATGAAGCAGAGAGGGTCCCCCTGCTCCAGGATCTCTACATAAAGGGTGAAGCAGCTCACACTACCAGTCCAGGTGAGCAGGTGCTTTGAATGCCTGGAGATCTGCTTGGGTGTGGAGCGCAAAGGGCCCTGTTGCACCACAATCTATGTCCAGGAAGGGAAGCATGGCTCAGGCTGCTGGTCCAGGCAAGCAGGTGCTCTGAATGCCTAGAGATCTGCCTAGGCACGGAGTGGAGAGGGCCGTACTGTACCATGATGTGTGCACAGGAAGGTTGGGGCAGCTCAGGCCGCCAGTCTAGGAAAGCGTTTGCCTTTACTGCCTGGAGTCCTACCTGGGAGTGGAACAGAGAGGGCCCTGCTGCACCATGATCTCAGGGGAGCAGTCTGGTGCACTCAGCAATGACACATGCAGACTGCTTCTATGTTGCCAAGCTGGCCCTGGCTGCAAGTCTCATTGCCCAGGAGAAACTTCAGCTGCAGCAGCTCTCTCCTCCCACCCCAAGCCTGCAGTTGAGAGGAGCACAATTCCAGTGCCTGCTGCTGAGGCACTTTCCTCAGTTCTGGCTGTGGAAGTCCCTACCCCACTCCAGAGCAAGTGCTCCAATCTCTCAGTTCCGGATCTAGGAAATGCCTGCAGCTTTTTCTGGTGTCTTTTCCTCTCAGCACCTCCAAGCCTGTCCCCAAGATAGCTCTGGGGCTTGGGAGAAACATCATTCTCTGCCTTGGCCTGGGTTGCTTGGTTCCCCAGTGGAAAGGTAAATTACAGAGGGAGACTCTTTCTCAGGTACTGGGGCTTCACTCACATCAGCTGGATGCCATCACAGGGGCTGTTTGCCTGCATTGTCCTCCCTGAGATCTGGAACATCCTTCATGATTCCAGTGAATTCCCATTTTCCTTCTTGAATTAAAGCTCAGAGAGTTGATCTTTTTGCACTATGTTGCTATTTCTAAGTGGCTGAGGCACACTAAAAGCCTGTAATATACCATATTGGAACTGCCCCCTGCCCCCCCTCCCCAAAAAAGGAGTTGAGTTTTAATCTTCATTCACCACTGACTCTTTATGTTTCTTTACTGCTGTTTACAGAGAAGAAGAGAAGAAGTTTGGAGTTGATCCCCTTGACTGCTCGAATGGTGATGGCCCACCTGGTGAACCACCTGGGGCACTACCCCCTCAGTGGGGGCCCTGCCATACTGCACAGCCTTGTCAGTGAGAACCATGACAATGCCCATGTGGAAGGCTCTGAGCTGTCCTCTGAGGTGTTCAGAAGCCCAAACCTGCAGCTGTTTGTATTTAATGATAGCACCCTCATCTCCTACCTTCAGACACCCACAGAAGGACTGGCAGGAGGATCACCAGTGGGCTGTCTCTCTGATGTGAGAGTAATTGTGAGGGATATCTCAGGGAAGTACTCTTGGGATGGTAAGGTTTTATATGGACCTTTGGAAGGCTGCTTAGCACCCAATGGAAGAAATCCTTCATTTCTGGTTTCAAGCTGGCATCATGACACATTTGGACCTCAGAAAGACTCTTCTCAAGTTGAGGAGGGGGATGATGTTCTTGACAAATTACTTGAAAACATTGGCCATACAAGTCCTGAATGCCTTTTACCATCACAGCTAAATCTAAATGAACCTTCCCTACCCCCATGTGGCATGAACTATGACCAAGAGAAGGAAATTATCGAGGTCATTTTGCGCCAAAATGCTCAGGAGGATGAGTATATCCAGAGTCATAACTTCGATTCTGCAATGAAAGTCACCAGCCAAGGGCAGCCCTCCCCAGTGGAGCCCCGAGGACCCTTTTATTTCTGCAGGTTATTGCTTGATGACTTGGGAATGAATTCTTGGGACAGAAGGTAACAATCCATGCTAGACCTCCAGTTATTTTATTATTTTCATGTACTTGTATTTTTTATCAGTTTGTGGTTGGGGAAGAAGAAAAGATTGGAGAAGAGAGAAGAGTGGAGATTTTTCTTTATTTTAACATTTGCAGCTTATTTTCTGCTACTAAATTAAAGCTAGAAATGAAATTATGCTGTACTGGTGTGCAGACTGAATTCCAAACATGTTGGATATTTTAAAGGATATCAAACATTGTGGGGGGGGAGGGCGGTGGTGGTTGTTGTTGTTTGTTTTTTGTTTTTTGAGACAGAGTCTTGCTCTGTTGCCCGGGCTGGAGTGCTGTGGCGTGGTCTTGGCTCACTGCAACCTCCGCCTCCCAGGTTCAAGCAATTCTTCTGCCTCAGCCTCCTGAGTAGCTGGGATTACAGGCGCCTGCCACCATGCCCGGCTAATTTTTTGTATTTTTAGTAGAAACGGAGTTTCACCATGTTGGCCAGGCTGGTCTTGAACTCCTGACCTCATGAGTCACCCGCCTTGGCCTCCCAAAGTGTTGGGATTATAGGTGTGAGCCACTGCACCTGGCTGAGAGTGTGTGTTTTACTTATTGCTTTGTCCATTATTGTTTCTGCCTTCATGCAGGAAGCAAATGAACTACAAAGGTGAATAAACCACAGTCTAACCTTAGGTCTGATGTGGGAGATAGACCTAATACAACTCTGATAAAGGATAGAATGACCCAGGAGTTCATGAGTAATGATTAAATCCAGTGGGAAGTACAGAGCAATGGAGAAGACTTTGTGGAAAGGGGCGAATTTGAGCTGGACCCTGATAGTGGAGTGGAGTTTTTAAGAACAGAGGTGGGGAAAAGGGGTTCACAGCAGAGCTGACACTGGAAACAGACACAGTCACACAGTCACATGCATATAAGTCACAACACTCACCAAAGAGCCATCTGTGTCACTGGGTAGTAATGGGATGCCGGTGGAATTTTTATAGCTTTGCATGTCTTAAGGAGAATGGAGTTCATTCTGTAGGTTTCTATCACAAATCTTTTGTGAGTGAGGTGGTAGAGGATGGGTGATAGGTATTTTTATTAAATTACTGATTGAAAAGCGGCAAAATGGTTCTGTAATCACATGGTTTTTCTTCCATCCTTTTTTCTTTATAGGAAGAATTTTCATCTGTTGAAGAAAAATTCAAAATTATTGAGAGAGCTAAAAAATTTGGACTCCCGCCAGTGGTATGTGAAAGTATATCAAATCACTTTTTTCCTGTTTGTCTCTGGGTATTCTTGGATAACAGATACAACTGCAGGAATGAATACACTTACTGAGACATCCAAGGATAGTTCTGTAACCTAGCATCTGGTGACATTTGCGCATGCCATACCTCTGGTGTTTTTTACTATAAGGAATAAACTTTCATGTTTGGTACACTAAAAAGAGGTCACCACTCCCACCTAATCTGTACTTTTGATTGTCTTTCTTTGTGGCTGCCAGAATTCTCATTTGATCTCTGCAACCACCTCTTTATGATGAAGAAAAAGTTTACCTAGGTTAAACAGCCCATGGTTGCTCATACCATATTATCTAAAGCCAAGTGAGTGTGACTTCAAAATCCATGCTGTGTACCAAGGCGCTAACATTCTGTACTTGTGGCTTCATAGTGTTGGAAAGGTTAAAACCAGTGTGTTGTAATTAATAACTCTCTGTTAATAAGCCTCATTCTCCAAAGCTGGCCAGACTCTCAGATCCACCCCTGTTCTATACTATCTCAGAAGCATTTCTATAGATGAGCTCACAACCATGAAAAGTGTTTGATTTGGGGAATGTGTGTTTCCAAAATCATCTAAGTCAAGAATAAGTATAGTACTTGGTACATAACAGATGTTTCAAAGTTTTGAAGAGAATAAGCTGCCTCCTTAACCTTTAGTTTTTAAAAAAAACCTCTTTAAAAAAAAAAAAAACAACTTCATTCCCCTTTTATTCCGCTTAGGAATATTCTGATATTCTCTGAGCTCTCAAATTAAAAATTCAGGTTGTTTTCCTCAAGTTTATTTTTCAACTCTTCACACTATATTTTATTCATTACATTTTTCTTACTACTCGTTAACTCATAAATTTTTAAATCCGTTTTGAGCTATATGTTTTTAAAGGGTGGTGCAGTTGCTGGCTGAGAAGTAAGAAGGAAGAAAGGAAGTAACAGAGTCCTGCTTTATCTTGACCAAAGTCATATCCTAGAATTTCAGAAAATTACTAGAGCTCTTTATTCTATTCATTAAATCCTTCATTCATCCACTCACGCTTCTCTTCTAAGTCGTGAGCTTCTCCTGCTTGCACTTACAGTGATGAGTTATAGCCTGCTGAATGAATATTTTCGCCATCGTGTGTGTTTCAGTGGCTTTGTGATGGTGTTATTGTTTATTTTAAAGTTTTGATCAAAACTCAAAGTGACACATGCTTAAATTTTATTGTCAAGCAAACTCTTGGTTCATGTCAGTATTATTTGCATATCACCTTGACAACTGTGTTTCTTCTTTGGTGTTTTGAATTCTTGAATTGGATGTAAACCCAACTAGCAAAGTCCAGTTGGAATTTTCTTTTAAACACTTGGAAGATTATATTTCAGAGAGGTCCTTTGGTGATGTCACTAAGGACTGAGTAGATAAAATAATATTAAACTTACAGCTGTGTATTGTTTCCATCCTTCAGAAGCATGTGATATTAAGATGGATTTGTTTGTATTGACCGTTTTATGGGAATCAGAAGGGCATAAGTTTTTTTTTTTCTTTTTTTCTTTTCTCTTCTTCACCCTTCTACTTTCCCACCTGTCTCCCAGGTCACTCAGGACCTCTTATTGCATCTCATATTTACACACATGTTGAGGTATGAACTGTTTCGTGTATGTTTCCAAGTCTTGGGAATGTGACAGGATGGCTGTTCCAAACCTGATTCCCTCTGCAGAAGGGGATATGAGGGCCTTTTTTCCTAGGTGGCCTTACTCTTCTCTGGAGAGTGATAAATATTTCAGTATCAAGAAATATACAGACATTTTTTTAAAAACACAGAATTAAAATATTCATTTGTAATTTTACCTGGATAAAGGAGCCATTCTCAGTCCAGAAGCCTGCAGCACCATTGCCATTTTAAATGTCTTTGTTTCCTGACTTATCAGGTGAAACAGTAAAAGATTTGAATTTGAATAATTTTTTAAAGTCATTAGAAATGAAAAACCTGAAGCTGCCATTTCTCACCTTGCCCTTCACTGTATTCCATTTCCTGATTATTCTTGTGATTCCTTTTCCCTAGAGGAACATAGATCAACTTTTCTATGGAAATTCTGTAAGGGATTTATTCTGAAGAACTCAGGGATTCACCATCCTCTCCCTCCTTCCTTCGGTATTAAATAAGCAGTCATTTGGGTTCCACACTCAGCTTTTTAAGCATATGCTGAATTATTCCAGGCTTCTTAGTATTAAGTGAATACTTGGTTTCATGTAATTGCGGTCAATTTGTTGAGTGTTAATGCACTTTAGTTGCATGAGGTACAATTGAATTATCTCCCTGGGGTACTGTTGCAGCGAAATACGGCTTTGAATAGCTGAGTGGCAGTCCCCTCCCTGCGCCTTGATCAACCTTCACTTAAAACCCCAACTCCTGGATTTAGTGTCTTCGACATCAAATGGGTATCATTTTAAGGTGAAGGATGTTTTGAAGATTCTTTTTGAAGAAACTAGAAATAAGTCTGGTACTCCTCAGCTTTGAGAAATCTAGACTGCCCTGTATTTTGGTCAGGTAGCAGGTAAGAAAATACCTTGTCTGTCAGCTTTCATTTAGAACATTTCTGTTTAATTCTGTTATCAATTTATCTCACTGCTCTTGATGCATAGTTCCTTCTTAACATGTTCTTTGGAAAAGTTGAGGCTATCTTGCAGCTATGGTCTAGATTGTCAATGCTCTGATGAATGTACATACAAATCACAGTGGGCTTCCCTTTTAGATATAAATGCCTTCCTACCACTACATGGGGAGGTGGATGTTAAAATCATGCTTTCCTTTGGCTTTTTCATGTGACAGCACAAGGAAACTGAGCTATTCTGGTCTATTCCTAATAAGAAAGAACAGTGCATTCTAATGAGGAAGGGGAGATTGTTAATTTCATGTATGTGTGTTTCTGAATTACCTGCTCCTTCATACATTGGTGTACTTCTTATGGATGTGAAGTGCTGTTGATGTTGCTAATTACCATTTCAAAAGCATGGTTCTAATAAGGCCAGACACAGCTTCTTCATCCTAGCAGGCTCTCTGTGTACTAACATTTTGGAGAACGTGAAATTTGATGAATGTTTACAACTAAAGGTCATCTTTCCTCACACTCAGATTGGTCAGCCCCATCATTCAGGCTTAGCTCTCTTGTGCTCCCACATTGAGTTAATGAGGGCTCAAGGACTTAGCAACAGCTGCAATGGAAAAAGCTTAGATTTTTAAGGAGAATAAACTGAAACATTGTAGATAAACCTGAGGTTGTTTTTATGTATGTAAAGTCTATAAAACAAAGAAAAATTAAATGCTGAGGATTTTTTACATATGTAGAGAGACCTGCAGATAGAAATTGAATAACTATACTTCTCCACCTTTGTTGAAAGAGGCAGTCTTTTAGGTCTTAGGTTATGGTTTCTGTTATTATCCAAGTGCCCAAATTTTTATAGCACTTGGAATAGGCTAGTCAGATTCTACGCCATTGGTGTCGCCTGCCTGTTCCTGCTGCATGAGGACAAGCTTTCTAAATTTATTTTAAGGACATATTAAAGATATTGGGGCTGGGCATGTTGCTCAAGCCTATAAAGCCAGCACTTTGGGAGGCCAAGGTGGGTGGATCACCTGAGATCAGGAGTTCAAGACCAGCCTGGCCAACATGGTGAAACCCTGTCTCTACTAAAAATAATAATAAAAAATTAGCCAGGTGTGGTGGTTGTGTGATGGCACGCACCTGTAGTCCCAACTACTGGGACGGCTGAGGCACAAGAATCACGTGAACACAGGAGGCGGAGGTTGCAGCGAGCTGAGATCACGCCACTGCACTCCAGCCTAGGTGATGAAGTGAGACTGTCTAAAAAAAAAGATATTGTGAAAAGATTAAAAACATTAAAGATTATCTTTAAGATGTATTAAAGATTACGTGAAAGTGTCTTTTAAAATAGAAGCAACCTAAATGAGGATTTGGGCTATGACATATTAATATAATGGAATGTTGTTACAATCATTAAACCTCTGTTGTAGAGGCACATGATATAAAAGTCTTCACACTAAAAAATGGTTGAAATGGTGAATTTTATGATATGTATATTTTACCACAATAAAAAAAGTGTTCACAGATATTGTAAGTGAAAAAATCTGTTGTAAAGCAGAATGTAGTAACTTCTCATATGTGCATGCAAAAGTGTATCCTAAAATGGTGTAACGGCTGTGTTCTTTGCTTATCTGTTGAAATTGCTAGTGATTTTTATTCTTCTCTTTTCTTTCTGTATTTTCTAATTCTTCTTCCAAATATGTTTATTACATATAACCTATGGGGGAAGTGAATAAGCCATCTTAGTAAAAGGAGAGAACTCTCTTCCTCCAGTTATTTGTGTAACTTTTTAATTGAGAGTTAATTAGTTCTGATTATTAAGTAGAGAAATAATGCACACAGAAGGAAATCTTAGAGAATTTGTTAAAATATGGAGCTCAGTTCCACCAATATGATATGTAATCAAATTACAATGTTGAAATATTAAACAATTTGACAGAAAAAAATATTTCTGTATTTAAGAACTTTATAGTTATTCCTATGAGATTTATCAGAATGTAGTATAAAAAAAGGAGAAAGGTGGAACCGCTCTGGAAGTGGACATCGAAACTTTAAAAAAACCAAAACTCTTGGATGATTGGGCTAGGGAATGAATGATTCGTAATTAAAACTCCGTTTGAATAAGAACAATGTTTTCATCTCTAAACTATCACCAAATGCTTGGTACAGCCCCAGGTATTTTGTCACTTTACTCCAGGGTACAATTTGTAGAAATTTATTATTAATGCATTCAAATGTATCACCTATATATCTGGTCAGTAACAGAGATTTAACTGAACACCTACTGTATACAAAGCAGTATGCTAGATGTGCAAAAGAGAAAATGGCAGGGCTTCTTTTTTCAAAGTGCACATCACTTTTGCTTGATTTAATACCAGAGTATCCCAGATCTATCTTGGAACAAGCAGATGGAGGGTTTTGGCTAAAAGGGGTTCCCCTGACTAGCTGTCCACCTTGTCAGGCACCCTCAGAATAGTCAGAGCCCAGGAGTTAGTAAACCCCTTCATGAAGAAAATACCTAAGTGCGTTCTGCTTGGAAGGGTATTCTTTTTCTCATAAAATCGTGGCATATTTTATAGTTCCAATCACAGAACCACCCAGTAGCCTAAAGTGTGAGTTAAATACGGACAGTCACATAGATCTATTCACAATTTATATCTATTTGAAATACTTTAAAAGATTATTTTTTATCAAAAACAGAGAACTTACCAAATGTTGTGCCCCAACCTGCTGGTCAGTGTATCTTGTATCTGAGGGTATGATCTCAGGAAACAGATGGCCTTGCTGCAGTTCCCATCCCCTGCTTGCTGGGTGTGCTTTTTGTTTCACTTTCTGTGCCTCCTTTCAACCACCTCTGCTAGGGAGGTGATAATAATACTCATCTCTTTAGCACGTTTGTGAAGAATAAATGAGACCATGTGTCAGACCATCTCAGAACACTGACTGACCCCTAGCAGGTTCTCAGTAAATGTAAGCTCAGCGGTAGAAGTCATGCTGGTTGTATTAATAGTAGTGAAGTAAAATTTTACATGTAAGAATTCTAACTCCTTTAAATTTAAAAATTTATAGCCGTGAGACACACAAAATCGCAGTGTTTTACATTGCTGAAGGTCAAGAAGACAAGTGTTCAATCCTCTCTAACGAAAGAGGAAGCCAAGCATATGAAGACTTTGTTGCTGGACTTGGATGGGAGGTAATGCATTTCATTCAGTAGGTGTTTATTGACCAGCACTATTTAAAGATGTGTCCAAAGTAGACATTGTATAAGTTTTCACATGTGCTTTTGCATTCAAATATAGCATAGGTAGAGTTCTGGAATTGAAGAATTTATTGGATTTGACGTCTATTAGTTGCTTGTCAGTATTTAATATATGAACTTTTGTTTTCCTTTAACTTTCCTCTTAATATTTTTTCATTTGCTTTTTATCAGAACTGAATAGTCAGATGGGCTCTCCCAGCCATAGACAGTTTGTAGTAAGAGAAGACAAATGTGGGCAGAGAAGCAATGGCTTTGGCCACAGTATGGAGATTGAAGAAGAAGTCAATGACTTGATGGGTGAAAAGATGAAGAAAGAGTTGGATGAAGTCAAAAGTTGCAATGAAAATATAATATAATAGCCATGATGGTTTAGCTATCAACCTATTTCCCTAAGGTAGATCTCAGGATGATTGATGTTGGAAAAGTTTATTTTTTTCTTTATTAAATGGTACTCTGACATACAGACATACATACATTTACACACACACACACACACACACACACACACACACACACCCCTTTCCCCCCAAAACATAAACCTAAACAAAAAATTCCTAGAATCTGAAAGAATTAGGAGTAGTTACAATGGAAATCAACATATCTAAAATAATTTACTTATTTTTTTTCTTTTTTTATTTTTTTTATTTTTTATTTTTTTTGAGACAGAGTCTTGCTCTGTCACCCGGGCTGGAGTGCAGTCGCGTGATCTCGGCTCACTGCAACCTCCACCTCCCAGGTTCAAGCTCTTCTCCTGCCTCAGCCTCCCAAGTAGCTGAGACTACAGGCACGCACCACCACGCCCAGTTAATTTTTTTGTATTTTTAGTAGAGACGGGGTTTCACCGTGTTGGCAACGATGGTCTTGATCTCTTAACCTGGTGGTTCACCTGCCTTGGCCTCCTAAAGTGCTGGGATTACAGGCGTGAGCCACTGCATCCAGCCAATTTCCTTATTTTTTATTAGTTTCTTGAGTACCTGTGCTGTGAAAAACTTTCTGGGTGCCTTTGAGAGCTCAGTGCTAGCAAGGGGACTGAGATAGGGATGGGGACAGGGTAAGAGTACATGAGAATCAAAACAACATCCTTACTAAGGCAAGTAGGTTTGAGTCTAACAGTTGCTGCACTTCCAGTAAATCATTGTTCTTACAAGTAAGGCTACTTCTAATTTGTCATAGAATATAGTTATTTAATATATTTTTAAGTCATACATTATCAGTTAGAGTTTTAAGAGTATATGTTTACTGTATTTGGCACGGAGGAGATTCTTCTATTTCTTTTTTCATATGTGTTAGAATAGGTATTTTACTGAAAGAATACTAGTCTATGACAAGTTAAACATTTTGGATAAAGACACTAAGAAGTGAACACTCATGCCATAACTTTAAAATGAATTATGACTCATAAACTTTCAGCAGTGGTGTAAAGTGGTTGTTCAACCCTTTTGAAAGGCAGTTTAGCAAAGTTTGCTGAATATTTTTAATATTGGTACCTTTTGACCCAGCGTCTTAGAAGAACACTCCTTTGAGTGTGCTTTCTGATTTAAAAAAGCAGAAACCCCCAAATTCCATCAATAGGGAACCTATGTATACATACACACACACACACACATATATATACACACACATACATTTATACATACAGGTGGGAAAAAAGTTAGAGATTATATACCAAAAGTTTGATAGTGGTTTTATTCAGTTGATACGATTATAGAGCACTTTCATTTTTAATGTTTTTTATTTCTTTAACATCTTAATCTGGTCTAACTTTGTATTACATTTGTTTGTAATCAGAAAGAAAGATATAAAAATGAAAATAATTTATGTTTTTGTGAATTCACAGTCCTGCTTAGTGAAAGAACAGCTCATTGTTGATCCTCACTCTTTCTTCTTTGTGACCTTTGTCAGGTGGATCTCTCCACCCACTGTGGGTTCATGGGTGGCCTTCAGCGCAATGGCAGCACCGGGCAGACGGCCCCTTACTATGCTACCTCGACTGTGGAAGTGATTTTCCACGTTTCCACTCGAATGCCGTCAGACTCAGATGATTCCCTCACCAAAAAGGTAAGGCGTCTCCTCGGGCACCATTCTTAGCTGCCCTGGTTTGTTGGTGAGGTTCTCCTAGGACAGACAAATACAAAGGTAGAACGCATACTGAGATGGTTTCCTCTGAACTCTACGACCCTGAGATTAAGGTTTAGGAAAAGAAAGGGTCTTAAATGTTACTTTTGGATCTTCCCTCCGGTGAATATTACCTGATGGAAAATGACATTTTTGATCTCACAGATTGTCAAAGGTTACAAAGTATGATAACCCTGTACTGGTGGGGCTCTGGGAAAGCAGGTCCCTCCGAGGCTTGCTACAGAGCGATTTGGCAGCATCTGTCAACTTAAGTGCAGGTGCGCAGCTGCCCAGCAGCCCCACTGTTGCCCCTTACCTTTTATTCTTCAACTTGCTCTGTGGCCAGTTTTCCTTAGAATTCAAAGGAAACCTTATCCACCCCTGAGGAACCTCCCCCAGGGAACTTGGCCTTTACCTTCCAACCTGCAGGATGTTTGCCTCGGGCGACCCTGTGTTAAAAGTGAGGAGCGCCTTAAAAGAAAAGGCATTTGACTCTAGGAAGGAAGCCTCTAATCGGATCTGCCTCTGTAAGCTTCCAGATGAGGAGAACGTCTCAGAGCAACTGTGATTTGCACTCACTTGGCCTGCTAGCAGGTGGGGAACCTAGAATTCCCACCTTTCTCTCTCCCTACCACATAAATGCAAGGGACTGAGGGCAGCACCTCACGTGCTGACTAAGGTTGGCCACTGGGGAGTCTACTGTGGTGGTTATAGCCAGACCGCGGTGACAGGCGCAACAAGGATCAGATGTATATTCAGTTATTTCATCAGCCTGTGCCTCAGTTTTTCATCTATTAAGTGAGATAAAAAACACAGCCTATGTTACAGGGTTGTTGAGTGAAGTAAATGAGATAATTCCTATGAAATTATGAAACTGCTTAGCACAGTGCCTGGGACGATGTCTCTGACCATCATCCCTCATTATTGCCCGTTGGTCTAATTGATTCTTTTTTTCCCCTGCCCCATTAGCCAGGTGCTTTATATTGGCAGGTTGGCCTCACTGTACCTGCTTTATTTCTTTATTGCACGGTTTTGCTTTTTCACCACTGCAACCACAGATGTCTGGACTATGTACAGGCATACCTTGTTTCGTTGTGCAGCACTTTATTGCGCTTCACAGGTATTACATTTTTTACAAATTGGATATTTGTGGCAACCCTTAAACAAGTCTATCGGCACCATTTTTCCAACAGCAGGTGCTCATTTGTGTCTCTGTCTCATTTTGTAATATTCACAGTGTTTCTAACTTTATTATTATTATTATTATTATTATTATTATTATTATCATCATCATCATCTCATATGGTGGTCTGTAATCAGTCATCTTTGATGTTGCTATCGTAATTATTTTGGGACACCACAAACTGCCCATATAAGATGGCAAACTTAATTGATACATGTTGGGTGTGTTCTGACTGCTTCACCCACCGGCCGTTTAATAACCCCGTGTGGCCTCAAAGTATTCAAGTGAAAGGAAAAATTGGATGTCTCTCACTAGAAATCAAAAGCTAGGAACGATTAGAAGACATGTTGAAAGCTGAGATAGGCCAAAAGCTAGACCTCTTTAAACATTTACCCAAGTTTTGAACATAAAGGAAAATTTTTTGAAGGAAATTAGAAGTGCTACTCCAGTGAACACATGAATAATAAGAAAATGAAATAGCTTGTTACTGATACGGAGAAAGTTTTAGTGGCCTGAACAGATCAAACCAGCCATAACGTTCCCTTAAGCCAGAACCTAATCCAGAGCAAGACCCTACACTGTTCAATTTTATGAAGGCTGAGAGAGACGAGGAAACTGCAGAAGAAAAGTTTGAAGCTTGTCAAGGTTGGTTCATGAAGTTTGAGGAAAGAAGCTGTCTCCATAAAATGAAAGTGCAAGGTGCAGGAGCAAGTGCTCATGGAGAAGCTGCAGCTTATCCAGAAGATCTAACTAA
Organism: Papio anubis; assembly: GCF_008728515.1. Lineage (NCBI taxonomy): Eukaryota > Metazoa > Chordata > Mammalia > Primates > Cercopithecidae > Papio > Papio anubis. Next base: position 37,914,010 of record NC_044991.1, read on the forward strand.
GATCTCTGATGGAGGTGGCTGCACTAAACAACAGATATTCAGCGTAGTAAAAACAGCCTTCTATTGGAAGAAGGTGCTATCTAGCACTTTCATAACTAGAGAGGAAAAGTTAATGCTTGGTTTCAAAGCTTCAAAGGAACAGACTGAGTCTCTTGTTAGGGCTAATGCAGCTGGTGACTTTAAGTTGAAGCCAGTGCTCATTTACCATTCCCCAAATTCTAGGACCCTTAAACATTATGCTGAATCTACTCTACCTGTGCTCTGTAAATGGAACAACAAAACGTCTGTTTAGAGCATGGTTTACTGAAGATTTGAAGCCCACTGTTGAGACCTACTACTCAGAATAAGAGATTTATTTCAGAGTATTACTGCTCATTGACAATGTACCTCATCACCCAAGAGCTCTGAAGGAGGCGTAATGTTGTTTTTCATGCCTGCTAACAAAATATCCATATTCTGCAACCCACAGATCAAGGAGTAATTTCAACTTTCAAGTCTTACTATTTAAGAACTTTCATAAGGCTATGGCTGCCATAGGTAGTGATTTCTCTGATGGATCTAGCAAAGAACATTGAAAACCTTCTGGAAAGGATTCACTGTTCTAGATGCCATTAGAAACATTCATGATTCGTGGGAACAGATCAAGATATCAACATTCACAGGAGTTTGGATAAAGTAGAGTCCCACCCTCATGGATGACTTTAAAAGATTCAAGACTTCAATGAAGGAAGTCACTGCACATGTAGCAGAAAGAGCAAGAGAATTAGAAGTGGAGACTGAAGATGTAGCTGAATTACTGCAATATCATGATAAAATTTGACTGGATAACGAGTTGCTTCTTATGGATAAGCAAAGAAAGTGGGTTTCTTGAGAAGGAATCTGTTCTCAGTGCCGATGCTATGAACATTGTTGAAATGACAACAAAGGATTTAGAATATTCCATAAATTTAATTAGTAAAGCAGTGACAGGGTTTGAAGAGTATTACTCCAATTTCAAAAGAAGTTCTGCTGTGGGCAAAATGCTGTCAGATACCATCACATGCTACAGGAAATCTTTCATGAAAGGAAGAGTCAATCAATGTAGCAATTTCATTATCTTATTTTAAGAAATTGCCACAGCCACCCCAGCCTTTAGCAACCACCACCCTGATCAATCAGCAGCCAACAACATCAAGGGAAAACCCTGTACCATCAAAAAAAGACTACAACTCACTGAAGGCTCAGATAATCATTAGCATCTTTTAGCAATAGAATTTTTTTTATTAATATATGTATGTTAAGAAATAATGCTATTGCGTATTTAATAGACTATAGTAAACATAAGTTTTAGGCATACTACTTTCCCAGTGCACACACAAATTTGTGTGATTTGCTTTATTGCAATATTTGCAATATCTAAAAAACCTATTGCAGATATGTCTGGAACCAAGCGTATAATGTCTCTGAGGTGTGCCTCTATATGATGGGCAACAGTGCATGTGAAACATCAGAACTCGAGTCATAGCCCAATTACAGACGACTTTCATAGCGATCAAGTGTCTCAGATGTACAAAGCACAGTGTGCATTCAAAAACTCAGCAGCCTTTCCCTCTCCTGCCCCAGCATGCTATAATGACCTCCTGGGGGTGGCAGTACTACAGTCAGAAGCGCTGACCACGTGCTGGTTCCCACAGGTCTTGGAGGAGCTGCCTCAGTGTTGGGTTTTGATGGCTGCCCCTGGCTGTAGAGCTCTCAGCAATGGGAACTCTGCCCTCCAAGAGTTCACCAGGATCTCAGACTCTAGTGTAGCTTACCAGGATCCTAAGCTGGGCTGACACATCTTTTTTATTTGCAGTACATTGTAAATTATTTCTGCTTTGCAAATGTGTCACCATATTCTATACTTTTCTTATGACTGAGAATTATTTTGTTAAAAGATATAATTTTTAAAATATAAAATATTTTTTAAAATTATTTCTTAAGTAAAGTAGGACTGTTTTTTCTTTTTTGAGAAAAGACATGTTTTCTTGTTAAAATGCCAGGCTGTAAATAATGTTCCAAGACTTGGCCTGGTTGAAAGATTCCCTACTGTAATAATCAAAATTCAGCTGATACCTTTTGCAGCTCTAAGATTTAGCATCATTAGTGATAAACTCTCTTTATCAGATGTCTCACAGCTAGACTAAAAATCAGTCACAGTAACAGCAGCCCACAGTTCCTTGTCTTATTCTAACTAAATTGTCCCTAACAGCTTAAAAATGAGCTACAAAATTCTAAAGTGATTCATGCTCTCTTCTGCCCCCATCACGGGGGGACTTTTTCAATTCTGCAATCCGGTTGCAACCCCATACTGAACTCTTGATCCTTCACTGCAGAAATTTGTTAGCTCTAGCTAGATTAGATTTTTCACAGCTAATCTAACTGCTGTAGGGGTTTGCAGAGTGGGGACAGAGCTGTGCTATTGGATTTGTCCAATTCATTTGACTCCAGGACTATAATTGCACTTATGTCTTACAAGGCTTTTATAGCCTCAGGCTGGCCAGCCACATAAAAAACAAATTGGCAGTGATACAGTACGAGTGAAAAGGGATGAAAGGCCCACATTATCAGTCTCCAGGCAGCGCTGTTCTGGCAGGAAGTTTCTTGGTTAATTTACAAATAAAACTTAGATTTTAGGATGGGCACACTGTCAGCTGAACAATGGGGATGTCAGGCCTGACTGTTACTTAGTAAAAGTAGCAGCCGGGCCCACTGTGGAGCAGGAATTCTTCAATCAAACAGACGACTCCTTCTGGAGCCAGCTGGCGATGTAATGCAATTAGTCGAGAAAGGAGGTCAGCCTATTAGGTGTGTACCATGACCAGTGTCACCAGTGGCGTGCAGCCTGGCAGCAGCAACAGACAGAATGGCTTAGGCAAAGGGACTTTAAAACTCTGTTAGGATGAAAAGTTGTGGAGCCGGGATTGATTTCGTAAGACTTAAAATCTGAGCATTTGTTCTGAGCCTGATGAGTCTCCAGGCATTCTGGAGCTTGTTGTGCAGTTGAAGGAGTAGCTAACATAAACACCGGCTCCATTCCAGGAGACTCATCATTCTTCTCCAGTTACATAGGAACCAGATCAACTTGACTTGTATGTACTCACTGAACTCACTGGTGGGTTTCTAATTTGAGGGCCTCTAATCACAGTTCTTTAATGTTCACAAAATTAGGTCTGTATGATGGACTCTTCTTTAAATTGGGCAACACTTTGAGGTGTCCAGAGTATTCTGTATGTTCTGATGTGGTTGACAGTTTGCCCAGATGAATTTTATTTATTTTACCTACCTGTTTTCTTATAGGCAACAGAAGCCATATTTTTGCCCTTTACTCCAGATTTATCAGCCAGTTGTTCCCATGGCCTTAGCTTTTAGTTTTGTGATTTAGCTAATTAAACTGTGACGTATCCAGAAGTCTGAGTCACATGTCACTGAAAGCAGCTTTGAGATGATGAATATATCATATCATTACCACACAAAAATAGCTTTTCCTTAGTGACAGAATTGCCACACTGGGAGGATGGGTCTATTAGTGTGAAACTACCCTCCCTTGCAGTAGTTCTGAGAATACAGATGCAAGTAAAATTAAGAGATACTTAGGTTATGTAATTGAGTAACCCAATTTAAAATGGAAAAGTAACTACAAAATTTCAATAATCATGGTATTACCTCACAGTTAATGTTTTGCAGCTAATACTTGTGGATCAAAAGGAGCTGTCACAGATACTAGAGCACCCACATCGGGTGGTGGCAGCACGTTTGAGGGGTGTTTAGTAATTTTGCCATTAGAAAGTCATAGATACCATTAAATTGTTCTGGACCATCATGACTTGTGCTCAGCACCCGCAGTTTCCATTCAGACATTTGTGCAAGCATTATACCAAGGGACCCAGAGCCACTCTGAAGCTGGCTGTCTTTGCAGGGTGAGGGCCGTAAGTGTGAACTCTGGGATAGCCCCAGTTCTCACAATTGCCTTCTGCAGGTCTTAATTCCCCTTACAGTTCCAGTTAGATACTATTCATATTTCCCTGAGAACATACCTATATTAGGTTCTTGATGATGCTGGCTACCATGTTTTTACTTCAAAAGGACTGAATTTTAGGAGTGTATTGTAATGTCTTTGCATGTTTTATTAAAAAGAAAAGAAAAGCTGTAGCAAATATAGGAATGGAGAAATAGAAAGAGCTGTTCAGCACTACTAGGAGGCCCGGTGTTGTATTTTGTTTAAAACTATGTAAGGGGTTGGCTACACCTTTTGCCTGCTATTCTTTTACCTTTATATGGGAAGGGGGAAGGAAAAAAAATGATGTACTGGGTAATTTTGCCATTAGAAAGTCATAGATACCATTAAATTGTTCTGGACCATCATGACTTGTGCTCAGCACCCGCAGTTGCATTTGTCTCAGAGCCCACATTCAAACACAGTTGAATCGTGCACCCCTCAGTATAGGTACAATGGTATAGGCACAGGTCACTTTTTAAATAATTGGCCGTACAGTCATTCCCAGAACTATGAGAGTGAAGAGTAAACAGGCATTGGAGCAAATGAGCTTCCTTTTGTAGCCTTATAAATAGAAAAGAGGCTATGTTGGGGTCACCTGAGATTTTCTTTTTGTGGTCCAATAGTCTAAAGAAAATTGTATTTATGCTAACACGTTTTAAATACATAGTATTCCAGAACATCTTTTTAAAAAATAATTTAAGATAAAACTAAAAATGTTAGATTTAACACATCTCTATTTTATTAAACTGCTTCTGAATTTAGTCATTTTTAATGTTCATCTGTTAGATAAGGAAGCAAGAAATACTTGTTCGTGGTGCTGGAGAGCATCCTTCTGCAGTTCCATGTGAGAGAACGAGAATCTCAAATTCCCAGAAGATGTCAGAGGACCTTACCAGCCTTTGTGGTTTCAGAACTTCAATTTTGGCCAACATTTTAATCTTTATAATCTAGTTTATTTTAGTCACACTTTGATTCTTTGTCACTTAAATGATTTCGTGTGCAGCTTTCTCCAGCTTGAGATGGTACAGTCATCATGCAGGAGATTGATTAAGGGTGTTCTTACACCTGACAAAGCCTGGGCCTGAAAGAACTCTCAAGAGGTCTTGTTTTGGAGATCTTTCTAGTAAGGCCTCCTCAAAGAGGCCAGGAGTCTGTGATTTGCTTTTGTTCTTTGCAGACTCTTTGTGTATAAGATGATAAAACAAGTGGGCTACACTGCTAAGCAATGACAGTAAAGTAACTTTGGGTGCAGGCTTAGGTAGCTTTGAAACAGTGAAAATGACCCTGAATTGGAAGCCCCAGTGCATGTCCCGGGCCCGCTCTGTCACTGCTGCTGATGCACCCTCGGGTAGGTGGTGCCTGCACCTTCCTGAGCGCCCATTTCTTTTTTGTACGATAAGATGAAGATGATGTCATCTACCTCAGAGAGTTAATGGGAAGATTAAATGAGACAATATGTGTGTACATGCCTTCTATACAGTAAGCACTCTTTAAATGCTAGGTAGGGGTATTCTTATCAGACTTAAGCAACAGTTATTCATTTCCTAAGCAAAAGTAATTTTATACATCTTTTTCTTAAAGGTTTGTCACAAATCTAGTTTCTTATACATTTGATAACAATTGTGTTGTAATGGCTTATGTTCTCTTATGTTCATATTCTTATGTTCATAGTAACCATTGAATTGAGAGTCTCATAAAGCACAACTGCAATGTAGAATAAAAGACACATGCTGTTAAATTGTTTAGAAACATATTCAGCAATACAAAGCATAGGACTGATGCAGGAGTAAAATTCCATTGGAAAATAAATTCTTTCAAAGACTTCAGCCCCATCCAGCTGTAATGTGCCTGCGAAGCTTGCATGCCTTATCTTAGTACCAACGCACTAAGAAGATAGGCTGTGTTTTTATGTACTTGTGCTTTGTAAAATCCTCACAGAAGAACATCAGTGGTGTAGTCTTTTTTGATAGTGAACTTTTTTTGGCCTTTGAGTTTTATAATTCAATTTGTAAGCCATGACCCCTCATAAACTGCTGTTATCACCCTGATTAATAAAGAGCCAATTTGCTTTTGCAGCTTCGTCACTTGGGGAATGACGAGGTCCATATTGTCTGGTCTGAACACTCCAGGGACTACCGCAGGGGTATTATCCCAACCGCCTTTGGAGATGTTTCAATCATTATTTACCCAATGAAGAATCACATGTTCTTCATCGCGATAACGAAGAAACCTGAGGTACGTCGTTTTTATTGCATTGTTGTACTGACTCATACAGCATTTGCCGTGTGATTCACTGTCATTGAAAATCAATGATACAAATATGTTAAAAGGGACTCTCATCCTGTTGTTGAATGTCTTACATGTATCTGAATTATGCATGCTTTATAGGAATTAAATATGAATTGGGATTTTCAAAGAATTTTTCATCATGAGCACAACATTTTGTTATTGTATTACTATACCTCTTTGGAAATTATAATGTCAAATTTATTATTTTGTAAATGTTTTAAGTTTTCTAAATTTTGTACTTTTGAAAAATTGTAACTTGAAATTTTGGGTATGTTGATTAATAATAAGAGTTGAAGGAACCCCATATCACATCTAGCATTTTGTGGAGAACCATGGGTATGGAATCCAAGCTTGCCTGGTGTACAGGCACTTGCCAAACCTCTGACTGTGCTAATGGGGTCAATCCTGCAGGATTGCAGTCATGTCCACAAAGAGGCTGGGCCTCTGGAGCACGGCCCATGTGATGAGTTTCAACAATTGGAGCACCTTGCTGCAGAATCAGTTCAGCCATGTCAATTGGTATTGATCATGGGAAGAGCTGGAACAATCCAATGATCTGTGTGCTGTGTACTAAATTGGCTGCAGTTTCGATCCTTGTCATACCTTTAGTGGTATTTTAGCCATGCTTTATATAGCAACTTGTTTTTGTTTTAGAATTACTAATAGAAGGGTGTTTTTAAAGTTCTTAAACATTAGCATATTAAGCCATCTCTCAAGAGGAATGACTTTGTGTTTTTCAGCTTCATTTTCATTTCAAGTTGTTCTCCTGAAGGAGCTGAAAGTTACGCTTCTGAAAACTCTCTTTTAAAGCTTTGAAATAATAGACAACAGATTTATTGTTCATATTAGGATTTATGACCTAATCTAAAGGGTTAAAGTTGTGAGGATTAAATGAACTAATAAATAGAAAATGCTTCAAACAGTGCATGGTCCAGAGTAAAAGCTACTTAAGTGTTAGCTATTATTCTTCTTCTTATTATTGTTGTTGTTGTGTTGTTTGTTATTACTACTATGGAGAGAGAATACTTAATGAATTCCAGGTTTAACATGCTTATTATTCTCAGAGTAGATGCAGTGTGGGTCAACTCCTGAATTCATAAAAGTCCCATTCTGGCTGTTGCAAAGCCTGACATAAAGGGAACCCTCTTTTCTATTCAGGGAACGCAGATGCCAAAAGTCACTTCATATTAAATATTTGCATCATTTTTTATTCTGATGTCCATGTGCGTAAAGTTTTCGGTTTTGTGTATGAAAATGTCTCTTAGTGCTAACATTTGTATTTGTCCATGAAGAACACTAGTTTAAAGAATTAAACTGAAAATTTTAACATAAGGGAACCAGTGAATTTAGTGACTTGTAGCTTGCAAAAAGAGGAAACGTGTTTCTTTAATATTTAGTATGGATTAATTGGCTTTATTAGCTCATTTTCAACATGGGCCTCTAAAATGTCATTTAATGTCACCTTTATTTTTAAATAAAAAACATACAAGGCATTTTAATTCACTTTATAGAATCAAAAGTGATTTTTTAAAAAGGTAGTACATTGATAATGCATGAATATAATTATTAACATACCTTGTAAACTTTCTTATAAAATGTTTGCACATTTTATGAATTTGGCTATAAATTCTAACAAGATGAATTGAGCAAATCGCTTTCTTAATATTTTAATTCAAAAAGCCTAAAGGGAAGAAGAGAATAATGGCCAACTGGAAATTTAGTATTATCTTTACATTTAAAGTACAAACCATTACAATGTAATAAAATTAATCCAGACATTTCCAGGGCAAGTGTGGCTGACCTTTTGTTCACCAACCACTGACCCCAGGGTGAATGCAAGAGGCTTGCGGAGGGAAAGTCTGTTTGTTTGGCTTCAGTCCCTGGTATTTAAATTGCATTCCCTAATCAAATGAAAAGGCTGTCCTCTCTATCAGGTTACAGAATCCATGGCAACATTTGGCCTTTTATATCCATAATGTTAGCCTTTTTGTTTGCATCTAAGTAGAGACACCTGGAGCAATGTTAACATTAACCGATTTAGCATTAATAGCTTCATTATATAAGAATTTCTGATCAGATAGCTGTTACTTTTGTTATATTGCTTCAGCTTGTATTGTTGTCATTTTTTATCTCCCTGCTTGGCAACCAGGCAATGATTTGCAAATTTTTTTTGTCTTGATTAATTAAGCAATATAATTATCAGTAACCGTGATGCAGTCTTTGCTCAACAAAGCTTCTGAGAGAAAACAATGGTAAGTCTGTTAGTATGAATGCATTCCACGCGTCCCAGATGCATGAGGATATTATGGACAATGAGGGGAAAGGCCGCCTGTGAGCGAGGACAAAGGGTGCCACGCAGACTCGACACACTGCACATACCGCCAGGGACATGCTGCGGGCTCCCTGGGACACAGACGCCTCGTTAGATTACAGCTAGTCAGCAGAGATTAATTCTCAGCCATTTGGTGCAATAATTTACCCATTCCCCAGCCTTTTAACTAGTGTTCCTTACTGTGGAAGGGAAGGCTTTGTACTCAAAAGGTTTATTTAACCTTGCCTACTTTTAGGGATCTCCACCAAAATCATTAATTTTTTCTTAGAAATTGTAATGACGCAGCTGCTTGAAGTTAAGGAATATTCCTTTTGAAGGACAGGATATGCATAAGTTTCCAAAATTGTAGGTAGAGTCAAAGGCATTCTTCTAGCACCTGTATATTTCATCTGAGTATAGTATGACTCTGTGGTCTAAGTACATTTATTTTACTGTTCTCTGGGCAGCCATGCTTCTCTAAGAATAATTTTAATCCTTTTTTGGGAGAGAGAAAAAAAAAAAAACCTCATCAGTACACAAAAGTCTTGCTCATTGGATAGAGTCATGCATATTCAAAGTGTACTTTCATTCACTCGGCCTCATTAATAGCGTATGTAATAATGTAGGGCTATTTGTAATACAAGCTTACAGGCAGCATTGCTTCCAAGTCCTTTGAAATTTAACATATTTCGCTTTTTCATTCCATACACCTCCCTTAAATATACAAATTATGTGCCTGGCAGAATCCGCCTCCTCTTAATAATACACAGCATTTGTGAAATGGTATGTTGAAGAAGTGTGGGTGTGCTTGTGTGAACGCATAAAACCCTCTCATCTGAGAGGGCCTGTTCACTTCTTGAGCTTTGGATTGAACTTCTTTTTTTCATTAAAAAAAAAAAAAATCAGTGTGCTTAGCAGCATCATTCCATTGTTGAATTACTTTTAAAATAAGTCCATCTCCATAAACATTGACACAATCGTTCTTTGGTCATAGAAAAGAAATGTGTTATTGTTAGTCTTATGTTTTTTCCAGCTTTTATTACTAAGTCAGCAGTCAAGGAAAGAGTTGCATATAGAGTAGAAAGTGAGTGATTCAAGGGGTTTGTTAAAATGCCCGAGTTGTTCTTCAGAAAAGTGATTCATAGAGCCTCCACACTGCAGTGAGTACCCACGCTGCTTTCCCTCCCTTTCAGTATCTGGAAAGTAACACTGGAGTTCAAAATGTTTGCCTTTAGAAATTTGCGAAGGTAAGTTTTAGTGGTTTGGGCGTGTTTGTTTCCAGGCATAGTAGTGACTGACTGGTGACCGGTTGACCAGAGGGTAGATGTTGAGAAGCAGCCTTGAGCAGGAGCAGTTGAGACAAGAGGAAGTTTTGGTGAAGTGTCCTCCTCTTCACCTCAACCAGAGTGTCCCTTTTGTAAATGGAAAACATGCCAAAGTCCTCTGAATTCTGCTTACTCAGCCCTGGTACACATGGGCATGGAGAAAAAAATGATAGTGATTCAATGATTTCTGAAAAGCACAGGATGGAAAGTAGTAAGACAGGAGATGGGACCCCAGAGTTATGTTTCTAAGCCTACCGCAAGATGGTAGGTATCTTGGGCAGATCTTTCCATTTCTTTGAACCTTAGCTTCCTCAGCTGTGAAGTGCTGGTTGAGAATCAAGGCTTCTCTGTAGTCCTTAAAGGGATTCTAAATACCTTTTTTTTTTTTTTTTTGGATCCTTTTGTTCCTAGCTGCCCGCACCTTTCCTTAAGTAATCCTGACTATCCCCAGAGCTTCATGGAAGTAGTCGCTGGCTCTCTTAAAGGTTCAGCAGCTGTTGTGAGTGAGTGAGAGTGTGTGGGTGTGGGTGTGGGTGTGGGTGTGTGTGTTCGTTCGTGTGTTCGTGTGTGTTCATGCATCCCTCTTCAGGGTGACATCTAGCCCAGGACCTGTACCTGGAGCAGGTGCCCAGAAATGCTGGGAAAAGGCTGATGTGCCAGAATTTACAAGAGCATTTGCACATGGGAGGCTGAGAGGAGCCTAGGATTGGCACTGAGTTTGAAAGGAAGTCTTTTAAGCTTACTAGTGTGACCTCATGGTATAGGGAGAGTGTTTGACTTTGCAACATGGTTATGTAAATTTCTTTCTTTTCATTTTATATGTGCAGGTTTTCTTAAATATTTATCCCAATCACAGCCAACTAACCTGTTTAAGATTAAATCATGCCCTTTAAAATGCTCTGGGAACTTCTCAGGGACAATAAATTGTTAACCTTTGAATACACAAAGAATTATTTATTTAGAAAAGATCATTGAAAATACCAAACAACCAGAATGTACTAAAATAGGTTATTAAATGGATTACTATGTTATGTTCTGTTCGGATAATTTATTATTATTGTTATTAGCATTATTTTTAGTAAAGGAATGACATTGAGAACTATGTGAAAAGGCATCTGTCATTTGCAGATGTTAAATTAAAATCAAATTTCTTCTCTAATTCATTGCCACTTCTAATTAGAGGAATTCCCTAGATACAAGGGATTTGTATTATTCCTTTTGTCCAGTTTTTGAAAGACTGAGTCACCCACGAACAGTTGCTGAAGAATACTAAAGAACGTTTATTTATACAATAAGCCTTGATACAGACGGAAGAAAATCTATAGCCGACTATTATTAGCTCTTAGCCGCTATTTTATCTTTCGCAACAATTTGGCTTTTGAGAATTTCTTCTCAACTGATTTTCCTCAGAAGTTTACGTTATTTCCCCTTTTTTAAGTTGGTCTTTGCATATACATCATCTTCTTATTTGCTTTATCTTCTCTCCTTTGGCCAGCCAGAGAGCCAGCCTGTGTAAATGCATACCAAATGGCAAATGGTAGTGTAAGAAAGCAAGGCAGCTCTCATTCTCTGCCTCTGAGCTACTCAGTAGGAAGGGCCTTTTGACTCAAGAGACAGCAGGCTCCCCAGACCCCTCAGCATTCAACTGCCTAAGTTCCTGCACACAGGTGCACACAGTGTCAGCCACTCAGCCCAGCAAGGAGGATGGGTGTCTGGAACACACAGAACTTTTCTGTGAAAAGGAAAGAGCACTCATTGCCCCAGAATCAGAGAATTTATCTTTACAGTAGTAGTTTCTGTGCAACACTTGAAACGTATTAGTTTGTTGTTGTTGGGTTTTTTCCTTTTTTTTTTTTTTTTTTTTTTTTTTCATTATTACTTTCATTACAACTCCACCTCGCCAGTTACTGGACTGCTTTTAGTATAAGCCATAAGAGGAAGTACACTTATTTTTTTATGCAGAATATTTTTTAAATAAACTCTTTGAAGTGAGGTGTTACTAAAGATAGATGGAAGAAAGGGTTATTCTTTCTTATTATTTCTTATTTGTACCTACTCTTAGACTATGAGTAGGTCCTTCATTTTCCTCTTTGGAACTGAAATGCCTGTGTTTTCTACCAGTACTATCTTAGAGGGAAAGCTCATTATTAAATCACTAGTAGAACTAACAGTCTCATCCTTCTTTGCTCCCATTTGAATTCTCACAGGCCCGACTGCTTCCTCTGTGCTGTAGATACTGATATCAAAACAGTTTTGCCCAATCTTTGCAGTTTTTAGATCTTTGTGTTTTAATTGTGGAACATTTTTCTCAAACCCACCAAACAGAACTGTGGAAGTGGAAGAAGGTTACTCAGGACCCCAAGGCCACTCCCTTCACCCTTCCCCTGGCCTTTCATGCATCTCCATGAAGCAAAAGACAGATGGTCACGAGAGGCCTTATTCTAGAAATGTCGAAAGGGGCAACAGATTTGGTTAATGCCCAGCAATCAGTCCCTTGGGAACAGGAGTGCTTCATTCAGTCAAGCAAGCAACATCTATCCGTTGAGGCTGCTTCATGCCAGATACTGTGTCAAGGGTTGGGGGTCCCACTCTCCTGGAATCTAAATTTTAGTAAGGGAGATGGCCACTAAATAAGTAAATAAATGGTTGAGCCGAGACTCTTTTATAGGAATGGGTGTTTCAAAGAAAGTAAAGCAGAGTGATAGAATGGGCAGGAAGAAGGCTGCTTTAATTCAGATAGGGAGATGTCTGGTTTCCAGTCAGCATGGAGGAAGCTTGGTAGTCATCACTGCCATCCTCACAGTGAAGGTAAGTTTTAGTGATTTGGGCATGTTTGTTTCCAGGCATAGTAGTGACTGGCTGGTGACCGGTTGACCAAAGGGTAGATGTTTAGAAGCAGCCTTGAGCAGGAGCAGTTGAGACAAGAGAGACTGTATCAGGCAGATATAGAGAATCACAGCTTATCAGAACAGAAGCCCAGTAGCAGAAACCTCTGGGAAACCAATACCACAATAGGAATACTTAAATTATAATTCACTCATTGCAGGAGGCTTAGTGTGGACAAATCTGAGAGTTAAATAGAGTCAAGTGGGGCTGGCTTGTAATCCCTCACACTTTTGTGAGTTTTACCTCTAGGATACCTACCAGGTTCTCACAGTAAAAACTGGAGGAAAATCCCCTCTTTGGCAGAAAAAGGGAGAAAGCAGCCATTTGGAAATACAGTTGACCTTTCAGCAACGTGGGTTTGAACTCTGTGGGTCCTCTTACACATGGATTTTTTCCTCAACCAAACACAGATGGAAAATATACAGTATTTGTGGGAAACGAAACCCATGTAAATGGAGGGCTGACTTTTGGTATTTGTGGGCCAATTGCAGGAATTAAGTATGCTTGGATTTTGGCATGCACAGGGGTGGGGCATTGGTTCTGGAACCGGTCCCCCTCATATACCTAGGGATGACTGTATACCCAAAGTATGTTGTTCTTCATAACAAAGTCTGCCCTCAAGAGAAACTTTTTTTTTTTTTTGAGACCGAGTCTGGCTGCCACCCAGGCTAGAGTGCAGTGGCACAATCTCAGCTCACTGCAACCTCTGCCTCCAGGGCTCAAGCAATCCTCACACCTCAGCCTCCGGAGTAGCTGGGACTAAAGGCATATGCCACCATACCCGGCCAAGTTTTGTATTTTTTTGGAGAAACGGGATTTCACCGTGTTGCCCAGGCTGGTCTCAAACTCCTGAACTCAAGTGATCCACTCACCTTGGCCTCCCAAAAGTACTGAGATTACAGACATGAGCCACTGTTCCCAGCCAAGAGAAACTATTTTAACACAGCCTGTCTGGCCTGGGGGAAGGGAAACACTTAACACGAACTCCCTTTAGTCTTCCTATCTCATCTAAGTTGGGATTGGAAGGAGACAAGAAAACAAAACTGAGAAGCACTTTTGAAGGTCACAGTCCAGGGGCACAGGCTCACTGAAAGACTGAGACGTAATGCTAGGACTATAGAATGCTTCCTCTTTTCCATACCCAACTACTATGTCAGGAGGGCTTTTGTATAGTAACAGGGAGTACAGCTGAAAGAACTGCACATCCTAGATCTTATTCAAGAAAAGTTATGTAAAAAAGCCTAGAAATAACATGGGCGGTGAAAGCAAGGTCATCCAAAGAAATTTTAACCTCTGACATGTACAGCTATAGAAAACAAGAAGCACGGCCTGTTAGCCAATTAACCATAAAACCCCACATTTGAGGCCTGATTACTTCAGTTCATTTTACCCAATACATCATATCCAGCTTTCAACAAAAAATACAAGGCATACTAAAAGACAAAATAAACAATTCTAAGAGACAGAGCAGGCATCAAAACCAGACTCAAACATGGCAGAGATTTTAGACTAATCAGATTGACAATTTAAAATAACTATGATTAATATGCTAAGGATACTAATGGAAAAAGTGGACAGCATACAAGAAGAGATGGCTAATGTAAGTAGAGAGATAGGCACTCCAAGAAGTAATTAAAATGAAATGCTACAAACCAAAAACCCTGTGACAGAAACAAAGAATGCTTGATGGGCTCATGAGTAAACTGGGCATGGCCAAGGAGAGGAATTGTGAGCCTGAGGATGTGTCAGTAGAAACTGTGAAACTGGAATGCAGAGGGGAGAAAAGGTTGAAAAACGTCTGAACAGAACTTCCGAGACCTGTGTGACAATCACAGAAGATGTAACGACATGTAATGAGAATACAAGGAAGAGAAAGGAGAAGAAATTTTGGAAATTGTCATGGCTGAGAATTTTTCAAAATTAATGACAGATTCAGGAAGCACCAGGAACGCTAAGCAGAATAAATATCAAAGTGTCTACACCTAGGCACATACAAAGCACAGAAAACCAAAAACAAAGAGAAAATCTTGAAAGGAGCCAGAGGGCTCCTATGCTGGCACCAGTAGCTACAGAGGAGCAAGGGTAATAAATAGGGCTTCTCTTCAGAAAGCAAGCAATCAGGAAGAGAGTGGCATAATATGTTTAAAGTGTTGAAGAAAAAAAAACAAAACACTAACCTAGAATTCTGTATCCAGAGAAATTATTCTTTAAAAGTGAAGGAGAAAGACCTTGTCAGACAACAGTTGAGGGAATATGTGATTAGGAGACCTGCCTTGCCTTTCCTTCATTGTAACAAAGGAAGGAAGGAAGGAAGGAAGGAAGGGAGGGAGGGAGGGAGGGAGGGAGGGAGGGAGGGAAAGAAAGAGAGAGAGAGAGAGAGAGAAAGAAAGAAAGAGAAAGAAAGAAAGAAAGAAAGAAAGAAAGAAAGAAAGAAGAAAAGAAAGAAAGAAGGAAAGAAAGAAAGAAAATTATGTAAGTCATAAAGATGGACCCACCTAAAGAAGGGAGAAGCTTTAGAGAAGGAAGAACTACAAGTAAAATGAAATCTGTTTTTTTATTCTTTTTTTGGGACAGATTGTCAGTCTGTTAACCAGGCTGTTAACTCAGCCCTTTTCTTATTCTTAATTGATCTAACAGATAAAATTATGTCCCAGATAATAATAGCAGCAAGTATTTCATGCTTATAGCATATGGATAAGTAATAAATGATAGCAACATTATAAGGATAGGAGGGAGGAATTGGGAATACTCTCTTATAAGGAACTTCCACTACCTGTGAAGCAGTATAGTGTTGTTTGAAAGTGGATTTGGGTTAGTTATAAATGTATTTTCAAACTCAGGGCAACCACCAATAAAACATTTTTTATATAATATGCTGAGGCAGGGGAAAAATTGACTCATACACAATTCTCACTTAAAACTAGACAAGGCAGCAAATGAGTGGAAGACCAAAAAAAACAAAGAATAAGGACAATGAATAAAATACATGTCAGTGGTCTTAAATATATCAATTAAAAGAGACTGTCAGAGTAGGTGCCAAAGAAGCCAAGACCCAACTGTTTATGTTGTCTACAAGAGACCCACTTTAAATATGAAGATACAGTTTAAAAGTAAAGGAATGGAGAAAGATATACCATGCTACCACTAATCAAAGAAAGCTGGAATAACTATATTAATATCAGATGGAGCTAACATCAGAGCAGGGAAAATCATCAGGAGTACAGGGGACATTACATAGCAGAACCTGCAAGGCCACAATGAGGAGTTGGCCCAAATCCTGAACTTGATGAACTAGAGCAGGGGTGTCCAATCTTTTGCCTTCCAAGGGCCACATTGGTAAAAGAATTATCTTGGGCCACACATAAAATACACTAACACTAATAATAGTTGATGACCTTAAAAAATTGCAAACAACAAAAATCTCATAATGTTTTAAGAAAGTTATGAATTTGTGTTGGGCCACATTCAAAAGTCATCCAGGGCCACATGTGGCCCATAGGCCATGGGTTGCACAAGCTTAAGCTATAGCAAATCAGTTAGCCCCTCTAGCCTTCATCTCTTGCTCCATGAAGTAGGCATAAAGTGCTGGCCTCATGGGGTTGTTGTGAGAATTACATACTGTACATTGAGCACTGAGATCAGAACCTGGTCCAGTAATTAGGGGTCATAGTCATTGAGCTCATCATCAAAAATGAAATGTTCCTGGACTTTTAAACCCCTTGTCTATGATTCTTTTGTTATTTTGTCTTAATCTTGTAATCCAAAAATATCTATTATGTATATTATTTTCGTCTCTAATCACTAAGAATCATTGACTCTAAAGGCATCAAAAGAGAGTCACTTATAGGCCCAAATAAGTGATGAACCATCTGTAAAATATATTCATGGAGATGCCATACTGTTCCCATATTGACTTTCTCACTATTTGGAAATCCCTTTCTGTGTCTGGCTCAGGCTCTGCAAAATAGAATATAAATCTGTCTTTTCCCACCTTCAAGAATCTAGCCCAAGCCCAGTGAACCATTTCCTGAGCAGCCTCTCCTTAGAGAGTGCTGCTTTGCTGGTGCTACATGGAGTTATGTGTTCTGGAGGATGGTGTGTGGCCTTCCCCTTCACACATCCCACCCTGAACCATAGAACACACAAGAAGACATTTAGGATTGAACACAGTTTACTTTTCATAAAATGTTTATAAAATGTTCAGTGCATGGACTCCTTGATGTTTCTGGTAAATAATGTGACTACTATTGTATTTCCCAATGGGAAAATGATTGTCTTTTGGTACAATATCTTAGCAGATTTATCTGTTATCCACTTTGACATCTCAGGCATAAATACACAAGTACAAACACATCCTCTCAATTCATAATCCCTGTGGAATTGTGAATTTCCCAGAGGGGGAATTGAATCCTAAATCTCAGATGTGAAGAGAGCATTTTAGGTTGTCTGTTCTGACCTTTATGCAGGACACCCCTGACGGCATCCTTACCTGTGTGTTTGTGCACCAGCATCACTGGAGCACAAGACTAGCTCAAAGTCCACGTAGCTCTCTGAATATCCAGAAACTACTTTTTTCCCCCTTTTAGCCTCTCATTTTTGTCCTTCATTATTTCCAGTCTGGCACTTTATTCTCTCATTATTCATTAGAACTTCTTGATTGTCTGAGATTTACTTACAGGATCTGGTTAGAAATGTGGGAAAAACATATTGTTTGTAGTTCTAATGAAATACCCCCAAGAAATTCTGTTTTCCTAAGTCTGTATGCAGGATTTAGGGTATTGCACATGGTTTCCCTGACGCGTGAGGTCAGTGCTTTGTTATTGGCAGATCACCAAGAGAAGACCTGCCCTGTAGTATGAGGTTCCACAGGTCTCGTACAGGTTGAGCCTTGATGGACGATCCTGATGCCTTAGTGATGAGGAAATTTTACCTTTGGCGCAGCTGGGGCCAAGCTTCTCAGGATGACCGTCCTTGGCCAGGTGCTTACATGGAAAGCAGCTCTGGTCTGCTCAGCCCAGTGGCAACCCTCCACTTGTCCATTCTCGCATGTGTGTAGAAACTTTCACAGTTTCTTTTCTTGTTGGCTTCTTCACCTAAAATTATTTTCTAATTCACTGTTGCAATATTCCCTACCAGTTACATTGATCTGTTTTAGAGATTGTGATCATGATTGCAATTACTATTGACTTCACAGACCCTTTCTTTCCATCGTTCTGTGATGGGCACTGGTATTTCTCTCCAGGTATAAAAACATGTACTCTTTCCTACCTGACTTTACCATTTTGGTTTCTGGCCACCTAATTTGTGAGGAACACCCAACAGATCTGCAGCCTTTCCAATTCCCATCACCCACCAGATCTTATCTCCTACTGACACACAGTGAGGGTGCCTTCAGTTCAGCCTTTCCATTAAGTAAAAGATGGGAAACTTACCTGGTGCTCTGTATTGCTTTCATTTGGATGACCAGGACATGAAGTGGGTAGATGAGCAGGGGTGGGCAAGTACAGCAGTGCAGAATCTTTCGAGCAAGCTGATAATTTCTGCAGGGCATTTCATCAAGTCCCATATCATCTGGCTTCCCACACCTGTTCTTCAGCCTTTTCACTTATCTCCATGCATTTCCGTAAATACCTATTCCAGAGCTTTCCATTCTTCTCAGATCCAGTCTAGGCCTCTACACCTGCCTCACTTCCTTTTGTGGCCCTACCTCTGACTTCACTTTGCTCTCAGGAATCCCTCAGGAGCACTGTGCAGCCCTTTGCCATGTTCTATCCACAGTCTTTCTGTTTATTTATCTGTAATACTTTAATCATTAACTGTAGGCACAGCATTCATATAAACCAGCTAGCACTCAGCTAAATTAGAATCTCTTGAAATGCCCTTTGGGGAACCCTGCCCTAGAAAAGACAGCCAGACCCACTTCATGTTTTCATTCCTATTTTAACATTTGTCCGGAGTGCTCCACTCTTCTCACCATGAATCTCTGCCAACACCCATGGTCATGACCACCTCCTACATGAAGCCTTCTATGGCTTCTCTCAGCTAGAAAAGAACTCTCTGTAGCTTCAGAATATTTTATCTGTGTCCACCCTAAAGCTTTTTTTCTCTTTTGCCTTCTTGAATACATAGTTTTAGCTCTGCTGCAAACTACTTACAGTTCAGAGTCTCAATTTTTTCATGTCTGTATTCCCCCACAGCCCTTAACAGAACTTTGATCAAATGATGCAAATGAATAACTGTTAAATAGATGACATGTGAAATCTCTGCCCCTTTTGACCCAGAAAGATTCACTGTAGTCTTTAGAATTTTCAGACAAAGTTTTAGAGTCTTCTGAGTATTCATTTTTCCCAAAAGCTATATCTTCTGGTATTTTAGAGAACTTATTTATATAATACAGAGATAGGAATGTAGGGAAATAAAAATTCTGTTTTTCAGAAATAAACCTTACATTTCTCTTAAGGTTTTTACATGTATCTCAAAATTGTATTTTTGTTGTTGTTGTTGTTGTTGTTTTTTACCTTGCCTCTCAGTACTATTGCAACACACTTTTGGGCATTTGAACCTTTTAGTCACTCTGTGAGGCCCATAGGGCAGACAGCACTGCCCTTGTGCTCCATACATGTGTGTAGTTGATGTGAGTGTAAATAATTTATCCAAGAGTACTTGATTCTGGTACCAAGTCCAGCATCCTGAATCCCAGTAGACTGAATCTCTTTAAGAGTAGAGAGGTATCAGTTTTCACACCTGTATGCAAATGCTTTTTATATTCTGTATACATATCCTGTGTTCACATTATAGGTATATGTGTGAAGTCTAGGAGAAATTTGAATTCTAGACCTTCGTATTAAGTTACCCACCTCTTCCATGATAAAGGCAGTGCCAAAAATCTGGACACAGAAATCAGTCATATCATTGTTATGAACACAATACCTGCAGTTTTTTAGCAGAATGAGTAACTGACCAAACTGGGTAAGTTAAGCCACGCACATTCTTCATTTGTCGTTTTCAATGTGACCTCCCTCTCAGCAGTATTCCAATCCTGGAGGCTGGAGGTTATCTGTGAGGAATCGGGACAGAGTTCGGTTGTTCATTGCCCTGCTTTGAACAATCAAGATGTCTGCATTGCATCCTTGAAAGATTAATCCCCACAAATCAAATGGGTATTTTCAGATCATTTTCTGTGTCCCAAGGATTCTTTTTTGTCCTTGCTCCAACAACTGGGCATGTCCTTGTGCTGGCATGCTGGCTAGTGTTGCAACATGGACTTCAGTGTCATCACTTTGCTGCAAAAGGCTTTCTTTGCTTTCACAGTATCTTGCCAAGAAGAGTCTCTGGATATGAAGTGTCTTCATCTGGACCCAAACCTGAGAAAGATAAATTAATTTGGGCTGCACCTTCTAGGTGTGTGCCTCCCCTGAGCACTGTACTTGTTTAGTCAAGGAACACATGATAGGGGCTCCACATGCAGCTCCTAATCTGCAGGTGGTAAGGAAATTCAGTTTGTCTGCAGTCGTGGAAAATCTTGTTAATCCCCAGGCTTTGGTCATCATGCTAGGAGAGGGCACTTAGGAGTCACTCAGAAACTTTAGGTGTTGTGAAATATACACGCTCAGCAGGATGAAATACCGAGATAAGGTTCTGTTTAGGACTAATACTTGATGTCGTCTTCCATTAAATTTACCATTGAGCATGGGATCAGGAGTGAGTGCTCCATGAGAACCCTTCTCCAACCACTTTGTACAGCAGCAGCACTGTTTTCCCTGGCAGGATCACTCACCCTGTCTATACTGGAGCCTCCTTTACTGCCTCAGTGTCCAGTGGTCTGCAGAGCCTAAAATACCTGACCATCAGTTTCCACTTCCCACTGAGAATACTGTCTTCTTCTAGGAAGTACTTAAGTACTAAAGTACTCCTTAAGTACTAAAAACTAAAGTCAGAGACTATCATCATAGGGATAGGAAAAAAGGACATAACATATCTTATGGGTCAGTATCCCCAACTTATGGGAGAATATATCCTAGTTAGCTTGGTGAATGAGTTTTCAGCAGTCATCAAACAAGCAGGAGGCTGTGTGGGTAGGCCCTCCTGGAACTCCACTGGTCCCATGTACCTTACTCATACTGTCACAGGTTGGGATATATCTTGCTATGAGGTAAGGCAAGTCCCTACCCAGTTCTTCTTTGGCTTTTTTAGTCAATTTCATTTCTATAAATGTCTCAAAGTCAGCTTGTCAAGATACATACATGCAATGCATTAAATCAATAGGTCAATCTAGGAAGGAAAGTCACAGCAATATTGAGTCTTCTAGTCCAACAACAAATCTATCATTTCATTTATTTATACTAACATCTCTGAATAAAGTTTTGTAACTTTCTTTATACTTTCCTTGTTAGATCATTTTATATTTTTATGCTTTCGTAAATAATATTTCCTTTTCTAACCATTTGTTGCTGGTGGACAGAAATGCATTTGGATTTTTGGTGAATTTACTCTGTATCCGTTGACTTTGATAAACCCTCTTACTAATTCTGACCATATGCCATAGATTATTTTGGAGATTCTGTGAGTACAGTTATGTCATCTAAAAAAACGACAGTTTTACTTCTTCCTTTCTAGTTTGTAATCCTAATATTTATGTCTTGCATTACTGTATTGGCAAGGATCTCCAGTGCAAAT
Organism: Papio anubis; assembly: GCF_008728515.1. Taxonomy (NCBI): domain Eukaryota; kingdom Metazoa; phylum Chordata; class Mammalia; order Primates; family Cercopithecidae; genus Papio; species Papio anubis. The sequence continues at coordinate 37,935,515 of NC_044991.1, forward strand.
GTTGGTAGATGTGATGTAGGGGGATATTTCATTTCTCCTTCACAGTCTCCCACATCAGGTTCTCAATGTTTCACTATTTAGTAGTTGCTCTGGAATACTGTAGATATTCTTTAACAGATTAAGGAAGTTCCCTTCTATTTCAGGATTGCTAAGAATTTTTTTCCTTAACTGGATTTTGAATTTTATGAAACACTTGTTTAAATGTCTTTTGAGATGATTACCCAACTTTTGTCATTCAGTCTATTAATGTGGTTGTATACAGACTGATTTTACTGAAAATTGTGTTCTTGGGATATACCCGACTTGGTCATGATATTGTTATTTTTGCCCATTATGGAATTGGCTTGCTAATATTTTGTTAGGGTTTTTGTATGCATGTTCATGAGTGAGATTGGCCCCTCATTTTGGTATTAAGATTGTACTAGCCTAATAAAATGAGTTTGTTTTCTCTTTTCCTATACTATGGAAGTTTCTCCAAAATAATAGTTATTTGTTCTTTGAAGATTTTATAGAA